>NC_088707.1:8712737-9337737 GCF_028017835.1 Emys orbicularis | reverse complement strand
CGTTTGATTTTTGTATTATTTAAAGGTTGCCTAGCACTTTCCATTATAAAAGATTTTTGTGCCTTTTTCTGAGAAGCTGTGATACATCTGTTGTTTGCAATAGGCCTTTGAAATTTGGGAGGAGAAAATCCTAGGGTAGGGGTAGTCCATAGGTGGACCATGGGCCAAATCCAGACTGCCAGATGTTTTTGAACAGACCCTGAAATCTTTTTATTTACTTACTTACATTATTGTTGTTGTTTTTTTAAAAAAAATTGGAGTTTAGACCTTGACTGAGAAATTGGGACCTTGCCAAAAAATAATTGACTATCCCTTTCTTAGGGCTACAGAAGTGCTTTTTCTTTGTCCCATGTAAGTCTGCTCAGGTTTAGCTGAGTGATAAACGGCTAGAACTGGTCATTTTCCTCTTGTGGTTTGTATTCTTCAGGAAAATGTTGGCAGCATGCCAAAATAACTGAATACAAACATTCGAAAGAGTGAGCAGGGTTCACACCACTACTGCCATAGCCACCGCAAACACTGTACTGGAAATGTCTAGGAGCTACCAGGGCCAGCTGTAGAGTCAGGGAGTGAGGAGAGAGCCAGGCTGGGCTTCCCCCAATGACATGGCCCCAGCATTCCACTCCTCTCTCCCGCCCCCCCAGAAAAACTACATGCAGGAAGAACGCCACACTTCCCATGTGGGGGGAATCCAGCCAAGACAGGCTTCCCACAAAACACATCCCCTGGACTCAGCACACTTCCTCTGGGATAGCGTTCTTCTCCTGCTACTAGCTAATGTAGATGGTCCTGTAGCTCAAATGGTAGAAGTCTGTACTACTGTGCTGAATATTCAGAATTTAAAACTCGGATGAAGATGCATGATTTGGAGGTGGGGGGAGTTAGTCTCACACAATAGAATTTGTTTTTCCTTTTAAAAAAATCTCTTGGAAAATTAAATTTAAAACATTTCATTAAAAGAATGTTACTGTTCCAAAGTCAAGCACTCAGAAGTTAGGAAATGGCAGGTTTACTGTTCCTTGTGCAACTTGAGCCCTTTGTGCTAATCTATCATGATACAGTTTTAAATCACATGTTGTTTTCATAGGACTCCTGCCTCATTCAGTGCATAGGATGGACATACAAAGGGGTAGAATAAAGTTTGCTCTTTTGAGTGCTTGGCTTTGCAACCTACATCCCTTTCTTTGAACATCTTTTTGTGTGTGTGTAATACATACAGTGGGTCAGATTGAACCCTGATGTAATCACACTAATGTGAATGGAATTATATCAAAGATATATTTGGCCCAGAATATGACTTGTTTACATGCATGCACACACATGTTGTCATAACATTTAAATTTACCAATAGTCCTCACCCCATAGAATCTGAGATACCACATTTAATTCATATTCTATATATGGCCTAAGAAATAATACTTTCTCTGGTACCAAGATGTGGTAAATGCTGAATTTTTCATGGCAACCCCTGTACATGCGCACGTCTCTTTACCAGATGCTTCCTTATTTCAGCATTAACATTAATGGTTTAATAAACTGGATATATACAGGTGCATCATTGTGGAAATACTGTTATTTCTTATCGTCTTAAAAAATTGATATCCACATATACTGCATTTCGCATTTCTGTGAGTCAGTACCGAGTGGACATCACACAACTGGATGAAATGAGAGAGTAAAGAGCAAAACTTTTCCTGTCTCCAAGTAAAGATATTTTATTGAGTATCTAATCCCAGCTAATTTATATAAATATTTTGATTTTTGTAAGAATTAGCATTCCCCCAACACCAGCATTGTGTCCTGTATCCAGCGTAACAGAGTATTTGCCACTTTACATCTTATTTTGTGAAGTAATTTGTTATTAAAAAAAGCAGCTAATCAGAGTCATGAAACATTTCAGAAAGATGAAATGTGACACAGCATAAGGAATACCCCTTATAACAATATGCTAATATTCTCCCTGTAAGCTCCTTCATTGCTTCTGATGTGATTTGTGGACACTGGTTCCTGTCAATCGCCGTGTGAGATTGGCAGGAGCTTGTGATGTCTGCCTGAGTGCCATTTCACATACTGTATGTAGCATTTTGTGCCTTACAGAAACTGAAACATCCGATTAGATGTGGACAGCAATCTAGCTCAACATTGTCAAATAAGTGTCTTTCTATTGACTTCCTAATTTCACAAGGCATTTTGAAGTGGACTCTCAGTTTCCTAACGGTTTGTACCGCTGTGTAGCAGCTGTTGCAGGTTGCCCAAAGTTCTCTGCAAAGGACCTCTACTGCTTTGTTCTCACTTTTTTATTCCATTTTTGTGCATGAGTTTGATCATCATGTAGCAGATTAGACACTTTGGGTATGTCTACACTGCATAGCGTAGACCCACGGCTGACCCGTGAATTGGGCTTGTAGGGCTCGGGTTGTGGGGCTGTTTCATTGCAGTGTAGACTCTGGGGCTTGGGCTTGGAGCCCAGGCTGTACAACCCTGCAAGGCGGGAGGGTCCGAGAGCTCGAGCTTCAGCCTGAGCCCAGAAGTCTACACTGCAATAAAACAGCCCCACAAGCCTGCGTCAGCTGGCACAAGCCAGCTGTGGGTTCTTAATTGCAGTGTAGAAATACCCTTTGTTGTGGTGGTCTGTTGTCTCACCACCACTAATATACATCTGTTTTTCTTTGTGTTGTACTTGCTAAACTAGAAACACACCGTTAAAGTATTATATAATTTAAAAGATTGATCATTACTATGATAGAATTATTGTTACTATGAAATGCAGCATCTTCCAAATAGGGGATGTACACATGGGGAAAAATTGCCAGTTTTATTAATTTAATTGGGAGCATTGTCCTCTGAGTTTACCATAACTGACCAGACACATCTCAATATAATAAACGATATACAGTACAAAATCACTGCATATTTTACTTCTGCTGTGCTCCCTGTGGAACATCTTGTGGGCATATACATTGTAAAAAAACCAAGTGGAAAACTTACTTTGCTGCTCTCTGGATATGTTGAACCCAGTTCCCTAACCCCTGTTTGTCTGAAGTTGTGAACTCCTGGTGGCAGGGACTGAGCCTTCTTAGCTGTCTGGCAAGTGCCCCACATTGTGAGAGCTACCCTACATAAATAAAGTATAAAGGTTTTATAGGTGTGAGTCTGGGATGGTTCTTGTGGCAAAGCATTTTATTAATGATCTATTGCAGAGCCATGTAATAGACTATATTTACCGAACACCTCTGACCACCTCACTTTCAATCTGACTACTAATCTGTCACTTACAAACAACCATCATTAAAGAGAAAAAAAACTTGAATGTTTCAGGTTTTTCACTTTTCCCCATCAAATGTGGAATTTCCTCACCAAAATTACACTGGTCGGAAGTATAAGATGGACAGTACTCAGTCTTACTTCTGACAGTTTTGGGGTCCAGTAAATTGATGAACAATCCAGGTAAAAAACATATGCTTTATTCCACTGAGCAACGGGGAATCATCTCCTTTCTAATTAAACACAGCATTTATTTTTATCTCCGGCGGGCCACAGTATATTAGCATGGTGACCTTATGATTTATTGAAAAAAATTCACTCATTTTCAGGGTTTTCTAAATTAGTTGTAAATATTGATTAAATTATAATTATTGATGATTGAGTAATTTTAGAGGTTTCTAAAGTGTATTAATTTTAAATTCTCACACACTTTCTACAGCCTGTACAATTGGATTCATGTTACAAAGTGAGTCTAGTTGTATAGGCAGAAAAGTGTGACAATTTGGACCAATAATGTTTTGTGAATAGGCAGCAGGTTTAAAACAAATAAAAGGAAGTTCTTCTTCACGCAGCGCACAGTCAACTTGTGGAACTCCTTACCTGAGGAGGTTGTGAAGGCTAGGACTATAACAATGTTTAAAAGGGGACTGGATAAAATTCATGGTGGCTAAGTCCATAAATGGCTATTAGCCAGGATGGGTAAGAATGGTGTCCCTAGCCTCTGTTCGTCAGAGGATGGAGATGGATGGCAGGAGAGAGATCACTTGATCATTGCCTGTTAGGTTCACTCCCTCTGGGGCACCTGGCATTGGCCACTGTTGGTAGACAGATACTGGGCTAGATGGACCTTTGGTCTGACCCAGTACGGCCTTTCTTATGTTCTTATGTTCTTATGTGAAACTCTAGAACATTTCTAAATTAGTTTTTCTGTAATACATGGTGGAAGAGAGTAATGAGGTCACCCCAATGCCTTCAAAATCTTTCTATTATACCATCATGTATTGTTATAGCTAGAGCTAGTAGTGATACTTATAATTAAGGTTGCCTATCACTTTCCATTATAAGCCCCCTGTTTTCAGTTGTTTTTAACTTTGCCAAATTTTTACCAGTTTTGGTCTGAAAATTTCCATACTTGGCTGCTATCTGAGGCTAAAATGTTTTGAATAGTTCAGCCATTTCTGAAAATGGTATTAGGGGGAAAATAGGTAGTTTTGCTATTGTTACTTTTATTTTTATGAGATCTGATGTTTCTGGTATGGTGTAGGGATTTGACTTTTAACGGAAGTAAAAAAGCATTTGGGTTATAGAGGTTCTTTTGTCTCCCCTTGAAAATCCACACGTTTGACTGTGTTATAATCCTTTGAAAATTGTCATCTGCACGTGCACAGTAGAGTTTGTTAAAGCCTTGCTGAGGAAATCCCTAAACATCCTATCTGCATTGAGCAAACACACAAGCTCCAGAGAGCTTAAACTCCAGATGGAACAGACGTTGCATGTGCAACAACAGCCCCCCACTTCAGCCTTGGGGAAGGCATGGTGGGCTAGGAGCGTAAAGGAGACCATGAGTTGTATTCTCAACACCTTTGCTGACAAGTGTTAATAAATCTGTGCACTTCATACCCCTGATTTTTGAGGGAGACTTCAGGCCCCTATTTTAGGAGGCAAGGAAGTTTCATTCTCCCCACTTAACAGTTGCATAAGGCCATGGGAGTTAAGGGTATTTCATAGTATTAGACTAAATTAACATTGTCATGGAGTTGAGAAGTTGTTGCTGTGAAATTTGAACCTGTTTTGCTATGGGGTACAAGTAGCCCCAATCTTACCTTGTACCACCACTAGGCAGAAGTTTGTTTCATTGCATTCATTATTGCATCAAGATCATCTTTCTGATTATCAAATATGCAACCCTTCTTTGAAGCGAGAATCATGTGAATAGTGTCCTTGTAGTGCATTGGTAAACTGTAGATTAAAAAAAAACAACATTACAGTTTGACTCTTAATATGTACCGATTTAAGTGTTTCTGCACTATAGGTCTTTATTTCATCAGATGATGTTAATGACGCTTTATAACGTTGTTTTACCTGTGAGTTATTTTTTTATTTTGCCATTTATTTTGCTTTACCGTCATATCTCATGAAATTAAGCAGGGGAAATGTATTCTTTTGCTGAGCTGGGTTGGTAAATAGTAATTTAAACTTAAGCTTATTCTTTTCCTGTATGTCAACCTTTCACCTCTCCAGAAAACCGAGACTTGTTTATGTACCTCCCATTTTTGGTCGAAGTGGTGGAAGATCTGGAATGTTTGTTCTTTTACATCTTTTGCCTTTTTTATCTTTCTTTTGTGATTATTGTCAAACAAAATCAGTAGATGTTATTTTGCACAGAATTGTGCCCCTTTTGTAGCTGAAGCAGTTTTAAATGCTAGTATCCCTAAGGGTGTGTGTGTGTGTGTGTGTGTGTGTGTGTGTGTGTGTGTGAGAGAGAGAGAGAGAACTAGTGTGTCTCTCTGTTTCAGAGCGACCAAGTGGGTGAGGTAATATCTTTTATTCAACCAACTTCTGTTGATGAGTGGCTCTGGTTTAGTGAGTCAAGCATTTCTTCAGCTTAAATTATAGCTAATTTTAAACATACACATCAGTTATGACTTTCTCTTGCCCTTTTACGGCAAGGTCCCATTTTTAAATTTCTCTGATTGGTAGTAGTGATGGAGTCTTTCAGGCCTTGTCTGCCCCCTGCTGCAAGTGCCAGCACCCTGACACCCCCCGGATCAGGAAACCCCATTCGGACCAGGCTACCTACCAATAAAACTTAGTCCTCTAGATGCTTAGAAGGGCCAGGAGACGACACTGACCAATTGGGAGCCAGCAGTCTAGTTAAGAAGGCTTGCCTGTTTCTTCTCAGAGCCCGGGGCAACGAGCGGGGAGACTGGGACAGAGGAGGAACTTCTCAGTGCTAGCCGAGAAGCCGAGGCCCAGGGCCTTTCCTTCAATCGCTGGATTTGAGATTTGTTTGTTTGTTTAAAGGCACAGACAGCCAGATTTTGGGTTTTGTTATCTTTGGTTAACTGAAACCAAGCGCACAGCACAAGCCGCTCTGTTCTGAGGAGGAGGCCACAGCTTGTGGACTAAGGGTGGCCAATTTTGGTTGGACGTATTCCTGGAGGTTTCATCACATGAGATAATCTTTAATTAAAGAGAATCCTGGAGGGTTGGCAACCCTGGCTAAGGCAGAGAGCACTTGCAGCACCATGCTTGAACCTGCAGAGGCTGCTATGGAGCAGCCCTATCTGTGACAGTAGGAAAATTGGCTTGCAGAGGATGGAGGAGCATGAACTCTTTGCCACTACAGTCAGTTGCCCTTTAGTTGTCAAAACCATGCCATGCATGGCTCGTAGAGTAACTACCCGCCCCTTCGAAAAACTATTTGGCTTACTGGAACTTGATACTTATTTCAGGCACATAAGTTGCACATATAGCTGTGTGTTTTGTAAAATCAGCCAGCCTGCATGCTTGTTTAAACACAATAACTGATTATGTAACCCAGAAAGAGAGAGGTCCCTGTATATCTGAAATCAAAATTGGGGCCCTAAGCTTCCTGCTTTTGCAGAGTGTGGAAAACTGAAATGCTGCATGAAAGATGTTATGAAATTTAACAGGGTTTACAGCAGAGTTATCTTCTGGAAACTTTAGGTTTGGGAAGAGGTTGTTTTTCCCCACACTTTCTTTTAAATCCTCCCTCCTCTCCTCCCTCTCTCCCCTCTCGCCCCCCATGATTGCTAATTGCTATACAGCAGGAGTACACGTTTCTTTAAGGGTAGATCTGTATGTACAGCACTGCAGCGGCACAGCCAATACAGCTGCGCTGCTGCAGCATATCTGGTGAAGACTCTCTTTGCCGACAGGAGAGAGCTCTCCCGTCACCATAAAAAACAGCTCCTGCTGATCGCGGGGGTTATGTCGGCAAGAGAAGCTCTCCCACCGACATAGCACTGTGCACACAAGCACTTATGTCACTCAAAGGGGTGGAATAGTCACACCCCTGAGTGAGGTAAGTTTTGCTGACCTAGGCTGTAGTATACACATAGCCTAAGGCAGGGGTCGGTAACCTTTCAGAAGTGCTGTGCCGAGTCTTCATTTATTCACTCTAATTTAAGGTTTCACGTGCCAGTAATACATTTTAACATTTTTAGAAGGTCTCTTTCTATAAGTCTATAATATATAACTAAACTAGGGTTACCATATTTAAAAAATAAAAAAAGAGGACACTCCAGGGGGCCCTGGCCCCGCCCCTTTCCCACCCCGGCCTGGCCCCGCCCCAACTCCGCCCCTTCCCCGCCCCTTCCCCCAAAGTCCCCGCCCTAACTCCCCCTCCTCCCTCCCAGCCACGCGAAAAGGGCTGCCCAAGCACTACTGGCTTCATGGTTTGCCGGGCAGCCCCCAGACCCTGCGCCCCTGGCCGGCGCTTCCCCAGCGCAGCTGGAGCCCGGGAGGGGAAGCGCCCAGCCGGGGGCGCAGGGTCTGGAGGCTGCCCGGCAAACCGTGAAGCCGGTAGCGCTCGGGCTTCGGGCAGCCCCCATGCCTCCGGACCCTGCGCCCCCGGCCGGGCACTTCCCCTCCCGGGCTCCAGCTGCTGTGCTCCTCCCCTGACTCTTCGGCTCTGTTTAAGAGCCAAGCTGCCCAAGCACTACCGGCTTCGGGCAGCCCCCATGCCTCCGGACCCTGCGCCGCCGGAGCAGAGCAGCTGGAGCCCGGGAGGGGAAGTGCCCGCTGGCAGCTGGGGTCCGGAGGCAAGGGGGCTGCCCGAAGCCGGTAGCACTCGGGCAGTTCGGCTCTTAAACAGAGCCGAAGAGTCAGGGGAGGAGCAGAGCAGCCGCGGGAGGGGAAGTGCCCGGCCGGTATTTCCCCAGACATGTTCGGCTTTTTGGCAATTCCCCCCGGACGGGGGTTTGATTACCAAAAAGCCGGACATGTCCGGGAAAAACCGGACGTATGGTAACCCTAAACTAAACTATTGTTGTATTTAAAGTAAATAAGGTTTTTAAAATGTTAGCCCAGGAAATCACAAACCATCAATAGGTGCTGACTGTTTACTAAAACAGGTATCACAAAGAATTCAAACTACCTCCATCCACAAAGTATTTTTTCCCTTTCTTCATCTTATCAGATCCAAGAAAAAACAAGGAGTTAATGGCAGCTCTGCAGCACCTGTGATATTTTCCAACAATAAAGCCACTCCCTGATACAGAAAAACATCAAAATATGAGTCTTCTGTCCTGTAAAGATCAGGAGAATGCCCAAATGACTGAAGGCTTTCATAGCCTGCACGGAATTCAAGTGGGAAATCATAAGAAGCCTCATAGCAGTGGGGGAAGCAGATGGCTTTCTCGTGAGTGCTGATGTTAAAGTTGAGATGGCTCTCTCGAAACACCTTTTGAGAAGACATACCTGAACTTTTTACTGGAACCAAATTATGACCATTACTCATCTTTGCCCTGATGTCTTTTGTTGGTGCTTTGAGTCATCTTCAAAATTCTTATAATGGTAGTTGTTGCTGTTTGCTAGTGACATAGTAACCTGGCTAAGTGGATCTATGCCTGTAGTAAAGAGGCATATCTTGCTGCAGGGTTTCTGTGTCCCTTAGGGACCAGAGCTCAGTTAGCCAGAGGCTTGGCAATTTCTTGGCTGAGATAAGATCAGTTTCAGGGTTGTAAATCTTTCAGGTAGCCACAGATTTACAGATAAGGAACTAAATTTAATTTATGGACGAATTCAATACACAAATAATTCCATATATTCACCACTTTGAATGAAATAGCTCTATCTGAATTCTCTCAAATCGTGACCGAGAATTTTCCATGACCTTAAAGTGGCTGTTGAAAGGGGAGAGTTTGCGGAGTTGCCTTGTGGTTGGAGGTTGGGTTTGTGGTGGGCTTGCCTTGTGTGGGGGGTGGATGCCAGTTGTTTTGCATTTCAAAGGTGGTAACCCAGCAGACAAATAATGTTCTTGTATACAGAATTTCATGAAGACCTACCCTATTTCAAAATGGCTGACATCTCCCAATGGGAGTGAGGCCATGGGCTGCCCTTAGCTATTCCTTGCAGTATTCCTCTTCACTTCCTGGCAGTATAGGCATCTTTCCTGAGGACAGTTTGACTTCAGTCTCTCTTAGGGTTGCCAATTTTGGTTGGACGTATTTCTGGAGGTTTCATCACATGACATAATCTTTAATTAAAGATTAATCTTGAATTCCTGGAGACTCCAGGGCAATCCTGGAGGGTTGGCAATCCTAGTCTCTCTGGGAACAATTAGACCATTTTGAAAGAGGGCACCTTAACTAAGAGCTACGTGTAGCCTCAGTCTCTTTGAGAACAATAGGAAATGGTGGCCATTTTGAAAGAGGGCAGGACTCTTTATTTCTCTGATGAAGATTTTATGCACCGGCCACTGCTAACAGGTAAATGTTCAGTTATGAAAAATAACTGAAAAAATGACCATTAATCTAAATTCAGTTTAACTGTTCATTATGTTTTGTATTATGCCACTCTGGAGAAGAACAAAGTAGCCAAAGTGTTCTGGTGAATCTGGTCATCTGAGTTATAATATCAATCTTAAGTAATTTTTAAAATTTTCTCTTAAAATCATTAGAAATATTATACAGTATAATTCTCTGAGTTTCTTGTTTAGTGTTCATATGTGGAATGTTTCTAATTAAAGAAAAAAAGAATTCTCAGGTACAAATTACATTAAGGTGGAGTTAACAATCAGTATGTATCATATTTTGAGTAAGGTGCTTAAGAGATATATTATGATTATTCCAAAACCAAGCATTAACTTTGCTTTGTAGTGACACCATGAAGGAGAAAACTTAAAAAAAATAATGATTTAAAAAATCAGTGTAATCTAAACTTGGGACCATAAACACTCTTTAGTTTGATGTTTGAAAAAACAACTGATAATTCCTCTGGCTATTAGGTGGGGTGGGGGTGGAGGGGTAATGAGAGGGTGTGTTTGTGTGTGGAACAAGGAAGCAGAAATTCCCCTAACATGCTAGAAGAATTTTAAGCTGCTGTTTTTTTTAAATTTGGGATGTAGGCCTAAACTACTTAATAAAGACTATCAATAATGCTGATTCCTGATAGGCTAGTCTCTCATCTCAAGCCATACTGTGAGATAATGTGAGCTCACAAATTAGTGGCCAATAAGGTACAACAGGATTAATAATAGAAACACTTGAAGATTTTTTAATGATAGAGGCACTGTTCCACCCACTCCCCCCACCCACGCACAAGCAGAATAGTGCTTAAAGATGTACAATTTTAATAATTGTTATTTCCTTTGTGGTTATGGTATTTACATATTTGGAGACATGGACAAGTGTGAAAGACATTTTCTTACATTAACAGTGTTTGAGAAATTTCCCCCCTGATTGTGACAGTATGGAACGTAGCTCTTTTTCTGGTGTACAGTTTATTACGTAACTATATATATATGGGTTGGTTTTTGCTGCAGTGTCAGTGTCTTATTGGAACCTGGGTGCTTTACAGGGCTGCCAGCCTTCATTGCACAACAGTGACTGATTTACAGGTTGTCCTGAGGAGCCTTTCTGCCTATGGAAGGAGTGGCTGTATCTCTAACCCTTGCCACTGTTGCTCTGTCAGTCAGCCAGCTGATGGTGCTGCAGTTTGGTTAATGCAATGCCTGCTTTCATAAAGGCTACCTGCATGAAGCTACATAGCATCTGAGGTCTCCTTCTTTTCTGCAGTTCTTGACTGACAGGTTCCCCAGGCTATAGCCAAACATGTTGTCACTCTTTTTGTTTAACCATTCCAAGCGGAATCTTTGAAATAAGAGCAAAAGCACATTCACTTACGTTGTGTTTTGGTGCAGTATTCCTAATACAAATGTTTCCTCCTTTGATGTGATTGTGTATGTGACTATTTGTTATGACTGCTCAAATCTAAACAATGAAAACTGTACACAAGCCTCTGAGAGAGGATGCTGCAGCTTTAAAGCACTGAAGGCTTACAGCGTTTTAGTAGAAATTGTTCCCGGAATCCATGTCACAACTCCTTATATGGTGCTGCTTTTTTCCTCTTAGTTGCCATGACAACAGCAGCACTGCACCATTCATCAGCTCTGGACCTGGGCTGCATTGCTAGCCTTTCGTGTTACTCCTGAATGTTAAGGAGAACATCAGTGAATCATTCACTCTGATATACTGCGCCATTATTTACCTGTTCCTTCAGCAATGTGCTGTAACAAAAAGGCAAATTTAACTGCGCCATACAGAGAGATTTTGTAAAAATCCTTCATTTTTCCCCAAAGGAGGCATATGGTCTACATATGCTGCGGCATTCTGGAAAGAAAAGCTGTTTAATGCTGAGAGACTTAATGAAGAGAGAGCTCAGTGTCTTGTGTAAGCTTTTCTGAAATCATCCTTGAATCTTCTCCTTTGGGGACCCAGAAGATGCAAAAGTGATGTTTGTTAGGGACAGCAAGTGCCTTAGGGAGATTGCTGTTGTGCTTTTGCGACCAAGCTTGACATCAGCTGCAGGAGATGTCACCTGTAACATCACACTGACGCTCTGAGTAGCAGTGTGGAGCTAGCTCTAGGGAAAGTGCGAGGTGTGGACCAGAGGAGGATTTTGACTGAAGTGCTGCTCTCATGACAACATTACCTACGAATTAACAGGCATTTCGACTTAATGGTGCAAAGATTGCATGCTACCGACTGATGGGGAGGAAAAACAAAACCCTGTGAGTATGTGCAGTGGACAATTTTGCGTCTTGCATGGACTCTGATTTAAAATTATATAAGCCTTTTTAGGCCTAATTTAAACTCTATAGAAAAATCAATGCAGAGTAAGGGATTCTGACACTTGTAGTATACAAGGAAGCCTTTAGGAGACTGCTCTCACATAAATCAGATCTTCTTCTTTAATTATTATTCCTTTGGTTACCTGTTACAAAACTTACATAATGTGTTCTCTTTTTCCTTGCAAAAATGTGCAGTATTTCTTACATAATATGTATTGCAATGAAAAAAATCCAGTGTTGTATTATGTATCTTTATTATGTAGAGGAGTTATAAGTAACTGTGTTTAAAAAAAAAAAAAATAGTATGACCATTGAAGGTCATAGCACTTATCGTAGTCAGACCATGATACCAAAATAGTATTTTTGCTCTGTATTGCAAAACTCTTCGAAATCAGATGTTCTTTATGAGTGGATTAGGGAACCTTCAACCATATATATATTGTCTTTTTACTCAAATATATGCTCCTGAAAAGTAAAATGGGAATTTTAAGTTAGTGCCACTGGCAAAAATAGGAGCATTTACATAATATGTTTAAAAGATAAAAATACAAAGAAATGTCATTCTGGGAAATACAGTTTATGAGGGGGGTCTTGGTTAAAATCTGTAATGTCATTTTAGACATTTGTGCCACTCAAATATTGTTTGTAACATTGATGCTATAAATAACGTTTTGAATTGTTTTTCTTTTTTAAATTATTATTTAAATACTTTTAAATATTTTTGCCTGTGACATTGACTTAAAATTTTAATTTTTATGTGGGAGTAGAGGTAGGATTAGAAGCCCACTCTCTCTTGCCTTTCTAAACTACACAGCAATTACAAGGATTGAATTTTCTGAAAAGTATCTCATTAGATTTAATTTTTCTAAAAATACATATTTTCCGTTTAATTTTTCTGTTAGGTTGTAAGCCATATTGCAAACTTGAGACTTGAACTATGATCTCCTTTTAAAAAAAAAATCATTTTGTCTGGGCTTTGGCATCAGCATTTTACCAGTACCCTCTATTCCTGAGTTGAACTGCTGTTGTTTAATTTCATATTGTTTCCAAGAATGTAGGCTGCTGAGATGGAGCGTAATCTTTCATTTACATAATTCTGCTAGAATTTTTTTGTATTATGCAATTTTTTACTCTGATTTCTGATGTTTCATTCATTTTTATGTATCTCCTGATTTGATTTGCCAAATGTGTAAATCGACAGATAGATGCTGAGAGTTTTTAAAAATACAGCAGATGTAAGTGTGTGTGTATACACACACACTTTTGTTTTAGCATGCTTGCATTCTTCTCCATTTTGAAGGGGTTAATAAATTACTTGTCTAAATTTTCGGCATTCTGAAATTGGACACACCATTTTTAAAGGCAACTTAAGTCAACTCAATTTTTCTTTAATTAAAGATGTACCAAATCCATAACATTTCAGATTACTTTAAAAGTAATGCTTTATACAGCAAGCCAGTAAACCACAATGTGAATGAAGCTTTATAAATAAAAAAAGGAAAAATGGAAATGGCAAATTAGTGATTTGAAATATTTAACAATTTTTATTCCAAAGTGCTGTTTACAAACTAAAGACTCTACTCTTCTCTCAATATGTGGGCATCATTTTTGACTCATAGCTACCCAGCATATTGACAGAATAGGGCCCCATAATAGAGATTAGTACAAAATCCCTCATGATTTCTATGGGCGTTTGCATAGTAAGATTAACTGCCTGTCAGGCCCTTTAGAGCCTTCACAGAATCAACTCTTTGCCAGGATTTTGCTTATATTCTGTGTAGCTGTTCAAAATCCCAGCAAATGGAATAACATGTCACTACCTACACAATCCCTGGAAAAGGTTGATACCAGATTTTCTTTTCAGTTCTCTTTTTTTTATACAGTATTAACAGAAGGAAAAATCCCAAAGATACTAAATCTGTAATTCAGGTAACAAGTATGTATTTGACTTCCTTAGTTTTCAGTGGTTTAAGACTGAAAATCTGTCTTTATTTCCTCTGTTGTACCTAGGTATTGATGCATAATATGGAACATTATGTAGATTACCACTTGTGTTTTGAGACTATTATAATTCCTAGACACAATTGAAGTAATTTCTCAAATATAAGAAAGTTGAGGTGGGAGCCTTAACATGGAATGTTGTTGTACCAGGCCATCAGTTCTCTCCTCTGATACATCACTCCTCCTCGTTCTCCTGGAGTGACCCCTGAAAAATACTCCATGCCCTTCATTGCTCTATTCCTTAGCGAGGGGAGGAGGATTTCATAATACAGCTATGTGTTTTTAAATGCTTGTTTCAATTCAAACTACTTCAGTTGTTTTATTCATCTCCTCTTCCTCCATATTAGAGACTGTCCCTGATTTTAGTCCTTTGCTCCTGATTTTTCTTGTCTATCTATATCAGAATACTGGGAGTTATATTTTCCCCATGACTGACAATTACCATTGCAACTATGTTTTCAATTTCCACTGTGATTAATATCCATTTGCCTCAAGTCACTTAGAAAACTGGTCTCACATATTACAACTCATGGTATTGCCACCATTTATAGAATATGCAATGTGCTAAATGTTCTTGTAATAACACTGATGTGGTTTTTCCACACCTTATTGCATATGCTTGTATTTCAGAGTCATACCAATGCATATCCTTCAAGGACACACATTGCTGAGGTTCCTAGAAGTGTCTAACCATATCCTTATGTGCAGCAGGCACCCATAGGACTATAATCGCTTTTTCTACAGATGTCTGATGTACTGTAGGCCCAAGGACACTAAAAGGGATAATATACCTTGGTTTGTGTCTGCTTCATACAAAATGTTAACAGACATTTCCTTCCCCCCCCCCCATCCCCTTTTGGGGCTAAAAACTTACCATTTTCAGGGATGTGTTCACCCTTTTCCTGTTCAATAATATACAAATTATAGTGGCAAACGGTAGCAATTTAGAATCATAGAAATGTAGGGCTGGTAGGGACCTCAAGAAGCCATCAAGTCGAGCCCCCTGCACTGTGGTAGGACCACGTATACCTAGACCATCAAGACAGGTGTTTGTTCAACTTGTTTTTAAACACTTCCAATGATGGGGACTCTATGATCTCCCTTGGAAGCCTATTCCAGAGCTTAACTAACCCTTATAGTTGAAAGTTTTTCCTAAATCTCCCTTGTTGCAGGTTAAGCCCATTACTTCTTGTCCTACCTTCAGTGGACATGGAGAACAGTTGATCACCATCCTCTTTATATCAGCCCTTAACATATTGTACTCCTGAAGGAATTCTGTGCCATTGCGCACATGCAGAATTCATGTATCCCGCAGATTTCTTTGCCTCCCCTCAGAAAAATGACTTTCTGATGGGGAAGCAAAGGGAAGCTGCAAGAACGGCCACATGCACCTCCCCAGAAGCATGGGCGCATTGTTTCGAGCACCCGGAGCAGCTGGCGGAGAGGTAAATCACTGCGAGGGGCCAGGGATGGGGACACCTCAGCTGGTGTCGGGTCAGTCCAATCCTCATGCATCCATACCCAGACTCCCCCCCCATGACCAGACCCCCACATGCACCTGAACCCCCACCCTGCCGAGCCTCACCCCTTGCATTTGGAGCCCCCCCTCACCCAGAACCCTAACCCCAGGCACCCGGCTCTCCCCAACCCCACTCGGGGCTGGGGTTGCCCTGATCAGTGGCTCCTATCCTGTGCTGGGCTCAGCTGCTAGTCCAAGTTGGGCTGGGGAAGGAGCGCATTTCCTCTACATGGAGTGGCTGGGGCCAGATGAGATCCACCTCCCCCCGGCTCCACACCATCCCCCTCCCCCCCAGCTTCCTTCCCCCATTGTTCCTCAGCCACAGGGGAAGGGGTCACTGTACAAGGAGCTGCTCCCCTGGCCACCCAGCCTGTGTACATCCAGATCCCCCCCATACCCAGAATCCCACCCCAAACCCGCCACAGCCAAACCCCCACCCCGCTGAGTCCTGCACCTAACCCTCCCTGCCAAGCCCCACCCCGCCTGCTTCCAGACCTCACCCCGCCAAGCCACATCTCCCCCTGTATCTGAACCCCTGCACCTGACCCCCTCCCCGCCAAGCCCCATCCTCCTACATCTGGATGCCCCTGCTGAGCCCCACCCCCTGCATCCGGACCTCCACCCCTGCATCGAGACCACACGTGCTCCACAACTCAAACCTCCACCTTGACAAACCCCCTCCCCTTCCCCCCCGCACCCAAACCCCACTGAGTCCCAACCAGCTGCACCCAGCCCCCCACCCCACCAAGCCCTACTCCCCCAGCACCCAGACCCTCCTACTAAGTCCCCCACACCCAGCCCCCCTCACTGAGCCCAACCACCTTCACCTGGACCCCCCTGCAGAGTTCCATTATCCCTGCACCCTGAACCCCCCAACGAGCCCCTGTGCATCCAGATCCCCCCTGCACCTGGACCCCCCCACTGATCCGCTCACACCCAGATTGCCCCATACAGGACCCTCTCACCTCACACCTGGATCCCCCCACACTGAGCCCCTCCACACTTGGATCCTGCTGGGCTGAGCCTGCCTGCCCACTCCTGGTGCACCTGGCCTGGAGTGGCAGGGCGCCAGGGTGTTTCTGGGGCAGGCCCGGACCTTGCACTGTGTCAGGGTCAGGTGCAGCCTCACTGCCAAGTCCCTGTCCTGGAAGGGGTTGGGGGCTGCAGTGTGATCTCCCATCTCCGTGCAGCCAGTGGCCTGTGCTCCCAACTGCCATGCTGGAGCCTCCTTGTGTATTTATTGACAAATACAATTTGCAGAATTTTGCAGAATTTTAAAATATTTTGCGCAGAATTTTTATTTTTTTGGCACATAATTCCCTCAGGAGTAAATAATGTTGGAAGACTGTTATCAGGTCCTCCCTCAATCTTCTTTTTTCAAGGCGAAACATGCCCAGTTTTTTCAACCTTTCTTCATAGGTCAGGTTTTCTAAACCTTTCGTCATTTTTGTTGCTATCCTCTGGACCCGTGGTTCTCAATCTGTGGCCCGTGGGC
This sequence comes from Emys orbicularis, assembly GCF_028017835.1. Classification (NCBI taxonomy): domain Eukaryota; kingdom Metazoa; phylum Chordata; order Testudines; family Emydidae; genus Emys; species Emys orbicularis. Next base: position 9,320,640 of record NC_088707.1, on the reverse strand, counting down.
CGCTTGCAGTCCAATCAGCATAGAGCTAGGGCCCATGTGACATCCTCACGGCCAGACAGGTAGTATTAAATGCGGCCCACAATGGTAAATAGATTGAGAACCACTGCGACTCTTTCCAGTTTGTCCACATCTTTCCTGAATTGTGGTGCCCAGAACTGGATACAGTACTCCTTCTGGGGCTCACTAGTGCTGAGTAGAGTGGGACAATTGCCTTCTGTATCTTCATACAAAGCCTCCTGTTAATACACCCCAGAATCATATTAGCCTATTTGCAGCTGCATTGTATTGATGGCTCATATTCAGTTTGTAATCAACTATAACCCCCAGATCCTTTTCAGCAGTACTGCCACCTAGACAATTGTTCCCCATTTTGTAGTTGTGCGTTTGATTTTTGTATTATTTAAAGGTTGCCTAGCACTTTCCATTATAAAAGATTTTTGTGCCTTTTTCTGAGAAGCTGTGATACATCTGTTGTTTGCAATAGGCCTTTGAAATTTGGGAGGAGAAAATCCTAGGGTAGGGGTAGTCCATAGGTGGACCATGGGCCAAATCCAGACTGCCAGATGTTTTTGAACAGACCCTGAAATCTTTTTATTTACTTACTTACATTATTGTTGTTGTTTTTTTAAAAAAAATTGGAGTTTAGACCTTGACTGAGAAATTGGGACCTTGCCAAAAAATAATTGACTATCCCTTTCTTAGGGCTACAGAAGTGCTTTTTCTTTGTCCCATGTAAGTCTGCTCAGGTTTAGCTGAGTGATAAACGGCTAGAACTGGTCATTTTCCTCTTGTGGTTTGTATTCTTCAGGAAAATGTTGGCAGCATGCCAAAATAACTGAATACAAACATTCGAAAGAGTGAGCAGGGTTCACACCACTACTGCCATAGCCACCGCAAACACTGTACTGGAAATGTCTAGGAGCTACCAGGGCCAGCTGTAGAGTCAGGGAGTGAGGAGAGAGCCAGGCTGGGCTTCCCCCAATGACATGGCCCCAGCATTCCACTCCTCTCTCCCGCCCCCCCAGAAAAACTACATGCAGGAAGAACGCCACACTTCCCATGTGGGGGGAATCCAGCCAAGACAGGCTTCCCACAAAACACATCCCCTGGACTCAGCACACTTCCTCTGGGATAGCGTTCTTCTCCTGCTACTAGCTAATGTAGATGGTCCTGTAGCTCAAATGGTAGAAGTCTGTACTACTGTGCTGAATATTCAGAATTTAAAACTCGGATGAAGATGCATGATTTGGAGGTGGGGGGAGTTAGTCTCACACAATAGAATTTGTTTTTCCTTTTAAAAAAATCTCTTGGAAAATTAAATTTAAAACATTTCATTAAAAGAATGTTACTGTTCCAAAGTCAAGCACTCAGAAGTTAGGAAATGGCAGGTTTACTGTTCCTTGTGCAACTTGAGCCCTTTGTGCTAATCTATCATGATACAGTTTTAAATCACATGTTGTTTTCATAGGACTCCTGCCTCATTCAGTGCATAGGATGGACATACAAAGGGGTAGAATAAAGTTTGCTCTTTTGAGTGCTTGGCTTTGCAACCTACATCCCTTTCTTTGAACATCTTTTTGTGTGTGTGTAATACATACAGTGGGTCAGATTGAACCCTGATGTAATCACACTAATGTGAATGGAATTATATCAAAGATATATTTGGCCCAGAATATGACTTGTTTACATGCATGCACACACATGTTGTCATAACATTTAAATTTACCAATAGTCCTCACCCCATAGAATCTGAGATACCACATTTAATTCATATTCTATATATGGCCTAAGAAATAATACTTTCTCTGGTACCAAGATGTGGTAAATGCTGAATTTTTCATGGCAACCCCTGTACATGCGCACGTCTCTTTACCAGATGCTTCCTTATTTCAGCATTAACATTAATGGTTTAATAAACTGGATATATACAGGTGCATCATTGTGGAAATACTGTTATTTCTTATCGTCTTAAAAAATTGATATCCACATATACTGCATTTCGCATTTCTGTGAGTCAGTACCGAGTGGACATCACACAACTGGATGAAATGAGAGAGTAAAGAGCAAAACTTTTCCTGTCTCCAAGTAAAGATATTTTATTGAGTATCTAATCCCAGCTAATTTATATAAATATTTTGATTTTTGTAAGAATTAGCATTCCCCCAACACCAGCATTGTGTCCTGTATCCAGCGTAACAGAGTATTTGCCACTTTACATCTTATTTTGTGAAGTAATTTGTTATTAAAAAAAGCAGCTAATCAGAGTCATGAAACATTTCAGAAAGATGAAATGTGACACAGCATAAGGAATACCCCTTATAACAATATGCTAATATTCTCCCTGTAAGCTCCTTCATTGCTTCTGATGTGATTTGTGGACACTGGTTCCTGTCAATCGCCGTGTGAGATTGGCAGGAGCTTGTGATGTCTGCCTGAGTGCCATTTCACATACTGTATGTAGCATTTTGTGCCTTACAGAAACTGAAACATCCGATTAGATGTGGACAGCAATCTAGCTCAACATTGTCAAATAAGTGTCTTTCTATTGACTTCCTAATTTCACAAGGCATTTTGAAGTGGACTCTCAGTTTCCTAACGGTTTGTACCGCTGTGTAGCAGCTGTTGCAGGTTGCCCAAAGTTCTCTGCAAAGGACCTCTACTGCTTTGTTCTCACTTTTTTATTCCATTTTTGTGCATGAGTTTGATCATCATGTAGCAGATTAGACACTTTGGGTATGTCTACACTGCATAGCGTAGACCCACGGCTGACCCGTGAATTGGGCTTGTAGGGCTCGGGTTGTGGGGCTGTTTCATTGCAGTGTAGACTCTGGGGCTTGGGCTTGGAGCCCAGGCTGTACAACCCTGCAAGGCGGGAGGGTCCGAGAGCTCGAGCTTCAGCCTGAGCCCAGAAGTCTACACTGCAATAAAACAGCCCCACAAGCCTGCGTCAGCTGGCACAAGCCAGCTGTGGGTTCTTAATTGCAGTGTAGAAATACCCTTTGTTGTGGTGGTCTGTTGTCTCACCACCACTAATATACATCTGTTTTTCTTTGTGTTGTACTTGCTAAACTAGAAACACACCGTTAAAGTATTATATAATTTAAAAGATTGATCATTACTATGATAGAATTATTGTTACTATGAAATGCAGCATCTTCCAAATAGGGGATGTACACATGGGGAAAAATTGCCAGTTTTATTAATTTAATTGGGAGCATTGTCCTCTGAGTTTACCATAACTGACCAGACACATCTCAATATAATAAACGATATACAGTACAAAATCACTGCATATTTTACTTCTGCTGTGCTCCCTGTGGAACATCTTGTGGGCATATACATTGTAAAAAAACCAAGTGGAAAACTTACTTTGCTGCTCTCTGGATATGTTGAACCCAGTTCCCTAACCCCTGTTTGTCTGAAGTTGTGAACTCCTGGTGGCAGGGACTGAGCCTTCTTAGCTGTCTGGCAAGTGCCCCACATTGTGAGAGCTACCCTACATAAATAAAGTATAAAGGTTTTATAGGTGTGAGTCTGGGATGGTTCTTGTGGCAAAGCATTTTATTAATGATCTATTGCAGAGCCATGTAATAGACTATATTTACCGAACACCTCTGACCACCTCACTTTCAATCTGACTACTAATCTGTCACTTACAAACAACCATCATTAAAGAGAAAAAAAACTTGAATGTTTCAGGTTTTTCACTTTTCCCCATCAAATGTGGAATTTCCTCACCAAAATTACACTGGTCGGAAGTATAAGATGGACAGTACTCAGTCTTACTTCTGACAGTTTTGGGGTCCAGTAAATTGATGAACAATCCAGGTAAAAAACATATGCTTTATTCCACTGAGCAACGGGGAATCATCTCCTTTCTAATTAAACACAGCATTTATTTTTATCTCCGGCGGGCCACAGTATATTAGCATGGTGACCTTATGATTTATTGAAAAAAATTCACTCATTTTCAGGGTTTTCTAAATTAGTTGTAAATATTGATTAAATTATAATTATTGATGATTGAGTAATTTTAGAGGTTTCTAAAGTGTATTAATTTTAAATTCTCACACACTTTCTACAGCCTGTACAATTGGATTCATGTTACAAAGTGAGTCTAGTTGTATAGGCAGAAAAGTGTGACAATTTGGACCAATAATGTTTTGTGAATAGGCAGCAGGTTTAAAACAAATAAAAGGAAGTTCTTCTTCACGCAGCGCACAGTCAACTTGTGGAACTCCTTACCTGAGGAGGTTGTGAAGGCTAGGACTATAACAATGTTTAAAAGGGGACTGGATAAAATTCATGGTGGCTAAGTCCATAAATGGCTATTAGCCAGGATGGGTAAGAATGGTGTCCCTAGCCTCTGTTCGTCAGAGGATGGAGATGGATGGCAGGAGAGAGATCACTTGATCATTGCCTGTTAGGTTCACTCCCTCTGGGGCACCTGGCATTGGCCACTGTTGGTAGACAGATACTGGGCTAGATGGACCTTTGGTCTGACCCAGTACGGCCTTTCTTATGTTCTTATGTTCTTATGTGAAACTCTAGAACATTTCTAAATTAGTTTTTCTGTAATACATGGTGGAAGAGAGTAATGAGGTCACCCCAATGCCTTCAAAATCTTTCTATTATACCATCATGTATTGTTATAGCTAGAGCTAGTAGTGATACTTATAATTAAGGTTGCCTATCACTTTCCATTATAAGCCCCCTGTTTTCAGTTGTTTTTAACTTTGCCAAATTTTTACCAGTTTTGGTCTGAAAATTTCCATACTTGGCTGCTATCTGAGGCTAAAATGTTTTGAATAGTTCAGCCATTTCTGAAAATGGTATTAGGGGGAAAATAGGTAGTTTTGCTATTGTTACTTTTATTTTTATGAGATCTGATGTTTCTGGTATGGTGTAGGGATTTGACTTTTAACGGAAGTAAAAAAGCATTTGGGTTATAGAGGTTCTTTTGTCTCCCCTTGAAAATCCACACGTTTGACTGTGTTATAATCCTTTGAAAATTGTCATCTGCACGTGCACAGTAGAGTTTGTTAAAGCCTTGCTGAGGAAATCCCTAAACATCCTATCTGCATTGAGCAAACACACAAGCTCCAGAGAGCTTAAACTCCAGATGGAACAGACGTTGCATGTGCAACAACAGCCCCCCACTTCAGCCTTGGGGAAGGCATGGTGGGCTAGGAGCGTAAAGGAGACCATGAGTTGTATTCTCAACACCTTTGCTGACAAGTGTTAATAAATCTGTGCACTTCATACCCCTGATTTTTGAGGGAGACTTCAGGCCCCTATTTTAGGAGGCAAGGAAGTTTCATTCTCCCCACTTAACAGTTGCATAAGGCCATGGGAGTTAAGGGTATTTCATAGTATTAGACTAAATTAACATTGTCATGGAGTTGAGAAGTTGTTGCTGTGAAATTTGAACCTGTTTTGCTATGGGGTACAAGTAGCCCCAATCTTACCTTGTACCACCACTAGGCAGAAGTTTGTTTCATTGCATTCATTATTGCATCAAGATCATCTTTCTGATTATCAAATATGCAACCCTTCTTTGAAGCGAGAATCATGTGAATAGTGTCCTTGTAGTGCATTGGTAAACTGTAGATTAAAAAAAAACAACATTACAGTTTGACTCTTAATATGTACCGATTTAAGTGTTTCTGCACTATAGGTCTTTATTTCATCAGATGATGTTAATGACGCTTTATAACGTTGTTTTACCTGTGAGTTATTTTTTTATTTTGCCATTTATTTTGCTTTACCGTCATATCTCATGAAATTAAGCAGGGGAAATGTATTCTTTTGCTGAGCTGGGTTGGTAAATAGTAATTTAAACTTAAGCTTATTCTTTTCCTGTATGTCAACCTTTCACCTCTCCAGAAAACCGAGACTTGTTTATGTACCTCCCATTTTTGGTCGAAGTGGTGGAAGATCTGGAATGTTTGTTCTTTTACATCTTTTGCCTTTTTTATCTTTCTTTTGTGATTATTGTCAAACAAAATCAGTAGATGTTATTTTGCACAGAATTGTGCCCCTTTTGTAGCTGAAGCAGTTTTAAATGCTAGTATCCCTAAGGGTGTGTGTGTGTGTGTGTGTGTGTGTGTGTGTGTGTGTGTGAGAGAGAGAGAGAGAACTAGTGTGTCTCTCTGTTTCAGAGCGACCAAGTGGGTGAGGTAATATCTTTTATTCAACCAACTTCTGTTGATGAGTGGCTCTGGTTTAGTGAGTCAAGCATTTCTTCAGCTTAAATTATAGCTAATTTTAAACATACACATCAGTTATGACTTTCTCTTGCCCTTTTACGGCAAGGTCCCATTTTTAAATTTCTCTGATTGGTAGTAGTGATGGAGTCTTTCAGGCCTTGTCTGCCCCCTGCTGCAAGTGCCAGCACCCTGACACCCCCCGGATCAGGAAACCCCATTCGGACCAGGCTACCTACCAATAAAACTTAGTCCTCTAGATGCTTAGAAGGGCCAGGAGACGACACTGACCAATTGGGAGCCAGCAGTCTAGTTAAGAAGGCTTGCCTGTTTCTTCTCAGAGCCCGGGGCAACGAGCGGGGAGACTGGGACAGAGGAGGAACTTCTCAGTGCTAGCCGAGAAGCCGAGGCCCAGGGCCTTTCCTTCAATCGCTGGATTTGAGATTTGTTTGTTTGTTTAAAGGCACAGACAGCCAGATTTTGGGTTTTGTTATCTTTGGTTAACTGAAACCAAGCGCACAGCACAAGCCGCTCTGTTCTGAGGAGGAGGCCACAGCTTGTGGACTAAGGGTGGCCAATTTTGGTTGGACGTATTCCTGGAGGTTTCATCACATGAGATAATCTTTAATTAAAGAGAATCCTGGAGGGTTGGCAACCCTGGCTAAGGCAGAGAGCACTTGCAGCACCATGCTTGAACCTGCAGAGGCTGCTATGGAGCAGCCCTATCTGTGACAGTAGGAAAATTGGCTTGCAGAGGATGGAGGAGCATGAACTCTTTGCCACTACAGTCAGTTGCCCTTTAGTTGTCAAAACCATGCCATGCATGGCTCGTAGAGTAACTACCCGCCCCTTCGAAAAACTATTTGGCTTACTGGAACTTGATACTTATTTCAGGCACATAAGTTGCACATATAGCTGTGTGTTTTGTAAAATCAGCCAGCCTGCATGCTTGTTTAAACACAATAACTGATTATGTAACCCAGAAAGAGAGAGGTCCCTGTATATCTGAAATCAAAATTGGGGCCCTAAGCTTCCTGCTTTTGCAGAGTGTGGAAAACTGAAATGCTGCATGAAAGATGTTATGAAATTTAACAGGGTTTACAGCAGAGTTATCTTCTGGAAACTTTAGGTTTGGGAAGAGGTTGTTTTTCCCCACACTTTCTTTTAAATCCTCCCTCCTCTCCTCCCTCTCTCCCCTCTCGCCCCCCATGATTGCTAATTGCTATACAGCAGGAGTACACGTTTCTTTAAGGGTAGATCTGTATGTACAGCACTGCAGCGGCACAGCCAATACAGCTGCGCTGCTGCAGCATATCTGGTGAAGACTCTCTTTGCCGACAGGAGAGAGCTCTCCCGTCACCATAAAAAACAGCTCCTGCTGATCGCGGGGGTTATGTCGGCAAGAGAAGCTCTCCCACCGACATAGCACTGTGCACACAAGCACTTATGTCACTCAAAGGGGTGGAATAGTCACACCCCTGAGTGAGGTAAGTTTTGCTGACCTAGGCTGTAGTATACACATAGCCTAAGGCAGGGGTCGGTAACCTTTCAGAAGTGCTGTGCCGAGTCTTCATTTATTCACTCTAATTTAAGGTTTCACGTGCCAGTAATACATTTTAACATTTTTAGAAGGTCTCTTTCTATAAGTCTATAATATATAACTAAACTAGGGTTACCATATTTAAAAAATAAAAAAAGAGGACACTCCAGGGGGCCCTGGCCCCGCCCCTTTCCCACCCCGGCCTGGCCCCGCCCCAACTCCGCCCCTTCCCCGCCCCTTCCCCCAAAGTCCCCGCCCTAACTCCCCCTCCTCCCTCCCAGCCACGCGAAAAGGGCTGCCCAAGCACTACTGGCTTCATGGTTTGCCGGGCAGCCCCCAGACCCTGCGCCCCTGGCCGGCGCTTCCCCAGCGCAGCTGGAGCCCGGGAGGGGAAGCGCCCAGCCGGGGGCGCAGGGTCTGGAGGCTGCCCGGCAAACCGTGAAGCCGGTAGCGCTCGGGCTTCGGGCAGCCCCCATGCCTCCGGACCCTGCGCCCCCGGCCGGGCACTTCCCCTCCCGGGCTCCAGCTGCTGTGCTCCTCCCCTGACTCTTCGGCTCTGTTTAAGAGCCAAGCTGCCCAAGCACTACCGGCTTCGGGCAGCCCCCATGCCTCCGGACCCTGCGCCGCCGGAGCAGAGCAGCTGGAGCCCGGGAGGGGAAGTGCCCGCTGGCAGCTGGGGTCCGGAGGCAAGGGGGCTGCCCGAAGCCGGTAGCACTCGGGCAGTTCGGCTCTTAAACAGAGCCGAAGAGTCAGGGGAGGAGCAGAGCAGCCGCGGGAGGGGAAGTGCCCGGCCGGTATTTCCCCAGACATGTTCGGCTTTTTGGCAATTCCCCCCGGACGGGGGTTTGATTACCAAAAAGCCGGACATGTCCGGGAAAAACCGGACGTATGGTAACCCTAAACTAAACTATTGTTGTATTTAAAGTAAATAAGGTTTTTAAAATGTTTAAGAAGCTTCATTTAAAATTAAATTAAAATGCAGAGCCCCCCGGACCAGTGGCCAGGACCCAGGCAGCGTGAGTGCCACTGAAAATCAGCTCGCGGGCCGCCTTCGGCACGTGTGCCATAGGTTGCCTACCCCTGGCCTAAGGAAAGAGGCCAGACTGGCCAGTTTCTTTCTATAGAAGAATGTATTTCCCCAGTGTCTGCCATTAATGCCACAATAGATGATGGCTTTGCTCAGCTGAGAAATACCAGTGATTTTGCTACAAGAGTGAATTTTCCAGAGCAGAGAACTCCTGCTTAGTAGAAATTGCTCAAGTGTTTGTCTAATTAGTAACAAAGTGCTAATGTCCTCTTTTACAGGAAAAACAAAAATATTTTGATACTGCTTGGAAATGATGTTGTAAAGTACCATATGCATATTGTGCATATTTAAGTAATATAATATTTAATATATTTTATTGTAAAAATAAAATCATTTTTTTAAAAAGCAGGAGAATAAATGGATGTATATGTGTGGTATTGACCCCTTTTAAAATTATTTCAGTCATATTTACTAACCGACTTCTTACACAAAAATGTATATATATGTATGTTTAATAAAAGTGATAAAACTACAAAGTCCTCTGTTATGGAGGTGTCACCCACGGCTCTTTAAATAAGGTTGACTTGAGTTTTACACATAAACAAGAATTCATCCTCTTTGTTATGTATGAAGAATAGAGTGTATTCTCCCTCAAATTAGAGTGCTTATTCTTGGAGTATTGAATGAAACCTTGATCCTTGAATGAGTCCCTAGATGCTGCCATGATATAAAGAAAGAATTTTCATAATTTTACTGCATTTTAACGTGTGCTCCCAGATTAGATTAGATTACATTGATTTTTAAAGATGCATTAGGGGTTTTTTAAATATTTTTCCATTATGGTGTCACTATAGGGCCGAGTTAAGGTTGTTTGGGAGCTTTAACTGTGCATTTCCATATACAGATATATTATAAAACACATATTGGATAAACAGTTTTAATTAACTATTTATCTATGCCAGTTTTCCCACAGTTCTTTTTGTTCTTAGTGCCTTTGCTAAAGTATAGACTGGAGAACTATTCTGAATATATAAATTGATTAACTAAAATAGAATTTAAAAAGCAGGCAGTAAATTACAGAAAGTAAAATAAAGATGGTTAGATGGTAGCATTTACACTTAAAGATAAAAAAATGACTTCAATATGGGATGTTACAATTTATTAAGAGATATCAAATCGAGTCCTATACAGTCTTGTTATGTAGGCAAACGATCCTAATTCTGTACTATTCAGGGCAGGTGACCTGTACCAACACAGAAGTATGCATCCTTAAATACAGTTCTTTATCAATGAGCCAATTATACTTGCATGCCAAATGAATGATCAGACTGCCTTTCTCAATTCAGCCAAACAACTCTGAGGTTAAAATTTAGAAATTTAAACAAGTTTTGTGATTATCAAAAATGTCAGTTCAATTCAAAATTACCTTGCCCAGGTGAAATTCCTAGACAAGCTTTTCCCCCCCCCTTTACACGTGTGATATCATCACACCATAAACCCCAAACATATTATGCAGATTAATCATTTTAAAGCTATTCTAATTTTTGGGGGGTTTCATGATTCCTGTAGGCTCTTGGAACACTTTAACCAAATATTCAACAGTGACAGAAACCCTTTGCTTACAAATCAGTTCTAACTTCTCTTTCTTTCTCATTTGAGGAGTTGTCAGTTTCTTGTGACTGAACAAGGCGCAACACTTCTTTAATTGATTGCTTTAAAATGCTCACATGCTCCATGTTCTGAGGTGTACCGTTGCTGAAAGTGGCCATGTTTCCTGTTACAAATAATACTAGGCTTAGTGTATTGAGTTCTTCCAATCTCAACGCTCTTAGATTTTCTTGTAAATTGTCAGAAAATTAATTATGCTAGGTACTATGCACACACTTAACAAAATAATCCATGCCCCAAACAGTTTGTCTTTATTGCATAGCATCACTAAATCGTTCCTGGCTTTGTAATGCTTGTTTCTGAGATAATGACATCCCCATATCCTAAATTACTTATATGTATTCTCACTATAACTCCACTTTCACTTAGGTTTTGTCTGGGAATAAATACATATTAGCTTGTGTATTGTACATTCTCGGTGGGATTTTCTAAAGCATTCAACATTGGCCTAACTGCTTCTGCTGAAGTCAGTGGTTAAATTCCCATTCACTTCAGTGGGAGCAGATTTAGACAGCTTGGAAGGAAAATTACCATAATAAGAATTCACACAGGTACAACCTATTGTTTCTTCACGGACGACTGAACAGTCCTGTGACGTTTATTTTGCCACATAATAATGCAGAGTGAGTCCTGTCTTAATCTCTTTGCTTGTACAAATTTTGCTTTCAGTCTGCAGGACAATTTACTTGATCAGGTGCCACCATACTGATGAATATATTTCCCTGGAACTGTGAGACAGCCTAATAGCAACAGAAATGCAATTAGTGCTGCATCAGAGTGCAGGCTGAATTAACAATCGAAACGGAGACTTGTATTTCAGAAATACAGGCTGAATAGAAATGTAGGTGCATGTAATGTTCTGGTTGTAGAGACATTATCCAGTCTGTTTAGGAGATAGACAAAGGTCAAGGTTGGTTGCTAGCCTCATTATTTATTGTTTGCACTTCTCAGTTTGCTGGGTAGCTGCTCTGCACAATCCAAGCTAAATATATTTGGGGTACCTCTTCATTATTGAAAATAATATGCTCCACATTTTTTTCACTTGGCAATGCTCTTCCTGGCCATGTTGTTCCTGATAAGAGAGAGAGCATGATACCACCAAAGGTTTTGCCCACTTCTGTCTGACTGCATTTTTTGCTGTCCTTATCAATAGTTAGTTATTGTTTCTGAATTTTTAATCATTGTTTGACCATAAATAAATACTTTGTGGAGACGTCTACGCCAGGAGTTCTCAACCTTTTTCTTTCTGAGTTCCCCCCAACACGCTATAAAAACTCCATGGCCCACCTGTGCCACAACTGGTTTTCTGCATATAAAAGCCAGGGCCGGCGTTAGGGGGTAGCTTTAGGGGGTAGCAAGCAAGGCAATTACCTATGGCCCCATGCACAAGGGCCCCTGCGAAGCTAAGTTGTTTATGCTTCAGCTTCAGCCCCTGGTGACAGGGCTCAGGGCCCCAGGCATCAGCCCCATGCAGTGGGGCTTTGGCTTTCTGCCGTGGGCCCCAGTGAGTCTAACACTGGTCATGCTTGGTGGACCCCCTGAAACCTGCTCGCGGCCCCCCCAGGGGGCCCTGGACCCCTGGTTGAGAACCACTTGTCTAGGCTACTAAAATGAGTGTGTTTTCATGTTTAAGGTTTCTACTTACTTAATAGCACTTAGGCTAATGTTGATGAACCTGTCACCTCAAAGGCATACCATGCCTTTTTAGAGACAAACAGATTTTAGGTTTTCCTCAGTGCAAAAAAACCAATGAAGCACTATTAAAGCAAGAGCCCTTTTAACTAGTAATGAACACTGTAAACTGGACACTAACTATTGAAGTGTTTGGGGTGTTTTGTTTTATCTTGCTTGTTTTTAATTCTGGAAGATGGTGAGAAGGGATATATGTGCTTGTGCTACTACCTTTTCCAATAATAACTGTTTCACTTGAGAAAGTCCATGTGCTATAGGATTTAGAGGATAATGGTATATGAGTCTCCCTTTTTGGCTAGTATCTGGCTGCACTTCTAATATGAAACATAGGGATCTCTTCTCACTTTGGCATTAAAGCTAATGCATAGCTGAAGACTAGGGATATGAAGGCTAGTCCTGACCTGTGGACAGAGTAATCACTCCTCATCAACTATTTATGCTAATTTCTCCTCTATTTAATCTCAGAGACATAATTTATGTTTAAAATATACATGGCATGTTCTCTTCACCTCTTTGCTAGTTATGTTCCATTGTTCTCTTCCCTCTGTACTTTCAAACCCTTTGTACTTTTTGGCTTGCCACTCAAGTATTTGCATTCTAGTACATTCTTAGATTGAAAAGTCCTCTGGATTCTGTTTTTTTAATGATTTAAAACTAGTGCTCCAGTGGGCTATATATTCAAGAGGATACCACTGGGTATTCTAATGCTATTCACTCTCTGAGAGTTACAACCAATCCTGGAGCTTTGTAAGGTACCCTAAACAGACAATATCATTTATTTCACTGATGATATAAGATGGAAGTAGCTGACAGCTCACCAAGAACTGACGGTACAGACTAACAGTCTGGAGAAACGGGGGGGAGGGTTTCACCAAGAATGTATAAACAATATTTCTACCCATTTAGGTGACACCCGAGGCCCTGAAAACAAATTATACCGGGGAGGGGAGGGGGGTCCCCATGACATGTTCTAGAATATCGGCAAGAGTGACAAGATTGAAAGTTTGTTTGCTCAAAATGTGAAGATTAAGCAGTTAGGTAAACAAATTCAGTAGCCTAAACTATATTTTTCCCCAGCAGTCCTATACAACTAATATCTTCCTCTGTGAAATGACTTGGCCTTTCTTTGAGACAATCAGCCATTTAAAGCTAGGGTGGATAGAATCTATTCTCTCTCTATGTGTGCATGTGTCTATGTGTGTAAATATACTTCATCTGCCTGGTTTAGTTTGGACTTTGGATGTTCACAGTGTATTTTACTGTTTAGTTTGGGCCTTTTAAATTGTTACATTTTTTAGGTATGGAATTTAGGGACTATACTGAAAATAGATTAGGGCTCTGTTTCTATGGAATTTGGCACTCCCACAGTTAGTTCTTTCTCTTCCTGTGGATTCAGCCATGGAGAATCCAAAGTCCAGCTCAGACCATACCTAGGAGTTTTGGTTTGCTGTGGTATGTTTAATTAGTTCACACAGTAACAGCATCTTATACTTGAATTTGGATACTTCTGTTTCTCCTCTCAGGCCAAGTCTACACTATAAACTTACATCGGTATAACTACGTCACTCAGGGTGTGAAAAATCCTCACCTCTGAGCCACGCAGCTATATCAGCCCCCCCCCACACACACACACTGTAGACAGCTCTATGTCAAGGGGAGAGCTTCTCCTGTCGACATAGCTACTGCCTTTTGGGGAGGTGGATTAACTTCACCGATGGGAGAAGCTCTCCCATTGGAGTAGTAGCATCTTCACTGAAGCGCTACAGCAGCACATCTGCACCGGTGCAGCTGTGCCACTGGAGCATTATAAGTGTGGACTGTCCTCAGATTCCTGCAAGACTATGGTTGTACGATTACAGTTGTTTATTATTTATTTGTGTTACTGTAGCACCTGGGAGCTCTTGTCGTGGGCCAAGCCCCCATTGTACTAGGTGCTGTACAAACACATAACAAAAAGATAGTCCTTGTCCAAAATACTTAGTCTAATACCCGAGAGAACAGACGGACACAGACAGATGGGGTAGTACAAGGAAACAATGAGCCAGTATTGGTCAGCATGTTAGGCCGTGATCTCAGCACACATGAAGCCATGATAGCACCCTACATTCCTTGCCTTCTAAATTAGCCTCACCCTGCGTTGCTAGAGATAGGATAAAATAATCCTGGTAGGGGAGCGGAAAAACAGTGGCTCAATCTTTTTCTGGTTTATACAGTTGTATCTGTGATTCAAATATTATTAACAATCAAATCTCAGTGTAAGTCACAAGTGGAGAGATATGCACTGCAGAAATGTAAAAAAAAAAAAAAAAAAGGAAAACTCAGGAACATTAGGCTTATTTTTAGCAGAAGTTTTATTGCACTTATTGATTTCTTTTACGGAAACAGATTTATTTAATATTTCTACTTCCTCTTCATTGAGTTCAGGTAACTTAAGCTGCTTTAAAAATTCTGAAAGATTACTAAATTCTGGCTTGCCCAAGGTATGTCGTTTTTTGTAAGGAGAAATAATGTATTTTTTAAAAGGAGGTAGAGTCTCCAGCTTTACCAGAATTGCTATTCATAGTAGCAGTTGTTGTTGAGGGGTTTTTTAAGCAACCAAGTCAAAGCACAGTAAGTTTTGGTGCTCATCGCCTAAAAATATTGCGACATGGTGCAACTGCCATTCTCTCTCATAAGTTTCTAAGGAAGCTATATGTCCCCAGATTTGGGAAATTTAACTTAGGCAACCCTTCTTGGGGGAACTTTGTGGGATTCAACTTGTGTTTCTTAAAGCGAAAATAAAGTTGCTTTAATTTTTGCCTTATATTGTTATAATGAATCGAAAATTAAATTAACTTGCTCCAGAAACCTGCTTTTATTGGTGCCATGTAAAAAGTATGGGTTACTATCCGGTGTCTCATTATTAATTAAAAAACTCCGCAATGATACTTTAAATCTAATCTTGGCTGACTTTCTTTTGCAAATTATGTCTCTCTGAAAACCTTAGACAAAGCATTATTTAATAAGAATTGTAACTTTATGGTGCCAATCCTGCAGTGAGCTCCGTGTGTGGACATGTGCAAAGAAAGCCCCATTGAAACTGCCTGCATGGAACTTATTGCAGACTCAGGGTCTAAATGAGCATGATTGGATAAAGAAATTGGACCAACGTCTAGTAACTGTAAGGAGTTGTTATAAAGGTTTTATCAGTAAAATTTAAAGAGTTGGAGAATAAGTAGAATGAGGGATGAAAAAGTATCTTTCTTTTTGTTTTGTTTGTTTGTTTGTTTTAAGTGACACCCAAGAGTCAGCCAAATTAAGCTCATTTATATGTTTGTTTATGTTTTAGACCAGGAAGCATATTGGTTTTGGTTTGTATGTCTTGTCTTATGTAGCTTGAGAATACAATTGAAATCACCCACAATAAGCAGATCAAGTCCTGTGAGCAAAAAGAAATATTATTAAAAATGTTATTGAAGAAAGCACAAAAATATTAATATCAAGCATGGGCTTTCACAGTTGTAATGTCCACCCCATCTATTTGTCCTGAGATCAGTAAGAACCTGCCATCTTTAACAATAAAACAAAGGTAGAAATGAAAACATTACAGATAAATATACAACCAACTGGCTGTTAGTAAAGCATAAATCAAATTCTAAAACACTAATAATTTAATTAATAATTACATATAATAAAATATAATACAAAATGGAATATAATTTTTAAGTTATATAGGATATTTTTTAAAAGCTAAACTGGTAAGCATAACATAATGGGGCAAATTCCTAACATAATCCCATTATCAATTCCCAACTATCATAAAATCAAAGACTTTTTTTCTTACTTTATCAAATCAAAAAACTAAGGAGTACGCTCTTATGTTAACATTTAAGAAGGGGCAATGAACCCAATTCTACAGTTGAATATAACAAATACAGAAATGAACTTCGCTTCCAGAATTTTTCAGAATATTTTTGAGTGAGCTTTGGAAAGGGAAGGTTGGAGCTGCGATTGTGGTACGCTTCAAGAAATTCCTCAAGATCCTGTGGGATATTAGAGAAGCAACATTTTCCTTCAGAAAGAAAGATGAACTTTTCTAGGTAACAGATGGCTGAATAAATATTCCTTTTGGCAAGGGGATCTTCAACTCTATCTTCTGAGAGTTTCCACGTAGAGATCAGGGTAGAAGAAAATGTGGTTGCTTTGGTTTTCCATTTATTGATGCGTCTCAAAATAAATGTTTTATTTTGGTGTCTTGGTTTAACAGTTTGATGATTAAGGCTTGCTCAGATTTGTTCTCTTTAGACTCGTGTCTCAGAGTATGATGGGCTGGTTCAATTTCAAACAATGGTGTATTAGTAGGTTTACTTAAATTTAATTGGGGGGAGGGATAGCTCAGTGGTTTGAGCATTGGCCTGCTAAACCCAGGGTTGTAAGTTCAATCCTTGAGGGGGCCACTTAGGGATCTGGGGCAAAAATCAGTACTTGGTCCTGCTAGTGAAGGCAGGGGGCTGGACTCGATGACCTTTCAGGGTCCCTTCCAGTTCTAGGAGATAGGATATCTCCATTAATTTTTTTTTAATTAAGGTGGCCAAGGCACCCTGCTTCTCTTTTTTAGAATAAATGTCATTTAAAGTATGTCCTAATCTTCCATGCAGGTTTCTGGTCATTTTCAGTGTCCATGCAGTATTTGTAACTCCTTGAACTGCTGAAAAAAGGGCTTTTTGGATAGTGGGAAATGGAGCTGGAGCAAGATGCCTCCTGCTCAGCACTCACATCATGTGACATCTCCCTCTCATCCAATTCAAATGAAGTAATGCCAGTGAAATTGTGGGGGGAAAGGAAGTGGAAGTGTTCCCCACCTCAGCACTGGCCTCTGGTGTTAGGAGGGTGCTCTTCCATTTTAAGAGAGTTTTGCATAAAATTTGATGGTACAATATACCCTGTGTGACACAGGTCCTCATTCAGCAGAGCCTATAGTATGTGCCAACTCTGAAGCTTTAAAAGCAATCTGACAAGGGCACAAATGTCTGAAAAATATCAACCAGTGAATTACTTATTTTCAAAATTAAACAGCTGAAAAGATACTTTTTATTTACGTCTTTTCTCTCTTCCCGCCTTCTGTCCTCTCCACACACAATTCCTTGTGGGATGAAACCAAATGTGAGAAATGTCTGCCAAAACAGGTGATTGTTGAAAAGTTTTATAAGAAACTGAAAACATTTTATAATGGAATGGTCTTGGAAATCTCTACTACTGTGACTTCTTATTGTGAAGAATTTTCACCATACATACCTATTGGCAGTCAAGAGTTAAAAGAAACACAGTAATTTTGAAGGGAAGATCAAAGCAGCATATCTTCACCTGCATGCATTTATTTTAATTAGCTTCACCTCCCAAAATCTTTTCCATCAAGCAGGTATACTGGAAGCGTTCTGGCAGCTCACATTAAAAATGAACTTGTGTGCAGAGAAACCAGGAGTTTTTCCTGGAGCCCTTGTTAGAGAACCTTTCTTCTCAAAGTTTTGCCAGAGTAATCTTGACAACAGCTGTTCATGCTGGGATTCCCAATCTGGTATAATCTATATTAAAGGCAGTTATCATGACCACGAGGAGGATCGGTTTTCTGCCTGTTGTTTCCGGTAGTAGTAATTATGCATCAAACTTGTCATTTAATTTGCTATAATTAACTGTAAATAGCGTTATAGTCATAAGCAAAGTTGGAATTGAGCTATTATTCCTATTGGAAGTACAGGAAGATACAGATTCGTTTTTTTAGGAAGAGTACCTTTTCTTCCTGAACACACATTTAATGTAAATAATTTTTGAGAAAGGTTGAAATAATCATTATTAAACACTTTTTACACATGTTCTGTATAGGTTTTGCTGTACTTAGTTAACTTTTTTCATGTTTAGTTAGCTGTTCTTATTCATATAAACCTCTTCAGCTTGGCTGAGTGATTTTCTGCTTTGGAAATTAATTAGTACTGCCTGTTTATACAGGAAGAGATCTTGATCGGTTTGTTTATGTTTTGAAGGAGATTGTAATCATGTCTCTAAGTGGGATGATTATAATTTGATTTAATAAAATGCTTTTCTAGGAGACACATTGTTTTTTCTTTTCTCTGTCATTCAACATCTTTATATAACATGTCACTGTTGTGGCTTATCATTATATTTTGTGCCGCCCTCTTCAGTGTTTTGTAGGGATTTCTTAGAGGTGCAGTGGTTGAAGGGAGTGAGTTACAGCCAGAGACACACAAATAATATTATAGTTCTTTGTGTATTGAACTAGTAAGGTACTAGAATGAGCAACGTTGGAAGTATTAATTTCTTCTGTAGTATTGATATCTGTACCTTAAGGCATATCATTTTGGTTAAGGTCAAAATGATATGCAAAGATTTTGTTTTGTCAGGATTGAGAATGTGATGACATTGTGATACCAGTGTTATGAAAGGAGACAGGTTCACTTAATAAATCTTTAGGTCCCCATTGACATTTTGAATTTACAAACATAACTGAAGAAAGCTTTCACGTTCATTAGTAACAATCCATTGCCGTTGCACAAGATATTCTTTCTTTAAAAAGAAGCATTGACATGGCTCTTTGTTATAATAGGTGCTCTAATAAAAAAAATCCTAGTATTCTAGTATTTATTAATATTTATTTACCTTTACAAATATTTTTGTCCATTTTAATTTTGGTTTTAATCTCATGCAAAAATATCCTTTCTATAAATATTTCACATATTAGTGCCATGGAAGACACAACCATGTGTTCTATATTCTAGTATTTATATAGCTCTGGGTTCAGCAGAGCCAAGACTCGTTTGGGACTGAGAGGACTGAAGGCTATAGCCATAGCTTTAGTGGGTGTGGTCCAACTACTTTGAAACTGATAGTTATTTGTTTCAGGACTTCTGTGGATCAATAACGCTGCAGCACTTAAAACATTTTACCATCAGGGAGACTTCAATAAAGGCTGCTCTCAGCAGCATTATATAGTCATTGGGCAGCTTCCAGCACATGAATGAGCCTCTAGCAGGGCTAGTTCCATTGTTAACTTAAAGATGGGGAATATATGATGTGCAAAAAGCCAACGCAGAATTGCCACTGTTGCTATCTTTAAAAAGTGGATTTACCAGGTTTCCCTTTTAAATTCGTACTCTGGCTTTTCCCATTTCAGTCTAATCATTAGCAGTTTTGCAGTACAGCTCAAGCACATCTGAGAGATTTATGTAAAAAAGTTAGTGGGAAATTCAAAACAGATTGCTATTGA
Source organism: Emys orbicularis (assembly GCF_028017835.1). Classification (NCBI taxonomy): domain Eukaryota; kingdom Metazoa; phylum Chordata; order Testudines; family Emydidae; genus Emys; species Emys orbicularis. The sequence goes on along the minus strand of NC_088707.1, from coordinate 9,301,249 downwards.
GGGCTATATCCAGCATTTACAGTGGTATTATTTCACTCTGATGGGAAATAACAATACCTTTACATCATTCAGAAAGATACAGATTTTATGTTCCAGTTCTCCCTTTTGTGACTGTGGAAGGGCCAAAACTCAGTGGAAATTCAGCAGTTCTTTTATACAGGATGCAGCCAGAAAGTGGACAGACCACTCAAGGGCACTTTGAGCTAAGCTTCCTTGGGGGCTGTTAATGGGGTTAGTAGGTCAGGGGAATTCAAGTGTGTGGCCAATGGTTATATGAACTGTGTGCATCTGTGTAATGGATTTCTAGAATGGCTCGTGTCTTTTTTTGCCGTTAGGTTGGATATGAGGATTCCAACACTCCTGCTAACTCATATATTCAGGCTTTGTGAGGGGGAATGGAAATGCTCCTATTCTGTTGTTTTTTAATTCCAATGGAAACAAAAAAACATTTTTAAGCAGACTTGATCTCCTGAAACCTAAATATTGTGGCATTCTTCTGGTCAGGGGAGCATCTAAGTGAAATTGACTAGCAACTGACTGCATATGAAGATGAAGCATAATAGTTTATTTTAATTTCCAGTCTGAAATAAATAGATAATTGATGCAAAGAGACAGACTGTCAAATATCCCAAATTATCTATTTTATCAATACGTTCTTTATAGCCTGGAAATAAATTCAGGTTTCAGAGTGGTAGCTGTGTTAGTCTGTATCAGCTAAAAGAACAGGAGTACTTGTGGCACCTTAGAGACTAACAAATTTATTTGGGCATAAGCTTTCGTGGGCTAAAACCCACACGATAGCTTATGCCCAAATAAATGTGTTAGTCTCTAAGGTGCCACAAGTACTCCTCATTCTTTTTAAAATAAATTCAGTATTTCTTCCAGCTTTTTCCCTTGTCTTCAGATGCATTTTTGTCTCTCTCTATGGGTATGTATGTATATACACATACATACCAAATGCATAGAATAAGTTCATATCAATGGGAAGCAATGACACCGAACACCTTGCATAAAACGCCATAAGAAGGTAATTTAGCTTTAATTCTCCTTTTAACCAAAACTAAACATTTAGTTAGAGAGCTAAAACTGAATTTCTGAGATGGAAGTCTTTCACTAATCCGTTAGATTGTCCTTTTATAACTGCCTTTCTTTTAATCTGAAGAAAACTTTCCTAATTAAACACTAGCTCAGTCATAAACTGCATGACAGAGAAATAATGACATAAATAGAAAATGCAGTGGAATTAGTGAGCTGCACAGATATTAAGTACCTCATGTTAAGCCACAGTAAATGCTACTAATAGGACAGAGAGAAAATGTGATAGCTCTAAAAGAATAGATAATTTCTTATGTTTTTGTTCAAATTTTATTTTATATTAGATTGTAATCCTGGAATTAAGCACTAACAAATAAAATTGATCCTAATATTCAGTCCACAAAAATAAAGGATGAACCCTCAGTAGCTCTTCAATTTCTAAATGTTTTCTATGCCTGATTGGAATGTGTTGATAGCACAGCAGTGAAAATGAATGGGTAGCTGTCGCAGACCATACCATACCATTCATTCCATCCTTGTCTTTGTGATTCAGTGAGCAGATCTTCAGAAATAACTAACATGCTTAAAGAACAGTGATCCCCAGTCTATGCCTTAGAAAAATACTATAAATTTGGGCTGACAGGTTCTAATCCTCAGATGGGTTTTCGTTTGCAATACCGTGGATCTTTATGTTCTTAAAGAGTTCTTGCAATTACACTGCCTTATTTTTTGCAAGTTCTAAAATATTTCCCCTACTGTTTGTTTTATAGTATTTTATTAAATGTGTATACATAAATTTTAACCAAAATTTTAAGATTAAGAATACAGACAATTTCTAATTCACACCCAGCTAACACATTAGGTGATAAAGTTACTCGTTCCTCCTTCAACATAGAGATGCATATCTAGTTTGGGGCGGGAATTGTGTGCACCTCCTGCTAATCAACCCTTTGGACACCATTGATAGCAGTCAGTGCATCACTTTTCTCCTTGAAATTCTTGCTAATGGAAAGGTATCTCTGTATGGATCATGCCAATGGGAGAGAGACCAAAGGATTACCGGTAAATTGTTAGGAGACAGTTCTGGAATAAAGACACTAGCATTTGTCCTCTTTGGAATGTATTCTCCACGCTCACAAATATATTTAGACTAAAGTAAACATTAAAGATCCATTCTAAGCTAATCCACAATGACACATTCATAATTGTTATAAACACTGGGCATCACTTGCCCTAGTGACCGATTTAAAGTTCTGTACTGACAGTGTCCTTGAGGATATAAAGGAGAATCAGAGTATTACAACTGAGAATCAGAAAGACCGGCTCTTTGCCCCACTGAAAAGCAAACATCCATTGCAGAAATTATTATTATAAATTAATCGTGCCAATTAAACTTTTTGAATATTTATGTTACTAAGCAGTTTGCATTGTGTTATTAGTTCCTATCATTGGATGAATCTTCTAGTCCTTACTCATGCAAAATTCCCATCAAAGTCACATGGGAGTTCTGTTTGCAGCGGTGCAAGAATTTCCAGTTTTGGTCCGTTGACTTCAACAGGACATCAGTGGGAGTTAAGTCTTAGTAAGGACTGAAGGATTGGGGATGTAGTACTTATAATATGTGTTTCTGGGTAATTTTTTAACCTATCTTAATATAACTTCCTACATTTGGAGTATCATTCTGCTGCAATAGAAGTCAATAGGACGTTTGCAATTGTCTAACTTTCTGGGAATAGGGTTGGACCTTAAAGAGTACACACAAACAGGGCTTACGATAGAAATTCAGAAGGAGTAGCAACTGAAAATGCCTTTCGGCCTTACTAACCCCAATTCTGGCTCTTTTGACTCTAGAATATTTATTGTAATTGATGCATTTCTCTGAATAAGATCTGTATTTGCAATTCCAAAAAGAGACCCGTATTATTTATTGACCTCTTGACTTATAGTCTGCCACATTGCTGTAATTGGTTACTGCAAACATCTGTTTTCTAGGCCAAAATTTACACAATTATAAGGAATGTACTAGTATGGATGAAAAATTACTGCCTGTTCAAAAAATTGTGAGGGCTGTGTAAATAGGAAAAGCTGTTTTAATGTTTATAGTTTTGCACAGTTAATGCTTATGGAGAAACAGCCCATTTCATATGGAAAGGCAAAAAGTCAGATGTAAAGGATACTTATGAACAATTAAGGGAGAATAATGGCAAATGCACAATGCATTTTTATTGCTGTTTTATTTTGTCAACTTTATTCTGTACACTGAATCCTTATCCTATTGCTTTTACCATAAGAAAGTTCACCACACTTGTGACAGGCAGCATGTACAGCACATATTCAGACTCTGAGGTGCAGGAAGTCTTTACTAGGAAGGAATCTATATCACCTTTCACAATTCAGACAAATTATTATAATAAGAGGAAAAGGTGAAACAAATCCCTGAATCTGTGTTCTGTTTGTTGGTATTTTGGTTTTGTTTTATTTTTCAGCAAAGAATGAGTGCCTAAATGAGATCTGGTAAGAATAACCTTGTGCACCGATGACGTAGGAGAGTTTAACATTTTTAAGCAAACCCCCTATTTTAGTATGATCAGATTGGTATGAAATTTTTTATTTTATTTTACATTTTAGGATCCTCAGAAACCAAAGAAGTGATCATTCTGTTCCTCTAACTGCAGTTATTTCTAGAGATTGTGTTAACTTTAAAAGAAATGGTTGGGTTTTGAGTCACATTATTTGAGAACTACTTGTTTAATGATAGTGGGAATCCTTAAGACTCACATCATGTTTTTAGGTGGGGAAAACCACTGTGTGAAATTCAAATATGTTAGCTGAATTTTGGGTCAAGTAAGAATTGATTATGTTGATAATTGATCATCTAGAGGTTCCTCTGATCCTGGAAAGAGGATGCATGAGCCTATTGAACTAATTCTTCACTTAATTGTGCCTGTTTTCATTGGTATGTTGATTGATTGCAGGCAGCAGAAATTAGTCTAGAGAATGTCAGGAGATGTGATTAATCTTGTCAACCAACTGCAATTTGAGAGAATAAGGTCAGATGGATTCATACAAATAAACCCCAAACTGAAACAGTAGCTCAGTTTAGTGTACACTCATTGTGGGTCCACCAAAGTCACTCAGTGTATATGGGAACTGATCTGTTGGATGGTAGTACAAGGCCACAGGTGATATAATTTCTAAAAAAAGCAAAGTGACAACCTCTATTAAATTGTTATTTAGAGACCATAGAAAACTTTGATAGATGAATGTCTGATAAAACAATATTTTAAAACAGCTATTTTTTAAAATCATGTGACATTAGACAATACATACTTTGGCTTGTCTTCAATATAGGGATATCTTTTCTTTCTCTCTCTGTGTTGCTGTTGATACCTGGGTATACAAGTGCTGTTTCCTCTCCAGACTCAGCAGAGACAATTTTGTTCTTTACTATAGTTTCGACCAGTTTGCCTGGTACTGAAGTCAGGCTTACTGGCCTGTAATTGCAGGGGTCACCTCTGGAGCCCTTCTTAAAAATCGGCGTCACATTAGCTATCCTCCAGTCATTTGGTACAGAAACTGATTTAAATGATAGGTTACAGATGACAATTAGTAGTCCTGCAATTTCACTTTTGAGTTCCTTCAGAACTCTTGGGTGAATACCCTCTGGTCCTGGTGACTTATTAGTGTTTAGTTTATCAATTTGTTCCAAAACCTCCTTTAATGACACCTCAATCGGGGACAGTTCCTCAGATTTGTCACCTAAAAAGAATGGCTCAGGTTTGGGAATGTTCCTCACATCCTCAACCGTGAAGACAGATGCAAATAATTCATTTAGTTTCTCCGCAATGGCCTTATTGTCCTTGAGTGCTCCTTTAGCATCTTGATTGTCCAGTGGCCCCACTGGTTGTTTAGTAGGATTCCTGCTTCTAATGTACTTCAAAAAAAATTGCTTTACTTTTGGAGTCTTTGGCTAGCTGTTCTTCAAATTCTTTTTTGGCCTTCCTAATTCTATTTTTACACTTCATTTGCCAGAGTTTAGCAGCTCAGCCACATGGACAGAGCAATCCATGGGGTTTAATAAAATTCCATTCGTTCAACTTAAACTGCATTGAACTTCACTATTTGTGAAGTGGATTGCAGTGTTATCCCTGTGAATTTCTGTTGCCTAAAACGTTAGGCGTGGCAAAGTTGAGCATTGCAGCACCTAAGTCTCCTTGCGAGTCTGGGCCTTTATGCCTGGTTTCGGGTTCATTGTGGTCCCCAGCCTCCCACAAGTCAAGTGAGTCTGGTATGGAATATTCAGCATGAAAAAGGGTCTCACTGCTGATCCAAACCAGCTCCCATTGAAGTCAATAGGAGTTTTGCCATTGACTTCAGTGTGAGCCACCTTGAATTAAGGAGTTCAGGGGGGGAAGTATCAAATTCTACATTGCCAGTAGCTTCCATTGGTATAACAAATAAAAATTAATTACCATCACTTATATATATGTGGCCTAGGTACCATATTGATAGGGAGATCATAAATGACAAACAAATATTTTCATTCTTATGTTCAGATCCTCAGTGTCCTTCTGTTTTCCAATTTTTCTTTGCAAAGTGTCCCTGATTTCACCATCTTAAAGAATTGTTTCCCATTGTATTTTATTTGCAGTTTTGTCTGATACAGGCTGCCGTGTCACTGTTTAGTCCATACGTTTTTTAAACATAAATATTGATTCATTTAATAGGTATGTTGCTGGTCTTAGTAAAGAAGAATTAAAAACAAGAAAGAGAATAAAGGGATGGTTTTACAGATGTTAATAATATGTATTCAGTTCAATAATGCAAACTATATGGCATTTATAAGAATGGCAAAAAAACAGAACCATTAGCCAGGGAACACCCCTGCCTCCTCAGAAATTTAATTTTTCATAAATCTGCCCCCCCAAGTTACTTTTTTTTTTTATGTTAACGAGTGCTGTGCCATGATCAGATCATTCTAAAGATGTAGGGCCACAAAATGAATCTGAACAGATCTGCTTTGATAGCTAAACTTGGACTTACACGTCCTCTGATGTCAATAAAGATGAGCCTTGGCGCAATTGTTTAGTGTATTTAACTAATTTAACAAACAAATCATATGATTTCAAATTAAAACACAAGAGCAGAAATCTTTCTTTGATGTATAATTGCAGTGGAACAACCCATTGTTATGGAAATAATTTCAAAGTGTGAGGCACCATCTATTGAAACATCAGAGAGCTAGAAATGCTAAGACATATTAAACATGTTATTTCACTGAATACCTTTTGTAAGCTGATGGCTGCTCCCATTAAAGTTATTGGCAAAAACTTCCATTCATTTCTGGGGAAGCAAGAGCTGGCCATAAGAGACCCACTCAAAAATTTAGATTACAGCTTATTGAACAGTGGTTAGTAATAAACTAAGTATAGAAGAGGAACATTGTGGGAAAAGATTCTTTGAAGTATCCAAACAAAATCCTTTAAGTTGTTAAAAATGTTTTGTATCATAGGGGTAGCCGTGTTAGTCTGGATCTGTAAAAAGCGACAGAGTCCTGTGGCACCTTATAGACTAACAGAAGTATTGGAGCATAAGCTTTCTTGGGTAAATACTAGTGGGTGAATACCCACTTCGTCAGACGCATGTGTCTGACGAAGTGGGTATTCCCTCACAAAAGCTTATGCACCAATACTTCTGTTAGTCTGTAAGGTGCCACAGGACTCTTTGTTGCTTTTTTAAAATGTTTTTATTTCCAAGTTAGTACTAAAGGAAATGAGAGTTTTAGGTCTTCAAATCCAATTCTTCTCTTTCATGTAGATCTTCCAATTTGGATACACGTGTACTGGGAAAATGTTAAGCTTGGCAAAGCTATTGTCTGGACTGTTAAAGCGTTTAGAGACAAGTTGTTTCAAGAGGGCACTAAGTTTGTATTTCCTTTTCTTCACACTGAAAATTTTATATGAAGCCCCTTTCCTCATAGTGCTTAATTTAAACACTGGATTTTCACCAACTAAAGGTGCGTAATATAACTCTTGATTTATTCAGCTCCTTAATAGTAATAACAGAATTGTGAATCTGAAACTACTTCATTGCTGTTTGTTTGTACAAAAGGTGTTTTATCTGTATTGATACCAGAAACAGTCCTAGAATTATTTCTGCTTTCCTGCTATTCCTGATAGAGTTAATGGGATAATCCCAGAGATTCTGAACCAAAAATTAAAACATGCCTTATAAGGCCCTGTAAATGTATAAGAAAGTGGGATATTTCACCTTTGTAATGTCGGAATTAAATCACTGTATCACTCTGATTCCTGACCAAAGGTGTCAAAAGCTGGCAGTAATTAACATGTGGCACAAATGATTGTGATAGGCAGCAAGTAATACTATCAATAGACATGATTTAAAAACAACATTCAGTGTTTGATAGAGTAGTTATGCAGAGTACATCTTTCAAATAAACAAATTATATTGTTTTAATAGAGGTTAAGTAATGATAAGGTTCGCTGAAAACCCCAGCAGAAGTCTAGGGATTACTGTTTTCTTGTTGTCTTTAACACATGGTTCTTTCGTAGATTTTTTTTTTTTTTAAACAGTATTTTTGTGGTTTGGTTCAGCTGGTCAAACATCAAAACCGCATGGAGTTCATTTAAGGATATTGACATACTTCTGCTATGACTTTATATATAGCAATATTGTAGATGAGTCTCAAAAGTTAATATTTATGGCGGTACATAAAAACTAACAATACAGACAAAACAAACAAAACCCAGTAACAGCTACTACTACTAGTTTGTAGGTTTTTGCTTAGGACTGGTTACTTACTCATTTTAGTAGGTGTCACAGGCTGTAATTGATAACCGGTTTTAAAATGAAATTTTCGGGAACTGTCATATAAACACTGGCTGCACTGTATCCACTGTAATAACTGGCTCTTAAAAGAATTAATTTTGTGTTTGATTGCTCACATTTGCAGCTGTGTTAGGATTGTTCTCTGGTTTGTTAGTGCTACAATGGTAGGAATTTACAATAGCAAATGCTTCCTTCTCTTTGTGACCAAATTGTTCTTTTGTTGTGTTCTGCTTTCCTTACTGGGTTTAATTTAATCTGGAATATTTGTATGCTTTCTAAAGCAATTATGAATATGTACGTCAGGCTTTTATTGACGCTTTTTAAGCAGAAGTGCTCAGTTCAGATTTCACTGAAGATTTGATGATCTCTTTAAGTATTTGAAATCTTTTATTTTTACCATTTGTACACATTTTATTTCTTAATCTAAAATCATAGGCAGGCATCAAAGAATTGCTTGTAATTATATGATATATAACCTTTCAGCAATTTTATGTGGTCACTGACATAAAAAGTGTTACATTTTATCCATACTATATTAAAAATATAGACTAAACAATAGATATTATTTTAATTGGTGATATTGCATTTTTCTTTTGCCCGACATATTACAATACACACCAATAACAGATATCAAATCATAAATCAAATCATAAATATAATATGGATGGAAAAGAAGAGAAATCAATATCATAAGGGTATAAAATTAGTTACGAAAGGAAAGCAGTAGAGCAAAAGAGGAAGACGTAGATTGAACACTATGTGACTGTTTTAGAGAAAAGAATCCCTTGTAATGTTCCTGAGAGCTGAATTAATTTAGCAAGGCTTTTCTAGACTAGGACATATCTTTCAGAAGTGATTTTTCAAACTTGGTTAAGTAATTGAAAGTTACTAAAGAAATCTCTTTACAGTTGGCTACTTCATTTTGGGCAGTGGTTTTTAAAACATCTATCAGTGTCTTTACAGCTGTAGCTATATCTGCATAAAGGGCACTAACTTTTCCAATAAAGGATGCAAACACATCTCTGTTAAGTTGTACATGAAGCAACATACTTGTGACCAAAGCCTCAACTTAACAGATGTAGAAACTACACTATGAATAATAGAGAGGCACTTAGGCCATGGCACAGTAACTAGGGTTCAGAACAGGTACTTGATCAAACTCTTCTGTCCCGGTTCAAGTTATGTTGTCTGAATGTCAGAGAAAATTCTACCGCAATCCCTCTGGGGATACCTTGCTCAAGTTTGGTCTGTTAAGGTATTTTATATTTTTGTAGTGAAAGAGAACAGTTCAGATAGTCTCCCATCTGTGACAACCTTTCATCCTCCGAGGTCCCCTCCTTTTCCCTTTTCTTTTCCTCTGTTCACTGTAAAGAAGAGCGAGTTCTGCACACTGAGGGATAGGCAGGGATGAGCAGTTACATGTGGTTTTACAATCAAGAAAGTTACAAGATGTTTAGCTGAAGAAATTGAATTTAAAATGGCTGCAGGACTTTCATATTTATCTGGCTGACTATGGCTGCCCTGTTCATACATGGTACAGTCTCTCTGTCTCAAAATTATATTTGATGTGGACATTATACAATAGTTATGATTAATATTTTCTTCCCTACAAAAAGTGAATCACAGAGACCAGCTGACTCTGTGGAACTGGGAATGGGGTACAAAGCCTTTCATTTCTTGTCACTGAATCAAACCCAATCCAGGGATAGCTCAGTGGTTTGGGCATTGGCCTGCTAAACCCAGGGTTGTGAGCTCAAGCCTTGAGGGGGCCATTTAGGGATCTGGGGCAAAAATCTGTCTGGAGATTGGGCCTGCTTTGAGCAGGGGGTTGGACTAGGTGACCTGCTGAGGTCCCTTCTAACCCTGATCTTCTATGATCTGACAGCACTTCATGTTCTCAGTCTATTTTCTGACTGAGATTCATATCAGTAAAATCAGCATTGAATGGGCCATAGAGACAGTATTACTCTCTGGCCTCCATTAGTAGTATCTCCAGGACAAGGTTGAGGTACAGTGACAGAGTGTTCCTGAGTTGGGAGGGGGAGAAGCCATGCAGTGCTGCTGTACGCCTTTTTTTGCAGATGAATGGAGGACTTCAGGCTGCCTTGTTTTCAGTCCAGCACTTTTCACCAAGTTCATTTAAATATAAGCAGGAGAGAGGTAGTCATTATGATGATTCACTTTTAGCCCTTTGTTGGCTTAACAAGATTTGATTTATATTTATTCCATGGTATGCACGCCCCTCCTGTTAGCAATGTAGGGAGTTGTATTCAGTGAAATAAAGATATGACATCAAGAAAAGGACATAATACAAACAGTTTTATATGATGTATGGAACATATTTTAAAATGTACTTCCTTGGGCCCTGATTCAAGAAAGCATCCCTGTTCATGACACCACTTAAATACATGCTTCAATCCCATTGAAGTCAATGGGGCATAATCCTATGCATAAGTGTTGTTCAGAACGGGAATGGATTAATACATGTACTTATATGTTTTCCTGAATTGGCCCTAAATGAGGAAGCGGGGAAGATGAAAAGTTGACAAGCAACAGAGTGTCAGAGTTGTGGAAAAGGGCAAAATTTTAAAAAAAAACATTTTTAAATGCATGTCATGATCATCACACACTTTACATGTGCATCTGTTTTTGTGGAATTTATATAAGACTGAACTCTAAATAAATATATTAATAAAAGAAAGTGACCTCTGAGATATAGAAAGCAGATGTAAAGAGGGTAAGGGACACACAATGAATGATGGAGAAGAATGCATTTGATTTGTGTATTTTACTTCCGCTCCCCACAAATGTACAAAAATTAAATCAGTGATTCCATCTTGTGGTCCTTATGACACAAAGTAACATTGCTGTACTGCAATAACTCCTTTTGATTTAGTGTCATGTAAATGTAGCTTTATATAACTCCCGGCTCTAAAATTCCAGAAACTATTATGAAGAGAAAGACAAGCTATTACCTCTTTATAAGCAGTATTAAAATCCTTCCAGTGTTTACTTAAACAGTGTCAAAATGATGCTTGTATTCTTTATTTCATGTAAGGGTGTGTTGTATGCCATACAAAGTCTTAATAAATAGGAAGAATAATGTTACTGGACTCTCCTCAGTGGGATGAAACCTAAATTTCAGTACATGCCTTTGTGAAAGTACAATTACAGCTGCAATATTAGTAAAATGATCTGTGTGGGATGATTATCTGGGTTGGTTCTAAATGTTACAATAGTATTCTCCTTATAGTTACCTGTTTTCATCAAAATCTCCTCTTCTATCACCATATCAGAATTCTGGGAACATTTTTTGTGTTGCTGGCTGTTTTCTCAAACTCTCAGCTAACTGATGGAATTTTTATCATTTCCATACTAATAACTTGGAATTTTAAACTTATCATATTGCATGGTGTGGGCTGTGTTGCACAGCATACCCTAGGAGCCCAGAGTGACTGTAGTACATATACTCAGTATCACCTAATGTGTGGTTGTATTCAGAAAAGTGACAGTATAGCAATGGCACCTTCTTAGTCATCAGCTCAACTCCCCTGGAACACATTCTGTTCTCAGTTACACCTGGGTAAATTCGGAGTAATTGTACTCAAGTCATTGGAGTTGCTCAGCATTTATAGCAATGTAACAGAGAGCAGAATTTGGTCCCCTGCATGTATTCTGTCTCATAGCTCTCTTAGCTTTTGTGATTAATGTAATTTTTTCCTCTTTTTATTTTTGTTAGTACTGTAGAAACAATGCAGTTAGAGAAAGTGAGCTGGATTGTAATCATTCTTTTGCATCAGCAGAACCATTAACTAATTTCCAATCACGCAGCAAGTCAGTTAACCCTGCAGTTACATGTATTAGCAACAGTTGGATTCATAGTTGCAATTAAGGGTATTATTTGACCTGTAGAACCTTTATTACAGGTGATAGTACATAAGAAGGAAAGAACCCAACTTGACTTTCAATTCCCATATTTAAAACTTGCAGGATTGGCAGGTATAAAATAATCTTTTTAATTGTAAATTGAGGATATTTGAGTTGCCGAGATTAAACCTGGTGACCCATGATATTATTTTTAAAGTAACTTTTCAGATTACACTCGGACTTCAGTGGATATGTGAGAGTTCCATTCAGTTGTAATTTTCATAACAATTCCACTTCGAATATTGTATAACTTTATCCAATCTTTTCTGCATATATTAACTATTTTCCTAGATTTGTTTCTAATGGCTGGCAAGATTTTTTGTTTAAAATCTCAGCATTGAAAGTGTTTTTATAAATTGTATTTCATTACACACAAACATCCTAAAGCCTAATGCCTTTCACATTGCTCACAGCTCAAATTTGTTGCTAAAATCACATTGCTGTAGAAGTCAATGTTTCCTTACTATATCAGCTCGGGCAATATCTGAGCCAAATTTTTTTTTTTTTTTTTTTTTTTTTAACTCTCTTGGGCCTCCTGGGCTTGCAAGGCTAAGCGAGGTGATCAATTTCCTTCTTAAGCTGTGTAGTCAGATAACTCATATTTAATACTGAATTTTCTAGAGCAGAAGATACTGAGTGCCACTGATAATTTGAAGTTGAAGTTTCTGTTCAAAGGAAGCATTTTAATTATCTAACCATTCTTATTCAAAATACCTTAAAACTTAGCAAGCTCTGTTTTCCTCTCTATGATCTTAGCCTTTCTGTAGTTGTTGAATCCAGGTTCATTTGTTCCTCATAAAAGATTAATTTTAGAGAGGGGAGGGAAAAAAAGACAGTGTTTAGACAACCAAGAACTGTGCTTCAGTGCTTGCACGCTTTAAAGTAAGACTTTGCAGTTTGTTGTAGCTTTTGAATAAGCCCATCTCCTTTGTGAAGAATGCAGATCATTTTTTTTCTGGCACACAAAAAAAAGGGTAACTTAATATGAGTCTGACACAGTGTGTCATTTAGTTAAGTGCTTCCATCTGTTGCCTGCTGTTTCCCTTACTCTTGACCTCTCTTTCTTTCTTCCCCCTCCTTCTCCTTAGCCCCCCTGAGGAAGGCAAAGTTTGTTGAGAGCCCTCGAATCCCAGAGTCTGAGCTTGGCTCACCAACGCTCACTTCAGCACAGAAACTGGACGTTGATGCATACTGCCCTGGTAAGCATGCATGCAAAGCCTCTAGGACGGGCCCTTCCAGCACAGCACAGTTTCATATGCATTGTGCCCCCTTTTTCTAAATGATTGGTTGGCCCTTCCCCCAACCTAGTTTTATGGACTTACCCACTTGGCTGGGTGGCAGTCTCTAATTGATATCTGTACTTTATTTGTCACTTGTGGTTGTGTGTTCATGCGACACATTCCCCCCTAAAATATGAAGAAGTTACTACAGAGTTGATTTTAAGTGAATAAAAGCTGATCAAACAGCCATACTCTCTTAACGCTGATTTTTATTACTGACATATCTTCAGAAATACTGGAATAAAACACATACTTCTGGTGTATTCCATCATTAAATCATTTCATACATAAGCATACATTCTTGTATATTTGCTATTAAGCACATCACATTTATTTCAGAGGTAGCCATTAATTTATGTACCCTGCAGAATTTAGGAACTTTAAAAGCGTATGCATCTTGTTAGAGGCCTCTGTCATAATCTGGTTAAAAACATAGTTGGAACTGAAGTATTTTATTTCCCTGAGTTAACCTTATATTTTTCTGACTTTTTGATCGGTTCATTTGGTAAATATTTTCAAGCATTGATAGGCTACATACAGATGTGTGAATTCCATTACATCTTTATATAGCTGTATCTTGCTGAGGACTCAGTATCATTTCCCAGATTCTTCTGAACTTGTACTAGTTGCTTGGCAACCTCATTAAGGTTGAGAAGATAGTTTATGGAGCTGTGTCAAAGATGTTACAGTTACAGTCGGCTGCAGATCAGGGCTTAAAGGAGCAGGAAATGTTCGTTTTCAGATCTTTGCTGAATTCTGCAATTTTCTCTTCTGGATGATCAGGTAGTGTATAAGCTACAGGATCACGTGATCAACATATTCCTGTGACAGAGTAAAATGGTAACAATTGCTTCCAAATAGTATGTGACCACGTGGAATCTTGCCTTAAGAATCATGTCCAGTACTTGAGTCAGTGTCAAAGTACAATATCACTTTTGTCAGAGATGTGTTTAAAGAAAATGAATGATTTGGTGAAAAGCCATATATTGCACAGATATTAAGAGAGAACAGCTTTCTTTAATGCAATATGTTTGAAACAGAATAAAATTCTTATGGGAAAGTTGTTGATACTGGATCCCTATGCTCAGAGAATGCTTTCTTTGAGACCATATTTACTGTGAAAAGTGATCATTCTTTCTAAATGAATCAGTCAGTATTACAAACAGAATTTTACTGATATAACTTTTGCCCCTTCTGTGTAACTAAATATCTTCCTCTGTGATAATCACAATTGGAAAAAAATACTGTCATGGCTGTATTAATAAAGAACTGTAATTGATTGCATAACTTGCTTAAAAGGAATTAAGAACTACTCTCTCTCTCTCTCTCAAATTTAATATGACACAACTTTTGGAGGATGCAGACACTCACAGAGGCCTAGCAGGCGACAGTCAAGAAAGGCTGCTTTGACAGTGGAGTCTTGAATTTTGCCCTCTGTTCTGCTTCTATAGCTCATTGATAGTGTGGATGAACATGTTAAAAATGTGTGAGGATTCTCAGCACCTCAACAACCGTAAAGTGTACTTAACAAACAAAAAAAAAGGCATGCCTTTGTGGATGTCAGTGAGAAGCACTGGATAGGAGTAAAGACAGAGCAAGTAGATTATGGGAGGCCCAGAGGACTTTTTGTGTGTGTAGATCCACACGTCAAGATATCTGTCAGGGGGCGCCTGACCCCCTGCTGCCTGGTTGCACATTTGGCATCCAGCAGCTCTTTTAGTAGAACTGCAGTTTATTGGATCCCAGAGAATGCAGAGTCTGAATGGCTAGGCAGACTTGAAATGTGTAGTTATTTATGTTTATTTGCAATCAATATGAGAAGTTCTGCTGAATAGGAATAGAACAATCTATTGAGGAAGGACTTCTGAAACTGAGGCAGCCATTCGCACAGAAAAGGGCGTTTGTATAGTGTGCGATTTGCTGTTTTCTTCCTCTTTCCCCCCTCATGCCTTGGAACCTTAAAATGAGGTATGTACATGCAAGCAGTACTCCATGGGTATTTACTCTTTTCTTTTGTGGTAGAACTGGGTTATGCTTTAACTATCTGGATCCAGAGTTCCTGCTGTGAAAACAGTGGTAACCTGAAGGCTGGAGCTCTTGCTTTCTACTAATACATTTTAAGAAATCCTTAGTCCTCGGTGAGTTTCTGCTTGATAGCATACAACCCTTGCTTACACAGAGGTGTTGTAACTAGCCCACTTTATTAAATGTCTAATAAATACTGTTGGGGGCACTGAAAAGGCTTCTAAAGCATTTGACTGTAAACGTTCTGATTCTGTTCTGTCCCATGCTCTCGTGAAATTGTGTGCTGGGAGTGTGGGAATTCAGGGTGGAAAACCTCAAGTACAGACTGTTAGAAAATATCTGTTTTAAAGTAGATATTAGTTTGCAGTTAGGAACATAAAATGCACAGAACTTGGCATTGCCATCTAGGTATGCATATGTGATAACAGGGTGGGTTGGTATGTTTTATTTTGTCTGTTAGATTTATACAAAGTAAAAAGAGCACCAATTCCTTCATTATAGGTACCCGCTGATAGAACTTAAAATATCTAAAAGTCCTGTCACTATGACTTAACTTTGGTGATTCCATTCAGCCTGACTCTCAAACAGCAATTTACAGGCAAATTAAATATTGAAACACTTCCTCTTTTCTGCCACTAACCATCTCAAAATTCTCCACCTTCACAAATGCTGGGAGGAAAAGATGAGCTTTGGGCACAGGCCCTGAAGATCATAAAATGTGGACTACTTTAAATAGGGCTGAGAAACACCAGAAGTTGAAGTGTCCTCACAGAGAACACCATGCCAGCAGCTCACCCTCTCTTCTACTACAAGGGCCGCATGTCAAGCTTGGCAAGCGCAGAGTGGTTGTCCCACAGGTATGACGGTCAACAGGCATGTCGAGATGTAGAAATCAGAAACACCTTTTTAAATTTCACCTGAAAACCATTAAGCAACTAGTGCAGATCCTGGAAGATGTATAATAGACTCAGTGTATGATACTCCCATCTAAGAAACAGACACCTGAACCCTGCACCAGGTTCAGTTTCAGGTGGTTATAAGATGTTGCTGTACATCGAGCACATGATAGCGATGTAATCTTGAGCTGACAGAGGTATGGAAGACAGTCACAATATCTGCTGTTATAAGAAACAGTCACAGCCTCCTGATGGTGCATAAATGATAAAAAAATCATCCTGAATCTGGTTGTAACCTGATCTTCTAATTAGGTTCCATATACACCTCTACCCTGATATAACGCTGTTCTCGGGAGCCAAAAAATATTACCACATTATAGGTGAAACCGCGTTATATCGAACTTGCTTTGATCCACCGGAGTGCGCTGCTTTACCGCGTTATATCCTAATTCGTGTTATATCGGGTCGCGTTATATCGGGGTAGAGGTGTAGTTCAAACCTGTACAACAAGAGATGGACACACACCTCAAGTTAAGGGACAGATGTTATCCTCATGCCTTTGTCAACCAGGATCACCTCAGTTCTTGTGTGGACTGAGCTTCAACTAGCTAAACCTCATCCTGCCCCCATCTCAGGCAGACACTGGGTAGGGTTAGTGTTGGGTATTTTATTCCTCCTTATTAGTTCTGCCCCTCACAAAAGCACAGGAGGATCCTTGGACCTGTAAGTCAGTGTTCTGGGCCCTTTAAGGCAAGCTTATGGCTCAGTTCAACTCTGACTTTGTTGAAGCAGCAAGGCATTCTGGGGTTGCATTTCTGGGGAAGCTGAGATTAAAGGCTGTAGCAAGGAATACTGGGAAAGAAGGCAGTTAATCTCACTGTACTCATAACAGAGAGAGATCAGGAAGGGGGCAGGACCTTCATTGATTCTGGAAAAGGCTTGGCTGGGGTAGAGAGTCCAGGAGAAAAACCTTGGGAAGGAGTTGATGGCTGGAGAAAGAGCTTTCTAAAACTCATAAGAGGAAGGGTAAGGAGCTCTAGAGAGGTGGAAGTCTACACAAAGACAGACAGGGCTGGGAGCTGGTCACAGAGAGACCTGCCCCTGACATACAAGCATGAGAGGGGTTGGAGTGTACTCTGGGCAGCAGAAGTCCATAGGCAGTTTGAAGACTGTTCTGAGTCTTGCCCAACATCATATGGGACTTTTCTATCATGGTTCATATACACAAGAACACCAAATGAAGGTAGCCATGGCAACCTTAATTTTGGCATGTCCTCACTTTTGAGATCTGAACTTTGCAATCTGAATGCAGTTTAAACACAGGTTTTTGTATTAATATGACTAAACAGACCAAACTTGGTGTATCATCTCTAGGATGGTTAGAATATATAGAGAAAATGATTAATCCTAGCCTGAGTTATATGGGGTGGTACAGAAAGGTACATAAAAGAGAGAGATCAGTCCCCATAAGAATACAAGCAGTTTTTATGCACAAAATATTTTCAAAGGAATTTGAAATCATTTCTTTAATATTTGACCTGTTTAAACCCTCTTCTAAAATGCCTGTGTTTTCTGAAGGACTTTATCAAATACTGTCAAAACATAGGTATCCCTGAAGGGGTAAAGTTAAAGAAAAGAAGAAAAAACACGAGGATAAAGATACATTTGAGTAGGGGTAGCAATAATTTGTAATGTGATCTGTGACAGGTAATCTAATTAGTAATACACTTAAAGGCCGTTTAAAACAGTAAATAGTGATGAGAGGTGAACATTACCTACTCTGCGTGTAGAAATACTCATCTCCATTTGTGGTGCCTAGAGATGGAATTTTGCTCAGTGCTAAAATGTTTATTTTTAAATGTCAGGCACGTTTCAGCACATTACTAGGAGGTGGTTTCCTGAGTAACTGTTGTCCTGTGGTTTGCCTTTTGTGCTTGTATCATGCAGTATTTCTTTTGATATGTTGTATTATGGATCATTGTAGAATGTTACATTTTGGGGAGGACCAAGGGGGGGAGTAAGAGATTCCTGAGAGAAGGTATATTTCTGTTAGTAGGGGAGGAATTGGGCTATTGTAGCAAAAGTGTTCACTCTCTATTTAAATATTTTTATAATCTGAGCACTCTGTCCAATATGCTTACCAATATTCTGTCCAATATGCTTACCTGCACAATGAAGAATATGAATTAAATTCTTTAAGAAGGAGCAAACGAAGTTGACATTATAAGTGAGAGCAGAATTTGGTCCAGTTGTATAAAGTGTTATCACAATATTTCAAAATGATCCAATCAGAGATGACAATGAATAAGTTGTTTAGAATTTTTGGAAAGCAAATATTCCTCTGAGCTGTAGTGCCAGGTTTAATTTGGTAATTATGATAGTTATTAATTTCGAGCTAAATCTTGCTCTGTTTTGTTTGGGAGTGCATTTTTTGAAGAAAGAGGATTCGACATTACCTTCTTGCCAGTACCTCCATGGGCAGGATACACTTAGTGCTATCTTGAAGGAGTGTAACAAGTCCTCCACCCTCCCTGGACTCTGTTTGTATGCTGCACTCACCATTTGATAGATGGGTTTATGTGCTAATCTCAGTCAAAGCAGCAGTGAACTAGAAAGTGTTGTGCCTCAACCTTCCTAAGCCATCCTGTGTTGCACTGGCAGGATCACTAAGGGACCCAGAGCACAGCCAGCATTTCTCCTCTTCCCCACCTTGCATGGCCACAGCATGGAAGAGCAAGATGTTATTGTTAGGTCTCTGTTGTTCAACTGTGAATTATTTTGGTATTGACTTTGGCATTTGTGATTTAATATCTAATGATAGCCAATAGAATTTATTTATTTTGATTGTGTCTCCCTAATGCTGACATTTAGAAGTAGCTTTGTTTATATGATGTGTGATGTACTGTTCACTTTGTTCCACCTGGTGTTTTACTCTAAGGACTTTAGTCTCTAGATTACTTTTTGTTTTGAACTTTGCATCTAAAACATGCCCACATGTTATTTATAAATGCTCAGGAAACCTATTAGACGTGTCTGAGATGGATAGCGCTTTCAAGTAATTGCCTTTTGTGTTAGATCAGTGTTTTCAGTTGCATTTTGCATGATTTATTACCTAGTCATTGCATTTCAAAGGCTAACCATGTTATAGCATTATCTTTTAATTTGATTTAATTCTTCTTCAGAAATTTTGGGACACAAATCTTAAATGCTTGGTCAGTGGATGTTTTGCCTGCCTCACAGTAAGATCAAAGTCATCTGTTCCGATTAATAACTGAATTAGATATCCCAATGGGTATCTCTTCCATTAACAGTGAAAGGCAGTTCACCACCACAGTTTTGTTTATGTTTAACCTACTATTAGATACATTTTTCTTCTCTCTTTGATTTAAAGAAACATTAGGACTGAGATTTCTGCCTGCTCTACCTCTTAATTTTCAGTATATAAAGTCCATATAATTCTTCATAGCTGGATCTTGGTTTAGGTTTTCAAAACAGACTCTGCACTTTTTCTTAAAAAATAAAATAAAATAAATGCAAGCAACGCAGCTCTCACAAGAAACCCTACAATAACCAATATGTGCATCATGTGATGAAAGAAAATAATTTTAGTGAAGAAATGTGTTTCTGTTCTGCCTTTGTGAAGTGGTGGTAGAAACAGTGAGTGAAAAGAAAAATACTTTAAACATTTCAAAAATATTGTGGGTTTGTCCTGTGCCTTAATGATGGAATCTCTACCAGTACCTGCAAGACAACTAGAGAACTAAACTTATTCACGAATAACAGAGAATGGGAAAAGACAAAACTTAGTGCTGCCAAAAGATTTGACTGTTTGACCTTTTGGTTGTCCCCGTGTTACCTAACTTACTGACTTGGCGGGAATGTGAAATCCGAGTGATCTGCCCTAATTGCAAAAAGAAGTTATGGCAATGTAATGTGTTGGTTCCCCTGGAAACCTTTGCCACTTTTGAGGATTCCATTGGGAGGACAATGCTGTTTTCTTTCATTGTATCTTGAGGTAATAATAGCTAGATCAAAAATTGTAGGTATTAATAATTGGGGGGGGGAAAACCCTGGAAGCTACTGTAGAAAGCTGAAATAATTGACTGTGATAGGACTATTGCCATATTTGATGAGTTTCAAAACTGTGTCTCAGTTTAGACTGATCCATAGACCAGCTGCCATTTTGTAAACTTAGCCTCTAACCTGATGCAACTTGAGCATAGAGAGGACTTAGAAAGCTGCATTTACGAGTGCATGAAATGGATACACAACTCAGACTAGTCTATAGAGCCTTCTTATCTAAAGGGAAAAGGCTCTGGACAAGCATTTCTGGAAATAACATTGTATGTGCAGTTTATTGTTCATGTACTATCTTTAGCTCTAGAACTTTCATACCCTGCTGTTACACATTGTACTTATTAAATGGATTCTTAAACAGCTTCAAATAATTCTGGTGTTCTTCCAGCTTCATCTTATGATCTAATAATAGCCAGTGCTCTGTGTAACTTGGGACTTGGTGTCACCAACATAACTCTAAAGAAGCTGTTTTCTTTATACATACAGATTCAGAACCATTTTAAATAACTAAAAAATTATCATGGCCTAGATTGGAATGATATGTGCAAGCTCTTTTAGCAACGTAATTTCCTGCAACGTTACATCCTTACCTGCCATTCTGGATAGATTTCAGACAACTCAGCAACAGTGTTCTGCTTCAACAAGTAGGGATGTTTGTTCCCAGCGCCTGTTTTGGGAAGTGGTAGCCTTCTGAGACTGGTGTTTGGCTGACTGGATACTTCCTGTGGCCTTCTAACTTGCCACTAAACAAATATGTAGACAGATAAATTGTTACAGACCACAAAATCAGCTCAAGTGGTTTTTGAAGCTGTCCATGGTAGACCTGTCTTCTCGTAGATCTCTTTGCCACAAGCAGCAATGGAAACTCTCCTTGTTTTTGCTTCACAGCAGAGAACTCAGTAACAAATGTGATTTTATTGATGTGGAGCAGACATCTGTATCTCTTTTCACTCCTTTTCATTGGTGATAAGAAAGATCAGACAAGGCAAGACCAGAGTCATTCTGATCACTGCACCTTGGGCCAGGCAATGCTGGTATACAGATCTCCAGGATCTTTTATTATTTGTAGATTTATTAAAAACAATAAAAATGGGGCATCTAAATGTCCTTAGTGTAAATTATGAAAACACAATTAAATCAGCTTCAGAACAACAAAATTTCCCTGTCCCTCAACATCTGGTTTCACTCAAAGACCTATCTTCACAGCAGCCTGTGTAATTAGATATCTGATGCAGTGTGCTCGGAAGGGACCGTGGCTATTTCATTCAAGGGATGAAAGCTTGTTCCAGAGCTGAGGGCTCCTTACACAGAATGATCTAATTCCAGCTCCCTCTCTTAAATTGAGGGGAGCCAACTTGAATGGCCTCTAAAGCAGCAAGGTCCCCGCTAATTTAGGTCTTTGTAGATCAAAGTCAGCACCTTAAATTGCCACCTCAATCTGGATGGGGCACATTTTTTGAAAGGTCTGGAGCATCTCTACCCACATGTCCGGGACCCCCCCTACCCCCCCCCCCCGGGACCTGAATCTCGTGCTGTCGACGCTCATGGGGTTTCTGTTTGAGCCCCTGGCTTCCTGCTCTCTCCTGCTTCTCTCCTGGAAGGTTTTGTTCCTGGTTGCGATGTTGGTCCTCTGGGTATCCGAGATCAGGGCGCTTACTTCGGAGCTGCCCTATACGGTCTTCTACCAGGATAAGGTCGAGCTACGACCGTACCCAGCATTTCTGCCCAAGGTCGTTTCCTGGTTTCATGGCCAGGACATATACTTACCCGTCTTCTTTCCAAAGCCTCATGCGTCAGATGAGGAGTACAGGCTACACACCCTGGACGTCAGGAGGACGCTGGCCTTCTATGTAGATAGAACAAAGCCGTTCCGTAAGTCAACACAGTTGTTCGTTGTGGTGGCAGACAGAATGAAAGGTCGCCCAGTGTCTGCTCA
This sequence comes from Emys orbicularis, assembly GCF_028017835.1. Classification (NCBI taxonomy): domain Eukaryota; kingdom Metazoa; phylum Chordata; order Testudines; family Emydidae; genus Emys; species Emys orbicularis. Next base: position 9,279,224 of record NC_088707.1, on the reverse strand, counting down.
GAAGATTTCGTCCAGGATCACGGCCTGCATCCGCTAGTGCTATGAGCTGGCGAAGGTGCCTCCACCGGCGATCGTGACGGCACACTCGACTAGGGCACAAGCATTGTCAGGGGCCTTCCTGGCACAGATACCAATCCAAGAGATCTGTAAGGCTGCTACCTAGTCATCTGTCCACATATTCGCGTCTCATTAGGCACTTACCCAGGAAGCTCGAGACAAGCTGGCTTTGGCAGAGCAGTGCTGCAATCTGCAAGACCGTGAACTCCGAGCCCACCTCCATTGATACTGCTTGTGAGTCACCTAGAATGGAACTGACATGAGCAAGCACTCGAAGGAGAAAAAACGGTTACCTACCTTTTGTAACTGTTGTTCTTCGAGATGTGTTGCTCATGTCCATTCCATTATCCGCCCTCCTACCCCTCTGTTGGAGTTGCCATCAAGAAGGAACCGATAGGGCATATGGCCAGTGGCACCTGATATGCCAATGCATGAATGTGGCACTCAAGGAGCGCCACAGGTGGCCCTACGGATACCGCTAAAGCAAAAATCTCCAACGACTGCGCACGAGGGCGCGCGCACATCTAGAATTGAATGGACATGAGCAACAGATCTCGAAGAACAACAGTTACGAAAAGTAGATAACCATTTTTTCTTTTCTAAAAAATTCTTGAAGTTCAGTGGTGCCAAAGGGTGCATCCCAAATTGAGAATATGCAAAAGGATTACTCAAAGAACCACCATTACCTTCTGCTGCTGATAGATTTTTTTTCTCTCCTACTATCTGCCTTGACTTCAGGGCATTGTGAACCAAGCGTGGACCAAGCATTAGGGGGTTAGACTAGATGACTCTTGCGGTCCCTTCTAACCCATGATTCTATCTCTGATTCTCTCCTAGAGTGAATTTAGTTCCCTTCTTCCATAATTTTGCTACTCGTTCTTTGATGGCTCTTCTACGCTAAGACCTCTCCTCTGTAGAGTATCAAAAGATTTGATTCTCAACATTCTCTTCTTTTCTGTCTACTTCCTTCCTCTTGGTTAGCTTAACAGCAACTTTTACACTGAAGAAGCTTAACTGTATATGTCTTTTGACACTTTTTTAATTACTCCTCTACTTCTTCCTGATTCCTCTTAGTGCCTGTTCTATCCAAATGAATTTGACTGTATCTAAATGTCTTCAGTTAAATGTCTTGAATATAAATATTATAGCAGTTACCTAGTACTTTTCATTGAGAGATCTCAAAGTGCTTCACCCACATTGTGTAATAATTCCCATTTTACAGGTGGGGAAACTGAGGTACAGATAGGGGACATAACTTGGCTCAACAGCATACAATAGGTCAGTAGCAGAGGAATTGAACTGAGGTCTCTTGACTTCCAGTCTCGTGCCTTAGTCATCCAGTCACACTCCTTTCCTAATAATAATAATAATTAATAATAAATACTTAGCTCTTATTATAGCACTATTCATTCTTAGATCTAAAAGAGTGCTCTTGGGGAAGGGGAAAATACTCTGGCACAACTTTCTCTTTAGTTCAGGTCTCCTATTTGCTTCCTCTGTACATCAGGTGGGTGTCACTCTTAAATTTTCCTTCTCCCACATACCTTTCTGTAAACCTGTCACCACTTTCAGAACATTATCCATGTGCCCACTGCATCAACATGATATACTTCTAGTATCCTTATTGTGACGGTGTGCACTCACTTCTCGTGAGCATCTCCTGTCGGCTGGACGCAAACCTGTACTCTCTCTGCTTGCAGTGCCCCCTGTTGGCTGTTGTCCTTGTCAGGCAGGTCTTCAGTGGCTCAGCCTTCTGGCTAAGTCACACAGTCCAGCACATGAATGAAAAACCTCTTCTGGGGTAAAGGGTCCAACAGGGCTTGTCCCTATGCCCTTGGTAATGTCTGCAGCCCTGTCTCCGGGCTCAATTCTCAGCACTTCCTGGGCTAGCTTTAAGTCCGTCCCTGCCCTGTTATACAGCAGTGCCCCCAGGGCTTCCTCCCTAAGTCCTGCTCTTCACTTGGGCTTCTAAATTAAACTCGTTCCCTTCTCAGCGCTGTGGCCACTCATTTAATCCCAAGTCCAAGTCTCCAAACTTCAAAGTACAGCTACCCACACATTCTTACATGCATTAAACAAGTGGGGTGTACTGAATAGCTAATTTTTGGGATGGTGAAATATCTGAAAAGTTAAATAGAAATTAGTCAAAGTCACACGTAAGATATCTGATCATTTATTGCAAGAATATATTAGTAATCAAAAACAAGTTAGACTCATAACCTCACAAAGCATGTGATTAATTAGATACCACTTTCCCTATTTTGTTTTGTTAATATCTTACTTATGTCATCATCATATATGGTGGCAGGTTCCCACGGAGAGACCATCTACTTTTTATTAAGCAGATGTCCTGAAATTTCTATACCAAGATCCTACTAATAATTAAAGGTTATTCTCCCACTGTCTATAAAGATGTATTGGCAATTAAATTTGTTCTGAAAAAGATGATGTGTGTTTTAAAGTATGATGCAGACTAAGCACTCTGGAAAGCATAAAGACCTTTGCACTTAATGATATTTTGCAAAACTATTGAGCTAGAAGGTTATGGCTATAATTAAGTCTAGATGAATAGATTTGTCTCTGCCTCTTTTAAGCAAACCTCATTGTTAATGACAAAATACTCGTTTGAAAACACTGCAGAAGTGAGTGAGGAATGAGGCCAGCAGCTTTCCTACGAGAAAAAAGACAGCTCAGACCTGCAGCTTGCCTGATCAGACTTAGCCACAAGGCAGAGGTGGCCAGTATCACCAAGAGGGTTAGGAAGGGAACAGAGCCTCATCGTAATCACTCCCTCTTCCTTTAAACCACACTGAGCTACTATCAAAATTGGCCATCAGAATGGGGGCGATGAAGCAGCCAAGCTTAGCCAGGTTACAGGGGAAAGGAGGTATGTGTCCTCCTACCAAGTCAGCTGTGAAGAATAGCCATTTGAAAAATAAATCCTCTGAAGCCAAATATCAGACTTTTATCTGAATACCTGTTTGAAGCTGAATTTTGTTGCAGCCTGCAAGGAAGCATGACTCTATCACCCCATCTTCAAAACCCTCCAGTGCCTCCTTATTAGTTTCAGGGTCCGGTTTCAAAACTGCCCTATTGTTCTTAAAACACTCAATAGGCTTGCGTCAAATTACCACACAAACGCTTCCCCTTCTCTCTCTCTCTCTCTCTGCTTTTTTCTCTACTCTCTTCACTCACTTGGCCCCTGACCTTTTATCCATCCTCACAATCCCATCCTGGTAGTGCAACAGTTCTCTCCTCTGCAGCTGTTGGTCTCTGGAACAGCTTTCCTGTATCTCTATTTTGTTGACTGTCCATCTTTGCAGATCCAGTCTGAAGACATGTATTGTGTATTTTTGTGTGTGTTCCCACTGTATTCTCTTCTGTTCTTGGCAAACATTTTGCTCCCTGATGAGGAGAAGTGACAATATGTATGGTTATCTACATAGCCATCACCTGTGCACTTCCCTGACAAGTCAGCATGGAGTTTTCAAGCAGCTGTCTCTCTCTTTCAGATACTAACATTGTCAAGGCTGTATCCCCACTTTGAACTTTAGGGTACAAGTGTGGGGGCCTGCATGAAGACTTCTAAGCTTAACTACCAGCTTAGATCTGGTCCGCTGCCACCATTCCCACAAGCTAATTCCCTTCCCTGGGAAGCTTTGAGAAACCTTTCACCAATTCCCTGGTGAATACAGATCCAAACCCCTTGGATCTAAAACAAGGAGAAATTAACCATCCCCCCTCCTTTCTCCCACCAACTCCTGGTGAAATACAGATCCAAACCCCTTGGATCTTAAAACAAGGAGAAATTGACCCTTGCCCCCTCCTTCCTTTCACCAACTCCTGGTGAATACAGATCCAAACCCCTTGGATCTTAAAACAAGGAGAAATTGACCCTTCCCCCCTCCTTCCTTTCACCAACTCCTGGTGAATACAGATCCAACTCCCTTGGATCTAAAAACAAGGAAAAATCAATCAGGTTCTTAAAAAGAAGGCTTTTAATTAAAGAAAAAGGTAAAAATCATCTCTGTAAAATCAGTATGGAAAATAACTTTACAGGGTAATCAAACTTAAAGAGCTCAGAGGACCCCCCTCTAGTCTCAGGTTCAAAGTACAGCAAACAAAGATAAACACTCTAGTAAAAGGTACATTTACAAGTTGAGAAAACAAAGTAAAACTAAGACGCCTTGCCTGGCTTTTTACTTACAAGTTTGAAATATGAGAGACTTGTTTAGAAAGGTGGGGAGAACCTGGATTGATGTCTGGTCCCTCTCAGTCCCAAGAGCGAACAACCCCCTAAACAAAGAGCACAAACAAAAACCTTTCCCCCCCCCAAGATTTGAAAGTATCTTGTCCCCTTATTGGTCCTTTGGGTCAGGTGTCAGCCAGGTTACCCGAGCTTCTTAACCCTTTACAGGTAAAAGGATTTTGGAGTCTCTGGCCAGGAGGGACAGTTATGACAAACATTATGTCTGCTATGTGGTTGGCCTTTGCCACCTAGAGCTTTTTAAACTAAATCTTACTTGCAAGCAAGATTCTTCCCCAGCGAAAGTCATTTTTAACAAGACTAAGTTTCAGGGATTGTTAGTATTTTTTTCCATCTTAATTCCCATTTTTTCCATTTATATTCCTTTTTAAAATATCTGTGGACCTAGATAATAAGTATTAAAATTGTGTAATCTGCAATCACCAGACAGTAGTACAATACAATTTCAAATTAACCTCAGGTGATTTCATCTCATTATTTTACAATATCAGTTTCTGAGATGAACTTCAGATTCTGAGCTGGAGAAGGCTGAGTTCATCACAAACGCTCAGCGTTAGCTACCATGATCATGTGGGTAACATACAAATAGTTAACATTCATCTCAACGGAAGCTGCTCGGCTGACTTTGTGGCAGGAAGAACAAGGTGAAAGAGAAGTAGACGTCTAAGGCTAGGTCTACACTACCCGCCTGAATCGGTGGGTAGAAATCGACCTCTCGGGGATCGATTTATTGCATCCCGTTGGGACGCAACAATCGATCCCCGAATTGACGCTCTTACTCCACCAGCGAAGGTGGGAGTAAGCGCCGTCGACGGGAAGCCGCAGAGGTCGATTTTGCCACCGTCCCTACAGCGGGGTAAGTTGGCTGCGATACGTCGAATTCAGCTACGCTATTCGCGTAGCTGAATTTGCGTATCTTAAATCGACCCCCCCCCCCGTAGTGAAGACGTAGCCTTAGACAAAGGGGAGGTACAAGTAACAGTGGAAGTGAAAAAATGTGGAAAAACAGGAAAAAGTAGTTCAGTGAGCTCAGGAAACATCAGTGCTACACTCTGAAAAGTCTCGATATCATTACATTGTCTGTCAGGTCAAAAGAAAGCATCATGATATACTGCATTCAAAGTGGACTTTATAGTGGTAGGCTTGACCCTATCAAAGGAATATTGGTCGACTTCATGCTACTATACTTCCACCTTAAGAATACTCTTGAGACTGCAGATCATATGCTGTGCACCCTTGGACCTTAAGAAAAATATGCTGGAGTCAGATTGGTTTTATTTGAATGATGTTAAGTTCTTGTGAACAGGGTTTGCATTTTGAAAAAAAATACATGAATTAAGTAATTCTCTTTTGTCCGAGTGGACAGCACATCATACATGTGCAATCCGTACTTCTGTGATTATTGGTAAAAACACTCCCTTGAAACATTTAGGGGACACTACTTAGCTATGGCCTCAAACGTTTAGTCTGATTAAAAATCAGGGAGATTGGTGGTTGAGAGGAAATATTTTCAACACTGTGACAATTAAATTTTGTGGAGTGCTCTTACAGAAGTCTTATACATTTCAGTATCTGGAGCATAGTTGCAGGCTTTCCTTGCACAGGAACTTGCTTCTCACACACACCTCACAGAGCCTGAATCTGTTGACCTTCAGGATATGTGCTAGGTCCGTCTGTCTGCTGAGGCTTTCACCTGAGAAGGGTATGGTTGGTGGCCAGAACAGCTTAATCCTGTGATGGGAGCTCATTTATGTTGGCATTGTTCACTGAATTATACATTTTAAAGTTATTGAATACATGGTCAGATACTACATGATGGGCACGTTTTGTCAATCTACAGATATATCCTTAAAGTTGTAGTAATCTAAATTGTTAATAAATGACAGCCTTCGGTGACTCTTAAAATTACCTCTGATAAGTAAATGAAATGCTGTGAAAGCATGAGTTATTCACATAGTTATGGTAAAATACTGCCGTATTCTGTAGCAACTGTGTAATAATTACACAGCAGCTCCACGGAAAACCATTGTAAGTACATGGTAAGTCACATATTCACTGCAGTTAGACACACAGTCTATTGCCCCAGTTAAGGAAAGCATCCCTATTCAGGAAGGGTATGCTTCAGTTGTACTTAAAGTTCAGATAAAGTCCCAATGAATGCTGTAATTTATGTGCATACTATGAAGTGTATGGCTGTGTATTTATTCATTCATGTTTGCTGAAGTGGTAGGAAGAAAGTGTTTGTTTGGGAGACATAGGCAATATTAGAAAAAATGGAGAGAATTTAAAGAGCACCATATTGAGCTATTACAATATGTCTGCAGTGTTCCACTTCTTGAAGTATGATGCTTGTGATAAAATGAATCTGGCATTATTGAACAAAAATCTGAATGACTTTACGACAGAGGCACCGCTTGCATCATTACACTTCAGGCTGTGTATAGACCATATTTTCAAGATTAAAAATAGTGATTTGCTGGTTTCGGGAGCTTTACTTTGTTACATTCTTGTACATCACATGTTTTAGTGTTTTAAAATGAAATTTTGTGATAGTTCATCTAGACCAATAGACAGTTTTTGACAGTGACCTAGACTAGATGCTTTAAAGCAGGGATTCTCAAACTGGGGGTCAGGACCCCTCAGGGGGTCGCCAGGTTATTACATGGGGAGTTGCGAGCTGTCAGCCTCCACCCCAAACCCCACTTGCCTCCACCATTTATAATGGTGTTAAATATATAAAAAAGTGTTTAATTGATAAGGGGAGTCCGCACTCAGAGGCTTGCTATGTGAAAGGGGTCACCAGTACAAAAGTTTGAGAACCACTCTTTTAACGGAAGGCAAAATAACCCATCATGCACCTGGACAATTGTGCAGAACTATTCCATGGAAGATATTTTTTTTCTTGACTCCAATTTTGTGGTCTGAAACATGAAGAATAACAACTCTTATAATAGATATTCTAGCAAGTGTAACTATAGATGGTGGTGCTATTCATATATGTATATAATTGGTTTTGTGTGTATTTCAATAGCAGCAAGTTTTAAGGGTTGATTATCCAAGGTGTAAATATTTCTGTATTAGGAATCTATTCTGTTAGTTGATTTGTAATTTCACTAGATCTGTAGACTTGTCTATGTATTATCAGGTGGAGTAAAAAATTCAGCCTATTTGTCTTCTCTGTGTAATTCAATGCCTTGCATAATTAACTCACATAACTGTGTGGGCCATACCCACAGCTGGTGTAAAGTGACACAGTTCCATTTTTATCACAGGAGTTATGCCTGTTGTTAACTAGCTGAAGATTTGGCCCAACATGTCTGCCCTTGCTTCCACTCAGTCATTCTCCCTTGGGGTGTCTGTCATCTTTGGCTGCACAATCGGGTCGGTCCTGGGGCTGGTTTTGTTTAATATCTTTATTAATGATCTGGAGGATGGTGTGGACTGCACTCTCAGCAAGTTTGCTGATGACACTAAACTAGGAGGCGTGGTAGAGACACTAGAGGGTAGGGATCGGATACAGAGGGACCTAGACAAATTAGAGGATTGGGCCAAAAGAAACCTGATGAGGTTCAACAAGGACAAGTGCAGAGTCCTGCACTTAGGACGGAAGAATCCCATGCACAGCTACAGACTAGGGACCGAATGGCTAGGTAGCAGTTCTGCAGAAAAGGACCTAGGGGTCACAGTGGACGAGAAGCTGGATATGAGTCAACAGTGTGCTCTTGTTGCCAAGAAGGCTAACGGCATTTTGGGCTGTATAAGTAGGGGCATTGCCAGCAGATCGAGCGACGTGATCGTTCCCCTTTATTCGACATTGGTGAGGCCTCATCTGGAGTACTGTGTCCAGTTTTGGGACCCACGCTACAAGAAGGATGTGGAAAAATTGGAAAGAGTCCAGCGGAGGGCAACAAAAATGATTAGGGGTCTGGAGCGCATGACTTATGAGGAGAGGCTGAGGGAACTGGGATTGTTTAGTCTCCAGAAGAGAAGAATGAGGGGGGATTTGATAGCAGCCTTCAACTACCTGAAGGGGGGTTCCAAAGAGGATGGAACTCGGCTGTTCTCAATGGTGGCAGATGACAGAACAAGGAGCAATGGTCTCAAGTTGCAGTGGGGGAGGTCTAGGTTGGATATTAGGAAACACTATTTCACTAGGAGGGTGGTGAAGCACTGGAATGCGTTACCTAGGGAGGTGGTGGAGTCTCCTTCCTTGGAGGTTTTTAAGGCCCGGCTTGACAAAGCCCTGGCTGGGATGATTTAGTTGGGAATTGGTCCTGCTTTGAGCAGGGGGTTGGACTAGATGACCTCCTGAGGTCCCTTCCAACCCTGATATTCTATGATTCTATGAATCATTTGCTGCACCTTTCGCTTAAAGAGTTCACGCACTGGGATTCTGGCAGACTGCTACATAGATGTACAAGGAGGAAGGATTCCCTGTAGCATCTCTGCCACCTCTTGCACCAAGTCAGGGCTGTGCAAAATCTGGCCTTTAACTGTTAACGGTGTAAAAGTGTATATTATACATACTAATAGATGGTCTGAACTGAAAACAAGGCTGATTCATTCATGGATTTGTGTTGCCAATGATCAAAGAAGGCTCGTGAACAGAGACCTTCACCAACCTTTGTTCATCTGTGTAGGGCCACAGAGTGTGGCTGGGAAGTGCAGATATTCTGATAGGGTAACCTAATGAAGAGAGTTTGGATTCCCATTGGGAAGAAGATGAAGGCAGGGAGGGTCATGACTAGCCCACTCTTCCGACCCTATGCACACCTTGTCCCCAGCAGGGAGTACATTCTGCATCTGGCAAAAGAATGCAAAATTCCTCCTGCAATTTGAGGTCCCCCAAAGTTGCAGGTGGAAATCTGGCTAAGTTACCCAAGACTTAGGCTGAAACATAAAGAATTTCTCCAAGCCAATGTTGAAGTTGTATTACAGGCCAAGACAACTTCCCTCTCCATCTCCATAGAAGCTATTGAATCATGCCCTAAGGAACTGTTGTGTGTGGTAATCCACTTCATCAACGCTGACTGCCTGCAGTCCACAACAGAACCCAACAACAGATACAATGAATGATCCTCTTCCTTCAATGAAAAGATCATCTGCATTTAGGAAGGATACTCAAGCTGTATGGATCTGATCTCATGCCAGCAAACCATCAGCCTGCCATCGTTCCTTGAATTTAGCTCATTCACAACAAAGGAAGTATTTGTACATCTTTAACAAAACTCCATGCAAAATTTGTGCCTCTGATCCCTGCCCTTTCTGGTTAGTAAAAGAGAGTCATGAGCAACTGGTGCCTATCCTGTGAAGAAATCTTCCCTTTCCCTTTTTAAGATGCAGCAGTCCAGCCAGTATGAAAGTGAACTCTGTGACGGGTTGGATCACAGAAACCCCCTTGGGAGCTGCCACCTAATGTACCAAGACTACTACTATTCCTGTTTTTCCTGCCAGTTCAGGACTTCAGCACCCAGCCTTGCTGAGCCAGACACTTTTGTCTGCTCCAACATAGACCCAGGGTCTGAATTACTTGCCCCAAAGCTGCAAGTTTACCTGAAAACAGCTCACAGAAGTGTGCCTGTCTTTAGCACTTAGATGCCCAACTCCCAATGGGGTCTAAACCCAAATAAATTTGTTTTACCCTGTATAAAGCTTATACAGGGTAAACTCATAAATTGTTCGCCCTCTATAACACTGATAGAGAGATATGCACAGTTGTTTGCTCCCCCAGGTATTAATACATACTCTGAGTTAATTAATAAGTAAAAAGTGATTTTATTAAATACAGAAAGTAGGATTTAAGTGGTTCCAAGTAGTAACAGACAGAACAAAGTAAGTCACCAAGCAGAATAAAATAAAATGCGCAAATCTATATCTAATCAAACTGAATACAGATAATCTCACCCTGAGAGATGCTTTAGTAATTTTTTTCTCAGACTGGACACCTTCCAGGCCTGGGCACAATTCTTTCCCCTGGTACAACTCTTGTTCCCGCTCAGGTGATAGCTAGGGGATTCTTTATGATGGCTCCTCTCCTCCTTTTTGTTCTGTTCCACCCCTTTATATATTTTTTGCATAAGGCGGGAACCCTTTGTTCCTCTGGGTTTCCATCCCCCTCACTGGAAAAGCACCAGGTTAAAGATGGATTCCAGTTCAGGTGACATGATCACATGTCACTGCAAGACTTCATTACGCACTTGCCAGCACACACCTATACAGGAAGACTAACAGGTAAAACACAGCCATCTGCAGACAATGGTCCTAGTTAATGGGAGTCATCAAGATTCCAAACCACCATTAATGGCCCACACTTTGCATAATTACAATAGGCCCTCAGAGTTATATTTTATATTTCTAGTTTTAGATACAAGAGTGGTACATTTATACAAATAGGATGATCACACTCAGTAGATTATAAGCTTTGTAATGATACCTTACAAGAGACATTTTGCATGAAGCATATTCCAGTTACATTATATTCACTTATCATGTTTTTATAAAACCATATAGACTGCACAACGTCACAAACTCATCCTAGAGGCAACAGACCTAATTATCACCTACTCTCAAACCTTCCATACCCACAAAAGTATAGACTAGCTTCATAGAGAAGCTAGTCAAGGTCACCTTCAAGCTCAACTAGCCAAAGCATAGATCTCAAAGTTCTTTACAAAGTAGGGTAAGAATCATTATATATGTGAGAAAATGAGGTACAGTGGTAGTTATTTGCCCATAGTCTCACACAGTAGGTCAGCTGCAGAGCTGAAAGTAGAACCTAGGTCTGGCTCAGTTTCCTATCCCCCAGACCATGTTACTTGTATATAGCTATATAACCCCAACTGTTTAAGATGCCCTTTTACATTTTTCTATTTGATGTGGGTTCCGTTAAGCTACAGTTTTGCTAAGCCCTAAATGACATATTAAGAAGTAAACAAAGTGAAGAATCCATTATCCTCAAATGTTTTAGTTGAGAATGTAGGGTCTAATCATGCGTTGTACATATTTTCAGTATACCTAGCATACTGATCCCCTCCCAATTCTACATCCAGCTGACTTTCCTCTATCTTTATTTCTATTTCATGTGGCAGAATGCACTATAAAAGTTAAATTTGGTCAACAGCTGTAACTTCCCACTAGAGCTGCTAGAGCACTGAGATAAATCAGGTATTACTGGGTTTATTTTGTTCCCAGTTCTCAGTAATAGTGATGCATAACTGAGCTATAAAATATGCAATCGTGAGACTTACATCAGATTCCTGACATGTGAGAAACTTTAAAGAGGAGGGAGTGGGAGAGATTTTGCAGAACAATTGTTGAAATTTAAAAAAAATGTTTGGAGTGGATTACGTGAGACAAGCCTAATATAGCACAATTAATATATGAAACACTGTTTAAGATAATCTTACTGCTTGTTTTTTAGCAAACAGATTAATTTTAAAGGAAGGGTTCTTTCTTTGATTGGGAGTCTTATAAAGCACTCAGCGTTGAAAGCAATTTAATATAACATCCTCCAACCTGTCTCACATGATGTATGGTCAGTTCTTCCATCAACGTGAGTGTATCACTCTCATTAACATTGATGGGAGGTTGTGTGTTCAAAGATGGGTGAAGAAACCCAAATTTAATCTTCAGTGTGATCATTTGAAAACAATAGACCCCACAATTTTAGTTGGTATTAATTACTTTAGCTCTGATTTACATCAGCTAAAAGACTATCCCAATAGGTCCTTTTGCTTCCTCCACATCTGCCTTCCACCAAAATGTAGAAGATTTTCCAAATATTTCAGCTACCGTTTTAGGAACTTCAATAAAGGACCTGTTTTTCAAAAGTGCACAGGCCCCAACAGCTTCCATTTGTGATACTTGGTGCCTAATTGGTAGCTGATTTTTCTTGATAATCTAGGCTCAAAAATGAGTCCAGAGCTTTTTGAAAATTTTGAATACAGAGCATAAAGCACGGTGGATATTGATTTTTCTGATAGCATCAAAATTATGTTAATCTGTTTTCAGTTTAAATTCAGTGTCTTTTAAAAACTTCTTCACTGTCTTTCTGTGGGTATTTGTGAAGGAACACTAGAGGGGAACATCAGCCTAATGGAATCTGGAAGAAGTGGAACTGATGTAATTTTATATGTGGTGGTGGGCATAGTCCTTAATTTTATTTCATAACGAGTGTCTGTGGAATTCATGTAAGAGAATGTCTTAATGATTTGGAATTAATGATGAGGCTTACTGCAATGGAAGAGAAGCCAATTTGTTGGGGAAATGGTTGAGTGGTTTAGTAGACAGTCTTGTCACTTGTGAGACCAGAGCTTCATTCCAGCAAGCAGCAATACATAGAATTTGAGGACTGGGAGTTGAAAGCTTAGTCACTTTTATGTTTAAGCTAGCTAGCTATATAGCTTAGTGGAGCTCAGAGTCAGAACACAGCACAGAAATTTCTTTATCATTACAGAGGGTTGCCTATTCCAGTTAAGATTTAGGTCATCTGTCTTTTCTTTGTGGTCTTTTGTTTTTTGCAGTGTTGTTGTAGCTGTGTTGGTCCTTGGATATGAGAGAGAAAAGGAGGGCGAGGTAATATCTATTATTAGACTAACTTCTGTATTGTCTTGTAGTGAATACAAGCACACAACCAGAAAGGGCACTGATTGCAGTGGAATTGGTATGTATACTGTATGGGATTTGGGGTTGGAAAGTAGGACAGGGTGCCAGGACCCCTTCAACCCTGCCATAGAGGGGCTTTAGGTGAGGGCAGAGAGGGTAGGGCCAGTGAATCCATTGGCTATTCTCCCATTGAGATGGGCATGTCTATGAGTCATGGGTAGCAAAGCAGTTTAAGTTACCAAGTAGTTCCATGTCCTGTCAGGCAGAATTCCTTCCCTTCTGCCCTATAGAACTCCCTACAGATACTCTGCTTCTTGAACTAAGTGCTGGAATCAGGATTTGTGCCTTTATGCTTTTAAATCATTTACCGAAGTTGCAAACGGGTATTATGTACTCTTGCCAGTTGTAGAACTCTCCCATAACCCATGCCAAAAGTCAGCCTCCAAGATAATCAGATAAATGTTTGGCTTATCTTCAGAGCATTGATATTGGTAATCTCTAGAAATGTACCTGGTCTGTTTGTGTAAAATTATGTAAAATTTAGGTTAGTGGGTGTGATTCTCCATTGCCCTGTATCATGTGTAGACACTTAAAGCATTTTACACACAATTTACACTAGTGTGAGGTTGATACAGTGTTTTCACAGGAATAATAAACAACCAAAGAACATATTCCAGAGAGCAGGACCGGAAACAGAATTGGATGTTGTTTGATGTAATATCTCAAATATATACAGAATAGTGCAAAGCAGATTTATGTATTAACAATGCAGGGCATATCTACACTTGCCATTTAAAGCACAAAAAGTCCCTTTTTTGCTCAAAAACCACGGGAGCATCTGCACTTGCCAATGACTTTTTGCGGTGAAACTCAGAAGTTTCACCGCAAACAGAAAACCACCTCCATGAGAGGCATACAGTTCTTACCACTGACCCTTTTGTGGTGATGTGCAAGTGGAGACACGTTCTTCCTGTGTAAACAGCTTTTAGTCTCCGGACGATATCTCACAGTACCTAGGGTGCCCACTCTGGCCAGCAGCTCTGCTGCTCTGACGTCAGGTAAGCAGACGTCCACGCCTCCCCCTGTAAAGCCCGGGGAACTTTGAAACTCCCTTTCCTGTTTTATTTGCAAGTGCTCATCTGGCCAAGTGACCATGGCTGCTCCTCGGAGCAAACGATCCCGCGTTTGGACCCTGCGCTCACCCCCCACCTCTTCCCACAAGACCTATACTCGAAATGGAGAGAGCTGCACTGTGGGATAGCTGCCCTCAGTGCTCTGCTCTCATCCGCGATGGAAGTGCTGCAAATGTAAACACTCTCTGACACCTCTGGGAAGTAAGTGCACAAACCAGCGTTTTTCTTTCACCGGTTCACTATCACCGTTGAAACTGACAGTGCAAAAACTTTGCAAGTGTAGACATGGCCACAGGTTCATGCCACCTAATGGGAGAAAATTCTTGGGGCAGCAATCCAGCAAATAACATAATCTGAAATCAAAACTACTGACAATGTAATTTTCAGATTTATTTCTGTCATTTTGTGTGTGTTCACTCTTAGGAAATAGCTATTTTGGCTTTTCCAACATAACCAGAATTTTCCCATTTAAGATAATTCAATTAAATCTTCAGTGTTTTAAAAGTAAAATGTATGATGAGTTTCATTACATGAACCAATATCCTGATTCATCAAGGTTAGATCTTAATTGATTCAGTTTTCAGATTTAACTTAAGTAATATTAGGAGTCATTCTTCAGAAGCAAAAGACTGACCATTAAAGGAATAATAATCACTCTCTGGTATAAGGTTGCACTGTAAGCATTACTTTTCTTTTATCCATTATTATTATGCATCTAGAAATTATACAATGATTGTAGCCTTCACACTAAGTCATAAAATTCAATAAGAAATCATTATCCTCATGTGGTTTTAAAGCAAATACTGCTGTAATATGTGGGGCAAATTTCAATATAGGAATTCACAAGGCTAAGAGAAATGATTTTTTTTAGATTGTACTATGTGTTAGAAACACTGCTCATTTTATGTGCTTTTTTTGTAAAGAGAAACTTAATAAATGTGTGTTATTTAGGGAATACTGTGGGGTTATTCATGTCATTTGAGGGAATCAGGATTGCTTTATTTGATTTCATGTATGGTACCAGAGTAGAAAGTCTTAAAATAGATGAAAACAGGTAGTTCATTATTAAGCCAGTCAATAATGTAAATGGCTTTAAGGAATTTTTTAGCTGAAGGTATGTTGAGGCTGAAACAATGATTCTGTAGTTACTTACGAGCACAGCATGGGCTGCAACCTCAACATTCTGCATGTTGCTTGTAGCATTTTACTTAGTGAATGTTTTGGATTTTGGACATTTGTTGAATGTTAGACATTTCTTGGGAGGGTTCTGTTGATGGCTCAATTCTGCCTAAGTGTGAGGTATCTTTGTGCAATGCTATAAAGTGTAAGCCATTTCAAATGAGGTTAGTTTTCGTGAAAGATACTCCTAACATATGTGGCTTATGTAGAATATTCATTGGTTCTGATGAGAATTCTCCCATCTTCCCAAAATAGAATCTCCTTCAGCTGTAAAGGTACTCCGGCATCACAAATGAAGGTATGATTTCAGCATGGGTAGGCGTACCCGTGATGGCTTTAATCTAGTTGATGTTGGTAACTCTGGTAGTGAGAACATGGCAGTGTGGACTACCTTAGCCAGTACAAACCCCACAGAAACTCTTGGTATATATTTTGGTTGCTGCTTGTGTCAGGGTCGGTGTTGCTGTGTCATATTTCTGTTGCAACCTGTGGTAACTAGATTAAAGATAGTACTGCTATGCCTACCCATGCTGCAATCACATTTTCATTTACGGTGTAGACCAGCGATCTCAAAGTCCCAGCCCGTGGACCATCTGCAGCCCGAGAACCTCCCCACTGCGGCCCGTGGAAACTTTCAAAAAAGTTATTTCATCCGGCCCTCGTGGCTGCCGGCCAAGGGTGGGGGGGAGGGGGCAGGAGAGATTCACATGCCCCTCTCCCCGGAGGAGAGACCCATGCAGCCACGCTGCTGGCTCTGTCTGCTGCAGGCGCTGCCCCCCCCCCCCCGACTGCAGCTCCCATTGGCTGGGGGAGAGGGACAGAGATACTATCACTAGTCGCCGGGCAGAGGCAGCCAGGGCGGCATGAGGCCAAAGGAGCGAGGTGACATTATTGGACCGCTGGGAGGATTTGAGGACTGGCACTGGCCCTAAGATAAATTGAGTTTGAGACCCCTGGTGTAGACATACCCTAAATGAAAATAGTTGGATGGCAAGTATACTAACTCCACACCCTTCCATCCCCAAATATTTGTCTATTAAAGCCCTTTTCCTGGTTTGTGGTTCTTCTTAGTGTTGTTAAAATGTTGTATCTTCAGTTAGTGGAGTATTCCTCCTCTGGGATTAGCAGAGCTGGCTGGAAAATAGGTGAACCCCTATTTTCTTTTTTTTAAAAGTGCACTTTTTAAAGAACATGCATTCTATGATTTTTTTTTAATTGTTATAATTTTTTCACTTACTAAAAATCTATGTCCTGATAAGCAAAGAAAAAATCAATGTTTTCAATAAAAGTATTAAAAAAGACTTGATTTTTTTATGAAAAACAAACAATTTCAAAAATGTGAACTTTTTTACAGAAAAAATGTTATTTGAAAAAAGCCATTTTCCAACCGAAACCAAAACCTTTTCATAACAAAAATGTCAACCAGCTCTAACCTATCATTAGTTTGCAGTGACAGTATTGGGTTGGATACAATTTCATTAGCAAATGGTTGTGTTGTAAATAATGAATTCGCCAGAGCTGTATGTAACATAGATTAAATTATGAAATGGGATAAATAGGTATTTCATCTTGAAAGAAAGAAAAAATATTGTTGTCAAGACTGTTTCCCCTAATTGTCCTAGAATTGGCCCTGATGAAAGTCAATGTGACTGTTCATTGTAGTAAAGTCAAGCATGTGCATGAGGGTTATAGGACTGGGGCCACAGTCTCTCTTGGGGAAAAAAAAAAAAGATTTTTTTCTAAATACTAGTGTATTTATTTTCATATTCTAAGAGTTTCTCGGGAAATATTAGCTTTGTAATGAGATCACAGTGGATTTAAGTGCCAGTATAGATTGATGTATGACAGAAGACCTAGAAAGAACTTTACTACAGGAAACTTAAAAAAAAGTCAAATATCTGAGCCTACCTTTTCAATTAATTTATCTAATATCCTAAGTGAATTAATTGCAAAGAATGAATTGATAGCATAGTTGATGAAGCAAAGGACCCTGGCATATTTTCTAGTTTGGTGGGATTCTTTTCATGCTTTTTTTTCCCTATCTACGTAAAGCCCATGAAGTTAGATTGTTCTTGACTGAGTTTCTTCCCCTGGACAAAAGAACCCCACCAAACCAAACTTCATATAACATTGTAATTTTGGCTCCTGAATATTGAGGCTGATTTTCTTACAGTTCACCACCTTATCCCTCCTGTTAACAGAAGTGTCTAAAGCTATATCCAGGGCCGGCTCTACCATTTTTTGCTGCTTGAAAAAAAAACACACACACAAGCTGCCCAAACTGCCAAAACAAAAAAAGCCGCCCAGACTGTGCCACCCCAAGAATGGACGGCATGCTGCCCCTTAGCATGTGCCGCCCCAGGCACGTGCTTCCTCTGCTGGTGCCTGGAGCCGGCCCTGGCTGTATCATCTTGTTGTTAAAATTAAGTTGTATTTATATGTACCACTTATTGCATTAATCTGAGACTCTTTTAATACTATATGATGGAAGAGGTCAACCTCTTGGCCTCACTGACAGTGCCAGCAATGTCTACAGGAAGATCTATCAATAACCTTCCCTTAGTATCTGAACCAACACAGCTTCCCCAGTTATTTTCTTATTGGCATTTGTAGGGTGATTTGGGACTTATAATGTGCTAGTGTATAAAAGTGAATGGTGGCAAGCACCATCAGTAGAGCTCACCACACCTGAAATTCAACATCCCTTGGCAATGCCTACAGAGCAACTGAGCTCTCTGGGCTTCTCTTTGACCCCAGCTTAGAAGGCCTGAAGAATGGTCTGCAGAGATGTCGTCAGAAACCAGTCTCTTATAACTGATCCGACCATGTGTGTACCTGGTTTTGACTTGCCATGCCACTCAATGGCCCTTGCATAGATGATTCGTGCCTCCCCATAGTGGGATGGCACCAGCTAAAGGGGAGGACACGTGACCTCCCCATGTGTCTCCTCCCTGCCCCCAGGCTGGGGCCCCTGCACTCTCCCCACTCTACGGTACCTGCAGGGGGGTAAGGACTCTGTCCTCCTGCTGCGGCGGCTTTGCCCCGACATATTGGGCTGTTCCCCCTGGCAGCCAGGCCCGGGCAGGGAGCAGGACAGAGCCACTCCCGGTCGCTGCTCTGTGCAGCGTAGCCAGCTGCCTGGGAGAGAGCCTGGCTGGAGCGGGGCAGCAGCCTGTTCCCTGCCCAGACTCAGCTTCTGGGGACAGGGGCCAAACATGCCTGGGGGGAGGGAGGGCTTCGGCCTGCTCGGCCGCTGTCCCCGGAAGCCAAGTCTGGGCAGGAGGAGGGTCTCTGCCGCCGCCAGGCGCTGTCAGGCAGCTGCTGCACTGCACCGGGCAGCGTCCCAGCATGGTCGGAAGAGGTTCTGGCCTCGCCCCTTCAACTCCGGCTCTGGCCCCACCCGTTCCACTCCCCACCCAGGCCGGGTGCTGGGGGGGCCTTTGTGAATTGATTTTGGTTGGGCCAGGGTCTATATGCAGCCAGCCTTCACACCTGAGGCCAATGAGAGGATCCCACACGTGCAGCTGTGGCCAAAGACAGATAGTGTCACACGTCACTTAACGACTGCCCTTTGTCCAGATTTGATGGTGGTCTGAGGTTTCTGCACTTCACTGATGAGGCTGCTGCAAATTGGCTTGGCAAGGTCTGCATCTGATAACAAGAGGGCCTGCAAAACTGGTTTCTCCAACTCATTTCCCCTTACTCCCCAGCCTCCTCTGCTTCCCCATGTTACCGATAGTACCTTGACTCCTGCTCCCAATCCAAGGTTTGCCAGACTTTGTAAAGTCTGCATGAGCTTTTGTGGACCTTGATAAGTCACTAGGATCCCTGTGTTGACTCTATATCTGCTAACCTGCTAAGGTTGACAGCAAGTCTTGTGGACTTTAAAGATCTGTAGTGAGACAAAGCTGATAGGAACAGAAATCAAGGTACGGAATTGAAGGGGTTCTCAAATGTCATTGCACCGCAACCCCCTTCTGATAAGTTACTACATGATCCTGGGTGGGGTGGAGCCCAAGCCCCACTGCCCCAGGTGGGTGGAAAGGGGGCCAGAGCCTAAGCCCCATCGCCCCGGATGGGGGTGGAGCTTAGGCTTCAGCTTCTGCTAGGAGTCCCAGCAAGTCTAATGCTGGCCCTGGTGACCCCATTTGGCGACCCACTTTGGAGTCCTGACCCATAATTTGAGGACCACTGGAATTGGGGAAGTTGACTGAGAATCTTGCTGAGGTGCTCCACAGGGCCGCCTTCTTGTTGGAGCCTAGTATATCTTAAATAAAAGTAGTATGTGATCACGTAATTAAAGACACTGTCATAATATATATCCACAAGAAGGCTGATGTAAGTTTTCACAGGCATCCTTATTTCTGGCATTTTCAAATTTCTGAGTGCTTGACTTTGCAACCATCCAGCATACTGAAGCCTTTGCAGATTGTAGCGTCCCCTGTTGAGTAAAGTAGAGTATCTTGCCACATTCATAATCAGCCAGTATTCCATGATCCCCACTGACCTGTGGGTTTCTGGATAAAAAGTGTGGTTTTGAAGTGTCCTAAGACCTGCCTACCTGAGAGTCCGCCTCTCTACCTGTGTCATACTACCACAGTTGAAATCAGCAAAGGCACTTAATCTGAAGTCGTACCATTACGAACACACAAAGGCTGCAGGCACGACGTTTTCCATATGGTCCCTGTGGCTGTGAAATTCACTTTAAAACAGCCTGAATCTGGTGACCTTCAGGACACGCTGCTAAGCTCATCTTTTTTCCCCAGACACTTTAAATAGGATGAATTGCTGGAAGGGGAGGGAGAGGGGGATCTGAGCTTTCAAGTTGCTTGGCTTCCTGATGATGAGTTATAGTGGATTGTACTGCTGCACTTTAGTATGTGGTGCTTGTTCTGTATTTTAAAGAAATGGGAAAGTTGGTGAGTGTGTAAGGATAATTACCCATTTTTGTTTTTGTATAAATCCAAAGGGTAAAATCTTTAAAAGCACGTACACTTCTAAGGAGCCTAACCCATTTTCAGGGATGACCTAGGCTCCTAAGTGAATGGGACTTTGACTCCTAAGTGTCTGTCTCTTTTGAAAACGGGACTTGGTTTCCTAAATTGCTTAGGTGCTTTTGAAATGTTTGCCCTAAATAAATAAACACTTTGCCCCCCTTTCCCATACTACTTCTGCTCCCTTCTCCTCCCCTCCTCCTGGCCTGCCTCCCCCAGAGTCCATCCTATGTGACCTTGCTGCCCAATTGCTATTCAGTCCATCTGCCTCATAGGTACCCCCAATCAATAAATGGCTTCTCTAAACCCAGCAGTTCATCCTCTGTTGCAACATCCATCCCATCCAATTGACCTTTTCCTCACACCGGCAACCCAGACCCTCCCCAACTAATTGACTTTCAGGTTTTCCAGATGCCTGAGCCAATTAACCTTCTCTTACTCCCTGGACAATTGATCCACTTCTTGTCCTCTGCCTTCACTCCTACCCCAGCAGTCTTCCTACTTATTAGCAGACTTTTTGCCAAGTTTCCAGGAGTTCCTTTCCTTCTCCTCCCAGATTAATGGCCAGATGGGGAGGAGACTGGGTCACCTTTTCTCGACCACTATGAGGGCTAGAATCTTACTTTTTTTTTTTTTAAAATGAAAGCTGAGGTTCCCACATAATTACTTGACTTCAGGATCAGGGGCTTTAAGAAATGCCCCAAATATCATGAGACTCTCAGTAAAATCTAGAGCAGGGGTAGGCAACCTTTCAGAAGTGGTGTGCTGAGTCTTCATTTATTCTCTTTAATTTAAGGTTTCGCGTGCCGGTAATACATGTTAACGTTTTTTAGAAGGTCTCTCTCTATAAGTCTATATTATATAACTAAACTATTGTTGTATGTAAAGTAAACAAGGTTTTCAAAATGTTTAAGAAGCTTCATTTAAAATTAAATTAAAATGCTGATCTTACGCCGCCAGCCTGCTCAGCCCGCTTCCAGCCTGGGGTTCTGTTCACCTAGGCCTGCAGTGGGCTGAACAGGGCGACTCGAGGTCAGGGCAGAGGGCTGGGGTGTGTGTGGAGGTGCAGGGCAGAAGGCTGGGTGTTGGGGGGGACTCGTGGTCAGGGCAGAGGGCTGGGGGGGGGTGGAGGTGCAGGGCAGAAGGCTGGGTGTTGGGGTGAGGTCAGGGCAGAGGGCTGGGGGGGTGTGGGGGTGCAGGGCAGAAGGCTGGGTGTTGGGGGGAGGTCAGGGCAGAGGGCTGGGGGTGTGTGGGGGTGCAGGGCAAAAGGCTGGGTGTTGGGGGGAGGTCCGAGCAGAGGGCTGGGGGGTGTGGGGGTGCAGGGCAGAAGGCTGGGTGTTGGGGGGAGGTCAGGGCAGAGGGCTGCAGGGTGTGTGGGGGGTGCAGGGCAGAAGGCTGAGGTGCTCGGCTCGTGGGGGTGCTCCCAGCCCCCTGCCCTGAGCGGCTCATGGCAGGGGTCTGTGAGGGATATGCCCTGTTCCAGCTCCTTCCCCCAGGCCCAACCCTACCTCTCTCTGCCTCCTCTACGGAGCTGTGTGCACGCTGCCGCTCTTCCTCCTCCCCCTCGCAAGGGCCATCACGGGCATGGAGAGGGAAGAGGAGGGGCAGAGGGGCCGGAATGCACCAAGCTGTGGGAAGAAGCGGGGGAGGGGGGAAGCTTGGCTGCTGCAGGACCAAGCTTCTGCCTCCTGCCCCCGCAGGGGAGAGCGGTGGGCGGGGGGGCTGAGTGGGGCGGGGGACCGGGACCCCCCCCACACCGCTCTCCCCTGCCGGGGCAGAGGCAGAAGCTTGGTCCTGCCGCAGCCAAGCTTCCCTCCTCCCCCGCTTCTTCCCCCAGCGTGGCGCTTTCCAGCCCCTCTGCCCCTCCTCCTCTCAGTGGGCAGGCAGCGTGCCATTCAAAATCGGCTCGCTGTGCCGTAGGTTGCCGACCCCTGATCTCGAGGGTGGCAGCACATAGGCTCTCTGAAGCTTTCAGAACCAGCCAGATTATTGCACTCTCCTCTTTATCCACAGCCCAGCGTTGTGGCTCTTGTTTGTCAGGTGGCTAGCAGAGGCACTGCTGTGCTGCCTAACAAGGTAGGGAGAGCCACCAGCTGCAGAGGCTTGGGGAGGCAGGTTTGTTTTTACTTCAAGAGGTTTCTTGGGTGCTATTGCGCCCTCAGTTGCAGCTGTGCAACCCCAAAGATTTCATTGGGTTTGCGGAAGAGTAGCTGCAAGGTAGAATTTGACACTTGTGAGTACAGAAGTCTGAGTAGCTAGTACTGCTTGGCTGTGCTTTCCCAGGGCTCTCACTCAGGCCCTCACTTTTAAAATTTCCATGCTAGAAAATTGGATGTTGGTACCATGCTGGTTTCTGAAATTACTTTATATTTTCTGCTCCTGTATTCCGTCTGTGGATTCAGCAAAGTTAAGACTTCAATGCTCTGATTTACTCCTTCCAAGATTCTTCTGACCTGGCCAGTAAAACACCAGATAGTCTAAACATGAGTGGTATTTTAATCTACAGAGGGACAACCTGTTTCACATCTGTGTAAAAGCTGTTATTTATTTCTCTTACATAAAGCAGTGTGAGTCATACAGAGCACAGTTACCTGTCACTTCTGGAGATTCAGGACAAAAGCCAGAAACTATTAGTGTGTCTTTCCTGTTCATCAATCGTGTAAGAGTTGGATTAAGTTTCTTTTGTAACTTCTTAAATACTGTTGGTCTCATCTAATTTAGTAAAACATTGTGGTAATAATGGAATGTTCAGTATCAAAGAATCCCAAAGGTTGTCACAGTGCAAAAGCAGGGATACTAGTTTTCATTTTTGTTCTTTAAAAAAAAAAAAGTATACTGGGTTAGCACAATTTTCTTCTCTCTCTAACCCCAGTCCTCCCCTTTGAGGGACGGATTGCACGTTGGTGAGGACTCTTAATGACTCTTACTGATGTCAGTGAGAGATCGGGCCCTCAGCAACTCAGGCTTCATATGTTTAGTCTCCCACCCACATCTATAACAAAGCCTTTGGGCTGGCAGCAAACACATGAATACTAGTCTCTCGGTTCTGACCCCATATCCACTAGCTGAAAGGCTCCAAGTCTGAGTCATTTTAATTTTTGAAATTAAAAGGTAAAAAATTCAAAATGGATAAAGGGAAAGGTGTTTTATGCCATTTTTAGTTAATCTATGCACATCATTAGTACAAGATATTTTGAAGACAAATAATTTAGTAACATTTTAAAAAGAATAGATTCTTGTGTGAATAAGAATAGAAACTTTAGCAATGTAAGCTAGGACAACACTAGCATGATACCAGCCCCTCTAGGTCAGAGCTAATGACTAGCTGAAATAAGAAAAGTCATCCCGGAGCTCAATAAGCATTGCAAAGTAAGAGACATTATGTAACCTTGGATGATGTTACTCCTTTCTTTGAAGCATTTACAATTGGCTCTTTTCAGAGATGGGGTAGTAGACTAGATGAATCTTTTGTCTCTTTGGGCATGGGAATTCCTAAGCTCTTATGCTGTTACTCAAACCCCAGCCTTTTTACTTTTGCTTCAGTTAGTGACTTCCTAAGGGGGAAGAAAATATGTTCTTCTACTTCTATATAGATGCAGAAACTTTCTATCTAAGAAACTTATATGGGGAATTGAGACACAGAGAAGCTAACTGATTTGCCCAACGCCACACAAGAAGATTTCAGGCTAGGTCTCTTGGTCATGGGGTTGAACCCTAACCACTCAGTAAACCTGCTGCTTATCATAACTATCATGTTTCAGGGTAAAATCTCCTTCCATAGTAGAAAAATAGCTTCAAATTCACTATGTGGATACTTCAGTATACATAGAATCATAGGACTGGAAGGGACCTTGAGAGGTCATCTAGTCCAGTCCCCTGCACTCACGGCAGGACTAAATATTATCTAGACCATTCCTGACAGGTGTTTGTCTAACCTGCTCTTAAAATTCCCAATGATGGAGATTCCACAACCTCCCTAGGCAATTTATTCCAGTACTTAACCACCCTGACAGTTAGGAAGTTTTTCTTAATGTCCAACCTAAACCTCCCTTGCTGCAATTTAAGCCAATTGCTTCTTGTCCTAGTCTCAGAAGTTACGAAGAACAATTTTTCTCCCTCTTACTTGTAACAACCTTTTACGTACTTGAAAACTGTTATCATGTCCCCTCTCAGTCTTCTCTTTTCCAGACTAAACAAACCCATTTTTTTCAATCTTCCCTCATAGGTCATGTTTTCTAGACCTGTAATCATTTTTGTTGCTCTTCTCTGGACTCTCAAATTTGTCCACATCCTTCCTGAAATGTGGCACCCAGAACTGGACACACTACTCCAGTTGAGGCCTAATCAGTGCAGAGTAGAGCGGAAGAATTACTTCCCGTGTCTTGCTCACAACACTCCTGCTAATACATCCAAGAAGGATGTTTGCTTTTTTTGCAACAGTGTTGCACAGTTGACTCATAGGTAGCTTGTGGTCCACTATGACCCCCAGATGCCTTTCCTCAGTACTTCTTCCTAGGCAGTTGTTTCCCTTTCTGTATGTGTGCAACTGATTGTTCCTTCCTAAGTGGAGTACTTTGCATTTGTCCTTATTGAATTTCATCCTATTTACTTCAGCCCATTTCTCCAGTTTGTCCAAATCATTTTGAATTTTAATCCTACCCTCCAAAGCACTTGCAACCCCTCCCAGCTCGGTATCGTCTGCAAACTTTATAAGTGTACTCTCTCTACTGTTATCTAAATCATTGATGAAAATATTGAACAGATCCGGACCCAAAACTGATCCCTGCGGGACCCCACTTGTTATGTCCTTCCACCATGACTGTGAACCACTGATAACTACTCTCTGGGAACAGTTTTGCACCCATCTTTTAGTAGCTCCATCTAGGTTGCATTTCCCTAGTTTGTTTATGAGAAGGTCATGCGAGACAGTATCAAAAGCTTTACTAAAGTCAAAATATAAAAACAAGGAAGGGGGCACCCGGATTTGAAACAGAGACCTCTTGAGCTGCAGTCAAATGTTCTACCCAGGCTGAGCTATACCTCCACCATACATGAACACGACAGTATAAGTACCAATGGTGGTGTTGGAGACATTCTTCAGAAGTTCAAATTCTTTTAAAGCTAGATATAGAATTGTAATCATAGCACTGTACTCCATGATTAGCTAATCTTGCTCTTACAAAAAGAAATGGCAGATGGCATTTTTCGTCACTTTATGAACAGCCACCATTCTAAAGCTGGAGAGTGTGTGTGTGTGTGTGTGTGTGTGTGTGTGTGTTTATTTTTATGCTTGTACCATATATAATTTTCCCGTTGTTTTGAGATAAATGCTCTTTATGCCTGAAAGATAATGTTTTGGTTATATTTTTTATATATTAAATAATAGCTGCTTTCCTCAGAATTGGCAGTTGAGCACAAATTTTTTTAGCTATTTTTGAATTATTGAATCATAACACTATCACAATCCAGTTTTGCCTTTTTTCTTTGAGTGAGGGAAACAATAAATTCAGTTATTTTTATCATCACAGTAGAAAGGTTTTGTGAAATCAATACATTTATTTGTTATAGCTGGACCTCAGTTAAGAATGTGGACAAGTATAACAAAGGTAATTTATCTTTTCTTGTTATGTGACAACCGGGGGTCCGTGGCAGCAAACAAAAGAAAGTATTTTTTCACACAACGCACAGTCAACCTGTGGAACTCCTTGCCAGGGGATGTTGTGAAAGCCCAGACTATCACAGGGTTCAAAAAAGAACTAGATAAGTTCAAGGAGGATAGGTCCATCAATGGCTATTAGCCAGATTGGGCAGGGATGGTGTCCCTAGCCTCTCTTTGCCAGAAGCTGGGAATGGGTGACAGGGGATGGATCACTTAATGATTACCTGTTCTGGTCAGTCCCTCTGGCACACCTGGCATTGGCCACTGTCAGAAGACAGGATACTGGGCAAGATGGACCTTTGGTCTAACCCCACTTGGCTGTTCTTATGAGCCCATGGGCAGAGATGGGGGGGCACAAAGGGGTGGTCCCCCCCAAACTGCAGTGCCAGAACAGCGCAGTCCCGGGGGCAGCTCCACACCACCTCCCCGCACCCACCCCGAGGCTCCACCCCCCTGGCCAGAGCGGAGGCAGGAAGCTGGAGCCTCACAGCATAGGGTGGCTGCTCCTCATCTCCCAGCCCCTTTTGACTGCTCATGTAGCCAGTAAGAGCCGCCCTGGTGAGTGGACCCAGCTCTGGGGCTAGCAGAGCCCTCGGGGAGCAGCAACCGCAACCTTCCTGGCACACAGTCCCTAACTATCCCTCTCTCTGCACCCTGAGCTACCCCCTGCCCGCACACAGCCCCTAACTACACCTCTCGCTGCACCCTGAGCTACTACCCTATCTGCAGACTGTCCCTAGCTACCCCCTCCCTGCACTACACCCTGCCTGCACACAGCCCCGAGTTCCCCCTGTCTGCACCCTGAGCAGTTTTCAAACTTTGTGAGCTGAGCCTCCCCCTTTGAGTTATAATTTTTGGTTGTGCCCACCACCCCAACCCCAACCCAGACAGGCGGGGTGGCCTGCTGAGGTGAGTTGGGGGTGGATGTGGCGCTCCCTCCCTGGGCCCTGGTGTGCAGAGCTGGCCCAAGCCCTTCCGGGCCCTGCCCCCCCCCGCTCCTCCCCGCAATAGAAGTCAAACTGTGCCTATGCCCCAGGCACATCTCTCCCTCACTCCCCCTGGCCAGCAGATGGAGCGCTGGTGCTCCACAGGGCTAAAGCCCCAAGATCATGCCCCCCCCACCCCATCCCAGCAGCTGAAGCCAGGAGCCCTTAACTGCCCCCCCTTACACACTGGTCCCTGGAATTTTTATAGCATGTTGAGGGAGCCTCAGAAAGAAAAAGGTTGAGAACCCCTCTGATAGACCTCAGCAACCAAACTCCATTATTACTATGGACAGTGATGGTGACTCCAAGAGAATGTGTAACTGCAATATACATTGTTAAGTTGATCAACCTTTCAGGTTAATGCTACATATAAATAAGATCCTTGGGGCAGGGACTGTAATTGCATTTGTAACTTGTACAGCACCAAGCACATTATTGGCACATAATAATAAATCATATTGTCAGGGAGTTCTATCTCGTATTGATTCCATGACTACTTTAACTCAGGAATTATAACTAAGGGCCTCCTAGTCCAAAAACCAGACCCTATCACTTAAGCTAAGGGAAATCTCTGTTAGCTGTAGTAGAATGACAGGTTGTATACTCCGTTGCCTCCAAGTAACCAGAGAATGACATCAGCCCTGATCCAGCAGAGCACTTAAGCACATGTGTAATTTGAGTCCTGCTAGGTCAATGGGACTACACACTTGCTGAATGTTATGCACATGTTGAAGTTTTTGCTGGATCGGGGCTATTGTCACAAACACCAGAGCAGGTCTAACATTCCATTCAGAGCAGTGGTGGTCAAACAGTGATCGCCATTAAAACCTGGCTTTTTACCATTAACTGAAGTTAACTCTACTGTGATCTCTGCAGTATTTGAATGTAGGAAATCTTGCAGATATCTTGGAAAAGGTAAATACTGTATCGTTATAAAAAGCCATCTTTAATGGCATGTATGATGCACACTAACCAATATATTTACAAACTCCACCCTGAATATTTACTCTGAGATTGATGTTCTGCATACAACCCCTCTGCCCAAAAATATGTACATCACTTGTAAATAATTTACGTGGTATGTAACTTAACATTGTGTTCTGCTGCTGCGCTGTAATTTACTTTTCAGAGAAATGTCATAAGGGTTTTTGCAACAGATACAGTATGCATTTGGAGTGTGTACCCTATTTATACAAAAGACTCTAACAGATCAGATATGTCGGGGTGGGACCCCCATACAGTACCGTGGAAATTCTGGGCAGAAAGGCTGCTCCTAGGCAGCTGGTGATAGGCTGTCAAAGTGGAAGTAATCCTCAGGGCTCTACCTCAGTTATTTCATGGGTCTCTCTCACTTCTGGGACAGCCCAGGATTTGAGGGGCTGCAAAAGTGGCTTACAGTCACCATAGCTCTGCCTCTCCCTAGGCTGTGTGTTTTGTGGTGTTGTGAATCTAAGAATTTCATCCATAGCGCTCAAGGGAAAAGATGGACTTCCTGTCTTCTGCGAGTCATCTCACCATCCTGAATTCCTGCCACAGAATCAGGGATATACCTCCAGAATACAATATCACATAAACAACGGAATGGTGATGGACCAATAGCTGACCACTGGAGTCCAGTGCAAGCAGCTAGGCTACAACTTTGTTTAAGGGTGTGGGGTGGACACCAGGAGTCTTGGGAAGGTTGGGGGTGGACAGAAGGTTTCAGAAGGTGATGAAGATAAAAGGAGGCAAGGAGACTAAAAAGCATCTCCTCTCTTTAGCCTTCCTGGAACAGTATAGGGAAGGTAAAGAAAGGGCTCAGTCCCATCTTCCCGTTCATCCCTCTGTAAATGCCTTTTCACTTCCAGAGCCTACATACAATTCACCATCCAGTCACTTTCCACCAGTGCCCGGGCACAGACATCACTGTAATGTGACATTTTCAGTGCCAGGTCAGAGCTAATGGTTCATTTTTGCAATTGAATTTACTGCACTTTTTGGAGGCTGTAGCTCCAAGAAACAAACTTTGAAAAAAAAAAACCCCACACCATACACAAAATCCCTTGTTAAAATACGCAAATGCTCTGCTGCTCTAAAACCGATTAGCAATATGTAAAGGGCGGAGTTGGTGTTAGGGGAGAGATTGTGATTGATCAAATTGGGGGAGCATTTGAGCATTGGCCTGCTAAACCCAGGGTTGTGAGTTCAATCCTTGAGGGGGGCCACTTAGGGATCTGGGGCAAAATCAGTACTTGGTCCTGCTAGTGAAGGCAGGGGGCTGGACTCGATGACCTTTCAGGGTCCCTTCCAGTTCTAGGAGATAGGATATCTCCATTAATTAATTTATTAAATGTATTTCTTTGTGTATTGCATTTGGGAAAAAATGAAATTTACCTTTTTAGTGTGGTGCCTTTGAAAATACAGTAGTGGCATAATTTACACCCCCTTCTAATCACACAGTGAGATGGTGTCAAGTATCAGAGGGATAGCCGTGTTAGTCTGGATCTGTAAAAAGCAACAAAGAGTCCTGTGGCACTTTATAGACTAACAGAAGTATTGGAGCATAAGCTTTTGTGGGTGAATACCCACTTCGCTCCAATACTTCTGTTAGTCTATAAGGTGCCACAGGACTCTGTCACTTTTTGCAGTGAGATGGAAATCTTTTACTAACTTGCCTCTTTGTGAAGACATAATGCCTAGCATGTTAGACATAAAATGACAGTCTTCTAGGCCCCCCCCCCTTCCAACTCCCTTCTAATGGATTGAGTTGCAGAGAGATGTTTTGGCTTTGTCTATAGTATTACTGTAATGCTTATGTAGAAATGTGCGAGTTGATATGACACACAACCAGAACTTCAACCTATGGGCCAAATTCTGATCTCTCACACACACAGTCCCATTGACTTCAGTGGCCTTGCATGCATGTAGCTGAGCTTAGAATTGGATACTATCATTGATATATTGGATATTACTTACAAAATTTGGTCCATGGTATTCAAGGGATAGAATAAATAGTGATGGAGGATAAAATGGTTATGTCCTTTCACTGAACTCAGTGAGTGGGCATTATATCTTACCATCATCTATGAAAGGGGAGTAACAGGTTCTTTTTGCATTACTCTTGCATCGATGTCTAGGAGCTGGTTTGTCTCTTCCAGGATATCAAGTTAATTAAATGTTTCAAACTTTTTAAAAAAAACCATGAAGCCCAAAGGCAGAATAATCCAGTATTACACTACCTTGCTTGAGTTCCAAGTTTTTTGTACTTTGAAAGTTATAATAAAATAACACTTGGTGACTCTATGGTAAATTTGACACGCTCAGGACTTGGCTGGCATTTATAAATTGTTTGAATTGTGCTTTTTCGTGTTTTGTGACGTCCGCAGAACTTTTCAAGTGAATTAGAGTTGTAATCACTGTGCAGACATCTGTTATCCTCCATATAATGAGACCACATCCAGCCATTTCAAGGTGCTCTGACTTAGAATAAGCTCATCAGTTTGTTTATTTGAGAGGTAAATGACAGTTTTATACCACTTGTAGGCTTCCTAAGGTTAATATAGAACAGAAGAGTGTGTGCAAGTTTAAACCTACAGACTCAAATGATCACGCTCTGACTGTTTAGAGAGCAGTTTCTACTTTGAGACAGATGAAACCAGCTGTTCTGCCACAAACTCTACAAAGTACCCAGTGTACTCTGGAAGTACTGCTGAAACAAGCTAATCATAATAATGCATTTCAGCCTGATGTATTTCAATCCTGTTTCATTCAGATAATCCAGAATGCAGCAGTCTGCTTACCTAGTGGAATGGATTGGTATGAAAACATTACACCTGTGCTCAGCAAACTGCATTGGGTTCCCCTCTGCTTTCAAGTGTAATTCAAGGCACTGGTTTGATCTTTACAGAGCTTTATAGTTTGGACCTGGCTACTGACGAAACTGCTTCTCTCTCCATGCACCACTGCAATGCATGAAATTAATTGAGGTTGTCATGCAGTCTGTCCCTTCGTTTGCACTTTTAGACCCAAAACCAGTCTCCAGTACAGCACATAGTCCGGTGACTTGTCTTCACTGCTAAAAGAGGTGCATTTTCTACCTCGGGTAACTAACATGCATGACCTGTCTGAGGTGAAAGCACAATGAAGACCATGCACTTTAGTTTTACTGTTGAGGTAAGCAATCCTATACCTCCTCCAGAGGTCGACCTCAGTGAGTTTACCTTGTGGTAAAACTAAAGTGCCTGGTTTTCACTGTGTTTTTACTTCAGGATAACTCACAGGTCATGTGTTCGTTACCCCCAAGGTTAAAAAAAACAACCTTTTTTCTCAGTGAAGGCAGGGCCTGAGTAACTAGGCTGTGTGGTGGGAAGTTCTTCAGGGGCTTTAGCAGGGGATCCTCCACAGGCTTGCCTTGCCTCCAGATCCCCACTGGACTGTGACACATCTAGAACCTCTACCCACACACAGAGCTGGGTTCACTCCCTCTGCAGGCAGTCTCCCATACAGCAGAATCACACTGGTTCTGCTTCAGACACAGCCCTCCATTCTCACGAAGGATATGATAGTATTTTCACCTTGATGACTGGAAGCGAGGTCTCTGGGTGAAGAATTCATTCATTTTCATAGCAGCAAAGTCTCCATGTAAGACAATTCAGGGCGCATTTTTCACATGTTGCTGGTTATTATGAATGTGGAGTCTGTTGTGTATGAGATGCTGCATCTGTGAACTAAGGTACACTCCCCACTAAGTATTTGTTTAATCATCCTCATTAATCAACATTATCTATATCCTTTTAAAAGCTCTTTTAATCTGCATTAGTATGATCGAGACAATGAAAAGTTGTTTTATGCTTCTGGGAATTGAAATTATGACCTTGAACTGGGATCCCTAGGAGCAGCAGACTAATCTTTTTATTGAGCTCTCATGCAAGGTTATAGTTTCAACTGAATTGTACCTTTCAGCAATAGTTATGAGTGACATGTAAAAAACCAACCTCCCTCTACCCTAACTGTATACTAAGTTCTCCAGCACCTTTTGGGAATGTTGACATCTGTATTCAAGAACGGAAAGATAAGATGTAGAGTAAGATACATTTCATTCAAGGGAAAAAAAGTAGATCTAAAAAAGTAAATGAGCTTTAAAATGGGGTTCTATTCAGAAAAGTGACTGTAAAAATGCCACCATCTTACTCAACAGATCTTTTTGTTGTATATCAGTCATGTCTGCTGACTGTTCCGACTAGGATAAGGTTTTACTGCCACTAGCATTGCAGCGCTAGAACAGCCTTGGGAAACGGAGTTGGCTTTTATTCTGGATTGAACATTATCCCAAAAATAATTGCCTACGTTGTAATTGCAGGCCCAGGTTTTGCCCTTAGTTCCTTCTCTGCAACTCCTTGGAACTCAAGTTGCACAGGTGTAGAACTTGGCCTACAGGATCTTTGTTACTGATGTTGATCTGAACAGGGAAGAACTTCATTTTCAGGTCCTGGATTACCTTTGGGACACTGGTGATCAGGGGGGAAAAAAACAATTTTTACTCTCATTGAGAGCCCTGTATCTGTAGAGATGGAGAGGCAATAAACACAGAAACCAATGATGCTTTTTTATTATCACTTTCCAGAGTAGAAGCACATTGTAATTCTCACTATAAATGCAGTACTAACCTAATACACATTATCAACCAACATCGTAAATATGCTAACTAATTTAAACTAATTAATAACCTGGCCATGAGGTGATCTTAACTCAAGTTAGAGCCAGGACCCAGACTTCTTGCCCCTCTTTTAACTCTTACTTGTTGGGTTCTCTCTCTCTCTCTCTTTCAGCTTTATGTCTGCTCCTCTGTATAGAACAGCCCCATGGTCAGGATAATTCAGTGTCTGTTTTCAATGTTTGGAATTTTAATGGAGCCTACGTTTACCCCAGCACTATGTCCTTTCTCCTGTCTTCCATATAGCTTTGCATTTCCTGATGTTTCTTTGAAGTTTTTTTTTCTAATTAAGATGATACTTTTCAAGTCTCAGCCTGAAATTGAAATATGCCTGTTATTTTGCACCATGCTTCTGTCCTAAAAAGAGACAGGTGCTGAGTATTTTTAGAAACACAGTATAGTTAGTTAGATATTAGGTTTTAAAAAATATGCATAAACATATATAGACACACCTATAGCTTATAGTCAACATGCTGAACATTTTCCTTTCCAGCACTTATTCTCTTCTCCTTATGGCTTTGATTACTCTAGCATTTCCTAGGAAAAATTTTCCACCTACATTAACTCCAGTTCAATTCTACTGATGGTAGTAATGGTGGGAGCACTAGTGCAGCTAAGGTGCCAGTGGCTGAGTGTTTTACTGCCATGTCATGTAGACCTGCACTGAGCAGGTTTCACTAACGTGGGTCCTCAACTGCTGGTGATCACCTGGAAGCCTGT
Organism: Emys orbicularis; assembly: GCF_028017835.1. Classification (NCBI taxonomy): domain Eukaryota; kingdom Metazoa; phylum Chordata; order Testudines; family Emydidae; genus Emys; species Emys orbicularis. The sequence continues at coordinate 9,245,933 of NC_088707.1, read as the reverse complement.
GTACACTAGCACTTGCTCTGGGATCCGGACTTTGCTGTCCATGCAACAACTGTACAAAAAGGCATGGTCTTGTGGATTAGAGTGCGTTCCCTCTGACGGTATACAGATCAACAACAAATGAAGGCTGGCAGATGATGGTTGCATATATTGTTCTTTCCAACTTTGACTGGCTTGATCCCTGTTTCAAAGGAATCACTGGACAGTATTCCTTTCTCTCATCATGCTGGACTGACCAGCATGGCTCTAATATCTGACCTGAAGCACACAACCTACTATGTCAGAATTACAATAAGGGTCTGAATGAAACTGACAAAAGTCCATAGATTCAGATTAAAATTTGAACCTCTAGCTTAATCTACACGGTTGGGTACAAGTGTTCATGCTGCTTTGAAATATTAGGGGATTCTATGTGCCATATATATTCCTTGGCACAACAGAACGTGTGGAGTGAAGTTTCAACTTTCTGAATCTTAGTTTTTTGTCAGTTTGAGAGACCCTTAGCAGTAATGATTTGATTCTGTGAAGCTTTTTAGAGCAGTTAAAAAGAAGGGCTCTTGTGGGAAGTAAATGGGAATTGATAAAATAGTCCAAAGCATCCACATTTTTGTCTACTTTTCCTTTTGTTTATGTATCATTTACCCAATAGCCTCCTTCAAAATCACTATAATCTATGCTGCAAATAGGTGTTGAGAGTTTAAATGTATTTTACCTAGCAGACAGCACACATTCCAAGCTTGTGCATTTCATGAGTAAATTCATAATTGGAAATTCTGAAAAAACAAAAAGTGAGTATTTGACTTGATAGATCATAATATCATCCTAGGAACTATTATGGCTTCTTGTGCAATATTTTCCCAGAGATAGCAGGTGTGACAAAAATCCTTCTCGGTTTATTTTTTTGTAGAACGGCTGCACGAAAGTTGTTGGATCTCTCAGTAGATTTAAAAAAAACCCTCTGCTTTTAAAGCTTTTTGAGAGTATGAAAGACTGGTTAATTTACCAAAGGGCTGTAGGAGTGCACTCGAATTGTGAGTTTTGGACTACGAACATATGTGAATTGAACTGCCTTGTCTGGCCCTGGGACAGGCTGAAAATGGGACTATTATCTTACTCTACCTTTCCTAATGAATAATAGATCAGTCTTTAAACAAGTCCCTTCATGTTATGAAATAATGAATTTCAGCTGCTTAAAACTGTGGGCCTACTGGTATGAATGCCACTTGAGTGCATTGCTAACAGAACATCAAACAATTCACATACAGTCATGAGTTCTCTGCAAATGGTGACATAGAGGTGACTCATTTGGTTGTGTATGTGAGAGAGGAGCATGGTTTCAGGATTGCATTTTAGCAACGTCCCATCTCTTGGTTGAGCCTAGAGGACTTTGTCATGAACTTCGGGGGAAAGGGATGACTGTCTGCATCTTGCCCAAAATGAGGTGTTGAGAATAAGCAGAGAGAGAAGGAATAAAGGGTAGTATTAAAAGAAATGCAGAGTGACCATTTAAACCAATGAATGTCCAGCAAAGAGTGTTGAGTGAGACAGAGAAGATTTGTGTGACCTGAAAACCTGTATAGTGGAGTTGCTGTGTGAAAAGTTGGCTATACCATTAAAACAGTGGGTGAACAATAGTAAAGTTAAACAGTTTCCATCATAAATTATGTTTTTCTTGTTGTTCAGGTGAAGCTGAGCAGGAGCTGGGACCCCCTCCATCCGTAGATGAGGCAGCAAACACACTCATGACTCGCCTGGGCTTCCTCCTTGGCGAGAAAGTCACAGAGGTACAGCCGGGGCCCCAGTACAGCATGGAGGTGCAGGATGAGAATCAGGTATGAGATCTCCTTCGGCATTACAAATGTACAGCAATAATTGGTTGGTTGTGATGTAGCACGTGAGTTTTTGTAATTATCACATGGTGTATGTGTGGTAGAGATGGAATGATTTTCACAAAAGGAAAAAGGTAATAATACCATATTATTAAACTGTGGGTCATAATTACACACTAGCAATACATGTTTATGGGATCAGCTGATACCATTTGTGATAGTTTCTGTCATTTTCCTGTTTGAGCTGCAAGCTTCCTAAGGGACAATAGCCTCTCTTACCATATTAGATAATAGTGATCAAAATAATTCGTATTCTATGCACCTTTCCTGTGAGGCCTTTAAAGTACTTTAGAAACATTAAATAAGCCTCGTAAATCCCCTGGTGGGTCAGGTAAGTAGTATTATCCTAATTTTACAGCTGCTTACATGACTTGCTCATATTCACATATTGAGATGGCTCAAAGCTGAAAATATATACAAATACCAAATTATTCTTGTCAAATTCTCATTGAACTTAACTCAACTTTCTGGATATCTCAAGAACAGAGTGGCAGCCAGGCGCTGGTTGAACACTAAATTCAATGGGAGTTTTGCCTGAGTAAGGACTTTGGATCCCAGTTCTGTAGTAATCACTCCTAGTCTTCTGCTCTGGACAGTAGACTCACTCCCCACACAGGGAAGTGAATAAGCTAAGGACATTTCTACCAAACTGAGATATGATGGGGTGAGAGTGAAAACCAAAAAAAGAGAGTCTGTTAATTGAAGAAGGATGGTCCACTGGTTAGGACTCTAGACTCGGGAGATCCAAGGTTAATTTCCTGCTCTCTGACACAGACATACTGTTTGACCTTGGACAAGTCACTTAGTCTCTATAAAAAGAACAGGAGTACTTGTGGCACCTTAGAGACTAACAAATTTATTTGAGCATAAGCTTTCGTGGGCTACAGCCCACTTCATCATTAGTCTCTATGTGCCTCAGCTCCTTGTGTGAAAATTGGGGCTATTGTGAAAAATAAATAATTAAAGATTGTGAGGTGCTCAGATATGGTGATTAAAAAGGCCATGCTAGTACCGTAGAGGAAAGTGGGTATTGTTGTTTACAGGCTTATTTTTCTTACTCATTGTCTGAAGTTCCTTTTATTACATCTGCTTTGGTAGACTGACAAAGCAATAATAACAGGAGTACTTGTGGCACCTTAGAGACTAACAAATTTATTAGAGCATAAGCTTTCGTGGGCTACAACCCACTTCTTCGGAAGTGGGTTGTAGCCCACGAAAGCTTATGCTCTAATAAATTTGTTAGTCTCTAAGGTGCCACAAGTACTCCTGTTATTTTTGCGGATACAGACTAACACGGCTGCTACTCTGAAACCTGACAAAGCAATGACTGTCTAGCTTGTCTTTGTGATAAAATAAAAGCTTTCGTGTAGTTTTTGGTTCCTCTTTGGACTGACTTGATACTGGAATAATAAATTTGTCTGCGTCTCTGAAGTGTGATTGGCCATTTTTTTTATTTTTCCGGTGATTCAGGAAAGCTCCTCTTCTTCAGACTGAAGTTTTCAGCACCTTTCTTTGCTCTTTGATTTTACACTGCCACTGAACAGAATTTTTAAAAATAAATTCTATCATTTTTAGTGGTGCAAATCACTATTGAATTTAAACCCTCCTGATTTTTTTAAGAACGAAAAGGAGGCTATTACTTGCAGATAGGTGAGTAGTGCCGGTGCCAGAGCTAGAGAGGTAGGCTGGATCAGGTGGGTGAAAAAGCTGGAGCAATCGGAGGAGGTAAGTAGATGGGGTAGAGTTAGTAGCCGGAGTTATGGATGTCCAAAGAAGAGTGGCAGCTGTAGATCAGCTAACCTAGAGAGGAAGGAAGCTGTATTCCTTCAGCAGCAGGGAGTGAAGAGGTTGGCCTGCAGGGGGACTGGAGAATTTGGTGGGGGAGGAGAGGGCTGGCTCTGTGTTGTCATAGATTTCCATGAGTGTTTTTGAGCAGTCCATGGCACAAGTGGGACAAAGGGTTAACATGCTTTTCTCTTCGGAGCAAAGAAGATGGATTTTTGTAAAATGTTTATTCTTTAACACATTAATTAAGTTTTTCATGATTTCACATAGTTTTTTGTGTAAGTTTTGTTGGCTCTCTTTGAAATGCACTGTATAGTACATTGTGTTAGAAAGTGTATTTTTAACAGGCACTTATTTGAATTGAATACTTCAAAGCAGAATAGAGATTTCTACTATAAATGGTTCCTTTTGTTGGCTTTTTTTAAATTAAAAACCCATCTTTTCTGAAAATATGCCTTTTAAGAATAAGTAAAAGAAAATATCTTTACAGAGACAGCAGGGACAGTTGCACTCTCAAGTAGATTGATATCTTGGGCTCTGCACCAATTTTTGCATGAAAAAGTTTTAGAGGCCCTTTGAACACCATTCATGTGCTTAGTGAAGATAGAGAAAAGCCAAGTTCTTAATTTACCAAGTTAAATTTGTTGTGGGGTTTGTTTTTTTGTGAGCAGTGCCTCCTCTGTCAGTGCTGCATATTTCCCTAAAGTCCACATCTGAGGGCTGGTCTACACTGGGGGGGGGGGAGGGGGGGGATCGATCCAAGATACGCAACTTCAGCTACGCGAATAGCGTAGCTGAAGTCGAAGTATCTTGGATTGAATTACCTGGGGTCCACATGGCTTGGGATCGACGGCCGCGGCTCCCCCGTCGACTGCGCTACCGCCGCTCGCTCTGGTGGAGTTCCGGAGTTGACGGTGAGCGTGTTCGGGGATCGATATATCGCGTCTTAACGAGACGCAATATATCGATCCCGGATAAATCGATTGCTACCCTAGACATACCCTAAGCTGCTAATGGCCAGTCTAAATAGAGTCCTGTGGAATTTAGTTTCTCTCCCCTCTATTCTGAAGGTGCGATTGCAGCAATCCTCTTCCAGACAGGAGGACTGTCAAACAGCCTTGTCCAAGTTTGATGTCAATCTTACTGTATGAATCCACTGGCATTTGTGTGACTAGCATTTGTGATTCTCTTACCCCTAACCACATCCCTCTGAAGGCAGGTCTACACTTAAAACACTGCATTGGTGCAGCTGCGCCACTCTCGTGTTTCAGAGAAGACGCTCCTACGCCGATGGGAGCGCTCCCTCAGAGCCAGTAGTTATGTCACCAGGAGTTCTCCCACTGATATAGTGCTGTCTATACCGGGACTATGGCTAGGTCTACACTACGGGGTGGGGTCGACCTAAGATACGCAACTTCAGCTACGTGAATAGCGTAGCTGAAGTTGCGTATTTTAGGTCGACTTACCTGGCAGTGAGGACGGCGGCGAGTCGACCACTGCCGCGCCGCCGTTGACTCCGCTTCCGCCTGTTGCCGCAGTGGATTTCCGGAGTCAACGGCAGAGCCATCGGGGATCGATTTTATAGCGTCTTCATTAGACGCGATAAGTCGATCCCTAATAGATCGATTGCTACCCGCCGATCCGGCGGGTAGTGAAGACGTGCCCTTAGTTGGTATAACTGCATTGTGCATGGGGTGTGGATTTTTCACACCCCCGAGCAACATAGTTATACTGAAATAAGTGTGTAGTGTAGACCTGGCCTAAGAGTGGCAGTCCTCCTAAGTATTTCCCAAAGTAAAGACCCTTCTGCTGCAGCACATGTCCCAGCTCTGCTGCCATCCCACTAAACTAGCCCTCCGAGAGTTAATTCTTCAGCATAAATCATGGATGCAGGGATGTTGTTGGGGTTTGCAAAGATTAATTTGCAAAGATGCTGACATCTGATTGGAACTTTGGCTACCATTATGCACTTGAATTTTAAAAAAGAAAAGCTCTTTCTAGATTTTAATTCATTAGTTCATGTGGCTTGAGCAGTGAAAGCAATCTCTGTGTAAAAAGCTAGGACTAGACGGCTGTTTGCTATTCTGACCATGCTCTGCCCTCTGAAGCGAGAATATAATTATTTGCAATCTCTCCAATGTTGAGGTGAAATGAAGATAAGGAATAGAGCTGTTTGTAACTAAAACTGTCCCAGTCTATAAATCCAACACATTGCATTTCCACTCGAGTGCTTTATTTTGATTATAGCAAGGGACACATTTTCTTATTCAAATCGCTAAGAAGTTGCAGCTTTTTATATACTGTTTCTTACTTGAGCATGTTTTCCTTAATGAGAGATCACAAATGCCAAAGAGTAAAACCTTTTTCTCCTATTCTTCACAAACTTTCTTTTGCTTTATTGGCTACCAGTAAAGCAAAAGGAATATGAGAGCAGTATAGTAAAGTTTACTTTTTCAAATGCTTTAGTAGAAATATAAAGATAAATGTAGCAACAATGTTGAAAATACAGAATTGTCTTATAAATGGAAATGTATATTTAAAATTGGCATAGAGGAATATATGATGAGTATATTTCTGTATCAATACAAAAAACTCTTCTATATGTCAGGGCAGAGTAATATAGTATAAGTTTGAATATTTCCATTTGCCAAGCATCTTGTTGCTAACTGGCTGCAATAGTAACATTACAAATCAAAGAGTTGATAAGAATATCATTTGGTAATAGCTGCTGCACTTCACGGAAGTGTGGTGTGGTAATCAGATGGGGAAAGCTGGATGTACCATTGTGTTGCTGCATTTTAATTTGTTTTTAAATATAACTGTGGTCCTATATATCAAGGTGTTTGAGTAGGATTTTATTAGTTATAGGGTTAGAATTGCAGCAAATATTAGCTTGAAATAACAGTTGAAAAAGTGGCATGGAAACCCTCTGCTTTGGAGAAAATACAACATCAGATTAATAACAACACTAGGTTTACCATATTTCAGCAAGCAAAAAAGAGGACGGGAGGAGCCCCGCCCTACCCTGCCCCCGTCCTCCCCTAGCCCCGCCCCTGCCCCTTCCACTCCCTCCCACTTCCCGCCCCCCTCAGAACCCCCAACCCTTCCCCCGCTCCTTGTCCCCTGACTGCCCCCTCCTGGGACCCCTGCCCCTAACTGCCCCCCAGGACTCACCCCCTACCTAAGCCTCCCTGCCTCTTGTCACCTGACTGCCCCCTCCTGAGACCCTCCCCCCATCCTAACTTGCCCCCTAGGACCCTACCCCCTACTGTACCCTGACTGCCCCAACCCGTATCCACATCCCCACCCCCATACAGACCCCTGGGACTCCCACGCCCCATCCAACCACTCCCCACCACCGACAGCCCCTCCCCCAGAACTCCCGACCCATCTAAACCCCTCTGCTCCCTGTCCCCTGACTGCTCCGATCCCTCTCCCCATCCCTGCCCCCTGACAGCCCCGCCCCCAGAACTCCCAACCCCCCCCCCGCTCCTTGTCCCCTGCATGCCCCCTCCTGGGACCCCTGCTCCTAACTGCCCTCCAGAACCCCACCCCCTACCTAAGCCTCCCTCTTCCTTGTCCCCTAACTGCCCCCTCCTAAGACCCCCCCCACCCTAACTGCCCCCCAGGACCCTACCCCCTACCTGTACCCTGACTGCCCAAAACCTTATCCACCCCCCCATAAAGCCCCCCCCCGAACTCCCGACCCCCCGTCTCTTGACTGCCCCCTCCAAAACCTCTCTGCCCCTTCTCCGACCCCCCTGGCCCTCTTACCGTGCCGCTCGTCCCGGCACGCTGGGCAGCAGGGGAGGAGGAGCGGGGGAGGAGCTCCAGACTGCCGGAGGTGATCTGCGAATGCAGGGAGGGAGGGAGTGATATCTGCTGCGGGGAAGCGGAGGAGGGGCTCTCTCTGGCTGTCGGAGCCCCATGTAAGTGGCACCATCCAGCCGGCTGCCCTGTTAGCCGCGCGCGCTCTGCATGGGGGGGGGAAGTCCGGACATTTACAAATTCCCCCGGTCACTATTTTTAGCTCAAAAAGCCGGACATGTCCGGGGGAATCCGGATGAATGGTAACCCTAAACAACACTTTACATTTGTATATCTCCTTTCATTCTGCAAGATCCCAAAGATGACATAAAATGTATGGATGACACAGTATTATTTAGGCTAGTTAGGATAGAGAAAACCATTTGGAACTCTGAAAGGCCCTAACAGAACTATGCACTTGAGAAACATGGTGTCAGATGCAATTCATGTACTGTAGGTATTGCACATTAGAAGGAACCATTTATATTGCTCATATCTATTGATGGATTCTAAGTAATTCTAGCAACTCAGAAAAAAGACCTTTGGCATCCAGGACAGCTCAAAGGAAATATCTGCATGACATGCAACAGTGATCCAAAAAGTGAGCTAGATGTTAGGTTGCACTAGGAAAGGGATAGAAATGTTATAGTCTTACTATATAAAATCATGGTATACCCTCACCTTGAATACTGGCATATAGCTACTGTGTTGCTAGGGGCAATAGAAGTATCTAAGTAGATCAAATTATTTAGTTCTGTTCATTCATCTCAAAAAGGATTTAACAGAAACAAAAAAGATCCTGAGAAGAGCAATGAAAATATTTTGAGGTCTTGAAATATTTCCTTTTGAGAAAAGGTCAAAAAGATAGAAATGTAAAATTTAGAGCGGAGACAAATAAGAGGTGAGAAATCGTACCTCATCCAGTGCTCTAAACACCCCAATAACAGTTAGTGGGTGAAACCAGACCATTGCTATGCTCTTGAATGAACTCATACAGGAAAATGATAAAAGACAAGAACACCATATCACCTGTGGGTGAACACCTTTCACAAAATGATCACTCTATATCTGACCTCTGTCCTCATGATTAAAGGAAACCTATAGAACGCTTTCAAAAGATGGACCTGGGAGCTTCAATTCATAACTTTTCTAGACACTAATAATCATGGACTGAATAGAGACACTGGATGTATGGTTTATTGCAGCAATCTATAACCCAATAACACACCCTCCCATCTCCCTTCCCCTCCCTTCCTGTCCCCCTATGACTGGAGGGCTGTTAACCAGCCTCTTCACGTTGAATGGTCCCTTGAAATATGTGTTAACTACTTATGCTAAACAATCTGTTCCACCTTATATTTAGCTGTGACACTGAATATGTTTTCCAGACCTGAAGAAGAGCTCTGTGTAAGCTTGAAAGCTTGTTTTTTCAACAACAGAAGTTGGTCCAATAAAAGATATTACAAGAAAATATGTTTCTTCACAATGTATAATTTAACATGTGGCACTCATTGTCACAAGATATTATTAAGGCAAAGAAATCCATAGATCTCAAAGAAGATTTAACATTTATATGAATAATAAGAATATCTACAGTTAAACTTACTAGGATTTAAAAAAGAGGAATAAAAGTCATTGTGCTCAGCCACTAGCTGTATCAGTTAGAAAAAAAAATTCTCTTTGTGAGCATGTTGTTACATAATTGTCCATTAAGGTGATTTTACACCTTCCTTAGAAGCATCTTTTTATTGATCACTGTCAGAGATTGGCTATTAGTTTAAATGGACTACTGGCAATGCCTGTCTTATAACCACATAAAATAAATAGACTTCATTTTTTAAAATGTAATCCAGAAGGAACCAAAACAGGAAACTATGGTATGAAGTGTATGTGCTTATTAAGAGCTAGGTCAACCTTGCTGAGATTTAAATCTGTAGTTTCTAGGAGACTAAATATTTCAAGATCAGTGCTCTTAGACGTAGGGAAAATTGACACATTAGTCAAGTACTGTTATTTCTAGAGTGTGAAGTATTTAGTTTGCAACATTTGTAGTGTTATATTCATCTATTACTCGTATGGCTGTGTGCGTGTGCCTTTTGCAGGGAGAGTAGGGGAACCATGTTGGTTTGTTCCTAATGCTTCAAAAGATGATCTGATGGCAGCCACCTAAAAAGATAAAGGAATAAAAAGCGTGCAAAAATTTAGCAAATGTTCATACACGACTACTTTTATAAGGAATCAGATCATAAGGGGAATTATAACTAGAGCTGTATGGGAGATGGCTTTCCCGTTCTGCAAAACTTTTCAAGATTTCAAAATTGCTCCTGTTTCACATTGGGATGAAACCAAATTCTTTTGAAGTTTTTCATGAAAATCTACCAAGACAGACACTAGAATATCCAATAGCCTGGTGTTTGGGGCAGTCACCTATGATGTGGGGGACCCAACTTCATATCTCTGCTCTGCCATTCTCCCATGTCCCAGATGAGTGTCCTCCTGGCCAGGCTATTGGCCTTTCTAGGGTAGGGGGTCTCTGTGGTTTTGATCAGAAATGTCATTCTGGACCTGAGAAACTTTTTCTGATGAAAATTTAATCAAAATTGGTATATTGCCACAAAAAAGTTTCTGTTTTGATGCATCAACATTTTCTAAGAAAAGTCCTCCCCATCAGTCTAAATATAAGCTGGTTGGAAGTGCCTGGATGTCCTCCTTTCCACTATATAGCAGTCTCTAGGAGTTATTATAAAAGCATGTTCATGGTGGTCTGTCTGGATGAACACCATATACCTGGTTCACCAGTGTGTTACTCCAGTTCTGTGACGGTAGATGGTTATGATTAAATCAGTGGAGTTACACTAGCATGGAATTAGAGTAATACAGTGGTGAATCAGTCCTCATGTTTTTTAGAGTTATGCAATCCCACCTATTGTGCACGATGCTCCATTTTCCCTCAAATGGCTGGTGATTGCCGTCTGAGTAAGCGAACATTTTCACAAGCCACAGTGGGATTTCTGTGACAAATTGGATAGCTCCCCTCTAGCTACACATGGGATCTGCCTTCTAATTTAGAAGACAATGAATCTTTCACATGTCCTACTTATAAAAGTCAGTCTCAATCATTTTTCAAGCTTCAAGTATGGTATATAATGCTTGAAAAGAAAAAGTTAGATTTCAAAGGCCTTCTGTAGTTTGCAAGCACTGTGCTTCAGTGTTCAGTTTTTCCCAGTGATTCCAGGATCAAATGATATTTTTAAAAAGTTAGGTACAGTTTTTTATAACTATTATAAAAGTATCCCTTGTAAAATAAGCAAGTGTTCATTAAAGTTAATTCCTATTGAGATTTCCTCCACACCAATAGCATTTTACCGAAAAGCAAGACATTACTGTACAAGGGGACTAAATGTTTCAATCGGAAAGCAGAGACAATTGCAAAGAGAAGTAACCATGTACTGCAGTGCTTAGTAAGCTGTTAGGAAATGAAGTCACTTTCCCTTATTGTAGTGACATGGTTTGAGAGAATCAGTCTGTTCAGAGGCTATCAATGGTGCTGAACTACTGAGTGCAACTGTCGTATTCTGAGCTGGAACTAAATGTTCTTTTGTGTCTAAAAGCTAAACGAGAACTCAGGGACTTAGTGGATAAAATACAGGAACTTTACCTTGAGTACTGCGATTGAAGGCTAATCTACAACCCAAATGACATGGGTTTGCTGCTGTCGTCCCTGGTGACCAACAAATTTGAACAGGCAAGTTTTATAGAGACAGTAAATAGAAGTTAATGGCTGAAAATCTACCCATTGGTACACACACAATTCACAGCGAGGTTGATGGGAGACGTGCGTGTGAGTCTGAGGGCAGAAATTGAAGCCTCCCCATAACTTCTGCAGTGCCTATGAGCACCACTAGCACTTGAAATATGAAGCCTTTCTTCAGTGATGCTAAAAGCATATCAAGTTTGTTTCTGGTGCAAGGGATTCAGCGTCTATCAAAACCAAGAGTTGAAGAGATTTTAAAGTTGGGTTTTTAATTTATTTGTGAGAAATATGCTAGCTACAGTTATGTTTGTTTCAAGAAATCACAAAGTTGTATGTGCATGGTCTGATGTAGGCACTCTTTAGTGTTTAATAAGTCATTACATTTGGTGGATGAGACCACATTAACCTGTTTATGGTCAGTGAGCCCTGTCCGAAACCTGCTGTACCTCAATAATTCAGCTCAGTATGTCTTATTTATGTACAGGTATTCTAGGATAGGGTGAAACCGAGTAAATTTTTATCTCCCTGAGAAAAGAGATCTTTCTTTCTCAGGGAAGCATGCAGATCACTTTTGAACATGTAGCCTGATACAGAGAATTTCAGCTTCATCACAACTAGTCTTTAAATGCAATGTATACAGATTTTATCTCTTCTAATAGATAATCTCTGTATATAGTATTAAATATATTAACTCTAGTGGGATTCATTTGCACAATTTCTTATAGATTCTTTCAGAAATAAGTTTTAAAATGCAATCTTTTTCATGCTGCCATATTTTTGCCTTGTTTTGCCTTGCAAAGTCAATCTTTCACTACTGTAAATTATGAGAAGTCAGCCTCTGGTGTGGAAAGCATTTCTTCTGGGGAAAGAATTTCTGTCATTTAGATGTGGGACTTGGCACTTCCTCTTTCAGTGTAAAAGCATTGTTATTTTTCTTGAATGGAAGAAACATTCACAAAACAAAAATTGCAAGCCAACTGAGATTTCTGACCAGATGGAAATGGCACAGATTTCCTGTTTGTGTTATTTCTTGCCATAAGCATTAAGTAAAGGTCAGATCATGCAGTATAATTGTCACCAGGAGTTTCTTTGCTTGTGTGGAAAGCAAAAGTTTTACCTCATCATTCCTTCCAGGTAATATTATTTTGTTTTGTTTTTATCACAGCTTAATACTAACAGGGAAATTTAACAGCTAAAATTTCCTGACAAACTTTGACATAAACAGTAAAATTACTATATAGTAAATCGCAGTTTGTGCAAACTTCACCAGATTTCCTGTTGAATTCAGAACTGAGGATCTTTCATTTTTACAGGGCGTAAAAGAAATTAAAACCAAATTGTCAATATTTTTACATTTTTCGCAGAGGCTGAGCATCGTGGTATTTTCATTTTTAGCCGTAAAACATATGTGGTTCTTTATTGTAGAGGGTAAATTCTCTAGTGTGAGCTATAGATACATTTTTTTCACAGTAATTGATCGTGGTGAGTGATGTGTTCCTGGTTTCAATTTTTCAGACTTCAGCAGTAACACAGCGGATAAGTCCCTGCTCCACGCTGACCAGCAGCACTGCCTCACCACCAGCCAGTAGTCCCTGCTCCACCCTCCCTCCAGTCAGTACAAATGTTACAGCCAAGGATTGCAACTATGGGGCTGTTACCAGCCCTACATCCACTCTGGAAAGCAGAGATAGTGGTATCATAGGTGAGTAGTGTTCTCTCTCTCTCTCTCTTTCCCCCCTCCCCTACCCCCAAATGCTAACCTAGGCAATGATTCTGTGTATTTGTTTAGCAGGTGCTGCTTGAGAGTAAGTTTTTGGGTCTGTCTTTCTGCTATTAAACAGGACATGTTAGCATGATTCAGATTTATACCATTTAAGTGGGTGGGAAGGATTGTTTCTTTTTCGAGTGCTGGTCCCTATTTGTATTCCACACGTCGGTATGCATGCACCTAAGAGTGGAAAATCTTGCAAGTAGTGTCCATTGTTCTGTGCCTGCGCCCTGGATCTCCTTGTGTTCAGCACCACTGGTGTATGGGGATGTGTGGACTGACCGACTCTCCAGTTCCTTCTTACCACTAAACGGTCTGAGTCAGAATTCTCTGAAGCTAGCCTTGCATTGTCTTCGTCTCTGTCAGTATAACTGTATATAGTTTATTGGTGTTGTATAGTGTTTTATAATATTTTATTCAATTAGTGTAGCTTAGTTTTTCCCACCCTGGGGACCCATCCCCCCCTTTCGGGAATAGGACCGTGTCCAGAATTCCAGGATTTAAAAACTGCATCTGTTGTCCTCACTCCTTCTCGATCAGCAACATCACCAGCACTGCCTTGGCAAGGCGCATATCTCCACCAAGTGCTGTATGTGTCACTCTTTCCCACCCCGGACCTGAGAGGGATGAAAGCTCTGACTGAGGAAGCACCTCACAGAGAAAGCCTTCAGACCCCAATCAGATCCAGGCTGGGGAGACCCTCCTGTACACTGGTTTCAGTTCTCGAGCAGCAAGAGCTCTGGAGCAGAGGCTAGAGCAGATGCCTCTAATGACCCGTTGTTTCAGGCTTCCTGTGCGTGTAAGGGACACTCTCAGAGATATACAATCCTCTAAGCTTACTTCCAGGAAAAGGGATCCCTCCCCAGTTCCTTCCAAGTCAGGTGAGTTTTCACATGCAGATCTGAAGGACTTAGGTCTGCCCAAGCCTCCCAACCAGCAATGGAAAGCACACAGGAGCAAAGCTCCAACAGTACTGGCTCTGGTACCGACATTGGTTGCCTCTAGCAAGGCAAAGGACCAACATCTGCCAGTATCAAACGAGCTCTAGATGGGACACTGTCTCTGTCGGCACTGGTCAGGATCCACCAACCACTGAGTCTGTTGTGGCACTGGATCCGGTGGAACCAACACTTAGGACCCTTCATTCTGCAGCACGGACTCAGACATACACTACCCTAGAGGATATCTTCTCCTCCTGTACTTACGTAATGCCTTTCACCAGGCTGCATCTCTACTGTCTGCAAGCCTCGCTCGCTCTAGTCAGTATATACGCCAATCAGTCACAACATGAACACCGTAGTTGTACAACAACTAGTAATGGGTGAAACATAATAGATAGTGACAATCCCCATTAATGTTAGGGCTTCACTCACCTGCTGGACAAACCCAGAACACAAGTGCATTGGAGTCTCTTTCTGACCTTCCAACCCCAACATCCCTCATAGACTGGGAAGCTCACATGGGTGGTCACATGGTACAAGGTACGTGGACACCTCGGGAGGCCAGGATGCATATTAATCTCCTGGAACTAAGATACATTCCTCCCACTCATACATTCCTGACATGTACAGATAACATCAGACAACATGATGTCCAACTTCTGCAGAAACAAATGAGGGGCAAAATCCCTTACACTGTGCATAGAGGCAGTTGACTTACAGAACTGGTGTGTCAGGAACCACATCACAGTTTCTGAGACGTACTTCCCAGAGCCTCAGAACTCATTGGCAGACAACCTCAGCAGGCATTTTGCCACTGATCACGAGCCGGAGTTACACAATTCAGTGATGAACATCTTCATGCAGTGGGGAATGCATCTTGGGACCTGTTTGCCTCCCAGATTGACAAGAAATTCAAGGTATATTGATTCAAAGCAGCTCAAGGTTTGTACTCCAGGGGCATTGGTGCAACTGTCATGGACAGGCAACGTAACATATGGGTTCCCTCCCATCCCACTATTATCCCAGGTTCTACGGAACATTTGTCACAACAAAGCATGAGTCATTCTCAGCTCACCCAGTTGGCCCAGAGATTTCTGGTTTCCAGACCACCTATGAATGTCAATCCATCAGCACTCAGTCTTTCCCAGATCTGCTGGCTCACGAGAACTGCAGGATCAGAAATCCCAACCTGGACTCACTTCATCTCATGGCTTGGCATTTGGATTGGTGTCAGACCTAGAGTGTTCATGTTTGGAGACCTAATAGTTCAAACTGTTCATAATCACAGCAGGAAAGATTCTACCAGAAAATGTTTAGAGCCCGGCGCGGATACAAAAATGTGGATCCGCATCCTCCGGAATCAACCCGTGATCCAACTTGCGATCCGCTAGCCATCTTTTACCTGTATCCGCATCCGCACCCAGCAGCAAGCTGTCTCACAAGAGCTAGCGACTGGGTGTGGGGGAAGGGAGTGAGTGGGGGGCAGGGTCTTGCAGGGAAGCAGCAGTGCGAGGGTGGGGACTGCGGGTAAGGGGCAGTGTAGGGGTGGGGTCTTGAGGGGAGGGCAGGGGGAAGGGGTGTCGCATTGCGTGCTGCTCCTGGAGGCTCACAAGCAATGGCAGATGGCAGCGGCAGTGCGTGATGCATCACAGTGGGACGGAGGGGTGGGGCGCTGGGGCCCCGCCTGCTCCAATCCCCGTGGCCGGGCCCTGCTGCCCAGGAGCTGGCGGGCCGGGAGCACGGACAATGCTGCTGGGCCAGGCCATGGTGGGAGCGCTGGCGCTGCCCGAGGGGCCCGAGCTGCTGGACCAGGAGCGGCATGGTGAGCCAGTGCTGGCCAGCCCTGACTCTGACCTACCCCCAGCTGCTGGCCACCGGCCCTGAGTGTGTTGTGCCCCCCAGGCTGCCGCCACTGGTGAGTAAAGTCCTGTGCAGTTGTATCTGCATCCAATCCACTATCCGCAAAAATGGTCCGCGGATATCCGCAGATTTGCAGGGCTCTAAAAATGTTATCTAGCCAAATGGAGGCAGTTCTCTATCTGGGCACAACAGAACCAGTGTCATTAAGAAGGATGTTGGTCAACTGTAGAGAGAGACTCCAAGAGCTCAATCTATTTAACTTAACAAAGAGAAGGATAAGGGGTGATTTGATTATAAACTTTATCTACATGGGGAACAAATATTTAATAATGGGTTCTTCAGTGTAGCAGAGAAAGATATAACATGATCCAATGGTTGGAAATTGAAGCTAGACAAATTGAGACTGGAAATAAGATGTACATTTTTGACAGTGAGGTTAATTAATCATTAGAACATTTTACCAAGGATTGTCGTGGATTCTCCGTCACTGACAATTTTTAAATCAAGATGTAATATTTTCTAAAAGATCTGTTCTTGGAACTATTTTGAGGAAGTTCTATGGCCTGTGTTATGATCACAATGATCCATTCTGCCCTTGGAATCTACCTCCTCATTTTCAAGACACTGGGTCTTTCTCTTAGCTTGCTGTGGGTCTGCCTATCAGCAATTAGTGCACTCCATTCTCAATAGTTAGCTATTCTATATTTCATAAAGAGAAAGTATTGCTATCTGTTGCTATAGCAGAGTGAGCAGGGGACAAGTGATATCTTCTCTGAGACTCTCTAAGCGGATTTCTAACTGTATCCTCCTTTCCAATCAGTTGGGGCATTTCCCTTCTCCAAATGGGTTAAGAACCTATTCCACTAGAGCACAGGTGAGCTCAGAAGCATCTCTTTGAGTCGTGCCTATGCTGGACATTTGTAAGGCAGCAACCTAGAATTCCATCCACACCTTCATGAAGCCTTTTGCTTTGGTCCAAGCCTCTTCTGCTGGCACAGCCCTTGGAATTGTAGTATTACAGACATCTATACCATCTGCATCCTCGTACGTCCCTCCTGTTTCAGTACTGCTTGCCTGTCATCTGTATGTGTAATACACACAGAGATAAGCACTTGAAGAAGATCCAGGGAGCAGGTGTAGAGAAGCGAACACTACTTGTAAGATTTTTCCAGTTTCTGGCACACACAACGCATGTGAGTTATTGTGCTAATTTGGTAGCCTAGCAGGCTTGGGCGTCCAATAAGGATGTGAAGAAGGTAAAGATGGTAGGTTTGGTGCCAGACAATAGCCTCCCACTTAGGAGACGGGTCCAGGTCCTCCTAGTTAACATGAGTAAGTTTAGATAAGTGAACAAAAAACAAATCCTGTTTTTCTGTCCCTTTCTTCCCTCACTGGCAGTTGCTCTATGGCCATCATTACAAGTGAACTGTCACTGTCCTAGGACCCCGGGCACATTTTCAAGGTGCAGATCTTCTGTTTGGCATCCCCTCCTCAGAGTTGCAGCCACCTGCCCATTCCTTAGACACCCGCCCCCCGTCTGCCCCATAGCTTAAACACACCATCTCCCAGAACTCCAGTTTTGCGTTTTTTTGAGCCCACAGTTTGTCTCCTCAAGGGGCACATGAATAGTGTAATACATATAACACACAGAGAGACTTTGCACTGGATTCTAAAACCACTGCTATTTACTTAGTTGCACAAGAAAGACACAGATTGACACAAAAATAATAAACCCTACATGCATTTCCTTGCCTCTGTTTCCTTATCACTCCAGCGCACTCTTTGGGCTGGGGTCAGAGTTATCTGGGGCTGTCCCAAGTCCTGCTGTAGCGCATCGCTTATGTTCTGAAACATGGTACCTTCTCTGGTTGTGACCAGTCTGCAGTTAAACAGGATACTCACCTCTGTCCCCACTATGAAAGTAAACCATCTGTGAGCCTCTCTAGTTTATATCTCCCACCACCAATACCTCTGTCTCTTTGTCCTACTGATAACCACTGAATAGACAGTGGTTGAGTTCTAACGACCCACCATTGTCCCTGGTACTAAATGCTTAAAGGCTTCTCATATTTTAGAGGAATTATGAGAATTGCCTTGGGGCAGAGGTGTTCTGGTTTCATAAGCCCACCTCTTTTCCTCCCAACAACAGCCTGAGCCTTCCCATGAGACAACTGCTTCTCTCACCTTAAATCCTCTTTCTGTTTTAAAAGGAAATAGTTTATATTTAGCATGTCCAGCCCCAGTGTTTGGCCACTGCAAGGACAATATTAGCAAGGGCACAGTACCTTGGACTGCAGAGTTTGCATGCCCCATGACTGATTCTCTGTAGCCCATACCTGTGACTTTTCTGAACCTTTAGGAGAGCAAGTTTCCACTTGTGCTCCCAAAAGTCTGTCTAGTTTTCTTTAGCTCAACCATTGGCAAGACTTGCCTCAGTGAAGAACCAGGATGACTTTAACACAGAATTGCATGGTTGCGTCCCTTGCGTGTATCTGTCTAACAGATTTTTAGTGACTGTTTCATTAGAGCCCTCTGCATATTGCAATACATGTTTCGGTGGGAGAATTTAGAATACAAATGTGTATATTTTATTTCAACTCAACACCTGCAAAGACGCAGTTGGAGGAAAAAGAATTTCTATGTAAAATCAGATGGGATGTTTCTAGCTCAGTAGCTCTTTGTCATGTTTCAAATATTGTATATTCTTCCTGCTAAGGGAATTATTTTCCCTTTCAACCATCTATATATTAAAAACCAGGATCATAATTTAAGAAAGTTAGTTTTTCTAGTCATTGGTGTTTTGCATGACTGGTCAGGAAACCTGAGTTTAATTTCAGCTCTTCCACTTCCCAGAACCGTTGTTTGTATTACTTTTGCTTGCACATTCTTGTAATGAAAATTTAAAAAGTACTCTGAGTGATATATCACTGTGGGTTATTGAACTCTATATGGAGTTACTGCACAATCACATGTAGTTATCTATTCCCAGTGCTTGATAGTCAGAATCTCAGTCTGTCCAATTGCAACATCCCTATGAAATATTGTGCTGGGGGATCACGGAGTGTCCTAGTCCATTATCAGGCCTGTCAATTAGGACCAGGATTTGAGCACTCAAGGAATTAGAAGGCAGTGGAGCTTGCAAAGCACCAGTGTGGTGTGTTTTCATCAGTCTTTGTTGCAAGCGATGTGTGCTTCTATGTGCTATGTCATTTTCATTGTCTGTAGTGGTTCCATCCATCCCCAGATGAGAGTGAGTTGCAAAATCCAACCTGAAGGTGATGAAATTGCACATTGCCACAGGTAGAGCTGTTCATCTCAGAGGAATAGGTGAAGTCTTCTGGTCAAGTGAAGGTGTTTCTCACCACTGTGGCAATCTGTATGTAGTTGAGTAGAGCAGTGTAGAGTAGTGAGGCATCTAAAATGATCCTAATATGTCACATCACCTTGATGATCTGTGAGTTGATGCCCTTAGTCATTGATGAGGCTAATACGTTGGAGAGTTGAGCAAAGTTTTTTCCATCGCCTACCAACAAGAGTTCTGTTTTTCATGGGTTGACTTTGAGTCAACTGTTTTTCATAGAGCAGGCTGCAATAATGGGATTTTTCCCACACAAAAAAAAGTTGCAGGAAAAATCCCCTTAAGAAATTTTTCTGGCAGGAAATTCCAGTTTTCCCATGGAAAATTTTGACAACTGTGGGAAAGCAGTAAAAAAAGTGGAAGGGGAACACCTTAAAAAGTGAAGGTGTCACTTTCTCTCTTCAAGTAACACTTTCAACCTTTTGTTACTATTTTCTGACCAACAAAATTTGTACAAAATGTGGGGAAATGGGTTTTTCCCTACTTTTTTATATTTTCCAAATAATAATTATTAAATATTTAGCAGGAAATTTTGAACAAGGTCTGATTTTTCCATACATCTGCTATTTTCTCCCAGGCAAAGGACATTTTGGGAATTGATGTTTTTTCATTAGCATATTGGTGAGACCTGAGTCCGTGATGTCTCATAATCAGTCTGAGAGCCGTAGTCTACATGACTAACAGTACTCTGGAATTATCTTTAGTACAGAATGTAGTGGATAGAATGCTCTGCAGACAGGAATCAATCCACTCCTCACCCAGATCAATCTGTTCACTGCTGCAGAGATCCCCGCATGTCAAAAGGGTTTTGGTCCAAGTGGCTCCACATGCTACTTCAAGAGTGTAAATCTGGAGAATTTACGTATTGAGAGAATTCCTTTTACAAGTTAATCATATCCTTCTTCACCCTTATTCATGATTGGAAAAGACCAACATATTTCCCTAGAGGTCACGCAGTTCTTGAGTTTTAGTCCCTCCTCTGATTCCTAAATTGGTGAATAGATCTATTATCTCATCTCTGCCCTGCCTCAGGCTGGTATATTATTTATATAATATTTACGGAAGACTCTAGATTATTTCCCTGTTATCACATTGTCATATATGATTCTTGTAAAATCTCTTCATCTCAATGCCTTGATGTGTTGGTTTCAAATGAAACAAGGCGATACAGTCATGAGGACATTATTGGCATTCCATTACTTCTTAATAATGCCACTAACATGCATGACCATTGTATCTCATACTTACACAAAATACAGTGGTTCCGAAATGATGTTCCAGAGAGTGGCTGGTCACGTGTTACTTGCTAATCTTTCTTGTTTCCAGCTGCTAAATCACATTAAAGACATCTAACCATAGAATCAATACTTGCCTAATGTTACTTTTTCACATAAACAAATGATGTAGATGCCTTCGGGAGGTTCTCTTTGTGATCACAAATTGGGGGATGAGCAATTGACAGGATAATATGTATCTCTATTAAGATATGGTCCACACTATGGCAAAGGTCATTACTGAGAGTCTGGCTTAAGCCAACAAAGCCCAAGAAATACACCTCTACCCCAATATAACGCTGTCCTCTGGAGCCAAAAAATCTTACTGCGTTCTAGGTGAAACCGCGTTATATCGAACTTGCTTTGATCCGCCGGAGTGCGCAGCCCCGCCCCCCTGGAGCGCTGCTTTACCATGTTATATCCGAATTCATGTTATATCGGGTCGCGTTATATCAGGGTAGAAGTGTACATAATCTTGTTATAGTTAGTATGGTAACACCCATTCTTTCATGTCCTCTGTGTATATATATCTTCTTACTGTATTTTCCACTGCATGCATCCGATGAAGTGGGTTTTAGCCCATGAAAGCTTATGCTCAAATAAATGTGTTAGTCTCTACGGTGCCACAAGTACTCCTCGTTCTTTTTAATCAAGGCTGCAACTTTTTGTTGTGCTTAGCTATTATTATATGGTGTAAGGAAATCTGTACGGTCTAATACTTTCTCTCACCATAAAATGTCTAGGCGTCTCTTAAAAGGTATGTTATCCATGTGCTTTGATGGTCTCTGTGGCCCCAGTTGTCAAACTTAAAGCGACACATTTTCATTTTAGGCACCTAAATATCTGATTTTAGGCACCTATGTAAGGAGCCTAAGTAGGAACTGAGGTGCCTAAATCAGCACTTGAGTGCATAAAATGGAACTTAGGTACCTAAGTAGGGCTGTAAATGCCTAATTTTAAGTACTTATGTTTATAAATTGGGCCACATGTAACTATTTGTTCCACCCGTGCTCTTTAAGTTCAGTCCTGTCTGCTTTCCTTGTTTACTCCTTATTTCCACATTTTTTAGATTGTGCTCCTCAGGTTTTATGTCTAATCAGTGTGAATAAATGACCATCTCATGCTTACTGAGCCCCTGAATAATTTGTATTGCTTGCATTAGAGTAGGTTACTTTGAAGTCTTATGTTCTCCAGAAAATACAAGGTTCAGTCTGTTTAGCCTTTCAGTATAATGAATATTCTTTAAACTCGGAATCCTCCCAGTTCCAGCCCTCTGCACCTTTTTCAGGACATATCTGTTCATCTGTTCCTCTAAATATCTGTTTCGAAAATGGAAATCCCTAATCTTTTCGTGTAGATGAGTATTGGTGACGAGCCTTGTATGGTAATAATATCACACTTACTGGGAAAGGGTCCAGTCCCACACTTCATATGAAGGGAAACAGCCTATTGATTTTCAACCCACCTCCTCCCATTCAGTGGGTAGTTTATCTAAGTAAGAGATGTAGGTTGATGTAGTAGAACCTCAGAGTTCTGAACTCCTTGGGAATGGAGGTTGTTTGTAACTGAACAAAATGTTATGGTGTTTGTTTCAAACGTTTACAACTGAACATTGACTTAATACAGCTTTGAAACTTTACTGGGCAGAAGCAAAATGCTGATTTTAACTATCTTAATTTAAATGAAACAAGGACAGAAACCGTTTCCTTACCTTGTCAAATCTTTTTTTTAACTTTCCCTTTTTTTTCTAGTAGTTTACATTTAACACAGTACTGTATCTGTGTGTGGGTTTTTTTGGTTTGTTTTTGTTTTTGGTCTCTGTTGCTGCCTGATTTCATATTTCCAGTTCCAAATGAGGCGTGTGGTTGAATGGTCAGTTCATAACTCTGGTTTTCGTAACTCTGAGGTTCTACTGTACCTCAAAATTGTATTATGTCCTTTATTGCTATATCCCAGCTTAGATTTTTACTACAACTGTTAATTAGGATGATGGCATAAACAACTTTTAATTAGCTAAAATATTGAGCATATCTGGGTAAAGACAACATTTCAATCTTAATTTTGAATTTTCCTGGCTTCTGTCAGTTTAAACTAGCTCATTAGTGTTTGTACATGGTTATTTTCTGGAGCTGTTTTTTCTTTCTTTCAGAGTTGTTATAGTTTCTTATATGAATGGATATTTGGAGTCTCTTAAAAACGCCAACAGATTTAGACGCTGATAGACCATAAGAATTATGCATCTGTCTTTCATAGCAGCTAAGCCCGTGTAATAAACTTTCTCATTATTTTATTACAAAAGTACAACCTATGATGTAACCATTTTTCTAAATAGCAACTTGATTCTTTTCTTCTAAAAGCCTCAGTGTCACTAGTCCATATTGTATGTTAATGACTTTCAGAATTTTTATTTAAAAAATACCTTGAGTGTGTTCTATGATGGACAGTGTTGTTGTAGTTGTGCTGGTCCCAGGATATTAGGGAGACGAGGTGGGTGAGATAACGTGTTATTGGACCAACTTCTGTTGGTGATTGAGCACAAAAAAGCTTGTCTCTTTTGCCATCGTTAAGTACAGCCACAATTGAGAGAGAGAACTGCGTCCTGCAGTTGTAGGGAAAATGTCAGAGAAAGATTTATTTTTTCTGCTATCATAGGATGCCCAATTTTATTTCAGTTGCTTTTCTTATGGTAGCACCAAAACCCCAATAAACACAAAAATGAAGTTGTAAAGGAAAGGGGGGATTAGGAGCAGGAGGGAGAGAGGAGAATGCCAAAACCAGAGAGAGGAGCAGGTAATCTTTTTCTCCTGTGAGCCACTAACCCTTTTTCATGAAGCGACAGAGTAGCTGGTGAAAATGTTGACCTAATTTTAACCCCTGACTAGTTTCCAGGGTTTTTTTGGCTCTCACAATATAAAAGCAGCCAACTGTTAATGTTCAAAGACAGCTACTGAAGAAAATCTGGTAACAGAATCATGTACTTTTGAAATCTCGTACATCACATTCCAACAAGAAACAGACTTTTAAGGCTCAGCTACTAACACCTTAACTACGATAAAACACAGAGAGATTTCCCAACTATCTTATGCAAGACTACAAAACAAAACATAAATCTTCTCTAATGGAATACAAAGCATATCAAATTGGTAGCAGTCTGCTAGGGACATAGCATGTTTCAAGTCAGTGTTTCCCTAAATATTTTTTAAAACTACCATTTTGTGTTTTGTCTCTTTCTGGGAAAAGTGACATTTGTGGCTGTGCTGTCTAAACAATCAGCTGTTGTGTGTGTTTTTCTTCCTTAAAGTAAGGCTCTGTGGTGATCTACAGTTTATTCCCTGTTTAGTTATTCAGTTTTCTTGAGTGAGATTTTGGTAAATCAGGTAGAAGAAAAGCATATGACACTGAAATAGCTTGAAAAAAAGCCCATGAACTGTGCACATCTCTTGCAGTGCTGCAGCAATAGGGTGGATCTGTCTAATACCACGTAGGCAGTTGTCTCCTCTTAAATTTTGCAAGATTTTAAATGAAGAGCTCGAACACTAAGCGAAGGGCCCTCATTCCAAAAGTTACTCTGCTGTAGCAGCTTTCATGCTTGCTGTTCTTCGTTTTGTCCTCTAGACTTCTTTATATCTAGTTGCATGTTGCTACAGATAAAAATAGCTTTGATAATGAATTCATCTAGAGTGTGTGCAAAACAGGATAGATGATACAGACAAGCTGGGTCTGTTTGGGAATAACTAAATATCTTAAGGACTAAAGAGACACTAAAACGACACTTCAGCATAAAGCCAGATTAAATATTTTTGTTGTTTTAGAACTAAAAAAACCTTGAATAATTCTAGTTTTGTGATCAGTATTTGTTAATGGTCAATAAATTTCCTAGAACTGCACAATTAAATCCTTTTGAGCACCTCGATAAAGGACCTCCATAAAGGAAACCGGTAGATGTGAAGGATCTAATTTTGAAGAATGCTGGGCTTTTGTACATTACAGCATCTGAATGTTGAAAGTGATGGCAGTGGTAGTTGTTAGATAAAAAAGGACAATATCTATCAGGTTATCTAATCAGGCGTGAGGGGAAAAAATCAGTGGGGTCATGGATTTGCTATCAAGTTAAATACAACACATATCACTTGAGGATACTGACTCCATTAAAAAGCACAGATTTAGTGGAAAGAAAACTGCATTTAATTTGTGTGTATTTATGGCATCATTTGTGGGAACTGTCAGGGTTGAGAGGTCTAAACAATCTACCATAAAACAAAAATGATTATTAATAAAATGTGTATAGTACTGTACAGTTACAAAATGCTTTCCAAACATAGATTAAGACACCATTCCTCCTACGAAGAGCTTGTTAGTCCAAGGGCCAGTTTCTGCCTCTTCCTAATATTGAGTAATGCCCTACTCCATATGTAGTCCCATTGAAGTCAGTGGGACTGTTTATGGAGTGAGGTATTACTCAACATGAGTTAGGATGGCAGAATCTGGTCCTTAATAAAACAAATAGGTCAACAGATCAGAATAGAGAAATTGAGTGAGGGGATTATTAATAAGGAGAAGGGAAGAAGGAACACTTGAAGAGCAGGGCTGGCGGAAGAGTGGAAGGGCATGTGGCATATGAGGATGGGGAGATTATTCCAGGCATACAGCATGATAAAAGGAACAAAGATGAGTGGGAAAAGAATCTGAATGAAGCAGTAAATTGAGTGGACTGGGCAGAAAGTTGCAAGAGGAAGAAGTAGTGATGCCAGCTCATGATTTTATCCTGAATATTGCAATGTTTGATGTTTTCCTTAAAGTCCCAGCTGTTGGGGTCGTGATTAGATGAGAATCTCAGCTTTCAAAATGAAAGGTCAATTTCTAGCCTTCCTGGTTGCAGAGAAACACTTGATATCATGACCCAAGTTGTACTCTAAAAACCCAAAACCAAAGGGCAAATAAAAATCAGTCACATTTATTTTTGAAAATCTTGTGGTTTTTTAGACAATTTCATTATTTTAGTGGACGTGACTCATGATTTTGGGGTTGACATTTCTGAAGGAGGAAGAAATTAGCAGAATTATTGATGGTACAGGGACAAGTAATGCCTTTGATGCAGAGAACAAATCAGGAGAGTGATGCGGTTAAATCACAGAGAGAAAATTATATTTGTCTAAATGACCTCATTAGCTGTGGTCATCCTTCTAAAATCCAAAATTCTCAGCCTCCCGTAATAAACATAGGGTGTGGAGTCAGGTAGAGAGAGTAGAAAAATAGCACCTGGGACTTATACACCTCTACAAATGCAACAAACTCTGTGTCCTGGATAATTTGATGATGAATCACTACTGAAGATTTTAACTCTGAAATAACCCTTGGATTAGATATTTTTTTATTAAGGACATGTTTAAATAATATTTTATAGGATATTTAACTTTTCTTGATTGATCCTGTAAGAGGGCGCATCTTCGCTGCTGTCTTCTTCCCTGCAGAAATTGTGCAGACTCCATTAGTTGTGCAGTCACAGTGCCTTTTATTTTGAGTTCCCTCCCCCAATACCACCACAGTCCCTTGAAACAGTCTATTTACAATATATTCTGTGCTTTTGGCCCTCTCATCAGGACCTGAGGGGAACTGAGGTCTCCCTTCTCTGAG
Source organism: Emys orbicularis (assembly GCF_028017835.1). Lineage (NCBI taxonomy): Eukaryota > Metazoa > Chordata > Testudines > Emydidae > Emys > Emys orbicularis. The sequence goes on along the minus strand of NC_088707.1, from coordinate 9,219,866 downwards.
GCCTTTGTGTGAATGGACTCAACTAGCCCTGTTCCCCCATCCCTCCTGGCACTTCCTTCCTCTTTATCAGATTTGGGCTGATGGGCTAATTTTCTCTGTATCCCATTCAGCCCACGAGCTGATTATCTGGTTACCTCAGTCAGCTTTCTCTGGGGGACTAATTGGGGTCAGAGTGCAGGTTCACCTGTTCACTCTGAGCCTGCACTCTGTCACAGATCCCCTTTAATTGCCATTAGTATTACTGACTCCTGCTTGAGGTCTGGGTTCTTGGTACTAGATTTGTTTAAAATATATAATAATAGACATGACAAAATATGCTTAAACTATATATTTGCTTCTGCACATGATAAACTCAAGTAGAAAGTAAGGACTGTTTTATCTCATTGCCATGGTATATGCAGCAAGTAATCTATGATACAAGCATAGGCGTGTCTTTCGATGCAGTAGTGCTATGCTGTTATATCCAGGCCTTACATTTCCAGTCTCAATCTCAAGCATGAATCCCTGCTGTCTTTGATGCATTAAATTCATTCTGCTCATCTGCTGATTCATTAGGGAATTTAAAATGTAGAGCAGAAAGGGTCAGGATGATGCCACTATCAAGGTATTTTCCATAATATTTCAAAACCCTTTGTGTACTTGCTGCCATTTATAATATTGCCTTGAGGCTTGAAACTGAAATTGGTTTACTTGTTTCATATTTCTCTGTCACACACAGACTTTCTCTTTCTCTCTCAGGACAGGATTGCTTATTTGTATTAGGCCACAAACCTTTGATTTCATTTTAACAACATGACCATTACATCACTTGTTTTAGGGGAAATTAAGCACACAGAGAATTATGGGAACTTTTAACTCCCTCCCTTGACTAGTGTTGGTTTAAAGGCTCTGTTCTGGAGAAAGAAGCCTTTGCGTTTCCTGTCCTGTGACAGCTCCACAAGGTTGTATGCTGCATTGCTGTGGAGGCCATGACTGTTCTGAGGGGTACTTTCTCTGGCTGCATCATGCTGCTTCCCAGCACTGCCACTGTCCCACGGGCCACTGTCCCACGGGGAAAGTCACAGACTCTGCCTACCCAATTTCTATATGTGGCAGCCTCGCTCACAAGAATGATGTGGGTGACACTGATGCCCTTAGATGGATTCTTTTGTGGCTGGTTCACTGAAGGCTTGCCTAAACTAAGATAGATAAATAAATTAATGGCGATATCCTATCTCCTAGAACTGGAAGGGACCTTGAAAGGTCATGGAGTCCAGTCCCCTGCCTTCACTAGCAGGACCAAGTACTGATTTTGCCCCAGATCCCTAAGTGGCCCCCTCAAGGATTGAACTCACAACCCTGCGTTTAGCAGGCCAATGCTCAAACCACTGAGCTATCCCTCCCCCCCTTACACATTTATTTTAAAATGTGTAAGCTAACATGTTTTAAAACTGTAGCATGACACGGGGTAAGTTATATTTTATCACACCTACCAGCTGACATGTTAAAATAGGCTTGGTCCTAGGCTTTATGGTTTTAGCATCTAATTTAAATGTGGCTTATGGGGTTAGGCACCTCGAGATAGCTCACTCTTTTTTTAAAAACAACAACAACAACAGTTTTTCATAATCTAGACATATCCTAAGTCTGTATGTGTTTGAATATTATAGCCGGTGCTGGTAATGCTCACCATAGTATTAGAAAACCATGTTCCATTTTAAGCCTCTATTTCCATATGCTCAGAACTTTCGAAGCCACCTTTGGGCTGAAATCTTCTAGGCATGCTCTCGGCCCAGGGAAGAACTGGAAAGTTTGTCTAATTGTCGATTGTTTCCAGTGGGACTGACACCATAGGCTGCTAACTAAAGCCATTATATTCCTCACCCTTCAAACCTGTCCATGGGTCACACAAAATCAAAATGTATGATGAGTGAACAAAGTATGGAATGGGTTTGTTGCATGTCAGGCCATAAGTGACAGATTTTAATGGGAAAATAAATAACTTGGGCCAAATTCAGGCCCAGTGTTTTTAACATGGACATGTTTGCACTTTAATGATGCAAAGGCATTCCTGTTGTGGACCTGCATTATATCTGTCCCAAGACTGCATACCCAGTCCCCATGCAACTGCATGTGGTGATTACCCCTGCAAAGCAGAATTAATCCGCAGCAGGGTGAATGTAAGAGATCATGGGGATACGTGCTTAAACACACTCCTCTTCTGAACCAAGAACCTGTCCTGGAATGCTCTTGCTGCAGCCCTGTCCATAGGAGAGTTTAGACTGTGAATTCGGCAGTTTTGGGGGAAGAATTGCTTCACATGCTTCTCTTTTTGGTTGCAGGTATTCCGCTACTGCCTAAACACATCCCGAAGCCTAAATAGCTTCCTGTATATACAAGTCTTATTAACTTTTCTCCATGTAGTATTACATTGAGACAGGCTCATTTGACGTAGACAGTGTGACTTTTCTGAAATAGAACTGTGTTCTCTACGATAGTGATTGAGAAGTGGTAATTTCATAGCTCTGATTGCCTGTGGTAGGCACAGCCCGTTCGCTGCACCATTACTTATGTTTTAGTTCTCCTCAGAGACATGCACTGCATACTAATTCAGGGTGCTGAGTTTTAGCAGTCTTTTTTTTTTTTTTTGTCCTTTTAAATAAAATTAAAATAGTTTTGGTTTAAAATAGCTCACAGAACGGATTAAAGCCACAGAGCAATTGATTCTAGCCTGCATAGTAGTACTTAGATCATCCGAGACCATTCAGAAGGTAAATTAACCCACAGGGAACAATCCCAAATACCTGAGTCAGTGAAGAATTTGCACATAAAAACAGCTTGATTTTAAACCAGTGAAAACTACATTTCAAGTAAACACAAATTAGCAGTTAGGAAGGGGACCTTCAGGGTTTATTCTTCATTTTCTGTTGCTGGCTCATTTAAAGCAAGATTACTGCTAAAGTTCCTATCTGTCAAGATACTTTGTTTTCCACAATTTGCGCTATTTGGAGATTATTTCCCTCAGTTGATGATATGTTTCTGCAAAGATTGATTGGAAATACGTCTTTGGTAAAAATTAATTTTTACATAAATACATGGTACAGGGTGTCTCAGCAACACAAACTGAGACAATGAATTAGAGATTCTAGAAAAGGCAGCTGAAAACATATTTCCCAATAATTAAACAGTGTTTGGGGGAGGGGATCTGCTAACAACATCTGTTTCTTGTTTGATCTCATTTTCCCATTTTAACATATAAAATTGTTTTCCTGACAGAAAATATATATTTAAATGCCAACAAGAATATATCAAATATTTAGCATTCCTGTAGTTGTTTTGAACTTAAAAATGCTTTACAAACATTAACTAATCCTTGCAGCACCTCTCAGATAAGGAAATATTACCCCATTTTACAGAGGGAAAAACTAAGGTACAGAGTGATAAAGTGATTTGCCCAAGGTCCCCAATGAAGTTAGAGTCAGACCTGTGATTAGAACTCAGCTGTTTCTGACTCTGTTCTGTGCCTAAACCACTTGGCCACACCTTGTTAGAGGTTCCACATTCTTTTTGAAATAAGCCCATGGATCTTTAATCCAGCCAGGCATTTTTTTTTTTTGATTTTTTTACACTCATTTTACAGTGTGTACTTTTCTAAAAGGACTTCAATCCGTTCTTGTTAAAGGAAAGATCATCTATGTCATGTCTTTTTTCTGAACAGTTCAAAGACAAGTGGGATCTGCAGAATGGTGACGTTTCACTATGTCATGGTGCACTGAATTGCCCTTTGCACTTGTAGGAGTATTAGATGGTCTCCTTGCAAGTTCCCTTTTGGTTTTTAAACACTTGAAACGTGCAAAAGTCAGAGAAATCAAGTGACAGGTAGCTCTTGTGACACTAACAGGCACAGTAACTTCTGGGATGGCATCTCTTTTGTCTTGTTCAGAGTACAATAGCTTCACTATTAATTCCTTCAGTTGTCTTTTTTCCCCTTGTTATGATGCTTGTGACTTTATTTATAAATATTTAGCCCTGATTCTCATTATATTATCTCACTACAAATATTAAATGTCATTATCAGACACAATGGGCCAGATTAATCCCTGGTACTTCCACTGAAGCTAATGGATGTTCAAAATGCTATTATTTGGGATGCTGTGGTTCAAATTGTGTAAGAAAATCCATTAAAATCCTATTTTGTGAGATGAAACTGTTCTCTTTACGAATTTTGCTTTAATTTGGAACTTGGCATAGAAAGAGCTTAAGCCTGAAAGCATATGCTTCTTTGGAGTAATTTTGTGTTTGTTTTTACCAATATAAAAGAAATTAAACCACTCTGGTTGTTGTTAATGAGACCACACAGATACAAGCCATTATGGCTTTACATATCTTTTGCTTCAGAAATGGTCTTTTGTGTGAATGCAAGGAGAAAAGCCTCTTTCAGAAGACAGGGCATTATCATAGAATATTTTGGAAAACATAAGTGTGATCTTTGTACTGTAAACAGAAAGTGCTTAATTCATGTTGTGTTGTCCAGGGCCCTGTGGCAATAGTTTGTTGCATTTTAGACACATTAACATAGACCTTAGGTTTGGAGAAGTAATTACAGTGGTTAAATGGAAATGAAAGTATTAGAGTTTCAATGGAGGAATGGTTTAGATAGTTATATTAGTTATATTTATAGACATTTGAGGCATAGGAAAGTTCAAGATCAAGTTGGATATCTGGTTTCCTGACAGCACAGGAGGGGTGGAGGGTGATGAGTTTAGGTTGAGAATTTTCTGCCTATCAATTAGTAGGATAGCAGTTTGGATACCTGGGGCCGGTTAAGACCTGGTATAGTCAGATGCCTCCCTCCCCATTGATTTAATTGGAGTAACATGCACTTATATCAGATCTGAATTTGTCCCATTCACTTGAAAGATATTGGGCAAAGTTTAAAAAAAGGACTTTTCCTTTGGCAGTATCATAGTGGAAGTAATACCTAAAGTTGAAGTCAAAAAGAAAAAAAGGAGGAGACCATGAAATAAACCCCAACAACGTAGCACCAACAGTGTAATTCACACAGTAAAAAGGTGAATTTATGGATTACCTTTGAAGCTTCATAAACTCTGTTAGAAATCAGATGTGACCTTAGGGGTTAACATTTATACCAAGTTGATTTTTCTAAAACAAATATGCTACTGTCGTTTATTATACTCTGTAGTTGATTATCACAAGCATGTTTATAAACTTTAAACTGATAGTTTGACTCACTGTATATTAGAAGAAAATGGAGACAATGGCCAAAACTGACTTTGTATTTGTTCTTAATCGCCTTTATTATAAGTCTGTGGGATTGTGTGTTTGAACAAATACAGTTATATGTAGCATTTTAATACTCGTGATAACTGCAAATGCCTTTTAGTAATGTCAAACAAAACTTTTCAAAGCAGTAAGTAGGACAGCTTCACTCGGTTCTATAATCTCTGATTTATGTGAGAATGCTGGAAAATATGATCAGCTTTATTTTTGTTATTTTCATTGCACATATCATCTTATATTGTTATGTATGCAGCTACTTCTTTCTTTATTATTCATCTCTTTTTTATTTGTTCCTTCAAGCTACTTTGACAAGCTATTCTGAAAACATGGAGCGCACTAAATATGGAGGGGAGAGCAGCAAAGAACTAGGATCTGGAGGAAACCTGAAACCTTGGCAGTCTCAGAAATCCAGCATGGACTCCTGTTTATATCGCGTAGATGAAAATATGACCGCCTCCACCTACAGTTTAAACAAGATCCCAGAAAGGAACCTAGAGACGGTTTTATCCCAGTCTGTGCAGTCTATTCCACTTTACCTTATGCCACGGCCAAATTCAGTAGCAGGTAAGAAATAATTTATTTACTGTTAGATCAGATCAAAACAAGCCATCAACACAATCTTCTCATTTACTGTTTTCATACAATGTCTTTATGCAAAGAGAAGTCTCATCTCCTCAGGAAACTGCCATTGGGTGTGATAACATTCCATTTCTGTCTGAAATATCATTTATAAAGTGAAAACCACTGAAGGAGGAGTACATTTTCCACCCGGTTAGTTCAGCAATCTAGGCTCCCAAAATCCGGTCTTTTTAAAAGTTCGTGGCCATCAGATCATTTGAGAGTGATCTCAAAATCTGCTTTAAAAAAAGTTTAGTTATTATTTTTGATTAAATGCCATCCCAATACTAACCCCAGCCTCAGTTCTAAAATAATGCATAATTTCCAGGCATAACATTTTCAACTCCAAATTAATCAGCAGTAATAATATCAAGAGCCTTTTCTGCAGTTCATAATTAAAACTTAGGAGGATGGGGAAAGATATGTGCTGGCACTTAAAAAGCAAAGCATCACAATATAAGAATACATTTTAGAAAACGTTAGTCTCTCTTCCATATTGGCTGCAGTGGGAGGGAGCATACAGCAAGATTTCTTTCACAGATTTCAATTAAACAAGATACGTAAGCATCCATTAGAAATTAGAATTATGACGAAGATTGCATGTATTAACAGTTTTTTATAGACTTCAGAGCTAAAGGGACAACCATTGTCATCTAGTCTGACCTCTCTGTACAACATAGTCCATAGTGATTTTTCCCTACCACATAAGTGAATTCCATCAAATCCAATAACTTCTGGTTGAACAGAACATAACTTTTGAGAAAACATTCAACTGAAGCTCGACGTCTCCAAGTGACGGTGAATTTACCACATTACTTATCAAGCTGCCTTAGTGGTTAATTCCCTCAGTAAAAACAACAAAAAGTTGCATTTTATTTTTCGAATTTCAGCTTTCATAACTTTATGCATTTAATAAACATGGGAATTATAGTCCTATTTTGGGAAACAAGCATCTTTTCATAAGGCTTTCCATCTACAAATAGCTATACTTGGCATCCTAGCTTTCCTGGTGGGATTTTTCCCTGAATATGTTTTAAATATATATCTAATATAGACATAAAATAATCGCTGGGCGAAATGCTATGAACTGTGTTGTGCAGGAGAGGTCAGATTAGATGAAGATGGTGGTCCCTTTAGCCTTAAAATCTATGAAACACTGTTAAACAATACATAGATATTTATTTTGCCTGTTAACGTTTCCTGTAAGTGCTGCTGAAGCATGTCTGAACCTTAATTTTGAAAATTAGAGGCCAAAATCATCTCTATTTCCTTGAAGGTCTGGTGTTTGAAAGATTCCTAAATGATGTTGCAATATCTTGTTATAGCATTTAACAACCTCTCAGCTCCTTCCTTAGAATTCTCTTCACTGGCAAACATGAAAGAAAGAAAGGATAAGATTTAAAATATATTAACCTAATTTAAAAGCTTTTTATAAGTATTCCTCCTCGCTTGCTGTCCTCCTCTGCCCTTTCTTCTGGATTTTGTACCATATCCTACTGTAAGGATGATGGGTGAATAGCTGCCATCATCTATAATGTTGGAGTTGGAAGCCCATCTGCAATTCAATAAATACAGGTTAAATTTTGTGTTGAACTGGCAAACATATATATTTTGTCAATCCTGGTCTCTGCAGGATTCTTTAACTAGCTTGCAAAATATCAATGATGGACTCATGCAGTGCAAAGAACCTGGGATACTGTGCATCAAAACAGTGTGTCTTGCCAATGTAGGCTGTACTGTACAACTGAATAATATTTATGGCCTAACACTCCTTCATAGTAGAGTTCATTGGATGCTAACGACTAAAAGCAGCTGTAGAGATAAGAACTTATAGCTGCTAACACCTGGAGGCACTGACTATTGTGGTACCACCTCACACCATTTACTTACAACTAAAAGAACCTGCTACCCAGTTGGGAATAAGAGTTGGGAATCAGAGTAAGTCAGGGTGGCAAGAATATGACTAGAGACTCTGGTTGAACAACTAAGTTTGTTATGGAGAAGTTTAATCTCTCACATGTGAAACCTCACCTTTGTTCTTCTCCCATTGCTTCCTTGAGTTCCTCCTTCATGCTGTCATTGTTTCTACATGCAGTGCCTAGCAAAATGGGGCCTTGATCCATGATTGGTTCCACAATACTACGACTAATAGTTGCGCAGAATGCTGACGATCCAGTACTTGGTGTAATTATTATAAATAATTTATTGTAAAATTATAGTAAAGTTTTCAGGCAACAAATCTGACCAAATATTTTTTCCAGGTTGACTGACCTGCTTATTTGTGTGTATTTGTGTGGTACCAGAGGTTAGCCAGGCTGGGTCTAATACACTATTTCAGTGCTAATCTTCCTAAGTAACTAAAGCAGACAAGTTTTGTCTTCTTGAAACAAGCTTTGGATTTACTTTGTAAGCAAGCACTTTACTATAGTTCTGGGAACTAATGTGTGGCAGTGCTTGTCCCAGAAGGTGTTACAGTATCTTTTCAAAAAGTTCCTTTGCAGTCTACAAAAATCTGCATGAAAGCATTCTCTAATTTCACTCATCTACAAGCAGCATTTATTACTATTTAATGAATACCTTCACGCTATCAGAAAAGCACAAAATGAAGAGGAATAACTCAGTAAAGCAAAGTAATTCTCTTAATAAAACATCATCCTAGTCTTTCAGTACTTTGTATGCTGCATCTTTGTATTTGGTCAGAAATGCTACTTTTTCACAAATATTATTGAAGGAAACTTCAATAAAAAATAGTCTCCTGGACCACTGAAGAGTCATGTGTATGATAATTTACTGCACAAAATGTTATATTCAGGGGAGCTGTACATTCAGTGTTTTAGCGGATCACTCAAATTAATGGGTTACTGTACATGTGATATAATTTTTTTTCAAAGGTCCAGTTGTGGGAATACGTAGAAGGCTTCTTTCACATGAGCTCACTAGGTGCACATATGGTGACCAATTATTGGTGACTCACTGCATGGGGTATAAAAATTGATAAGCAATTTTATGGTACTAAGGCAGAACCAGCTGTGAAGGGCACTGCTGCTTTGCTATGCAGTAACCATTAAGAAATAATTAACAGGCAGAACAAGAGAGATTGAGCAGTGAAAGAACAAGAAGAAATGTTTGTCATCTCACTGGGCCAAGGAGCCTAAAGTTCATAGAATCATAGACTATCAGGGCTGGAAGGGACCTCAGGAGGTCATCTAGTCCAACCCCCTGCTCAAAGCAGGACCAATCCCCAACTAAATCATCCCAGCCAGGGCTTTGTCGTTGGGGTTCGATTTAATTTATGGAGAAAAATTGTTACTTCAGCTGCTGTTGGTTAAAATACTACTAATAAAAATAACATCCCCAATCCAAATGGAAATAGCTTTACAATTAAGCGACAATGTTTACTTAAGAAGGGAAAATGATAAGCAAATAAAAAATAAGGAAAGACAAACAAGAAATAACTGAAACCAGAATGCATTGGAGAGCATCTGGGGGAATGTCTACACTGCAAAAGAACACGCATGGCAGCAAGCATCAGAGCATGGGTCTAGAGACTTGGCTGTATGGAGCTCATGCTACAGTGCTAAAAATAGCAGTGTAGACATTCCTGCTCCAGCTGGAGCTTGGGCTCTGAAACCTGGCAAAGGAGGTGAGTCTCAGAGCCCAGGGTTCAGCCTGAGTGGAGTACCAGCACTGTTTTTAACATCGTAGCATGAATCTGTGTCTGTAGACCTGGGTTCTGAGACTTGTTGCTGTGGGTTGTGTTTTGTTGTTGTTGTTGTTGTTTTTTGCAGTATTGAGATAACCTGGAATGTCCTATGGGGCAATTTTGATAAATTTTATTATTGTTGATCTGTGATCCTTCAGTGCCATTCCAGTGACTGATATGTGCCGCTGTCTTCCCTTCCTTAGGATTAGGGTGACCAGACAGCAAGTGTGAAAAATCGGGACGGGGTGGGGGGTAATAGGAGCCTATATAAGAAAAAGACCCAAAAATTGGGACTGTCCCTATAAAATCGGGACATCTGGTCATCCTACTTAGGATAGTTTTTCTGAGTTTGAAAAAAGAAAGAAAAAGGTGAATGTAGTATTTGTATATTAACACTTCGCTTTAAAAAAGGTAGAATATCCAAATTTTGCCACCAGATTAGCTGAATTTTTCTTCTTAAAAACAGCATTGAACATTTACAATGACAGTTAGATTATGCTTCAGATCTAATTAGAGCAATTCATCATGCTAGCTAGTCAAACCATTCCAGCTCTGAATTTCATCAGGTCTGCAAAAAATCCAGTTTAGTGCCTGAAATTAGTGCACAAGACCATTCTCAAGCTGCCTTTATAAATGCAGAAAGAAACCCAGCCTGATCGTGAAACACTAATGTCTCAGTATTGTCTTTCTCTTTTTGATATGGGAGAAGATATTTCTGATCCCCAGACTTCTTCAGGGAAGCTTTTTGAGATGTCCTTATTAAGTTATTAGCCTTTGTCTCCTCGTCCAATTTCTTTCTTGCAAGTTGGTGGAGCTAAACATCCTTTCACCCTTTTTGATTCATGATGACAGGCTCCTCTTCCCTCTGCAGAACTCCCAGTCTCTTTATAGTTTTCTGAAGCCTTTTGGATATTTTTCAATTTTCCCAATCCTGCTGTTGCACTTAAAAAATCTCTAAAAGGCCCTTACAGTGTTTTTCTAGCAGGTTTCCTCTGATGCGGTGGCTGATTTGGGGTACTTCTGTTGCTTCAAAAATGTCAGTAGGTCTCTAGATGTATTTCTTTTATCTTCTGAAAGAATGTTTAAATGTATGATAAATGTTGAGAAATCCAGTATTTCATCAACTAAGCTACTTTATAAATAGAGAGCTAAGTTTAGAAGAGGTCTCAGTATAGGTCTTTCCCCAGAAACCAAAATAAAACTCAAACCCAATCATATTTTGGCAGATAAAGAACAGTGGGCCTCCTTGGATAAGCTCTTCAGTTTCTCTTATTCCCTAAGCAGGACTTGGAATGAAACTGACCCAGTAGCTCCTCTTTGGATAAACAGATGCACTACAGATGTCTATTATAAGAATGGATTTTAGTGTCCATGGAACATTTGTTTGCCTCTCTCATTATAGTTGTTTTCATTAATAAGTACTAGGGCTGTCAAGCGATTAAAAAAATTAATCACACTGTTAAACAATAATAGAATACCATTTATTTAAATATTTTTGGATGTTTTTACATTTTCAAATATATTGATTTCAATTACAACACAGAATACAAAGTGTACAGTGCTCACTTTATATTTATTTTTTTATTACAAATATTTACACTGTAAAAAAACAAAAGAAATAGTATTTTCAATTCACCTAATATAAGTACTGTAGTGCAATCTCTTTATCATGAAAGTTGAACTTACAAATGTCAAATTACATACAAAAAAATAACTGCATTCAAACATAAAACAATGTAAAACTTTAGAGCCTACAAGTGCACTCAGTCCTACTTCAGCCAATCGCTCAGACAAACAAGTTTGGTTACATTTGCAGGAGATAATGCTGCCCGCTTCTTGTTTACAATGTCACCTGAAAGTGAGAACAGGCGTTCTCATGGCACTGTTGTAACCGGCGTCGCAAGATATTTATGTGCCAGATGTGCTAAAGGTTCATATGTCCCTTCATGCTTCAACCACCATTCCAGAGGACACGCGTCCATGCTGATGACGGGTTCTGCTCGATAACAATCCAAAGCAGAGCAGACCGACGCATGCTCATTTTCATCAGCTGAGTCAGATGCCACCAGCAGAAGGTTGATTTTCTTTTTTGGTGGTTCTGTAGTTTCCGCATCAGAGTGTTGCTCTTTTAAGAATTCTGGAAGCTCCGCACCTCGTCCCTCTCAGATTTTGGACGGCACTTCAGATTCTTAAACCTTGGGTCGAGTGCTGTAGCTATTTTTAGAAATCTCATATTGGTACCTTCTTTGCGTTTTGTCAAATCTGCAGTGACAGTGTTAGTAAATCAAATAGCATGTGCTGGGTCATCGTCCGAGACTGCTATAACATGAAATATATGGGAGAATGCTGGTAAAACAGAGCAGGGGACATACAATTCTCCCCCAAGGAGTTCAGTCACAAATTTAATTAACGCACTATTTTTTAAATGAACATCATCAACATGGAAGCATGTCCTCCGGAATGGTGGCTGAAGCATGAAGGGGCATACGAATATTTAGCATATCTGGCATGTAAATACCTTGCAACGCCGGCTACAAAAGTGCCATGCCATGTTAAAAGTTGTTTTTTCTTCTGTTTATCTAATGCTGTGTGGTATGTTTGCATTGTGTAAACTGAATTAATTTAAACAAGAAAACACTCCCACTTTTAATCAAGAAGTATCCCTCCCATGTAGATAATCATAGACATAACCCACTCAATCAAGGTAAGGAGTATTTGCAGGTATACATCGACTCTCAGGGATCTGGCCTTTACTGCATGAGGAAATATCACTTCACTTTTCTAAAATGAATAGCAGTCTCTCTCACTGTGCAATCTTCACAGAAAGGCATTCAGCAATCTCTACTTCTAATCAGAATCCACCACCTGGAATCTTTAGGGCTTACCTAGATGGTGCGCCAACATGCAGTACAGGGAAGTGATTTCTACAGCCCACTAACATATTGTACAATAACTGGTCCATGTAGACCCTGCCGGTGCACACTCAAAATTCCCTACAGCATTTTTTGCTGACATAGTATTTTTTCAAACAGCATGATGTTAAAACACACTAGGGAACTTTTAGTGTGCACCAACAGGGTCTACGTAGACAGAGCGCATTAGAAATCACACCTCTATAGTGCACACTGCCGGATTGCAGAGAAAAGCCCTTTTATTTAAATAAACAAGTAAGGGAGAAAAAAGAAGAAAGTGGAATGGGACAGTCAGTGTATAGAACCAGGACTCTTTGTGGTCAGTGAAATACTATCCACATTACAGGAAAAGAAAACAAAATGGCAGCCAGCCTGTTATCAGTTACATGCTGTGTATAACAACAACCAGCTGTTTGGGAAATGAGTGAATGCAGTGTGTGAATTATCAATATGCTAATCAGAAAGGACACTCTTTTTATGTATTTATTTAGATTTATATCAAAAGGGAAAAAAATTATATCCTGCCCTTTTGTTGATTTTGATATAATTTTAAAAATACAGGGATATGAGCAAACAGCCTCCCCGCAGCCAGAAAATAACCAACCAGAGTTGTGAACTCAGCATCCTGCGAAAAACATGCCACATCCACAAAGAGTATCTGTTTTCATGCTCCTTGCTGTGTGCGGCTCTTTATTTCCAAAGGATCCCGCCTCTGTTAAACAACATAAGGCCTTGTCTGCACATAAATTGTACTGCTGTAACTAGGGTTGCCAGGCGTCCGGTTTTAGACTGGAACGCCTGGTCAAAAAGGGACCTTGGCGGCTTCGATCAGCACCGCTGACCGGGCTGTTAAAAGTCTGATCGGCGGCGCAGCAGGGCTAAGGCAGGCCCCCTGCGGCTCCCAGAAGCAGCCAGCATATCCCTGTGGCCCCTACATGTAGGGGCGATCAGGGAATCTCCACGCACTGCCCCCATCCCAGGTGCTGGCTCCGCAGCTCCCATTGGCCGGGAACCGCAGCCAATGGGAGCTCATAGACTCATAGACTCATAGACTTTAAGGTCAGAAGGGACCAATATGGTCATCTAGTCTGACCTCCCGCATGATGCAGGCCACAAAAGCTGACCCACCCACAACAGAATATTCCAGCCTGCGAGCCCTGCCCTATGCTGCGGAGGAAGGCGAAAAACCTCCAGGGCCTCTGCCAATCTACCCTGGAGGAAAATTCCTTCCCGACCCCAAATATGGCGATCAGCAGTACCCCGAGCATACAGGCAAGATTCTACAGCCGGATCCTCATTTTACCCGCGATGGCACGTTAATGCCTAATTGACTAAAATCACGTTATCCCTTCAAACCATTCCCTCCATAAACTTATCAAGCCTAATCTTGAAGTCAGAAAGGTCTTTCGCCTCCACCGTTTCCCTCGGAAGGCTGTTCCAAAATTTCACCCCTCTGACGGTTAGAAACCTTCTTCTAATTTCAAGCCTAAACTTCCCCACGGCCAGTTTATATCCATTCGTTCTCGTGTCCACATTACTACTGAGCTGAAATAATTCCTCTCCCTCCTTGGTATTAATCCCTTTGATATATTTAAAGATAGCAATCATATCCCCCCTCAGCCTTCTTTTGGTTAGGCTAAACAAACCGAGCTCCTCGAGTCTCCTTTCATAGGAAAGGTTTTCCATTCCTCGGATCATCCTAGTGGCCCTTCTCTGTACCCGTTCCAGTTTGAGTTCATCCTTTTTAAACATAGGAGACCAGAACTGCACACAGTACTCCAAATGAGGTCTCACCAGCGCCTTGTATAACGGAAGCAGCACCTCCCTGTCCCTACTAGAAATACCTCGCCTGACGCATCCCAAAATCGCATTAGCTTTTTTCACAGCCACGTCACATTGCCGACTCATAGTCATCCTACGATCAACCAGGACTCCGAGGTCCTTCTCCTCCTCCGTCACTTCCAACCTATGCGTCCCTAACTTATAACTAAAATTCTTATTAGTCATCCCTAAATGCATCACCTTACACTTCTCACTATTAAATCTCATCCTATTATTTTTACTCCAATTTACAAGGTCATCCAAGTCTCCCTGCAGAATATCCCTATCCTTCTCCGAATTGGCAATACCTCCCAACTTTGTGTCATCCGCAAACTTTATCAGCCCACTCCTACATTCGGTTCCGAGGTCAGTAACGAATAGATTGAATAAAATCGGACCCAAAACCGAACCTTGAGGAACCCCACTGGTGACCTCCGTCCAACCCGACAGTTCACCTTTCAGTACTACCCGTTGCAGTCTCCCCTTTAACCAGTTTTTTATCCACCTCTGGAATTTAATATCGATCCCCATCTTTTCCAATTTAACCAATAATTCCTCGTGCGGGACAGTATCAAACGCTTTACTAAAATCGAGGTAAATTAGATCCACCGCATTTCCTTTATCTAGAAGGTCTGTTACTTTCTCAAAGAAGGAGATCAAGTTGGTTTGGCACGATCTGCCTTTCGTAAACCCATGTTGTAATTTGTCCCAATTGCCATTCACCTCAAGGTCCTCAACTACTTTTTCCTTCAAAATTTTTTCCAAGACCTTGCATACTACAGAAGTTAAACTAACAGGTCTGTAGTTACCCGGGTCACTTTTTTTCCCCTTCTTAAAAATAGGAACCACATTAGCTATTTTCCAGTCCATCGGTACCACCCCCGAGTTTACAGATTTATTAAAAATTATCGCCAAGGGGCTTGCAATTTCTCGCGCCAGCTCCTTCAATATTCTAGGATGGAGATCATCCGGTCCGCCCGATTTAGTCCCATTTAGCTGGTCAAGCTTGGCTTCCACCTCTGATACTGTAATGTCAATCGCCCCTCCTTTATTCCCCTCTGTCCCGCTCCCTCTATTCCTAAACCCTTCATTAGCCTTATTAAATACTGACGCAAAATATTCATTTAGATATTGTGCCATGCCTAGATTATCCTTAATCTCCACTCCATTTACATGCTTCAGCGGTCCCACTTCCTCTTTCTTTGTTTTCTTCCTATTTATATGGCTATAAAACCTCTTACTATTGGATTTAATTCCCCTCTGTGGGGTGGCGCCTGTGTGCACGGACAGCGTGCGTTGAGCAGAACTGCCTGGCCGCACCTGTGACTAGGAGCCGGACGTGCCAACCGTTTCCGGGAGCCAGGAGAGGCAGGGAGCCTTCCTTAGCCCCACTGGCCCGTGGACTGGGAGCTGGCGCCCGCACCACAACCCCCTGCCCTTGGTTGGAATCCCCTCCTGGAGCCAACACCCCGTCCTGCACCCCAACCCCCTGCCCTGAGCCCTGTCCCACCCCCAAACTCCCTCCCGTAGCCCGCACCCCCTCCTGCATGCCAAACACCTGCCTCAGCCGTGAGCCTGCTCCCGCACCCCAAACCCCACACCCCCAGCCAGAGCCTGCACCCCCTCCCATACCCCAGCCCCCTGCCCCATTCCTGAGCCCGCTCCCACTGTCCGAACCCCTTGGCTCCAGCCCGGAGCTCCCTCCTGCACCCCAAACCACTCACCCCCAACCCCACCCAGAGCCCACACCCCCAGCCGGAGCCCTTACCCTCTTCTGCATCTCAAGCCCCGGCCCGGAGTCCCCTCCCGTACCCTGGCCCCATCCCAAAGCCCACACCCCGAGCCAGAGCCTGCACCCCCTCCTGTACCCCAGCCCCCTGCCCCATTCCTGAGCCCGCTCCCACTGTCCGAAGCCCTTGGCTCCAACCCCTCGCCCCCCCCGCACCCGAAACCCCCTGCCCTGAGCCCTGTCCCACCCCCAAACTCCCTCCCGTAGCCCGCACCCCCTCCTGCATGCCAAACACCTGCCTCAGCCGTGAGCCTGCTCCCGCACCCCAAACCCCACACCCCCAGCCAGAGCCTGCACCCCCTCCCATACCTCAGCCCCCTGCCCCATTCCTGAGCCCGCTCCCACTGTCCGAACCCCTTGGCTCCAGCCCGGAGCTCCCTCCTGCACCCCAAACCACTCATCCCCAGCCCCACCCAGAGCCTACACCCCCAGCCGGAGCCCCCACTCCCTTCTGCATCTCAAGCCCTGGCCCGGAGCCCCCTCCCGCACCCTGGCCCCACCCTGGAGCCCTCACCCCCTCCTGCACCCCAACCCCCTGCTCCAGCCCACTGAAAGTGAGTGAGGATGGGGGGGAGGCCTCGGAGAAAGGGCATGGCAGGGCCTCAGGGAAGGGACAGGGCAGGGGATGGGGCAAGGGTGTTCGGTTTTGTGTGATTAAAAAGTTAGCAATACTAGCTGTAGCTATGTCTGTCCAGGTAGAACAATACAACCCCCCTAGTGTGGATGCAATTATACTGCTATAAATATGTTTATACCGGTAGAGCTTGTTTCCATATGGGAAGAGGAATAAGCTATACCGGTATAACTGTGTCCTCACTAGGGGTTGTACCAGTATAACTATATCGGTAGGGTGTACAGACCCCATCCTACCATGGCCACCAAGGCACAAACAGGTGGGCCAGCTACATCCTTAGCTGGGGCGAATTGCTGGGCCAGCAACAGCTGGGGGATAAGAAATTGCGGCTCAGAGGAGAGGGGGGACTGCCAGACAGACTGAGGGATTGCCCAGAGGATACTCCTGCAGCAGCAGGCTGGCAGGAAGCTGCCCAGGAGATCAGACTTCCAGTGAGGGAGAATCAGAGAACATGAATCTGGAAAAGGCCTACAAGAGAGGTGAGGTAGGGAGCAGCAAGGGACTGTGAGGAGCTGCTTAACACAGGGTCTCTGGGCTGGAATCCAGGAGAGTGGGTGGGCTTAGGTTCCCCTGCCATCCCCTGCAAAAGGAATAGTAAAACCCCTTGGCATTGTGGGGGCCTGGGCTTATTGATCCTTCTCTAGGGTCACTGGACTCCTGCTCTGTCAGACTTTTTATTGGCCTGAAAGGGGAGATAAATGACCCAGCTGGAATCATAAGAGGAAGCCATCTGGTACAGGCCAAATGATTGTTAGCAGAATGAGAGAAATTGAGGCAGACTCATCGTGACATCATGCATAGCCAGGAAAGGGCGCTGGCTGACAGAGGCACCCTCTGGATGGGTAAAAAAAAAAAAAATCACACCCCAAGTTATACTGGTGCAAAATCTGTGTGTGGACCAGACCTAATCCTCTGATATAGTATAGGAGGCCCTGATGACCAAGATGTTTGAGGAGGTCACAAAGCTAATCCAGGAGTCCTTTATGACTATGGCACTTCCTATTTTCAAATAAGATGCCAATAGCAATCAAGCAAGCAGGTGGCTTACTGTAGTTTCCATTTTTGTTCTACTCACCTGACCCCGGGCAATCAAATTACAGTTTGGGATGACTGTTAAAAATATGCCACCTTTCTTCCCTCACCATGCAGACCATTTCCGCTGTTTGGAAAGATTATGTGAGTTCCATTGTATTGTACTAAATGAAAGGGCTTGCAATTTTTGATCGAAGAAAAGGTTACAATTCAAGAGCAATCACTATTAAAATTATCCCTCAGCCTCTGAAAAATCTTTTGCACTTAGATTTACAATTCAGAACCCTATAAATCCATTTGGTTTGCTATTTTATTGTTCCAAAGAATTGAAAACTGTGCATTCAAGTATGTTTTCTTCCTATTCCATCCCATCCAGTTTTGCACATAATCCCCTTTATTTTATATTCTATACCACTTTCCACGCTAGTCGCCTCAGGTACCTTGCTTTGGCGTTTGAAAAAAATCTAATGTTTTCTCCTCCATATCTCTGCCATGCATGAGATGAAATACCAGATCTCGCATTATTTTGGCCACATCATAAATACATAATAAAAATAAAAACCACCCATACAAATACTAGACCCCATCCATTCTCCTCCTTTGGAAAAGATAAAATAAGCACAAATGAAAATCTGCAGCAAGTGTTAATTCTGAATTCCTTAAACAGTAAAAGATGCATTTTCAAAGATGAGGCCAGTGTTGCGTAAACACATACAAATGGCTTTTTTTGTGGGCACAGTGAGTGCAGATGCAGTTTGAAGGAGCAGCCTTTGCTTTTTACTTTGGCAATGTGAAATCCAAGGGCTAAGTTTTGCCATCTAGACACTACCCTGACTAGGGTGCAGTTCAAGCTCCTTGGTGCTGGTAAGAGTCATAGAATCATAGAATGTAAAGCCAGAAGGGACCACCAGGTCATCTAGTCTGACCTCATGTATGTTGTAAGTCACCAACACCACCCAGTTACCTGCACACTCAACCCAACAACTGAAATTAGCAAGATATTACTGCCCTCAGAAGGCTAAAGAAAAGAGTACAGACTGTACCAACCCTGGCCTTGCCTCCTATCATCCGCTTTGTGGTGATATACACCACAAATGGAGTATGGTGGGAACAGTTCCTCTGCTCTTCCAAGCCCAAAGATTGCCAGTGTTGCTTGCCTAAGTTTGGTTAGACTCCTTGCATCTTCTTCTGCCTCCAAACAAGGTCAAAGTAATCTGGCTCTGAGTGAAAGGTTTTAAAACAGGATTTAAAAGCTGGGATGTTTAAAAATGCAAAAGCTTTTGCCGCCCTCGGACAGTGAAAGATCGGCAATATAAAGAGCTAAAAGGAGACGTTTTACCAGGTGACTGAGCCCTGGAAAATGCCTTTCAGAGTAAAAGCAATTTGCTGATAGATTCAGTGTTTAATTGGTCACCTATAAAGTGATTTCTTAAAGTGGGAATATGTTCACATTCTTTTTTTCTCACATACTCTCCTCAAAGGAACCCAGCAGTCATATTCTGAACTAGGGGGGGAGGGATAGCTCAGTGGTTTGAGCATTGGCCGGCTAAACCCAGGGTTGTAAATTCAATCCTTAAGGGGGCCATTTAGGGAACTGGGGTAAAAATCTGTTTGGGGATTGGTCCTGCTTTGAGCAGGGGGTTGGACTAGATACCTCCTTAGGTCTCTTCCAACCCTGGTATTCTATGATCACACAAGGTAACAAAGAATGATCTAGTCTTGCAGAAACAATCTTGAGATCAAGCTGAGACAGAAGTGAGCACATCAAAAGCTTTGAACACTTTTCAGATCCCTTTTCAGTCATCACTAGAAGAAGAAAAATAATATACAGATTAGAAAGAGAGAAATATAAAGTTAAATAAAACACACTTTGAGAGGGAGGGTCCAATCAGGTTTCTTATATAGGGTTTACTTCTGTTGTACATTTCCATATAGCCCCTGTGCTCTGCATCCAGACTTAGGGCTGCACTGCAGCGTTACAGGAATCTGCCTACTTTTTATTTTTTTACTTTCAGAATTGGATACAATTCAGCTCCACATTATCTATAACTGTGCACAGCAGTCATAGGCGGAAGACAGATGAAACCATGAGGGAGCTTAGGCTTAAGAGTTAGAATTTTAGTGTTTTTCTGGTTGAGTCTGAGGGACCGTCCTCACACACAAGACCAGACATCTGGTAGATAATGATGCCACAATATCTGTAGCATATTTATCAGCAAAGTTGTAAGAAAATTGAATTGGGGGTACACAGAAGATACCTAACTTTACATAATGATATGTGTTTGCCTGAAGTAACATTAAGGATCTGAAGAAAGATCAAGGGAACTGTGTGATAAGGCCCCTCCTCCATCCCTCAGCAACCTCCTCCCTTGTTGCCTGAGGAAAAAGATAAGCCTTGCAGCAGTTATGTAACAAAACTCACGCTCTGGCAGACCAAGTTCCAGAATTGAGGGAACTTTCCTGAAGAGCAACCTACCAGCAGCTCCATCTGTTTATAATGAAGGAGCTCCACAAAGCAGACACCTTGCTCCATCTTCTGTGGCTGGAGTATGTGAAAAGGGTCTCCAGGTAAAGGACTACTCTGCTGCACTCAACACCCAGGTCACCTTCTCTCTTTGTTATTCCTCATGCTAATATTGTAATATTTATTTTGTTCACGAAAGCCAGTGTGATATATATATATAAGAAAATTAATGTTTTAAACTTTAAATAGTAGTCATACACGAGTTGAAACCACAAAAAGGTAGACACATTAATTTCAGACATCCTACTGCTTTATTCATTCTTTTAAAGGGATCTATAGAAAAGGTCAGGCAGCCCATTTTTCAAACTTGTTCTTTTAGAACTCTCAGAACTAAGCTCACATTGGCCACTTCTACTTCAGAGCAGGCTAGAAGATTCTAGCACTTTACAACAAAGTGCAATTACCATTTCAGTTTAATCCTGTAATTCAAAATGCACAAACTTTAAGAGACTTATCACCCCTGCTAAAATGAACATTTTGGCACAGTCTCAATTTATGGTGGCCAGGCAACCACTTCTGGCACGAGTGCAGGTATTCAAATATATGTGCTCATCCCCATGTGAATTAGTGAGTTTGTACATGAACACCCATATATACTTGTGTAACACCTAACACCCCCCCCAGTGGCAAAATAATAATAATAATAATAATAGTCATAATAATAAAGTTTGCAGACATGGACTGAAATAAGAGCTGGATTAGGCAAACAAGTTCACAAATAATTTTGCTTTACTATTCACCCAGCTTGGCTCATCAACCTGTGTGGCATTTTAAAAGTCAATATTTTGACAGTATTCCCTGTTAACCTCTCCCAATCTTACTCATTCTAGAAGATAACCTGAGAATAAGTGCCTAAATATCTTCCCATCATGTCTACAGCATTCATTAGTTACTTAATCTGCATATTTTATGATACATTGTCCAAAACATACTGTGAATAATTATGAACAGCATTATTGCGGTAGTTAATAGAAAAATGAGTTTATGGAACAAGCCAGAGTAGTATGCTCAAAGATGAAACCCATACAACAGAATAGCATTCAGCACAGTTTGGGAATGAGGTTCCTAGAGGAGGGATTCACTCTTGTTACCATCACTGGAAACAGATCTGGTTATAGCAATAAAGTATAATTGTTTTGATTAGTGAACACTGCATTCACAGATTTGACAAGTACCAAAGAAGACACGTTTCATATGTTACTGCTTTGAGACACATTGGCAGCTTATGTTGGTGTTCTGGCTTTTATTACAACAGACCCATAAACAAAATTAACCAGCCACTTGGATCATTTAGGAATGACAAAACAATGAAGCAAGAACATTTCCAAAGGCTTGTTTTTAAGTACTGTACGCTGAAGAGGACTTTGGAAGTAAAGGAGTAACACAGCCAGGAATTGTGTACTGTTTTAAATCTCAAGCATGTTAATAGCCAGTTATACGTCGTAAAAACGTTCTCTTCAGCCTTCCCCTGATACCACCTTCTTCCCAAACTACCTATAGAGAGATGTTTTAAGTGGATACACTGTGCGTCAAACAATAGTCATTTATTAATCCATTTGTGTCACAGTTACATCTTAACTCATCACCAAACAGTGAAGTTCATATGAGTATTAAATTGATCTCCCATAGAAAACAGTTTGTTTTCAGAGGTGCAGTTGTTTACACTAGTCTACATTTTTATAATATTTTTTACCTGATCGTACATCAACTGTTTGCTATTTTTCATCCATTAATGGGCAGTTTAGATTAATAACAAAAAGAGACCTAGCATTGGAAAGAGAAAAAAAATCATAGAAGAAAAAAAGGCACGGTGTGTCACTACAGATATCTGAGAATCCAGGAACAGCAAGGGATCCTAAAGGACCCTAAATGTGCAGATGTCTTTGATAAACAATGGATGGATCCCATCGATGGAATGAACATTGACATCTCTCTGTCCCTTAGCCAGCTCTTCCAGTTATTTTCCTATGTCAACCAGCATCTTATTAATAGTAATACAGTACTACCTTAGATTTATGCATAACAGACTCTTGGCCATGTAAGTGGCATGTTTTGCTTTAACATAAATGTGTTTTATGTGAAATAATCATGTGCTTGATTTAAATTAACATTTCTGTTTTGTGCAAAATTGGATTAAATTCAAACAAAATATGATGTTTGTGATCCATTTTGAAAAAATGGTTTTGGATTGTAAATCAGTTTGAAAGGAAGGAACTATTGTTTGTACAGGTGGTATGCTAGAATGAAAACAGTTGCATATATTATTTGGGTTCAGTTGTACTTTAATGAAATATGTATACATAAGAGTTTTTCTAAGCGTACTCAGTTGAAAAGACTTTGAGGGACTTATATGCTTGGTTGTCCTGCTTCTTCCCTCCCCCTTCTCCCCCATATCCTATGCAATTTTAATGCCCCTTTTGTATTTCCTGGTCTTTGTTGATTTGAATGATAAGGAAATATAGGATATGGATGGTTGGTGATGGTGGCTGTTCAAACATTACATTGAAACTGCAGTGCCCAGGGCCGGCTCCAGGCACCAGCCGAGCAAGCTGGTGCTTGGGGCGGCAGCTTGTAGGAGGCGGCATTCCTTCCAATCCTAGGGC
The DNA here is from genome assembly GCF_028017835.1 of Emys orbicularis. Taxonomy (NCBI): domain Eukaryota; kingdom Metazoa; phylum Chordata; order Testudines; family Emydidae; genus Emys; species Emys orbicularis. Next base: position 9,196,950 of record NC_088707.1, on the reverse strand, counting down.
GGCACGGCCGCTTTTGTTGTTGTTGTTGTTTGTTGTTCCGCTCCAGCCGCCCTGTAGGGGGCAGCAGCGTGGAGGACGGGAGCGCCCTGCAGCAAGCCGGCAGGGCAGCCCGCGTCCTTTCCTCCCCGCCGACCGGAGCAGCGTGGAGCCCTCCCGGCAGGGGGCACGGCGGGAGGGGCCACGTGGCAGCGCCCCGCTGAAGCCCTGGCCGCCCCCCTTCTCTCTCTCCCCCCGCTCCCTTCCCCTCCCCCTGCTAGCCAGGGCACATCTGCAGGGCAGGAAGTCCCCCTGCACCCGCGCTCCGGCTGCGCCGCAGGTTTTTGTTTTTTTCGCTTGGGGCGGCCAGAAAGCCAGAGCCGGCCCTGGCAGTGCCCTCCATTCTTTATCTGCAATTTCAGAGCAAGGATAATGTTTGCCATATGCAGATATTACTATTGTCGGGAAGGGATTTTGTAGTGTTAGTGTTTTATTTCACAGTCACTGTATCCTGTTGGGTGGAGTAAGGTTTGCAGTTGAAAGGGATGCTTTCTACAGTTTAATACTGTATATGTTAAACTGATTTTGAATAGTTTCTGAAGAACTGGAACATGTTTCCCGTGTAAAACACCTGTCGTTTCTTTGTCCTTAGACATGTTTTATCTTTCTGATTTAGAAATGAAGAATAATTGGCTCAGCTCCTTGGTGTATAATGGGGAAAGTGTTATTTTATTGACATGGACAAAATGATCCACTGGGGCATGTGAGATAGATATGTCATTTGCGTGCTGGGGTCAGCGTATTGCTAGTATAACTGTGTGCTAAATCCATGTTGAGAGGGCTTTAGAGGGAAGTGCAGATGGAAAAGAGCCTGCTTTCAGCAGATGAGGCATGCCCACCCTTTCTGGTAGCTATGCGTAGGCAGATATCGGGTGAGGGTGACTAACTTCAGTGTCTGAATCAAAGTAGCCCCCAGTTTAACCACCACAGTGCTACTTTCTGGGCACCGTTCAGGGCCTGTCCCCACTCAGAAAGCCAGACCTGCAGCAGGGTTTGTTGTAACACTGGTCTCTCAATAGCCATCACAGAAGCATGATACAATGTAAAATACTGATTCTTAAAGCGATCTGGCAACACAATGATGATTGCCCATGAGGCACATCAAGGGGCTGCATGAGGAACCCAGCTGTCCATGGCAGTGACCAGCAGAATACCTGTGTGTTTTGCTTCATCAACTCTGTTCAGTCCCTGTTATCAGAACACTAAGGGTATGTTTATACTGCAACTAAAAACCCAAGGATGGCCCGTACCACCAGCTGACTGAGGCTCGTGCCGTAGATGTTCGGGCCTGGGCTCTAGGACCCTGCGTAAACAGTACCTTAGCTGGAGCCCGAGTCAGCCGGCATGGGCCAGCCACAGGTGTCTAGTTGCAGTGTAGACATGTCCTAAATGACATCATCACAATCAGATCTTCTTTGTCCCTTTTCAGTCACTCTTTTGGAATAGATTGAATTGATGCATTTTTCTATTTTCATAGTAAATTACTAAATATGATGCCTTATATGATCCCTTTTATAAGAGCCACCGGTACTGGAGGAGTGTGAATAGTGTCTCAGACTTCATACATGTCATTTAAGCGAAACCCACAAATTACAGTTCATCCTTCAGGATTAGGGCTATTTTAAAAGGTTTTCAATAGCTACATTTAAAAAGTTTCTTCCCATAACACAGGTCAGCATGAACTGGCAAAATTACATGACCTGTAATAGTTTCCAAGAATCCATCTTGGAAAACATCTCCGCAGCTAGCAACCATTGTAGTGTTGGACAGAGCTTAAAGGCCATTGTGCAAGATGTCCTCTCAGAATCATGAGTGACAAACAACAGTTTGTTACTTGGGCCTGTGAATTTAGCTTCCTCCTAAAAATCCTTCCCGTTCATTGTAATTTGTGAGTTTTGGTTAAGAGGTAGGTGTGAAGTGGCTGAGACATTCTCCTGTATCTGGTAATTATGGCCCTTATATAAGAGATCACATAAAACATCACTCCGGTCCATTGAAATTAATCTAAAAAAGATGATTGTAGATCAGTGGTTCTCAAACTTTTGTACTGGTGACCCCTTTCACATAGCAAACCTCTGAGTGCAACCCCCCTTATAAATTAAAAACACTTTTTAATATATTTAACACCATTATAAATGCTGCAGGCAAAGCGGGGTTTGGGGTGGAGGCTGACAGCTCGCGACCCCCCATGTAATAACCTCACGACCCCCTGAGGGGTCCCAACCCCCCAGTTTGAGAACCCCTGTTGTAGATGAACAAAATTTTTCCTCCCTTTAGAAGAAAAAGGGAAACAGTTCTAAATATTAAGACACAATTAATGAAGAAGTGTTTTCAGCCACCATTTTAAAGAAATGTTTCTATCCTTTCATGCTGACTGCCACTCACTGGTAAAACCATTTTAACCATAAAACCTGAACTGTTGATAAAAACAAATCGAGAAAACTGTTTCTAGATCTGGCAGAAATTGTGAACAGGGCCTGAGGGATCCAAGTTATGCATGGCATGTGAAAGATGAGCCTCTTAATAATACCAGTTTAACACCTAAAATCCCATATAATTGATATCAATATACTTAATAAAATAAAACCTTAAAAAATAAAATTGTTACTCCTCGGGGATTGCGTGGCCAAACAGCCAGGCATGCACCGAATTTACACTGCAGTAATTCATTGTCCCTAGTGTGTAGATTGCAAGTCTGGCTTGTAGAAGCACGTTTTCCCTTAGACTGCAGGATAAAAAGATTTTATTGATGTCTATTTGAGCACTAATGTGAGTTTTCATAACAAGACTTTTTTCCCATTGGTTTTGGTTGATGAGTCATCTAAAGAAACTCGTTCAGTTTTGTTTTTTACTGAGAATATATAAAACCGAAAAGAAACTTCTATCAATTTGCAGTAGCAGTGAAAGAGTTATATAAACAAATTAAATTGCCAAGGAGACTAATGTTTGTGGTCATCCTTGATGGCTACGTGTGTGCTTGGAAGAATTAAAATGAGATTTGTGCAGAGCTAGACAGGGAGATTGGATGCAGGAAATGTTTGCTATGCAGCAGCTGTTGTCAGTCGGATATGTGTGAGAGGATCAGAGTTCTAGCAATGAAGCACATGAACAACTCTACTATAATATGGGTCTCCACGTCTGCTTGTATAATGTTCAGGGCTGCCCATTTTCTTAAGAAACAGGAGCTGTTTAAACCAGGTAACGAAAAGATGAGTGTGCTAAAGGATTTAACAGAATTCAGGAAGAAATCTGCTATGATGTCACAAAAACAGTAGTTATTTTAGCTAATAAGTTTGTGTACTGTATTTCTGAAGCCTTCGGGTGCAGCAGAACTGCTGAGCTGTGTGTGTAATTCATTAATAACTCCCTTTCAAGTAAAAGATCTGCCTTATCCTAATTTTGTGATCTGCATAAACTACAGTACTGAAGTGTAATTTACAAATCTTGAAGGGAGGAAGTGTTCAAACTTTGAAATAACCAATCTCCTTTGCTTGAATATTTCTTTATTAAACTTTCTAAAGAGCGCTGAAGGATGAGTTTCTGGTTTGGTTGTATAGCATGTTTTAAAGATTAGTAAATTCTAGTAAGTTTTGTCTATTTTTTCTCTTGCAGAGCAAACAAATTGAAAAAATATTTTATTTGTAAATTAAGGGCCTGTTCTCATTTGTACCGAGGCCCCTTTTTAGTACTCAGGCTCATTTACATGGCCATAAAGTGAGTCTAAATTACATGTCTACTCACGTGTAAAGGCCAGTTTGCACTAGCAGAGTGATGTAAAGTGGCCGTGGGATAAATGAGAATCAGCCTGCGAGTCTTTAAGTTTGCATTAATAACTTTCAGCCATTGTAACTGTGATTAGAAAGAATTGGATTATCTCATCAATTGTTACTCTCCTTCCTTGCAGTGAAGGTTTGGTTTTGGTCAACTCTGTAAGAGGAGAGGAGCATGAAGGGTGAAGAGCATATTTCAGAACATAAGAAAAACTTGTTCAAAACCACATTTTCGTATTGTTTCAACTCTTTCCTCCCGTTTCTCACCCCATTTTATCGGGGTGTCTAAATTTTGCCTTGGTCGCGAAAACAATAGTTAATGTTGTCTAACACTTTTCATTAGAAAGTCCCTTTTTTGAGTTGCTTATAACTTTGTCAAATTCTAATCATTCAGACTGAAAATTTACATGCTAGTTCTCTGCCTCAAGCTGAAATGTTTTGGAAAGTGTCAGTGAAAATGATTCAGCCACTTCCAAGAATGAGGTTAAAGAAAAATAGGTAAGTTTGTTAGTGTTCATTTCCCCATCCCAATTGTTTATTTGAAGAAGAACTCTAGCATAAGAGCATCTAGCATGGTCCATCTAACCAAGTTCCTGTCTCTGACATTGGCCATCACCAGATGTGTCAGGGAAAGATGCAAGAAACACCACAGTAGGCAGTTATGGAAGAATCTGCACCCCCTGAAAGTCTCATCCTTATGCCTAATAGTTAGAGATGAGTTTAAGCCCCAAAGCATGAGGTTTGACACCCTGTTCAACATTTTTGTCATCATTAGCTCTATAGCATCATGTCTTTGAACTCTGCTAAATTCTTGATTACAATGACATCCTGTGGTAATGAGTTCCACATTCTAACCATGCATTGTATGAAAAGGTATTTCTTCCTCAATTTGGAATTTGCTGCCTTTCAATTTAATTGAATGTCCCTTTTTTGTGTTCTGAGATGAGGAAAAAGCATGTTCTCCTGTGTTCAAGGCACTGGACTTGAGAGAGCTGGGCGCAAGTACTTCCCCACAGAAATAACTTGTTCAAGCCCATACAGGAACTCTGGAGGAGACATTTACTTACTTAATTAATTAAATTTAAAATTGTAATTTTATTTGCTTAATATTAAGTAATTGAATAAAATATTCTCAACTGTAATAATTTCGTTTATCATCTACTTCTCCAGCTGAGACCATTATGATGCTAAACAATTAAAATAATAATGAACACATTAAATAAGTCAAACAAAATATTCAAAATCCTGAATAGCAAGCAGTGTGATTTCCATTCCTGTGTAATTAATAGGAAGTATGGAAATGATTATCTGAACAAGAGTAGAGTCAGTAGGATGATTATGGTCCAGGTGAGAGAGGATTTTGTCCCAATATAAAGGAGTGGCATGAAAACCTTTTTGGGTTAGAGAGCCACCTTAGTTCTGTGCTTGGGAGGTTATGCCACCACATCTGAGGCCACGTCTGCACGACAAAGTTTTGCTCATATAGGCATGCTGGTTAGGGGTGAAAACCCCTTGTGTAGATGTAGCTTATACCAGCAAAAGAGCCTTTTGTCAGTATAGGTGATGATGTTCAGGAAGGTGTTTTAACTATACCAGCAAAAGAACTCTTATTCCTGATTTGTGCTGCATCTCCAGTAGGGAGCTCTGCTGATACCGCGTTACCATCAAAGCCTTTGTAGTGCCGACTAGCCCTAAGTGGGTCAAACTAGGGTTGCCAATCCTCCAGGATTGTCCTGGAGTCTCCAGGAATTAAAGATTGATCTTTAATTAAAGATTATGTCATGTGATGAAACCTCTAGGAATACGTCCAACCAAAATTGGCAACCCTATTCAAAACTGACTCTCTAGTTTGGAATCCACATGATGGATGATCTCACACAGCTCCTCCTCCTGCTGAAATGCCGCCCATGTGCTTCAGCTGTCTTAAAGTGTGTGATGATATCAAGGAACCGCCCAATAATACCATTTAAGTGAGAGTCTGTAACCCTTTGGATTGGTCTGCAGTATTTTCTTCAAGTAAACATTCAGCAAAAGGCATCAATTCCAGTATCAGTCTTCTTGCCTTAATATAGCATCTCTGTGTGAAAAGCAGGGAAACGACTCTAGGGGAAAAAAACATGTTGAGTGTTTGAATGCTGTACTGGGCACATGATAATAAAAAATGAGAGCTCTTTTTCCTGGATGTCATCCCACAATTGTTTTTCTCAGAAGTCTTGTTTCCAACAGCTCCTAGCTTTTCACTATGCAGAACGTCAACTCTTGTTTTTGTTCATATAAAAATGAGTTTCAAATCATACTCACTGGTTAACAATGAGAAACAAATGAAATCTACAACAAACAGGATTATTTGTAAATGTAATCCATTCCAGTACTTTTCTTGGTAATCATAAAACAAGAGTGCTATGGTTTCTGTTGTCACCAGAACAGAATCATTTTGGGGTCTGGTATTTTCCAGGAAAATTCGGCGGTACTCCATTTATTCAATGGTCAGATGAAATGTACTGTATGTGTTTTCAGTGTCTTGTAATCACATCAAGCTTTTAATGGCCCTGCTTTACTGGTTGCCAGGCAAAATGTGCTAATTTCTTCATAGCAGTGTGATCCAGTCTGATTGGTTGTTGCATACATTGTTCTATGTGTCCTACTTTTCAGTTGGTTTGCAGGTAACCATCTCTGCAGAAAGTGCTTCATTTTAAACAATAATGAGTAAATTACACTAAAAAACTGAACTGAAACACTGATAAATACTGCATTTGAAAGAACCGTGCTCACAGGACAATGGAAAAGCCAATGTGCGTTAAAGTTACCATAGATACATTGCTCCGCACAGTGCAGGAAATAAGACACCATGTGTGTATATGATTAAAAACTATATTCATTCTAACACAACCAGAACAGAGCTACAGCATATTTCCCCATTCTGCCAGAAGGGCAAGCCCAGCATGTTACATTATCAAATTGCCATGGAAACAGGGTCTAATCGTAAGGAGGAGGCTAGCCCACTTCTGTCAAATCAAGCAGACATCAGAACTGAGAGAACCCCCAGAATCCCCAGACTTTTCCTCGGGTGAGGGATGTGGGTCTAGATGAGAACTTCCACTTTCTGGGCTAGATACTGAAGCCCGCTCCTTGTCGTGCAATGCAGAGCAGTGACTGCAGCCAGAGGCCACTGAGCCAATGCGACTGTGAAGGCATTCCGGCACCCTTACCTCACTTAACCTGCTGTAAACATCTACAGAAACTTGTGACAATTGAACAAGTATAAACAGATTCCTTCCTTAAACCAGACCTTCTGTGTGCTCTGATGAAAGTGAAAACCCAATATTTACTTAGTGCCCATTTTGTGATGAGGGGAAAGTCCTAGTCCTGAAAAGATTGCTAGTGGAACCTCCAGCAAAACAGAAAGTCCTGCAGCAAACAACATGTGGCAGTTAACTAAAGAAAACCCAGGAGAGGCAAGGGAAGAATGGGTGATGTGTGCAGGAAGGAAATGTCTGCGTGGTCTCACGCCTGAGAGGAATCTTTGAAGGCCATACCCACAATGTAGGGTTACCATATTTAAAGAATAAAAAAAGAGGACACTCCACGGGCCCCGGCCCCACCCCTTTCCCACCCCCGGCCCCACCCCAACTACGCCCCTTCCCCAAAGTCCCCGCCCTAACTCCCCCTCCTCCCTCCCAGCCACGCGAAAAGGGCTGCCCGAGCGCTACCGGCTTCACGGTTTGCCGGGCAGCCTCCAGACCCTGCGCCCCCGGCCGGCGCTTCCCCAGCGCAGCTGGAGCCCGGGAGGGGAAGCGCCCAGCCGGGGGCGCAGGGTCTGGAGGCTGCCCGGCAAACCGTGAAGCCGGTAGCGCTCGGGCTTCGGGCAGCCTCCATGCCTCCGGACCCTGCGCCCCCGGCCGGGCACTTCCCCTCCTGGGCTCCAGCTGCTGTGCTCCTCCCCTGACTCTTCGGCTCTGTTTAAGAGCCGAGCTGGCTGAGCGCTACCGGCTTCGGGCAGCCCCCTTGCCTCCAGACCCTGCGCCCCCAGAGCCCGGGAGGGGAAGTGCCCGGCCGGCGGCTCGGGGTCCGGAGGCAAGGGGGCTGCCCGAAGCCGGAGCGCTCGGGCAGCTCGGCTCTTAAACAGAGCCAAAGAGTCAGGGGAGGAGCAGAGCAGCTGGAGCCCGGGACGGGAAGTGTCCGGCCGGTATTTTTCCCGGACATGTTCGGCTTTTTGGCAATTCCCCCTGGACGGGGGTTTGATTACCAAAAAGCCGGACATGTCCGGGATAAACCGGACGTATGGTAACCCTACCACAATGGATCAGGGAGATTGGCCAGTGGGAGGTCCTGTGGCATTCAGAATGGTCAATCAGGTGAAAAGAGGGAAGGCAGGGCAAGCGTGGTCAATTCCTACCGACCCACAAGGCATTTTGGTTTTGTAAATTGAGACAATTGACAGGGCCATTCAGAGCCTGTGTGTGGGCACCGTTTATTTAATCTAAATTAGAAGAAGAAAAAAGAAAAATAAGTACGGTAAATCTCTTAATGGCTCATTGTACTTGGATTCTAGTCTCACGTGAGATCTTGGCTTCAGGTTACAGTGCCTAGAGAGACAGTATCTGCAGTAGTTAGAGCAGGGCAATGGGAATCAGGACTAGTACAAATGACTAACTCGGTGTGTGACCCTGAGTGAATCACATAACTGATCTGTACCTGAGCTTTCTATCCCTAAAAAGGGGAGAGTAGTTAGAGCTGTGGTGAGGCTTTTTAAATTATTGTTTGTAATGTGCTTTGAGCTGCTTGGATGCAAGGTGTTATAAAAAGGCAAAGGAATATTAAAATGTGATCTGAATACCTGATGATTGATAAGCCAGTTCTTAAACATCCTTTTCTGAAGATGTTATAGTATATTAACAACCTCTTTTTCCCCCCAATCTTCCCAATGTCAGCTCTCCTTGTACACACAACTACTCTTTCATGTACTGATTTATGCAGTCTTGCTAAGAATGATAAGTCTGGTTGTTTCACTTCAGTGAAAACTGGGAGTTGTTTATTCCAAATTTATAATGTGTGTGAATGTTTACTGATGGGACTGCCTACTGGTTCTCCCCCTTCCTCTCTGGTTTTCTGTCCTTCCCCCCACTCTCGTTCTTGGGTGCTCTGTTGATTATGAATACAAAATCTCAGTCAAGTTTATATTTTTAAAAGTATATTGGTTGGTCTCTCTCCTTCCTGAACTGCTCTTAACTCTTGGCTAAGCAAATCACTCGTCTCCCTTTGAAAATGTTGCCGTTTGTTGCTCATTTACAGTCCAGTGTGAGTGGAAGCCTGCTTTCCTTCTTCTCTGATAACAAAACTACTGTTTATAAATCTTTTCAACCAGAGGGTGTCTTCATAAAAGAAATGGACACTTAACAAACTGACCATTGAAATAACCATTGTAAATGTCACAATTTTGATTTTTAAAAATGCCAACTGTAAAGCATGGTAATGCAGGAGGCCATCTTATCTAAAAATAAATATTTTCACGTCAGGATGAAAGTACTCTTTAAACAGTGCTTCAGTGTATTTAATATGATGCCTCATGGAAGTTTTGCTTGTATCTGAGTCCTGGCAGAAGTAGCCCAGGTGTATTGTCCAGGTGTATTGCCAGCTGGTGTTGTGTCAGTCTATTTTTAGTTCTTAATTTGAGATTGGAAAAAATAAAATGATCTGTGCTGCATTATCTGTCACTTTCCACAAGGTAAGGGATACATTTTCTAGCAGCCGGCATTATTGCCTCCACATATATACACACAGTGGAGTTGCCTTCAACTGAGTGCAATAAATTACTCCTATTTAATCTATTGTTATAAGGCAAACGAAGTTCTACCATGAACAAATAATGTTGGTATAGTGAAGTTGTCTTCTTTAGAACTGAGACTTACTTCTCTTTATCATCTGTGCAAGTCCCTTTTCGCCTGGAGGTTTAAATTTTCTATCAGCAATTCTAACAGTCTGAATAGATGGATGTTAATGTCCAAATTAGGCAGATCTAAAATAATTGAAGAAGAGATTTGTTGACATTCGCTTAAAATGCATTATTAAATTCCCAGTTATATAGCTGGAGTCTTTGACTTTATCTGTTAAACTTTTTGCACAAGCAATTAAATAATCCTTTCAATAGGAAAGGCTTGGCAGCTATAAGCACCTCCATTTCTATTTGTCTTGTCATTTCTGAGCATCAGCAGGAAACCAAACCAGTACAAATATCTTGGGGGCATGAGCGCAGTGGTACCAAAACACCTCATTATTCCTAGCTGTGTGAAAGTATTGTGCCCTATGTTTTCCAAACTTTCATTTCATGCATGGTCTATGCAGATTTCTACCTTTAAGAAACCAAAGAGCTGGAAGGAAACATACATTGTTCTTATAGGCCTATGCAATATGAATACAACTTCTCAATTCATATTTTACATTTGCATTTTTGTCCGCCATATGATTTATGACCCTTCAAGGTCGAAAGTCGTAATCTATAATATCACATGCAGACTTACTTCATCTCAGTTGTGCTGATTTAATATAGTTATAAATGTATGAGCATTTAGTGTGAAAAAGAATACTAGATGAATAAAAATACCAGGACTTGGAGCCAGGTCTGATAGTTGTTTGCTTTCCCTTGGCAGCCACCAGCTCAGCCCACTTAGAGGATCTAGCTTACCTGGATGAGCAGAGACATACTCCCCTACGTACGTCCCTCCGAATGCCTCGGCAGAGCATGGCAGGTGCCCGCATACAACAAGACCTAAGAGGTAAGGCCCAGCGGAAGACTTTTGTGCGGCCACATGCCATAGGTAGTAGCCACAAGGATATGACTTTATATGGTGCTTCCTGCAGTTGTCTATTATTTTGGTGGAAACATCTGATTTATGTAAAGTTTCCCATATTACCATATATACTCGTTCATAAGCTGAATTTTTTTAGTAAAAAAGGGAAGCATCAGAGAGGGGGGTCGGCTTATGAACGGGTATAGAGAGGGGGAGAGGCGGGACACAGCCCCTCCCCGAACAGAGGAGGCAAGGAGAGGCAGCGCAGCCAGCCGAGCCAGAAGGGAAGAGGCGGGGCCAGTCTCTCTCCTCTTCTGGCCACGCTGCTCTCCCCCTAGCCTCCGAAGCAGCTGCAGCTCCGGGGCTGGCAGGCTGCGGCTGCGCCGCCCGGCCCGCCGGTGCAGGCTGCAGCCAGGCCAGAGACATCCTCCCCTGGCCCTCCCCAGGTAAGGTGGGAAGGGATGGGATGGGGAGACTGTGGGGGTCCCGGGCTAGGGGCGGGGAGGGGTTACACGGGGAGGGGTCATGTGGGGAGGCCCCGGGTTAGGGGTGGGGTCATGTGGGGGGTGGTCACAGGGGTTACTCCCTTGACCCCCAGCTTCTCCCCCCCCCCAAAAAAAATTTCCCCACCAGTTGCTGTCCCGACCAGTCAGGGTAAGCTGCTGGCAGGTAGGGACATTTTGTTTACTTAGGTTTACCTCCGTGCTTGTGGATACTCGAGGTAAACAAACCGTTTCGGCCGGCCAGCGGCTTATCCTGATGGGCCGGGAGCCAAAGTTTGCTGATCCCTGAATTATAGGGTTGGCTTATGAATGGGTCATAAAAATTTGCCATTTTTACTTATCCATATTGGGGGGTCGGCTTATAAACGAACCAGCTTATGATTGAGTGTATACGGTATATACCTGAAGTGCTGCCTCACTACTGAGAGATGAGGTGGCCTCTTGTCTTGCAGTGTGTTTCTTCCTAGCATTGTCAAATAAGAAGGGAAAGAAAACTTGAGAGAAGGTGTAGCAATAGACTCAAGTACTGATCTCTTTAGATGATGGTAGTTTGCCAGTGTCTGGGCCATGTTTCTGTGAGGAACAGTGCAAAGGGAGCTACATGGAGTGTTGTTAAAGTACTCTTTCTGGATTGCTCTTGCTGTGATATTTGCTTAGAAAGCAAATGCGTCAAACTCTGATGTCTATTTAGGTTGCTATATACAGAATTGTGTGCTGGCAGGTTATACATGTCAACATTGCAGCCTGTTGCACCCTATTTTTTCCTTTTATTGGACTTTGGTTTGTTTGCATTTCAGCAGTTACTGCTTGCAAAAGATGCATCATGGTTAAAGGTTTGGGTTTCGAGGGGTTTTTTGTTTTTGATTTTTGGTGCCCTCAGACATACTGTAACTACAGTATCTGAATGAGCATACACTGAAAAGATGCTTGAGTCTTGAGTTGTGTTTCAGCTGTGTGGGAGAGCTTCCTGCTGTTGGTTTGCCACAGGGCCATCCTATGTTTGCGTGTCTGCAAGTCATGCAGTGCTTGTTAAGAGACCATAAAGCTCTCCTCTTCTCCTCTGGGTGATGTGTTTATTTTTACCTTGAGGAGCTGACCTACTGTCTCAAGTAAGGCAGTTTGGAATGTGCCCATCAGTCCACGCTAGACTGGTTTCTAATGTAGCAATCCAATGGCACTGCAGGGTTGGCCGGTTTTAATTCTGATGGGGATTTGTACAAAATACACAACCCTTGACTGAAAGAGAAAAGTGATTTTGTGTCGTCTTGGATCACGGTTTGTAATGAAATCATATTGGCTGGTGATACAGTTATAAAAATGTATTGGCAGGCAGTCAGCGAAGAAAGCAAACTTTGACAGACAGAATTTCCATATGTTCTAACTGAGCAGCTTGCCAAGCCTTCATAATTTGCAGTGATTGCATCCAAAACATTAAACTTTATTGTAGGAACAGAATCAAATTGTTTTCCAGACACACTTTTAAAAAAACAGGCAGCACCACATCTTTTCTTTTCTTTTTCGGTTAAGCCTGCGTGTGAATAGCGAGCAGTGTTTCATATTTTATGTCTGTTTCTGGTTTTTGTTGTAGTGACACGCTATCTTAATAAAGGGGAGGGAGGGAAAGCACTATAGATAATACCACTATTTGGAAGTCTCTTCTTTTCACGGGATATGTGATTTTTTCTGAGTGTTAAAAAGTTCCAAATGTTTCCTTGAAACTGTGTAGAACTGGCCTGTTCTAGTGACCAGGTCTTTGAGCTGTTGTGCCAATTGGAAATCCTAAACTTGGGCTCAGTCTTAGTATGTCATGTCTTGGGGATTTGCAGAGATGGTTCTCAGTCTTTAGTGGAGCAAGTAGTGGCTTCCGATCTGAGGGCCAAAGATTATGACTATTGTTTAACTCACCAATCCCCCTCGTGCCCAAATTTTAATTTTTCATGGAGAGGTTCAATGGGTAGACATTAAACAAGTGACTCTTCCCTTCTGTCCATTTTGTCTGTTAAACCAACCTGTTTGAAAAGGGGAATTGCGTTCCTTCCCCAGTTTAATATTAAAGGCTCAGAGCAGGAAAAATATTTTGTGCAAGTGGCAGGTTATAAACCGAATACTGAGTGCACTTTTCATTTTACTGTCATGAGCCAGGGGAATTTAAGGTTAGTTTAGGTTAATATAGCTTAACCTGCAAGATAATAGTTGCAAGGTACCCTGAAGTAGAAGTGTATTGTAGAACTAAGTACTGGGTTGTCATCATGTTCCCATCCCAGATAAGGGAAAGTCAATGGTAATTTACTATGTAAAACATTCTTCTTGTCCTCTATAGGAAATATTTTGGGGACAGATGATTGGATGGAGAATTCCTGAGTGCTACAACTTTTGCATTAGAGTACTAAAGTACTGCTACTATTATTAATATAGGCAGTGCAGTAGTGCCTAACACTTTCCATTATAATCTATAAAATCGCCTAACACTTTCCATTATAATCCCCTGTTTTCATTTGATTGTAACTGTTCTACAAGTTTGCCTTTTGGGCTGAAGTTTTCCATGCTTCATTGATTTTTATGAAAACTTGATAAAAATAGTTCAGCCATCTCCAAGGAGGTGCTCAATAAAAAATAGATATTTATATAGTGCTAAATGTATGCGAGGTTCTTTACAGAAAAATAGGATTCTCTGAAGAGCTTGCAGTCTAAATGGAATAAAAGGAAGATAGGCTCAAGATTCTCAAGCATTTAATATACCAACGTTTGCATGCTGCTGTTTAACATAGGAGATGACAGTTGACAATACCGTGTTCCTCAGATCTACATTTCAATTCTAATAAGTATAAAGTCACTCGTGTCTGGGCGTTGCTCTCTAGATATTTGCAATACTCTTAATATGTGGCTTAGTACTGTATGGGCTTTGTATTGGACAGCAAGATATCTGTGTGTTCCAGCTGCTGGTCCTAAAATGGAAACTGGCAAGTACACCACACAGCGTAATGCTAATAATGAACTGTGGATGCTTACTGCCAGCATAGCTCAGAAGGAGTTCTTAGTCTCTTGGAAGAGAAAGGCGTCTGCAAGCCAAATAATTTTCTAACAGGCACTTCAACAAAATCAAATTACAACTAAGAATTCAGTTTGTATAGGGGAGAGTGATCTAGATGGTACAGAAGCATGTCTCCTGAAGGGCCTGGGTTTAAATCTGAAGGTTAGGATCAGAAGTGAAATAAATTATTGGATCTCAGCTGTGCGGATTTTCTGCATTTGTTCATATTATTCAATCAGTCTTACTTTGGTATGATTGGCATTTTCTGCTATGGAGGGACCCAGGACTGGAATAGCAGGTGTGTTTCAAATCAGGATTGAAATGTGTTTTTAGGGCTCTACTGGAGAGGTTTGCAAAGCTTATGTGTTGTCAGTCTCTCATTTAGCACTAAAAATACACACTCTACCTGCCCCCCTAATTCTTTCCAAAGAAATATAGATTTAATTTACTTCAACAAGTTATCTCAAGTTCAGGATATTAGCATGGGACTCTAGCCTCAATTCTGTAAAATTCTTCATTAAAAGTGAATAGAAAACCCAGTGAAGGGTTGACAAATTGTCAGATATAAAAAGGCAAGTTGTTAATTTATTTTGTAGTTGTAACAAATACTAAAGCCAAGCAAGTAACCAGGATCCTCCAGTTTGTGCGCACACACTCTGGCCTGCTAATTAGTCACATTTTTGTCCCTCTCCTTCTGAGCCCTTTCCAAGCATCTGTCCTCCAGTGAATTAGTCTGAAAAATGTAAGGGCTGTGATATTGTTTACCTGCTCTCTATTTCTTCTCTCGCCCTAATTTGTTTTTATCTACTTTCTTGTTCTCCATTCTTCTCCGTTGTTACTAAATAGGCTTTGAAGATGAAGGATCATTGTCCTCTTGCAAAAGTTAGAATGCAAAGGTTACGGCTGGGAATTCATTAGGGCCCCATAGTTAATTACCCTTCTATGACGTCAATAGAGACACAGCTGTATGGGGCTTTATTATGGGTCTGACTCTTGGTAGCTCCCATAGTTCTGTGACTTGCTTGGCTATGCTCGGGGAGTGCTGTCTGCTGAGGATTATTAAATAAATGTTAACAGGGGCTCTTGAGATGTTCATCAGACAATATCAGGAATTGATGAGGTTAAATAAGTATCTGGCATGTATCACGTGACTAATCGGTGACACATGAAAATTATTTTTAAATGTTTTAGAAAACCCAGTTAGCAAAATCTCAGTGCTTTTTTCTTCTCTAAAGGTATGGAGCCTTGGCTTGATGGTGTAGATTAAAATAGGTATTGGCCAGGCATCAGTTTAACAGAATGGACAAATCAGTGATGAGGAATGGTGTGAGTACACTGCAGGATTCAATTTAGTCAGCATAATAAAATGAAATATTTGGGGCCTTTTCCTATGGACCATGTGGAATTAATATTCTAGCATTTGGTACAAATATAACTTTGGTGGCTAGTGAAATACAGAACATATCCTCCTCAGCACTGATGTCCAAATGGTTGTGGCACTAAACATTTTCTTTCTGGCAGGGTACTTACCAACGTTGCATACTTTAAATGGAGCACTGAGACTACAGCCAATTACAGGGGAAAGTTTCATGTAATTTGTTCTTCTCTTAGTACGTGTCTGACAGGCATCGGGTTCATAGAGAGGTCTCAGGTACATGCTTCCTAATAGGTACTGGGGAGGGATTTGGGGCAAAACTTTGGAATTCAGGTCTGATTAGTAAAAAAGGCTGGAAGGGGAAGGAAAGAAAACCTTCCCAAAATGTGGGCGTGGGAAATAGCAACCTGTTCTTTGAAGAAAATAAAACTCTAAATCAAAAACAGTTTTAATTTAAAAAATTAACTAAAAATCAGAAGCAGATAGTTTGTAGTCTTGTGGATGGTTGTCAGTTGTCAGCTGCTTGAATCAGATTTCTCCTTCCTTGTTTCTTAATGTTATTTTTTGAAAGCCATAATTACTAGGTCTGAGCCCCACTCCTTCTT
Organism: Emys orbicularis; assembly: GCF_028017835.1. Taxonomy (NCBI): domain Eukaryota; kingdom Metazoa; phylum Chordata; order Testudines; family Emydidae; genus Emys; species Emys orbicularis. The sequence continues at coordinate 9,180,842 of NC_088707.1, read as the reverse complement.
GGTCTCTGGTGTGAACCGAGGCATTCTCAGCAGAGACCACCTGTGGTTATCAGTATTGACTATGTATCATTCCTGACAATTGGAAAGCGAGAGTATAGTCTTGAATGGAAGGCAATATATGTCATTAATGCAATTCTGGCTTATCCATCAGAATTAGGCATTGGAGGGCAGGTCTACACTACAGCCCAGATCGACGCTCTGAGATCAATCCACCAGCGGTCGATTTAGCGGGTCTAGTAAAGACCTGCCAAATCGACAACAGATCGCTCTCCAGTATAGATCCCTGTACTGTACCCCCTGACGAGAAGAATAAGGTAAGTCTCCCGTCGAACCCCCCCCCACCCCCCCGCGGTGTAGACCCTGCGGTAACTCGACCTAAGGTACGTCGACTCCAGCTATGTTGTTCACGTAGCTGGAGTTGCGTTGCGTAGCGTAGGTCGACTTACCGCAGTAGTGGAGACATAGCCTCAGACACTGAGCAGTGAAGCTGCCTAGCGCACTGAAAGCTATTTGGTGGAAAACATGTCCCCTAATTCCTTTCCATGACTTTCATTTTTGTGGCCATAGAAGACCAATAAATTACTATTGTTATCATACCTAATATTTTTAAATGAAATAAAAAAAACAACTTTGTGTCAATGCAGCATTTATTTTAAATGTCAAACAGTCAATAGTTTGGAAATTTAAAAGATTATGGTTTCTCCTACAATGTTAATTTGGCCACATTTTACCTTTTACAGCTTAGTCTATTCCCATGAGGTGTCAAATTCTCTTTAACTCCTTTGAAAATTACATACTAAGTTAATGTTGTGAATACATTTTTAATTTTTAGAATTTCTTGATTGAGTACCGGATATTTCAACCTTAATATTACATTAATGCTACCTGTTGTATTTAATAATAATAATTAGAGATGGACCAAAACTGGAACCTAAAATCCAAACTGTTTTGAATTTGGAAGTTGATAACCATTTGGATATGGGGAATAATCAGATATAAATATAAAAAATAGACTAGATCTTTAAGGATCTGCTAGTATCCCTTCCAAACAAAGTAATGCATGAGATAAATTAAAACAATAATTTAATAGTTTCATACTCAAAATGAAAATGTATTTACCTATGTAGAAAGATCTGTATTCTGTATGCTGTTGAGACATAAATCTGCCCATCCATCTCTTTCCCAAAGACCACAGCTTTCATGTGGCTTATAAATGTGATCTGTGAGCACTACCATATTGCTGTGTGTATAGTAATGCAGACAGGAGAGTTTGGGGCATGTGTCAGGGTTAGCTATTGTGTGTAAATTTATCATCACTTCACAGAAAAAAGTCTTTATTTTTAGATTTAGTACACGAGTGCAGGAAAGTTGTTTCATTATGACCAGATGTTACTGCTTTAATTAGCTGTGTTTGGACCGTTAAATTTCCTAGGGGGCATCTGAGCATTCAAATTTACATCAACAAACAAGTAACAGTAAGCTCCATGCATTTTAATGGTGGAACCTGCTACATTAGAATTCAGTGCCTGGATATTGTATTTGCGATGGGAGTCAAGATGTCTTTGTTTATCATTGTTTATCTTCTACTCATCCATGGGTGGCGGGTGGAGCCCCCCTTTGGCGAGGCTAGCCACTGGCTCTGCCCCTTCTGCACACTCCCCCTCCACCCGGAGGAGCTCCGAGCTGGCCGGAGGCCTGAGCACCCCCCACCCCCCTGCAGCCAGATATGCCCCAACTCCCCCGCCCCCCACCAGCCTGGAGGAGCCCTGAGCCAGCTGCACCACGCCTCCCCAGACCCCAAGCCGCCATGAAGAAAAGCGGCTCAGACTCTCCTCCAGAAGAAGTTTTCACTATGCCTAGGGCAAGGGTTCTCAGGACAAATTTTTCGGTGGCCTCAGAATGAGGCCACCAACTCTTGCTGGTGGCCACTCTCACACTTTTTAAAAAAATACTTAATTAGCTTTAGGAAAAACAAATAAATATGCACATAGACACGTCCAAATCGTAATTTATTTATTGCTCACTAGTAAGTCCGTTGTGAAAAGTGATATTAACAAACGTAAAGTATCACTTTGCACAGAAGACTTACTCAGCCCTGGCAAGCCTGTGAACAAATTAAGCCCTGTATTGGGGGTCGGGGTAGGCAGTAGGGGCCAGGGGTGATGGAGTTGTGGGGGCTGGGGGAGACAGTGGGGGTCCATAGCCAGAGCCCAAAGCCCCGTGGCCGGGGGATGGGGATGGAGCCTGAAGCCGTGCAGCCGGAGCCCAAACCCCTGGGGATGGAACCTGCCACTCCACTACCCCGGGGGTGAAGCCCAAAACCTGCACCCCACCACCCCTGGGAAGGTGGGGAACTCACCAGCTGCTGGCTCCTCCAGCGTTGTGCCCCAGCTACCTCCAGAGGGGGGCGGGGCCCAACCCCTGCTTGCAGTCCTAGCAGACAACACCAAGGAGCAACAGGGAGGGGGAGGGGCCACTGCTTTGCCCCCCTCCCCCCAGTCACAGCCCAGAAGGCTGTGGCAGCAAGAAAAGCCACTGGTGGCTGCATGCGGCCATGGTGGCCACATTTAAGAAACACTGGCCTAGGTCTCTACCAAATTCAGAGTCCATTCTGGTCAATTTCACAGTTAGAGGGTTTTTTAATTGGTCGATTTCACGATTTCAGATGTTTACATCTGAAATTTCAGGATGTTCTAACCGTGGGGGTCCAAATCCAAAATGGGATTGAGGGGGAGGGGGTTTGCAAAGTTGTTTTAGAGAGGGAATCCCAAGATTGCCATTCTCACTTCTGTGCTGACCTCAGGGCTGGGCTAGAAGAGGTTCCCAGAGATAAAGGTGGGTAGGTACCAGGGGTTCTTAGCTGCTAGTCCAGGCCAGTGGCAAATTAAAGCAGGGGCCCTCGGCCAATTTGTGGGCCCCCAAGAAAAATGGTTGCCCCATCCCCAGAAGAAGCCCCAGGGGCAGTAGCCCCTACCCAGTCACCCTGAGTCCCGGCAGGAACCGTGGGGGAAGAAGCCCCAAGCCCAGGCGCACTGAGCCCGGCTGCAGCCTCAGGGGCAGACTTTAGCAGACTCAGGGAGGTGGTAGGTAAGATCCCATGGGAAGTAAGTCTAAGGGGAAAAACAGAGTTGACAGTTTTTCAGAGAAATTATTATTAGGGCACAAGAGCAAACTATCCCTCTGCGTAGGAAAGATAGGAAGTTAGGCAAGAGATCACCTTGGCGTAACCAGGAGATCTTCAATGATCTGAAACTCAAAAAAGGGTCCTACAAAAATTGGAAACTAGGTCAAGTTACAAATGATGAATATAAACAAATAACATAAGTATGTCGGGACAAAATTAGAAAGGCCAAGGCACAAAATGAGATTAAACTAGATAGAGACGTAAAGGGTAACAAGAAAACATTCTACAAATACATTAGAAGCAAGAGGAAGACCAAGGACAGGGTGGGCCCATTACTCAATGAGCGGGGAAAGATAACAACAGAAAATGTAGAAATGGAAGATGTGCTGATGTTTTTGTTTTGGTTTTCACCAAAAAGTTTAGTAGTGATTGGATGTGTAACATAGTGAACGCCAGTGAAAATGAGGTAGGATCTGAGGCTCAAATAGAGAAAAAACAAGTTGAAAAATTACATAAACAAGTTAGATGTCTTCAAGTTGCCAGAGTCTGATGAAATACATCCTAGAGTACTCAAGCTGATTGAGGAGATATCAGTACTATTAGCAATTATCTTCAAAAACTAATGGAAGATGGGAGAGATTCCAGAGGACTGGAAGAGGGCAGATATAGTGCCACTCTATAAAAAAGGGAATAAGTACAACCCAGTGAATAACAGACCAGTCAGCTTAACTTCAGTACCCGGAAAGATAATGGAGCAAATAATCAAGCAATTAATTTGCAAACGCCTTGAAGATAAGGTGATAAACAACAGTCAGCATGGATTTGTCAAGAATAAGTCATGGCAAACCAACCTAAGAGCTTTCTTTGGCAGGATAACAAGTCTTGTGGATGGGGAAAAGCGGTAGATGTGGTATATCTTGACTTTAATAAGGTTTTTGATATTGTCTCATAAACAAACTAGGGAAATACAACTTAGATGGAGCTACTATAAGGTGGGTGTATAACTGGTTGGAAAACTATTCCCAGTGAATAGTTATCAGTGGTTCACAGTCAAGCTGGAAGGGCATAGTGAGTGGGGTCCCCAGCACAGGCGCTGGCTTCTAGTTTTCCCTGGGGGTGCTCAACCCCTGCTCAGCCCAGGCCCCACCCCCACTCCACCCCTACACCCAGACACCACCCTTCTCCCACCCCACTCTACCCCCACCCCGCCTCTTCCTTCCCCGTCCCCCAAGCACACCCCATCCCCACTCCTCCCCCTCCCTCCCAGCACCTCCTGCACGCCGCGGAACAGCTGTTCTGCAGTGTGCAGAAGGCACTGAGAAGGAGGGGGAGGAGTTGATCTGTGGGGGCCACTGGTGGGCACGAGTGGGGGGGAGAGAGGGGAGCTTCACTGCCGGTGGTTGCTAAGCACCCACTAATTTTTCTCCCATGGAGAACCCATGGAGTCTGCGCCTTCCCAGTTCTGTTCAATATCTTCATAAATTATGTAGATAATGGCATTAGAGAGTACACTTATAAAGTTTGTGGATGATAGCAAGGTGGGAGGAGTTGCATCGCTTTGGAGGATAAGATTAAAATTCAAAATGATCTGGACAAACTGGAGAAATGGTCTGAAATAAATAGGATGAAATTCAATAAGAATAAATGCACAGTACTCCACTTAGAAAGAACAATCAGTTGCGCACACATACAATGGGAAATGACTGCCTAGGAAAGAGTACTGTGGAAAGGGATCTGAGGGTTATAGTTGACCACAAGTTAAATATCAGTCAACAGTGTAACACTGATGCAAAAAAGGCAAACATCATTCTGGAATGTATTAGCAGGGGTGTTGTAAGCAAGACATGAGAAGTAATTCTGCTCTACTCCGCGTTGGTTAGGCCTCAACTGGAGTATTATGTCCAGTTCTGGGTGCCACATTTCTGGAAAGATGTGGACAAATTGGAGAAAATCCAGAGAAGAGCAACAAAAATTATTCAAGGTCTAGAAAACATGATCTATGAGGAAAGATTGAAAAAATTGGGTTTCTTTAGTCTGGAGAAGACTGAGAGTGGACCTGATAGCTTTCAAGTACATAAAAGGTTGTTACAAGGAGGAGGGTGAAAAATTGTTCTTATTAATCTCTGAGGATAGGACAAGAAGCAATGGGCTTGAATTGCAGCAAGAGAGGTTTAGGTTGGACATTAGGAAAAACTTTGTCAGTGTCAGGGTGGTTAAGCACTGGAATAAATTGCCTAGGGAGATTGTGGCATCTCTGTCATTGGCAATTTTAAAGAACAGGTTAGACAGACGTGTCAGGAATGGTCTAGTGGTTATGTCATCCTGCCTTCAGTGCAGAGGATTAGACTATTTGACCTCTTGAGATCCCTTCCAGTCCTACATTTCTATGATTCTATGACCAGCAGCATGTGAAAGATGGGGAAGAGGAACGTAACAAAAATGTGTACCTTTTTATATACATTATAAACCTTTGGATTTTTTTGTTTATTAAATTTATATCAACTATACTTCCCCTTCTGCAGTGCTGTTTCCAATTTCTTGTTGGTGTAACAGAAGGATACAAAGAAGGTATTGATTGGCTTTATGGATCAGTTCAGGGAGAGTTCTCCATGAAGAGATGACGGTATGGAAGTGGGCACCAAGTGGAAGCAGAAATAAGCTAATATCATTGGTGGAGTATTGGGACAAGGGTGATGCAATACTAGACAAGAACAGATACATAGAGAATGCCAGAGGGCTTGACGCTATGGAAATGAAGCATAAATTTGGTATGATGGAAAAAAGGAGTCAGTGGAGAGATTCAGAGAAAGTAAACAAAAGTGAAACATCTTTGTCCTGTGTGGTTTTGTCTTCGTAACTGCGGCAGACATTCATCCCACAGTCTGGGAAAGGGTCAAATGCTACACAATAAAACCTGAAACAACTTGTTGGTAAATTTGAAAGGTAAGGCGTGCATACTTACAATGGAATCTTATGGATGATAACATAACCCTAAAAATGGTTAATGTAATTAAATTCAGTACTGTGGTAATTTGATGTACTATTTAAAGTTATTTAACTTTCTTACTTCATTTCCAAGGAGAAAGTATTGTTCATCACATTATCACTACCATGCATCACCCTCAAGACCTAACACTAAGTCTGCATGGGGGCTGAATTGCCTATTACTCTTTCCAGATAGGAGGGGAAGCAGTTGGGGAAGCATCTGGAGAAATACAACATAGAGCTTTTTTCCGACGGACCTTAGCTGTTGTTCAGTTATTTATTTGTGCATTTTGTGTATTGGCTATTGCTGAGGCATCTGGGAGCCATAACCTGTCAAACAAGCAAAACAATCTCCACTGGAGACAGTTAGTTGAAATGAATGAGGTGTAGATTCTGTCTGTATGTCATTCTCCAGAGTTCCACCGAAATCTGCTTCCATGTACGGTCCTCCTTTACAACTCTTCATGGCTTTCCTTAAAATATGCAATACAGGCATCGAAGGTTCATGTGGCCATTTTCATTTGCATCTTAACCTACAAATTATCAAACTGAGTACAATTTTAAATTCCTAAGCCATAGCTCAAATCTTTTACAGCTTTCTGTTTGACTTAATTCTACATAAAGCTTCTATTTGTCAGGGTTTATTAATTTCATTTTTTTTCATGATTTATTTTTAGCAATGTTTAAGTTTCATGTAGAAGTCAAAAAATTAAGGTTTTTCAGGGCTTTTTCTTTGTATATACTATAATGAGTAATAAATAAAAGACAAATTCTCCCATCATTTATAGCATAAGTGCTAACATGGGAGTTGGGTGGGTGTACACAAAGGTACACAAAGTGTTCCATAAAATAGTACAGTCCTTTTGAATACAGACCTGCTTAAATAATAGTCATGGTTTTTTTATACAATTTTAGCGCAATGTGGTTTCCATGTAATCAGTTTCTACTGTAAATTTAAAAATACTGTAATTGAACTTGGAAAGAGAATGTAAATGTTTGATAGAGTAATTAAGTAGTGATATCCCTGACCAGGATTAGCCTCTGATGGAACTACTCAGATTATTGCAGAAGAAAGCAGAGGGGCCTTGCTATTACTGCTATAATAATACATACTTAATTAAGTAATAATATAATTCCCTTTGGCTAATAATATTATTCATTACTAAGTGATGATAATAATAATAATAAAGTGATAATATCCCTCCCCTAAAGGTCAGAAAAGCATTTTCCAAGGAAGCAAGATTTTGTGTCTGACAGATGAAGTTTCCAGCAACGTCCAGAAAACTGATGTCACGCTACTTGTTTTACTGTAGGCACACTGAATTTGAGGCCCGCTCCCCTGTATTCTGATTGGACCATAGAGTCCATTTGCATCGTTATGTTGTCTATTGTAGGATCTGATGAGAAAGTTAAAAAAAAAAAGCTTCATTCAATTACATCATGTAATGGCAGACAGCTAAAAAGTGACAAGTTTTTAAAGTGCTTATATACCAATGCTAGAAGTCTAAATAATAAGATGGGTGAACTAGAGCACCTCATATTAAATGAGGATATTGATATAATAGACATCCCAGAAACTTGGTGGAATGAGGATAATCAATGGGCCACAGTAATACCAGGGTGCAAAATATATCGGAAGGACAGAACTGATCATGCTGGTGGGGGAGTGGCACTATATGTGAAATAAAGCATAGAATCAAATGAAGTAAAAATCTTAAATGAATCAAGCTGTACCATAGAATCTCTATGGATAGTAATTCCATGCTTGAATGATAAGAATATAGCAGTAGGGATATATAACAGGCCACCTGACCAGGATGGTGATAGTGACTGTGAAATACTCAGGGAGATTAGTATTGTATTAGTACTTGTGTCTGATAAAGTGGGCATTCACCCACGAAAGCTTATGCTCCAATACTTCTGTTAGTCTTAAAGGTGCCACAGGACCCTCTGTTGCTTTTTTCAGGGAGATTAGAGAAGCTATTAAAATAAAAAACTCAGTAATAATGGGGGATTTCAACTATCCCCATATTGACTGGGAACATGTCACCTCAAGAAGGGATGCAGAGACAAAGTTTCTTGACACCTTAAATTACTGCTTCTTGGAACAGCTAATCTTGGAACCCACAAGAGGAGAGGCAATTCTTGATTTAGTCCTAAGTGGAGCACAGGATCAGGTCCAAGAGGTGACTATAGCTGGACCTCTTGGTAATAGTGACCATAATATAATTAAATTTAACATCCCTGTGGCGGGGAAAACACCACAGCAGCCCAACACTGCAGCGTTTAATTTCAGAAAGGGGAACGACACAAAAATGAGGTTAGTTAAAAAGAAGTTAAAAGATTCAGCACCAAAACCTGCATGGAAACTTTTTAAAGACACCAGAATAGAGGCTCAACTGAAATGTATCCCCCACATTAAAAAACCTAGTAAAAGAACCAAAAAAGAGCCACCATGGCTAAACAAGAAAGTTAAAGAAGCAGTGAGAGGCAAAAAGGCATCCTTTAAAAAGTGGAAATTAAATCCTAATGAGGAAAATAGAAAGGAGCATAAACTGTGGCAAATGAAGTGTAAAAATATAATTAGGAAGGCCAAAAAAGAATTTGAAGAACAGCTAGCCAAAGACTCCAAAAGTAATAGCAAAGAAAATTTTAAGTACATCAGAAGCAGGAAGCCTGCTAAACAACCAGTTTAGCCACTGGACGATTGAGATGCTAAACGAGCACTCAAGGACAATAAGGCCATTGCGGAGAAACTAAATGAATTCTTTGCATAAGTCTTCACTGTTGAGGATGTGAGGGAGATTCCCAAACATGAGCCATTCTTTTTAGGTGACGAATCTGAGGAACTGTCCCAGATTGAAGTGTCATTAGAGGAGGTTTTGGAACAAATAGATAAACTAAACAGTAATAAGTCACCATTACCAGAGGGTATTCACCCAAGAGTTCTGAAGGAACTCAAATGTGAAATTGCAGGACTACTATCTGTCATCTGTAACCTGTCATTTAAATCAGCTCCTGTACCAAATGACTGGAGGATAGCTAATGAGACCCCAGCAATTACAGGCCTGTAAGCCTGACTTCAGTACCAGGCAAACTGGTTGAAACTATAGTAAAGAACAAAATTGTCAGACACATGGATGAACATAATTTGTTGGGGAATAGTCAATATGTTTTTTGTAAAGGGAAATCATGTCTCACCAATCAACTAGAATTCTTTGAGGGGGGTCAACAAGCATGTGGACAAGGGGGATCCAGGGGATATAGTGTATTTAGATTTTCAGAAAGCATTTGACAAGGTCCCTCACCACAGGCTCTTAAGCAAAGTAAGCTGTCATGGGATAATAGGGAAGGTTCTCTCATGAATTGGTAACTGGTTAAAAGATAGGAAACAAAGGGTAGGAATAAATGGTCAGTTTTCAGAATGGAGAGAGGTAAATAGTGGTGTCCCCCAGGGGTCTGTACTGGGCCCAGTCCTATTTAACATATTCATAAATGATCTGGGAAAAGGGGTAAACAGTGAGGTGGCAAATTTTGCAGATGATACAAAACTACTCAAGATAGTTAAGTCCCAGGCAGACTGCGAAGAGCTACAAAAGGATCTCTCAAAACTGGGTGACTGGGCAACAAAATGGCAGATGAAATTCAATGTTGATAAATGCAAAGTAATGCACATTGGAAAACATAATCCCAACTATACATATAAAATGATGGGTCTAAATTAGCTGTTACCACTCAAGAAAGATCTTGGAGTCATTGTGGATAGTTCTCTGAAAACGTTCACTCAGTGTGCAGCGGCAGTCAAAAAGCGAACAGAATGTTGTGAATCATTAAAAAAGGGATAGATAATAAGACTGAAAATATCATATTGTCTCTATCTAAAGTCATGATACGCCCACATCTTGAATACTGCTTGCAGATGTGGTCACCCCATCTCAAAAAAAAGTTATATTGGAATTGGAAAAGGTTCAGAAAAGAGCATCAAAAATTATTAGGGGTATGGAGCGGTTGCCATATGAGGAGAGATTAATAAGACTGGGACTTTTCAACTTGGAAAAGAGACGACTAAGGGGGGATATGATTGAGGTCTCTAAAGTCATGACTGGTGTGGATAAAGTAAATAAGGAAGTGTTATTTACTCCTTCTCATAACACAAGAACTAGGGATCACCAAATGAAATTAATAGGCAGCAGGTTTAAAACAAACAAAAGGAAGTATTTTTTCACACAATGCACAATCAACCTGTGGAACTCCTTGCCAGAGGATGTTATGAAGGCCAAGACTCTAACAGGGTTCAAAAAAGAACTAGATAACTTCATGGAGGATAGGTCCATCAATGGCTATTAGCCAGGGTGGGCAGGGATGGTGTCCCTAGCCTCTGTTTGCCAGAAGCTGGGAATGAGCGACAGGGGATGGATCACTTGATGATTACCTGTTCTGTTCATTCCCTCTGGGGCACCTGACATTGGCCGCTGTCAGGAAACAGGATACTGGGCTAGATGGACCTTTGATCTGACCCAGTATGGCCGTTCTTATGTAGCGGTGGTTTAAAGAGGTGGTTAAAGAGGGGATCAAGAACAACAAGGAGTCCAGTGGCACCTTAAAGACTAACAGATTTATTTGGGCATAAACTTTCGTGGGTAAAAAACCCACTTCTTCAGATGCAAGGGGATCAAGGTGTCATTAACCTAATACAATATCACTGGGGAAATTTTTAGTGGGAGAGTCTAATTTGCTGATTTTGGCATCATTAAGTGTCCTATGAGTGATATTACAGCACCAAGGGAAGAATTAAATGTTTGTTTTAAATGATACCAAAATTTAACAAGCAAAGATAAATCAGTTTTAAATATGTGTTAATAAATATACTGTCTATAATGTAATAGAGACAGTCTCAACTCTTGAATTTTATAGAACATTTGCATAATCTTAAATAATTATAAAGTTTTTATGCCGCTTTATTTTAACACACATGGGGATATTTTCAAAGACACAAATGGCGGATAGGCATCTAACTCCCATTCACTTTCAATGGGAGTTAGATGCTTATCATATATATCTTTAAAAACCTCCCCCATTGTAGGTATAATTCTGTAGTGTGAAGATGAAGATTACAGCAGCATGAGTCACGCTGTATGACTAACCTCTCTGTGTGGGGGAATCACCTGCTGCCTTTTTTGGCCACATTATGAAATGTTTTAATTAAAAGATCATTTTAGCAATAAACTGTGAAGATGCAGCTAAGGTCAGTGCCAGTGTATGCTTCGATCTAAGTGTATGCAGGCTTATTTGAAGCATTCCAAACTATAGAGCTTGTATACATGGTATTAACTACACTGGTTGAATTTTTTTTAAATAAAGTCTGAATACAATTATTGTGCATTCTAGGTCTGTGCTTCCTACATACAAATAAGGCCAAATTTGGATTATGCCTCTAAACATTCTAGAAACAAGTATCAGCATTGGTTTATATCTTGGTTCATAGGTTTGAATAAAAGGTAAATATGAGCTGAATCCAGACATGGGAGGCAATGTCTGAAAGGGAAGTGATTCTAGACAAAGGCAGGACCTCCCAGGCACTGATCAGCATAGAGCAGAGTACACAGCAAATGCTAGTCACCATGCAGCCCAGCCTATAGGAGGGGATCTAGCAGATGTCAATCTCCATACCTCTCCACAGGTTTCAGCAGAAACTTGTGGAGACAATTTAACTATTGCTACATTTCACTGCGTAAAATTATAAATCTTGTTGTTTGTCTTAAAGCAAAGGTCCTAAATATTCTGAGGAATTCTGAGTATAAATGAGTAGCGGGGAAATCTATTTAGAAAGATGATGTTTCTGCATATTATAAGTGGATTTTTTTCTTTGAATGGCCTCTGCATATTCCCACTTTTGGGGTGCACTGACTGCTGCTTAGACTAGTGGAATCTTCTTTGTAGCAGCGTCCATTGGAGCCCTCTTGCGCCTCCTGCCCCTCCCCTCCAGGCTCTGAATGTTCAGGGGGCGGGGCTATACAGTGGAGGTATGGCATGACTTGCCAACCCACTCTGTACCTTTCATTGCCTCCCTGAGTCTATAATTGAAATTAGGGCTCAGAGGAAGAGAGGAAGGTGGGTGTGATGTGTGTGCAGAGGTCATTTTGAAGAACCCCAATTACAGGAGAGTAACCTTCATTTCTTGAGTTAATTAGATCAGACATTGTATTCCTTTTTCTCCTACCTGCCGTAGCTCAGCAGTGAGCTACTTACATTTAGTCCCATCAGTTCGCTATTTACAGTCTGCTAAGGTTTGTGTAAAAGCGAACCATAAATCTTATTGACTGGCTGGACTCAGTTTTATTCTGTGTGTTGTGTGCTCTTTGAAAGGACAGTGTTTATTTTTTAATCTCCTGCCTTTCTACAGTATTATTCTAAATCTAATCATACACCAGGCTTAGACTATGTCCATGGTGGCAAAAATATGCTCTAAAATGTTAGCGGTACAAAGCACATAAAGTTTAGGATTTTTATGCTGAGCGTCAGGCAGGGAATCAGCTGGTAGAGTTAAATCTTTTGCAGTTCTGAATTTTTAAGATTTTTTTGCCAAGAATGGAAATAATAATATCTCTATGCTTTTCTATTAATAGAAATGACATAATACATGAGGTACAGCATTTTATGTTTTATTGTATCAATTTATTAAAGCCATGTATTTACACTGTATTGTGGATAGTGACATTTCTGCATTCATTGCTTTACACTGTAGTGTGGATATTCGCATTTCTGTATTCATTGCTTGCTCTGATGTGAAAAAACAAAACAAAAACAATGGCCAACAGATTCTTGGTGTTTGAGGACTGGCTGCCATCTCTCCACCCTTGGCCAAGAATGCTCTCCACAGAAGTGCAGAAAGAGCCCCTTGGAGAGGGGGCTTAAAGCTGCATCATACCCTTTGCATCAGTTAAGTGCATTCCAGGCCTTCCAATCCAGCAGCAAGATTTGCAGCATAGATCGTGTATTTTCAAGGGCAGCAGGGCTTGGTTGAAAGGAGGATCTCTCTGAGATCATTAAGGTAATAGTAAATGGGAAAACTGTCAAGGCAAGTTAATTGTAAAGCCTAATGATTTTGATGTTAGCCCTTTAGAATGAGGAAAAGCACCCTTGGCCCTATGTCTGCGCTAAAGTGCTTTAATTTTTGTCCCTGGAGAGCTGAATTGAGCATCTTGTGCATTTAAAAGCAACCTGTGATAAATGATTCCCTTTGTGAAAAAATCGGCTTTCAGAATCCTGCTGTAACATTGGACTGCAGCAAGGGAGTTATACAGTAAATCTGCAGATAATGGTTCATGCTGCTCCTTCCCCCATAAGCCTTTTTGAAATATTGCCGACAAGCAAACATTTAAATGCTCAGAAATAAATGAATGAGCAAACATTCCTTGGCATCTGTCTGAATGGAGGAGGGGTAGTTTGTTTTTAAAAAATGAGAAAGTCCTTCTGTAATGGCCACTCCACCCCGGGGCTAGCAATTCATCTTGTAGCACAGGTGGGAGCATTCTGAACCAGGACTGTGAAGCGCTAGGGTTAAAACGCTGTTGCTGATGACCTGGGTAGGGGGATGTCACGTTTTATGTAGTTTTCACAGTAAGAAGGTATCTTTAAAACTGGTTTTGTACTTTAAAAACGATGACAATCTAAATCATAGTATGAATCACCAGATAACCGGTATTGGGTGAAATATCAATTTGTCACTTGTTTTGCTTTGCTGATGTTACATATTGGCAGGTTTGAAGGTGAAGAGGTAGGTTTCACACAGGCAGGGACAGGGGACCCAGAGGAAAGGAGAGCACGGTAAACAGACCTGCTGATAGACTGCTGCTGCTCCTTGCTGTCACCATTTTCAGAAGCCCCTTGAGAGGCTGCTGTGTGTTTCAGGAAACGAGTGACAACACAGAGTCCTTCTTGGAGGTTATCTCCAGCTGACAGGTTTTGTGGTTAATGCAAAATATGGTGGTTTGCTGTGTGACTACTTACTTTCAGTAACCTTTAAATGGAGATGAAATGTTATAGACCTAAAAAACTTAATGAAGTTGCAGCCTCTCATTCTCTTCAGAAAAGTTGACATTGTCCGGAGTGGCTTCAGCTGCACTGTTTCTCCCTCTGATTGCCAGGCACATGCACTTCCACTTCTCCCTGTCTCCCCTCCCTAAACGTGGGGACCTATACTGGGGAACACCAACCCTGGATAGAAACTAGGAAATTAACACAAACGCGTACTAGGTTTTATGACAGAGAAGGTCACATCACAACCCACCTTGTCTACTTAAATCAGAAGTTAAGGGAAATGTCTCCGGCATTCCTTTCCACTTTATTTTGCATCCAACAATGCCGGTGACATGCTCCAATATTCCATAAGACTTTCACTTCCATCTCCAAGATAGCAAAAAAGTATTATGTATCCAACTTCATCAAACCTGTCCTCTCAAATAAAACCTTCGCAGCAACCTCAGCAATGTTAGAGCAGATTAATTTCCCAAATACTGGGCATGTGTGACAGTCAGATGTGCTGATCTGTTGATTGATACAAGGGTGTAGAAGGTTACTATTAAGAGAGAGCAAGCGAGAGCTGGTATTTACTCTTTTCTGTTAATGTAAAACATTAGGATTTATGCCTCGTACCTCATGGATTATTTGATATTAAAATAGCAACTTTCTGAGATATAAAAACATTATTTTGTGGTTTCTTGGTTATAATTTTTCTCCTCCAAAAATTGTTGTAAAGATCGCCTAGCTGTATAGAAGGATGGTTAAAAATGCTAAATGTTATCAAAATAGTTCTTCTGTAGTAAGATGTGCCACATGCAAAATACAGGAAGAGTGCTGTGGTAGAATGGCTTTGTTGGCATTGACTAGCAATGAACCGCTTTCCTCACTTTTGGCTTCGCCAGTAAGAAGTATTGCTGCCATTCCAAATGCCCGCTGATAACACCTTTATACTAAAGCTGACCAAAACATTTTCACAGGGGAAAATGCAGTTAGTTGAATTAACATTTTCTGCGTGAAAAGAGAGATTTCAGCAGAATTTTCCTTCATGAAGAACAAAACGGTTTGGTTTGGTTTGGCCATTTGAAACGACTCAAACAATTTAGTTTAGCTCAGTTAAAACCCCCTTTTGCTGTCCGTGTGAACACAGTTTAACAGCTTTAAGATAGTTTTGTTTTGGTGGCACTGTACAAGAGGACAAGCTCAGATTATCTGGCTATGTCTACATGGAAGCTAAGGGGGTTTTCAGTGGAGCTCAGCTAACAATTGAAAAACGCACCTTTTTGCTCTTGTTGACACGGCCTTTATTTGTAATAAGTCTCTGAAATATAAATGCAAGCCCAATGGTCAAGTAAACTCTCTTTTTTCTGTGTGAGCACTCTAGCCTTCTAATTCATTATAAGTGATGTCATAACCATAGCTGTATTGCCATCTAGCCCTAAATGGTATGTTCTTTCCCTGTGTTTCTTCTTTACAGTACGCTTTGCACCTTATAGACCTCCGGACATCTCCCTGAAACCACTGCTCTTTGAGGTGCCAAGCATCACCACAGAGTCTGTGTTTGTCGGACGGGATTGGGTGTTCCATGAGATAGATGCACAGTTGCAGAGTGCCAATGCCAGTGTGAACAGAGGGGTGGTGATTGTTGGGAACATTGGCTTTGGTAAAACTGCCATTATCTCCAGACTGGTTGCTCTCAGCTGCCATGGCACACGAATGAGACAGATTGCCTCTGATAGCCCACATGCCTCCCCAAAACGTAAGTACTGCTACACAGAGAGAGCTCTGAAATGCGTGAATTTCATACGTTTGTGTTTAGCACCTTTCACCCACAAGGATCCCATTACCACTTCTTCCCATCCCCCAATAGACCAGTTCAGAGATTGTTGCCAAACCTGCCATAATGGGGCCCCCTGACATGGTTTACTGTTCATGTGCCAGACCTGGACAATGTGGAGCATAAACTGGTTCATGCCAACTGAGGCCCCCTGAGGAATCAGGCTGTCTTTTCTTCTATTGCTCCCTGGCTTGGGCACATCATGGGTTCTCCCAATGGCGTGCTTAATGGGAAACCTCCATCTGTTATTCCCCTAACTCGTTACCACAACACACATTTGTGCTGGACACATTACCTATTCCTTCCTGTACGATTGATCTATCCCCATCTATTCTGGTATAGGAGCTTGGGGTGGGTCACACACTGCATCTTGAGCCTGGCAACTGCTTTTCCTCCTGCACACCAACACAAATCACTTCACCCTCCACTGAAATGCAGCCACCTTGCAGGTGGAAGGCAACAATAGCGTAATATCACACACACAACACTTAGAAGGGTAAAACAGGAATGAAGAGATACTCTATCCTACTGAAACTATAGTTAAACCTCTTGTTGGACAAATGCTGTTTGCTAGAATGAAATATTCTCAGCCACATATAAGCATCTGAAATGACACCGAATGTTGGTTTTCTGAAATATTGAATGTCACCTTCCAGAGCTAAATGGACAATGTGTAATGAAAGGCAGGGTTTGTTTATGTATTTTAACTAAAAGCCTGCAATGCACCTGCTGGGTGATTCTCTCAGTCTATTTAGAGAGATTGTGAGGGAGATTAAAGAAGCTATAGTTTAAATGTTTTCAAACTAAAAACCACACACACAGTAGAGACCTGGAGGCTTTGAATAGGAAAATGTTCTACAGTTCTCACATGCAAAGCACAGAAAAGAGATCCTTGTACAAACCAAACACACACAGGCTTTCAGTTCTTACTCTAGCGCTTCCTTGAAGTAGCAGTAAATTGGCTAGACCCCAGCTCTAAATTCTGGGAAATAAGCGAATCAAAAATTATGGCTGGGGTTATTTGCTTAATAAGGAGCTCTAAACTCCTCAGAATAAGAAATAACACATTTATTCTGAAAAAAGACATATATAGAATCATAGAAGATTAGGGTTGGAAGAGACCTCAGGAGGTCATCTAGTCCAATCCCCTGCTCAAAGCAGGACTAACCCCAACTATATGCAGAACTGCCACTTAGCCAGTCGGTCCCCAGCCTGTAGCAGTGCATGGGATTCTTCCATCCTAAGTGCAGGACTCTGCACTTGTCCTTGTTGAACCTCATCAGATTTCTTTTGGCTCAATCCTCCAATTTGTCGAAGTCACTCTGGACCCTATCCCTACCCTCCAGCGTATCAACCTCTCCCCGCAGCTTAGTGTCATCCGCAAACTTGCTGAGGGTGCAATCCATCCCATCATCCAGATCATTAATGAAGATTTTGAACAAAACCAGCCCGGGACCAACCCTTGGGGCACTCCACTTGATACCAGCTGCCAACAAGACATCGAGCCATTGATCAGTACCCGTTGAGCCTGAGGATCTAGCCAGCTTTCTATCCACATTATTGTCCATTCATCCAGCCCATACTTCTTTAACTTGTTGGCAAGAATACTGTGGAAGACCATATCAAAAGCTTTGCTGAGGTCAAGGTATATCACGTCCACCACTTTCCCCATATCCACAGAGACAGTCATCTCATCATAGAAGGCAATCAGGTTGGTTAGGCATGACTTGCCCTTGGTGAATCCATGTTGACTGTTCCTGATCACCTTCCTCTCCTCCAAGTGCTTCAAAATGGATTCCTGGAGGACCTGTTCCATGATTTTTTTGGTGACAGAGGTGAGGCTGACCGGTCTGTAGTTCCCCAGATTCTCCTTCTTCCCTTTTTTAAAGATGGCACTATATTTGCCTTTTTCCAGTCGTCCCCGACCACCACGAGTTTTCAAAGACAATGTCCAATGGCTCTGCAATCACATCAGGGAACTCCCTCAGCACCCTCGGATGCATTGCATCTAGCCCCATGGACTTGTGCATGTCCAGCTTTTCTAAATAGTCCTTAATCTGTTCTTTCACCACTGAGGGCTGCTCGCCTCCTCCCCATAAGTGCTGTCCAGTGCAGCAGTGTGGGAGTTGACTTTGTCTGGGAAGACCGAGGCAAAAAAAGCATTGAGTACTTCAGCTTTTTCCACATCATCTGTCACTATGTTGCCTCCCCCATTCAGTAAGGGTCCCATGCTTTCCCTAACCACCTTCTTGTTGCTAACATACCTGTAGAAACCCTTCTTATTACCCTTTACATCCCTTGCTAGCTGCAACTCCAATTGTGCTTTGGCCTTCCTGATTATATCCCTGCATGCTCAAGCAATATTTTTATACTCCTCCCTAGTCATCTGTCCTTTCTTGTAAGCTTAGATTTGTGTTTAAGCTCACCGAAGGTTTCTCTGTTAAGCCAAGCTGATCGCCTGCCCTATTTGCTATTCTTTCTGCACATCAGGATAGTTTGTTCCTGAGCTCTCAACAAGGCTTCTTTAAAATACAGCTAGCTCTCCTGGACTCCTTTCCCCCTCATATTAGCCTCCCGGGGGATCCTGCCCATCAGTTCCCTGAGGGAGTCAGTCTGCTTTTCTGAAGTCCAGGGTCCGTATTCTGCTGCTCTCCTTTCTTCCTTTTGTCAGGATCCTGAACTCGACCATCTCATGGTCACTTCTGCCCAGGTTGCCACTCACTTCTACTTCCCCTACCACTTCTTCCCTGTTTATGAGCAGCAGGTCAAGAGGAGCACAGCCCCTAGTTGGTTCCTCCAGCACTTGCACAGGAAGTTGTCCCCAACACTCTCCAAAAACCACCTGGATTGTCTGTGCACTGCTGTATTGCTCTCCCGGCAGATGTATCTGTCTTCATTTAGACACATTCAAAAAACAAATCCTGTTAATATGTTTAATAACTTAAGTATTGATCAGGTGACCCAAAAGTCCTATAAGAAATATATTATTGGTGTTAGTGAGCTGGAAATAAACAAAATCCCACTACAGTTTCTTCATAACTCAGGCAGTTAGAGGTGCTGCTGTGTTCACATGTGCAAAAAATGAGTTTGTTAATTAAACATACGCATTAAATATTTAGAGAGTGGACACCACCCTTATTGTTTCTGCCAGCAGATAAATGGATCATAGTTTAAATTATGATTTCAGGCCAAAGTCAAGGGTACACTATAGCATTCAGGAAAATTCTGTGCTAGTAGGATCTATGTTTGAAGAGACTGTTGCTATTAGCATACTCTTAAAACATTGAAATCAATGGTCATGCATTGTTAAGTAAAAAAATTTTAATCAAAAATTTTTGAAATCAATAACTTCCGGTTGCAAAATAATGTAGTTTGAAAGAGTTAACAATAAAAACATGCCATCTATCCTGACGTTTACGCAGGGCTTCTAGTTTGTGCTGCATCACTCTACCCAGGCGAGCAAATGTGATTAAATGAGATTTAGAATCAGTTACGCTTTAGAGATGATTCCATCCATCCCAACATCCTAATGCTCCTCTGAGTATCATCTCGTACTTCTCTCTTTCTGGTTACTTTACTTGGTTGTGAATTGGGTGTTAGTTACCGGGTTAAATGGTCCCCATTTATACATGTGCTCAAGAAGGGCTCAGGACTAAATTAGAAGAAGCATTTAGATGAGAGGCCTATGGGCAGAAGTAGTAGAGCATTGCCCAACAATATACCTGACTCTAAGGAGAGGGGCCACATTATCATGAGTATTAAATTCACTAAATACTATATGTATTTAATGACTAACATTAACATGAAGAAAATGAATAAGATGAGGTTAATCCTTTATCTCTGCTGTCTTTCCCATGTTAATTCTGGGAGAAATTTGTTCAGGAGAGTTTCCCCTGAGTGCACCCCTATACTGCTCAGGTCTTAGACTGCTTACAGAAAATATATTAACCGCTTGAATGGATTGTTAGAAGATACCTTATCGTGTACTTTGTAATAGTCTCAATCATGGTTGGCCTGTAGTAATCCGTTACCCTCTTTGTTTGGCACAGATGTGGATGCAAATAGAGAGCTACCCCTAACACAGCCACCTTCTGCTCACTCGTCAATCACGAGTGGAAGCTGCCCTGGAACGCCTGAAATGCGCAGACGCCAAGAAGAGGCCATGCGGAGACTCGCTGCGCAGGTATTGAAAGAGTTTCTTGATGACATTTTCTGGGAGTGTGTCCTGTTTAATTACTGAAATTGTCTTAGTATACATCACACAATGTGGATATTGACAGAGGACAGTGAGTATGCAAATGCTTACGAGAGAGGGTATGGGGAAGACCTTCCAGGCCAGTTTTATTACCCCAGAAAATCTATTTCTCTTTACAATGAAATTCCCGAAACATCAAGAGTTCACCTCGTACTCTGAGGGTTAATCTTTCACAGCCACCAGACAGCATACTGAAGGCTGTAAAGCATGTCATAATACAACAGGGTTACCATAGTAATCATTCCTCTTTCTTGAAGAATGGAGTGAATTCCAGATGAAATTGCTGAGTGAGTGTCCAGTACTTGCTTTTGTAAGAGATAATTGCTTGGGTTGCATGACCTCTTGGATGAAGATGTAGAATGTGAATTGTTCTGCTTTGTGGGATACTTGCACCTTTTTGGGTAACGTCCACATAAACAGATCAGAACTCTTCAATAAGTGATTTGCACATCAGTTGCTATATTGACTGGAAAGGATTATACATCATGTTACCATAGGTTGACATTTACATCCTGGGTTATATGGAACCTTTAAGATACAGCCCTGCTTTGCTGATGGTGTGAAAGTGGCAAGATACTGCTAAGAACTCTGGGGAGCTTTGCTGCTGCTACTCTTTTTTAAAGGGTGCATGCAGTTTGTGCTTTCCTATTCCCTGCTCCTGCACTGGGGAGGAAAATGTCCAGCAAACTCTTAGTGCTAAATCAGGGGCGGCAAACTTTTTGGCCTGAGGGCCGCATTGGGATTCTGAAATTGTATGGAGGGCCAGTTAGGGGAGGCTGCGCATCCCCAAACAGCCAGGCCCGGCCCCTGCCCCGTATCCGACCCACCGCCTCTTGCCTCCTGACGGCCCCCCCGGGACTCCTGCCCCATCCAACCCCCCTGTTCCCTGACGGCCTCCCGGGAACCCCTGCCCCATCCATCCCCCCTGCTCTCTGTCCCCCACCCACCCCTGGACCCCCCCGTCCCATCCAACCCCCCCTCCTTCCTGACTGCGCCCCCCGCCCCCACCCCCGGGACCCCTGTCCCATACAATGACCCCGTCTCCCTGACCGCCCCTGGACCCCCTGCCCCTAACTGCCTCCCGCCCCTAACTGCCCTCCACCGCCCCATCCAACACCCCCTCTCCTTCCTGACTGCTTCCCCTGGGACCCCTGCCCCATCCAACCACCCCGTCTCCCTGACCGCCCCTGTACACCCCGCCCCTAACTGTCGCCCGCCGCCCCATCCAACACCCCCTCTCCTTCCTGACTGCCCCCTGGGTCCCCTGCTCCCATTCAACCCCCCGTTCCCGGCCCTCTGACCGCCCCGGCCCCTATCCACACCCCCGACCACCACCTGAACTCCCCTGCCCTCTATCCAACCCCCCCCCCCCCCCCGCCCCGCTCCCTGCCCCCTTACCGCGCTGCCTGGAGCACCGGTGGCTGGCGGCGCGGCTGCACCAGGACAGGCAGCGGCGGCGCCCGGCTGCAACCAGCCACGCACCGCGCAGCACAGAGCACCGGGTCAGGCCCCGGCTCTGCAGCTGCGCTGCCCCAGGAGCTAACAGCCCCGCCGCCCAGAGCATTGAGCTAGCAGCGCAGTGAGCTGAGGCTGTAGGGGAGGGGGGCAGCGGGGGAGGGGCCGGGGGCTAGCCTCCTGGGGCAGGAGCTCAGGGGCCGGACAGGATGGTCCCGCGGGCCGGATTTGGCCCGCGGGCCGTAGTTTGCCCATCTCTTTGCTAAATGATTGCCAACACTTACTTTGCTTGGCTTTGGAACCAGGTATAATCTTGCCCGCTATTTGTTTTACATAGCACCCAGATGGCAAGGCAAAGAGTGTGTGGTGAATGGCTATATAAATAAATATTAGAACTTTCACAAGTGTTCTCCTCTTCCACATATGGCTCTTGGAAAGGAATGCAAGTGCCAGCTCTGGATTGTTCAGCACACATTAGTCATTCTGTTCCTTGTACGTTGGACACGCCGCACGCTGTCAGAACGGCCAGTCAGAGCGTGTTCTCTCTCCTAAAATATCTCCTTTAGTGAAAGGGTTTTTTCACTGAGTTCTCAAATAATCCTGCTGGATATGTAACTGACAAATGGATATATTTTTAGCTCCAATCTGCTCCTTTCCTTAAAAAGAATATAACTTTACAAAAGCCAAAGTGTGTGACTTGGGGCTAGTCTACACTGGCAACGTTAAAGCGCTGCCGCAGCAGAGCGCTCTAAAAAACCCACCTTCATGAGGGGCACAGCTCCTGGCGCTGGTGCACTGACTACACTGACGCTTTACAGCGCTGAAACTTGCTGCGCTCGGGGGGGGGGTTCACATCCCTGAGCAAGAAAGTTGCAGCGCTGTAAAGTGCCAGTGTAGACAAGCCCTTTGTTTCAACCAGTGTGGCACATCCCACTTCACATCCAAAGACTGTGGCTTTTCTTTTGGCATTTTGGATCAACTAGGGAGAAAAGAGAAACAAGTCATGGTTTTTAGGCCAAAAAAACCTGACCTGCAGTATCTTGGCTATGGCCCCATTTGGAAGGACTTTTAACGCCCAATCCATCCTCCGCTGAAAATTTAACCAAAAAAAAAAGGAAAAGCTGATCTGTTATTTGCCATCAGACTAACTAAAAGGCAAAGGACGTACACGACCTCCTATTGTAGCAGTTTTGCATCTGTTAGTTTGTTCAGTTGTTAATCTGACAGTAAATCTTATCTTGACTATTGTAAACATGGACTGATTCCAAAACTAACTATCACTGGATTCCAAAGCATACTGTGTCCTCTCGAGGTGACCAGTGCTTAGGTTGATTAGTTGACCTTTACGTCTTTGGCAGCATCCATTAAAAAAAAAACAAAACAAAAACCAGCTGATACTTCATGGAAAATGAAACAATTCTCGTGACATGTCAGAGATTTAATTTCTTTCTTTCATTAGGCCCTAATTCAGAAAAATCCTATTTTTAGTACATTACAATAACTTCCACAGCCGGTCATGGAGAACGTCACGGACATCAGAGGTATGATAATCTGCAGGCCTTATCAAAAGCAAGATCTAATAATAGATTGAAGTTAGCAGGAGCTGCTTATTTGGAGTAGGAGGGCAACCACCATCAAGATAGCCTGTGTGCGTGTCACTATCCTGAGTAATTTTTAAAGAAATACAGAAAAGAGATGAGACATTAAATAGCCCTAAGTACTGATATTCCAGCTCTTTGCCGGTGGCAGGGATATTGTCAGTATACAGTGTACAGCACAATAAAGAAAAATAACCTGCCCATTATGGAAGTCCATGAATAAAAGAGTAAAGGTTTAAGTAATTGTTGACATAGGCTACAGAAATCGGGGATGAAAACATGCCATCAGCATCAACTCTTCCAAATCCCTCCTTCAAATTAACTTCTCCCCAGGAGCTTATAGATCGTGAGTTTATAATAATAGAAGCAAAAGGCCTATGATTCCTTCCTCTGGATTTTCCAGTGTGTACTGTCTTCTCTATGGCTGTTTTCAGACTGTGAGCTCTTTGGGGCTGGAGCTGCCTTTATCTTTGACTTTGTACCAATTTTGATCACATTGGCAGCATTAAATTAATAATAAAAAGTATCCGCGAGAGCGCCATGTGAGCTTATCGTTTATTTCAAGTTTCTTTGCCGTACTGTTAGGGAGCAGCTTTTCACTGTACTCTGAGGGAGCAGTGTGAAGTCTTTCATGATTTATAGTCCCGTAGTCATCAGGGAGAAGAAAAATCCTTAGAAATAAGCCAATTTAGACAACTAGCAAGCAGATCTACTATTTCCCATGGAAAACTACAGACGAAAATGAGTTATTGGGTTCTGAAAGCACTTCCTTCCCCTCAGCACTTGCACAGAAGTTACCTGAAATTAACTGCCCCCAAAACAAAGCTGTTATCAAAAGCAAAAATTATCAGAAACAATGGGCATTATCCTGTTCCCATTGAGCTCTGGCAAGACTCCCACTGAGGTCTCTGATTCATCAATCCCGTACTTCGATCATACAGTTGAGACTTTGGCACAGAAATAACTACCATGGAGGGAAAGGTTGCTCCTCTTTGGGGATTTCAGTGATTCCCTGAAGTAGTTAAGGAAAATAAAGATCTTAAACCAAATTTAAAGTGTATTAGAAATACCAAACTATCAAGCTATTTGTTTGGCTCTAAAAACCCTGAATTGCTATGATCTTTTTTCGAATTTTTCTCTGAAACAGGCTCACTGAATCCATCTAAGCCTTTGCAAGAGGAAACAGAGAGATTACCACTCTGTAAGGTTCATGGACAAAAATATTGAAAACGTAATGCCACTGTGTATCAGTGTTACACCCTCACGAGGCGCATTGCATTCTGTTACCCTCCAAACATCATTAGTTATGGAGGTTTGTGTTTGGCAGGTGCTATTGTAGTAAAGGGAGTGCTGGAAGGATGACATCCTTTGCACAATGGTTAAGATTGGGGTATGTGGTCTGTGGTGTTAGTCATTTTGGAAGTGGTAAGACATCTCCCTGCGGCTGGAGAAGTAGAGGGTTAAATGGCTTAACTATTCATTACCTTGCTTTTGTGGTTTAGTGAAGCTTGTTATGTGTATAGCAACCTTAACTTTCCCAACAAAGATTTTTGTGAATTAATTTCCTAGTTTTCTTTAAATGTAGCATTAAATGGCTCACCTACATGGAAATCAGAACAATCCCTACTTCTCTTCCGCCTCCCCTCCCCCAGCTTCCCCAGCCTGGGAATAACAGCCAATGGCATTAGCAGTCTCAGGCCAGTGAACTTCCCATGATTCTTTGCAGAGGGGCTTTCCCGAGATGAACCATGAGAAGTTTGTCAGACCCCAAGGCCTGACTCAGTAATGAAGCTCAGAGCGCTGCTTGTCAGGGGAGATTGCCTGCCTCATTCCTCCACCCCCCTGCAGTTTTTAAGAGTTGAGATATGGGGAGAAGAGACAGGTGAGGATTGCAGAGAAAGAGAGCAAGGGAAGCTGTATTGCCAAATACAGGCATTCAAAAACCCTGGAACAGACTGCTCAGAATCATGAGACTGGCTTGGAAAAATCATAACCTTTTAAAAAGACATATGTGTCTTCATCTGCCTTCTGATTTTTGAGCCTTTGGGTGGATGCCACCCACTCCCAATTTGTACATGTTTGTTTCGGGCTCAAAATTCAACCTTGCATGCACAAACAAAAATGGGAGCCTCCCCAGTGGCTACCTGGTGAGGGATTCCACTTATTTACCCCAAGCCCCTGGAGGACAACGGAGCTGCCCCTCTATCCATCGCCATCCCCTGCCCCTCTCATTGTCTTGTTCCTTTCTGATCCTCGTTTCCCCACCCTGTCTTCTGGGCCAATCCTATTCCCCTTTGTGCTCCTCCATAGCATCTTGTCTTCCATGTCCTCCACCTCCCCAATCCCTTTCTCCTCACGTTCTTCCTTCCATCTGTCCGCTTCCTCCGCAGTCTCCATCCTGCCCTCAGTGAACCTGAACACACACCCCCGTGCTGCCTTCTGACGGGGGGGAGGGCTCCT
This sequence comes from Emys orbicularis, assembly GCF_028017835.1. Classification (NCBI taxonomy): domain Eukaryota; kingdom Metazoa; phylum Chordata; order Testudines; family Emydidae; genus Emys; species Emys orbicularis. The sequence goes on along the minus strand of NC_088707.1, from coordinate 9,155,109 downwards.
CCTTCCATGGTAAATTACGTGGGTTTGGGTTTTTAGAACATCTATTTAACGTGAAAATAGGTTTTTAACAAAGCAAATTTCCTAGTTATTTAAGGTTCTGCCTACTGACGATGAGCAGTCTGCCAGCATGTCCACAATGTTGAGGTTATATATAGTGGGCCAGATCTTCAGTTGGTTGAAGTTGACAGCAGTGGAGCTACACCAGGTTACACCAGCTGAGGAGCTAGCCCAATATATGTGAAAATCTAGTGGCACGTACCTGTTGAATCTGTCTACTGAAGGTTGTTGTAGAATACCTCCCGCTGTACTATCTAAGGGCTTGTCTACATGGTGCGGCTGTGCCATTGCAGTGATGGGATTTCTAAACTGCACTAACGTGCTGGGCGCTAATTGTTCTCTAGTGTGCTTTAACATAGTGCTGTCTCAAACCGTTGCAAATGTATACTGTGCACCTGGGAACTTTTATTGCACACCTATAGAGTCTACATGGACCAGTTAATGCACAACACATTGATGCGCTTTAGAAATATCACCTATGTAGTATGCAATCCCGCACTGTGTAGCTGAGCCCTAGGTGACACACTACAGTTACAGCATGGGAGATAGGGGTTGTGAACTCATGGAAAAAGAGTAGAGAGGAAGGGCAGAAAGGCCTGGAGTCCATTATAAAAATAAAAAGTAAGGGTCTTTAATCTAAGATCCCATAAAAAGCACACTAGTGTGACTTATATTTAGCATGAATTTCTTCATGAAGTTCCAGTTTTAACAATTAGATGAAATAGTGACCCTTCATAAAATCTACATTTAAGAGCATGAAGACATCTGTCCAACACCCTCAAGTTGTGGTTTAACCAGCCCTAAATCCTGTCTTTGTTTGGAGTCCAGGTTTATAATCCTTTGTCTGCACCATTTATTGGTCTTAGACAAATTTTTTCTTTTTCCCCCCTTGCTTTGTGTCTGTATTTCTTTCTCCGTTAAAACGTTTTTCTACCTAACTTCCTCTAGCCAGGAGGGGCCTCCACCAACAATCACCCAAAAACCAAACCATCAAACTAATATTTAGCTAAAAGAACAGGACTACTTGTGGCACCTTAGAGACTAACAAATTTATTTGAGCATAAGTTTTCGTGGGCTACAGCCCACTTCATTGGATTCATGCAGTGGAAAATACAGTAGGAAGATATATATCTATATATACACACAGAGAGAGAACATGAAACAATGGGTGTTACCATACACACCATAAGGAGAGTGATCAGTTAAGGTGAGCTATTATCAGCAGGAGAGAAAAAGAACTGTTTGTAGTGGTAATGAAAATGGCCCATTTCCAGCAATTGACAAGAAGATGTGAGGAACTGTAGGGGGGGGGAAATAAGCATGGGAAAATAGTTTTACTTTGTGTAATGGCCCATCCACTCCCAGCCTTTATTCAAGCCTAATTTAATGGTGTCCAATTTGCAAATTAATTCCAATTCATCAGTCTCTAGTTGGAGTCTGTTTTTGACTTTTTTTGTTGTAATATTGTGACTTTTAGGTCTGTAATCGAGTGGCCAGGGAGTGTTCTCCAACTGGTTTTTGAATATTATAATTCTTGACGTCTGATTTGTGTCCATTTATTCTTTTACGTAGAGAATGTCCAGTTTGGTCAATGTACATGGCAGAGGGGCATTGCTGGCACATGATGGCATATATCAGCTGTGTAGAAATAATGAAAGAACCTTCCCTATAAACAGGGTCCCCACATATATGCACAGTCACGAAATAATAAAATACAGTGATGCTGATTTCATTAAAACTAAAATATTTCTTGGTGAATGGCCTTTTGGCAGGTAAATGGATTACACTGTATTTACTTCCAAACCATTTTGTATGATTAAAAAAGAGATAAATCCTGTTAGATACTAAAATTTGATTAAAACGCAAGTTTGTAGCCTTGTACTAAAAGCAGGGATGCACTATAAGGATTTGAACATTTTTCTAAGTGTGTCAGAGGTGACAGGCCCTCAATATTGAGATACTTTGGCTGTATAAAAAGACCTAAGACAGAACAGACTCCTCATGTCAATGATGGCATGTTATAAAATTAAACAGACAAATCATGTCTATAGGCATGATGTCAAAGGAATGCTGTCTTGAGTGGAAGATGTTACATGTCACATGAAGTGCCCGAGAACTGTTTAAAATGGCCCATCCTATTAAATAAAATATCTTTCAAATATGACATTTCCTAACGCTTCCTTTCTCCCCTTCGTACTCCTTCGCCTTTGAGGTTCGTTCTGTCTAGCTCTTTCTTCTTTTACTCTTACTGTCCATTATCTACTGCCCTCCTAACTGCCCATCCTCCTTTTTCACTTGTCTTCACCTCCCAGGTGCTACATAATCTTCTCTTACGTATATCACTGATCTAATTTTTCCTGCTCCGTATTCGCCTCCCAAACCTTTCTCTCCTTACTACTGCATGCATCTCCTTCCTCTCTCAGCTTTATTCTTTTACTGAGGTTGCCCCATATTCTTGGAAACATCTTCCTGTTTTTATCTACCAACCACCCTTTCTTTCCTTCAGATTCCTCCTTAAATCCCACCTATACCAAGAAATCTTCCTTCCTCCTTCTAATCTCCTGTAATCCCTCCACCATTTCTAATCTGAACCAAAACTCAATTCAAGTCAAGTAAAATTTAATTATTGTACTGTGCTGCACAGGTCAGATCAAATCAGTGGCTTGACCTTGAAGGTGTAGCGCATATAACATCTATACACAGAGCATGGAAAACCCATTCTTCTCCGGGAGAAATGCACATCTGAGTGTCTTCTCTAGCGATCAGGATTGAATGTTCTGGCTGAGCCCCACATCCAGAAAAGGGTGACTGATGAGGGAACAGAATGGAGTGGTGAAAGAGAGAAGGAGTGAGTGGTGATGGTTGTTTGAGGCTGAATGGAAAAGAGACTGGTGAAGGTTGGGCCACAATGGAGAGAGTGGTTGCGGAGGGAGAGGGAGGGAAGCAGAGAGATTGGAGAGGCAAGAATAGGAAAAATGAGCAGAGGAAGATCTCAATTGTTGTGACACTTACTAGCCAAGAGCAATGTGACTAGTCCGGGTAAGATTCAATGGCAGTATCATAGTAGGAGGCCCAAACCACGCACTCTTGGTAGCCAGGAGGATGATGCACAAAGCATTTCTCGCTAACTGAGAAATTAATTGCTCCTTCACCCCACTTCAGGAGTGGCAGCACCTTTCCTGTTGGCATTTGTCTACTAGAGTCAGTTTTCTAGCTTCTATGTATCAGGTATTTTTTTAAGCCCTGTAACGTGTAAAAAAAAAATGCCTACAAAAATTGTGATAATCATATTTCTTTGTTATACAATCAAGTTGGAGATCCAGGTGGTTCTAGGAAATTAACCTTTCCAAAATGTACTACCCTGCGTTACTTTATCTCTTTTCAAGGGGTGCGCAAGCTAAGTTGCCAAGGAATTGTTTTAGCACTATGAGAGGTAGAAACAAAGGATCTGAGTTCATACTTCTGACCTGCTGAGAGAGAGCGACGTCTCTGCCTTCAGGGCCCACAAAATTTTGAACTGAGTCACTTGGAAGCGTTTTCTGTTTTTTCAAGTTTCAAAACAGAAACTTGTAAATTGCAGAAGAGCACTAACTCCACTGTACACAGAAACTGTGCAGGTGGTATACCATGGCTGATTGGTTTCATGATCCCATGCATCAGCATGTGGAATCACTTGAGGTAAAATATGCATAAAACAAGTTTAAATTACTTTGAAGCTGTCTTTAAAAAGAAAATATACAAGTGTGACCATTGACGTTTGCTGTTTAATATAAAGAGCATAATGTCTTGACTCCTTAATACTTTACATGGAATGGCTTGACTTGCACTTACAAAAGATCACATAGTTATTACTTGCTCAAGCCTCAGGAAAATAATGGAAATATACATTTTAAATGTAATGTTTTATTCTCAGTTCACTTCCATTGCATGCTTATTGTTTTCTTCTTTTCAGTGTAATCTATATTCAGAGAATTAGCACAATGTGTAAAAGGTGCTGGATAGAAAGCGTTTGAGACTGGCTAAATTGAACTTTACCAAATGCTTCAGCAAAGAACTCTCAGTGCTGCTTTCAGCTTTGGTGGTGACATTTACCAAAAACAAAAATGGGAGTAAAGTGAAAAGTCTCTTTTAGTATTTATAGCCCTGTATGCACTTTGTGATGCTCAGGCTTAAAATGCAGTTAGGATGAGAAAAATGATGCCTTACAAAGTCATATATGCTTAGTTCAGATGAAAATAAATGTTCACTCCTGACAGCATCTCAGAACGAGCACATCTTTGGATGTTCTACAGGCTGTTGCCAACCAAGGGTTCAGAGACATTAAAGCCCAAGGCATGCCACCCTACACAAGCAGCCATGAGCAATGTTGAGTGTCGACTCATAGGATCCATCTGTGGCTCCTCAAAGGACTATATCATGTCTTTCATACAAAATGGACCCTCAAATACATTGCAGAATAAAATAAATGGAGTTAAAATGAAGAACTATAGAAAAATGATATTGTCAATGAGATTTAAAAAGAGGTGGAAAGTGGATGGGGAAGCATGCTAGGGAAAGGCTGACCAAGATAGCCGAAACTGGCAGGAAGAGGACACTTGCCTCCAAGTGGCCAGGTGTGGTGGAGAACAAGAGAGCAGTGGAGGGAACAGAGAGAGTTGTCCTCTACAGACTGAAGCAGCTTGTGACCTGGAGTGCCTAGGGCAGCTCTCAGAGAAAATGCCAAGATCAGGGCAGGCTGCAAAAAGGAGAGCAGAGTGTCCCAAAACTGGTGGCTAACACTGAAGTTAGACTCACCAACCAGTCTTAAACTGTGCTCCTGATCCCCCACACTGGTTACCAAGAAGCTGAAAAATGAAATCACACAGCACTCATTCCAGTTCTCAGCCTCCCAATTAGCACATAGGTCCAGTAAAGTGAGAAGTTCGGCTCACTTATACAAAATGTTCTTCTGACCCCAAAGGGCCAGCCACCTCACCAGGTCAGTATCAGTCTGGATCTCACCCAAAATACCACATTGCCAGACAATCCTTTAGCATCTAAAACTAAAGGTTTATTATAAAAGAAAAGAAGAAGAAGAGAGTTGTTAAATGATAAAGCAATCAGATACATACAGAGACTTCAAAGTCCATATATCAGGTTCTTAGCAGTATTGGTGAGTTTGTTGGCTTGAAAGTCCCTCTCGAACACATCCAAAGCTTGGATGGGTCATTCCGTCATTTGTTCAGAGCTTCAGTTTGTAGAAAAGTTGCTCCGGAGGTAAGAAGGATTGAAGATAAATGGAGATGATGCGGCTGCCCTTTATATTCCTTTTGCCATGTGGCTTGTACTTCCTGTGTCTCAAACACAAGCTTCACAGCACATGGCATGGAAAAGCCTTAGAGTTCTCTGTCCACGAGCCTGCCCGTACATGCCTTGCTGAGTCATAAGGTATATCCCCTGGCTCCTTTCAATGGGTTCATTGTACAGCTGATGGGCCATCGAACAGGCTAGGCAATGATGATGCCAATCTGTCTGGGGGTGTCACCCAGAAAAACAGCACAAGTTTGGAAATACAGATATACCATATATATCTATAACTCACAATACAAAGGTGATACAAACATATAAACAAGATTACCATACTTGGCAAATCATAACATTTTCACTGACACCTTACACAGCATATCTGGCACAATTCATTGCAATTTTATAATATTGGTATTAATAATAATATAAAGTGTGTCACAATTCCATATAGCGTCACACAGTCCATGGAGGGAGGAGTTTTTAATCTGATCCTGGAAGAATGGAGAACCAGTGGAAAGATGGGAAGGGGAAGGTTGATCTGGTTGCACTTCTGTTTATTTGAGAAGGTTGGCAGCAGTGAGACCAGGGCTAGGACCTAGGGACACCATGGGGAAGGGGAGATTTTTCTTTAGTTAGTTCTCTGCAGGAGGACCTTTGTGAGAGAGGGTATGGAATGTAGGGTAAGTCTGGCAGCCCCTTTGTTCATGAGAATCTGTAATTTGCAGGTTTTGCAGTGCGAAAGGTCCTCTTTTTAATGTATTGCTGTATTCCGTACATCCGTTTCCAGACTTAGCGTGATATTTTAAAAACACCAAATAAAATTTAAGTTTAAAAACGAATCGCAGCTTATTACTGACATGGAGATCTGAAACAGTGGAGCACAAGTCTATCATGCAGTACACAAAGCAGTGCTTCAGACAGATCAATTAGTTGTTGTCACTGTCTACTTTTGTGAATGGCTGAACTTTAATTCAGTTTAATTTAATTGTCGATATATTTTTGTTCTTTTTCCTTTGGTAGGTTGTCGCTTATCATTACTGCCAGGCCGATAATGCCTACACCTGTCTTGTGCCCGAGTTTGTACACAACGTGGCAGCACTGCTCTGCCGCTCGCCACAGTTTGTCGCCTACAGGGAGCAGCTGCTGCGGGAACCACATTTACAGAGCATGCTCAGCTTGAGATCCTGTGTTCAGGATCCCATGGCCTCCTTCCGGAGGGGAGTCCTAGAGCCCTTGGAAAATCTTCATAAAGGTACTGTGATTGAGACTGTTTTTAACTCTTATCAGCCTGCGAATTTTTAACTTAGCTTTTCTTTGGGGGTGGGCCTCCAAATTAAGGAGCACATGGCTTCCACGTGTGAGCCCCTAGTGCACTAGGAAAATTCAAGAGTTGTAGAAGAGAAGGTAGGACTTAGGGAGGCTGAGAATACACCAAAAGACTCTTGTTTTGGTTGTAACTCCTCTTCCAACCTAGTCCTTCAGTTGTGTTTTCCAAGGCCATGGAGGGGGTGCTATTGTTAGTGAGCACTTGACTTTGAGCATATTTGGTTTCATTCACATCCAAAATTTGGATTAAAAGATCTGAAAATGAATGCTGACAACATTTGCCTTGCACAGCTGTGCTTAGAATAGCATGTTTGCATTCATTTGTTAGGTCACTAACTTTTTTCTCCACTCAATTACCCCTCAGAAATTCATTAATTAATCAGCTCTTGGGAATTCTCAGCCTCCAAACAGAAATGCTGACAATATACAAGTCTGTAGATAACTTACGTAAAGCTGCTTTGGGCAACTGGGTAACAGACCATATCCTAATTACTGACTCCAGAGATATAGCAAAAACCCTTCAGGACGTTTCCATTTTCCCACATGCAGTGTCAGCTGTACCTGCTCCTCTTTCTTTTGTATACAAGAAAGATGCAGTTAGTTTTTCTTAATAGAGTGACTAACTGTAAAACCTTTGACCTTCATAGCCATGGACACTAGTCAAGTGTGGGTAGAGTTCAGAACTCTGTCCCTCTCAAAACCATGTTTATACAAATACTGCATTGTGTAATATGGGCTGCGGAAATTGTTCAACACGATTGTATGTTTCACCCCAATGCAATAGATGGATCAAAGTGATCTAAACACCACTCCAGTCATATTTAGCAGCTTGTTGTTCAAATAAAGTCGCTACTTTGAAGCTGTCTAGATTCTAAATACTGACTTCAGTACAGGCGCAAAGGGACTATAAAGCCGGCTCAACTGTCCAGCTGTGAATTCCCCTGGCTTGGGGAAATCTCTGAGTGGCATCAGGTCAGCATTCTCTCCACCCTTTGCAACCACCCCGTTGGAGATGTGGCTGGCAGCAAGAGAAGTAATCTACAGCTGTTATAATGACACCTGGGGGGCCATTCCAGATGACGTAACTTAGAGCAGTTCTGAGGATGCTGTAAATTATGCTGCCATCCAAACTGATCCCCATCTGGCAGCTAAGATCAGGGAAAATCAAAGGTTATGTGAAGCCAGGTTTTTCCTCTTGTGCCTTTCCCCGAGCACAGCTCAGTTGGATCCAGGGATCAAGACCCCAATATTTCAGTGTTGCTGATTAAGATTGTTGGCAAACTAATTTGTACCAAGTGTTTTGTAACAAAATGAACATCATATGGAAATTGGTTTAAGAAAATATGTAATATACAAGAATTTGTAAATATAGCAACAGATCCTTTACAAGGTGCTGTTGAAACTTTAAACAGTAATTTCATTGTTATTAATGCTGAATATTGCTGACAAACTAAGATTCACATTTTTCAAATGTATTTGAGTTTCAAGTAATATAAACAACTTGTAGGGGAACAGTGACCTTATTTCCTTCTCCTCCCCATGCCCCATATAAGCTTTATGAGAAACATGAGATGTGGATGTAAAAATCAGGCTTCCATCGTATTTGCTCCAAGGTGAGAGAGTCGTAAGGACTATTTCCTAGTGTGCCCTGTAATCCTGCTTAAAAGTTAAGTGAAAAAACGTATGTAATGATTTTAATGCAAAATAAACACCTTTTCTGTACAGATATTAACAGTAAATGGAGAAATAAAAAAAGCTTGGGATGAAGAGATAATAATAGGATGATGAGATTTAATGTGTAGCTACTCTGAAGGTACATTTTGTACTAATTTCTTTATTCCCTGAAACACCATAGGGGCTAATCTTTTCACTACTGTACCATTTATTTTAAATTTAATTTTAAGTGATTAAAGGGGAAAAGAAAAAGCTAACCCTCTAACTGTAATGCCTAACTTTCATAGCACAGTCCATCTGTGGTGCTTCACAAAGGAAGGTTAACACTGTACAGGTGGGGATCATGAGTGTATTGCAAATATAAATCAACAGCACTTCTCAGGAATAGAACCAGGTCTCCTAACTACCAGTCCAAAGCCACATTCACTAAGCAGCACTGACTTCCAGAAAGGTGCAGCTTGCACCACACCCTAAAGGTGGCTAGACAAAGGCTCTGATGGACTTGCCAGAAGAAACAAATTCAAGCTATCAGGTATGGCCACATTGCAATAAAAAACCTGCAACACCAAGTCGCAAAGCCGGGGTCAGCTGACTTGGGCTCAAGCTGTGGGGCTATAAAGTTGCAGACTGGAGCCTGAGTTCTGGGACCCTCCCCTGTCATCAGCCCTCTCGAATGTCTACACTGCAATTTTATAGCCTCTCAACTCAAGCCCCACGAGCCCGAGTCAGCTGACATGGGCCAGCCGTGGCCGTGCCATGGGTCTTTTATTGCAGACTTTCCCATGAGGACCCTTTACTGAGAATGCCCTGCTCTTTGCCCTGGGGACACACAGCAAGAGCATTGTAGTCCCTTGTAGCTGCCATGACAGAGCATGTATGGAGTTCCCTCTGAAATAAACAGGTCTTTGGCCATTTAGTTTGAACTGCCATAATACAGTCTTCAGATGGGTGATCAGGTGTTAAAAATAGCAAATAATCGAATTACAAGGAGCAATATTTTTTTAAACTGCTCATTAAATATAAAATATGATTTAATTTACTGCTAAGAGAAAAGAGGGTAATTTATAAGGAGCTGATGCAAGGAAAATCTTAACTGTATTAGAAATTAAATGCTCCTGTTCTTTTGTGTTGTACAAGAGGGTCCATTCCCTTTGGGAGGAGAGAAAATTAAGGTGTCTTTCCGTTTTCCAAGCTGATACATGAGATGTCTCATTCAAGTGGTCCCCATACAGAACTGATTCATGTTCGTGACCCATACTCTCCGTTTATAGCTCCTGCAATAGCCACAGGAGTCAGTGGATACTGTCGCGTGACATGGTTATTATTAACCTTTGTAGCTCTGAACCAGTTAGAAAACTGGGGCCAGGAAATACACCTGTTCCTTGTGTCCCACCTCTATTATACCTTCTTTGCCTGCCTGTTTCTTGTCTACCGATTTCAGCTGCAGCAAGATGACCACAAAAATTGGTTGTCTTTAATGCAACATAGTACAAAAAGTAATCTGAGCAGTTAAAATTCTGCCCTTGTTATCTGATGTGCTAATGGCTTGAAAATGTCTTGTCCTGCTGTCAGGGTCTACTTTTGAAGAAAATGCAACTATCTTTTGTACATGTGCAATAGTGCACTAAATATGTCCCTGGCTAGAATGTTTTTAATATATTACTAGACAGTATTATACAGTGAAACTTGTCTTAAGCAGCCACCAAAGGGAACACCAGCAGTTGGCTCTCTCTTAAAGGAGGTCTTTGGTGCTAGGAAGGTTGTGTTGACCCCTGTGAACATCCCAGACAGTGGGAGTAAACAAAAATTGTATAATTCATAGATGTGACATCCCCACTAAAAAGCGCTGAGGGGGATAGTCCTTCATGGGTCAGGGATGGAGAGGATAACTATGAGGCCATGTCTACACTACGGGCACAACGGTAGTGCTGAAGTATAGACACTTCGTACCGCAGCGGAAGGGGTTTTTCCGTCACTGTAGGTAGTAAGTCCACCACCCTAACCAGCAGTAGCTAGGTCAATGGAAGCACTCTTCTCTCAACCTACCCATGTCTACAGCAGAGGTTACCTTGACTTAGCTATGGGGCACAGGGCTGTGAGTTCACACCCCTGAGCGCTATAGCTAGGTCAAGGCCTAAGTCTCTAACTTCTAAGTCCATAAGTCACCGTGGCTGGTACAGAGAACCAGTTGACACAGAAATCCCCTTGTGATGCTGCACCAGCATGGAAGCAGATTAAGGAGCTGCTCTGGGCTGCAGTGGACTCTCCCCTCCAGACCAGGCCAGGACTGGAGGAGGAGTTAAAAAGAGGGAACTCTGTTCAGCTAGGGGCAACCCGGGGAAGGGAACGGGCTGTTGTGCTTTCCAGCTCCCAGAGAGGCTGACAGCCAACAGATCCTCTGCCAGTGGAGGAGGAGGACATGGATCCCTTGAGCTAAGAAGGGAATGAGGCTGAGGTAAGAGAGGCCAATGCCCTGACCAAAGCTGCAGACAGGTTTTCCTTTCTTCCTTTTTTCTTCATACTTTGATTTAACCTTGTCTGCTGACTGTGGACAGTTTGGTTTGCTTCACATGGGACCCTCAGAGGAGAAGAAACAGCAAGGAGGTCTCAGCCGGAGGGTTGAGCACCAACCCACGAGAGGGACACATCTCTTCAGCACCGACTGGGATGGGGGCAATTCAACCCACACACTTGCACTCCCCAAAAACTCCTAAAGGGGGGTTCTGCTACGGACAGATTTGTGACACTCCTATTTTTATTTAATGGACTGCGGTAGCAGTGAGATGATGTTCCTCTTATTGGCATCTATTAATGCTAAACTTAAAGTTCAGCCTTCAAAATTTGCTCGAGAAATGCTAACTTTATTGCATAAAACCCCCACTGTTTTTCCTCAGTATTTATGTTGTTAGCAGCATGAAAATTGCCCAGGGTCCTACATTTTAAAATGTCCATGTTCAACTGTCAGCAAACATCATCGTCTTAATGGCCTGAGCCATAGAATTCAGATCCAAACTTCTCTGAAGTTCACGAGGCAGGAGTTTGTTCTGGACCCATCTTTACTGAACAGAGGGCAGAATTTTGAAAAGTTCATCTGACCAGCTCCTGTGCATGCAAACTGATTTGTGCTCAAAGACCTGTATTGCCCATGAACCATGGTTTGCACATGTTTATTAATATTTGCATGCACTTTCGAAAATCTAGTCCAGCATGAGCATTATTTGGTTAAAAAGTCTACTGTGTGCCTGTACAACATCCCAACCTAGATTATTTAAAGGTGCTAGAGGCATATACTTCTATGCATACGTATACATAGCAACTGTAAATGTTGCAACAGGTTTACATCAAGGTGCTGTTGATGTTTGATGTCACCAGTGAAAGCACCTGTAATAATGTTCATGTCAAAATTTGCTGAGAGATGTTGATTCACATTTCTCAAATATATTTGAGTTTGGGGAGAAGGTAACTTGTTTAATAGCCTTAAACGTTTTAATGAAGTGTTGTCACAATTGTATAGATGTTGTTGTAAATCAAATACATATTTTATGCAACCTGAGAAGTACAGTTATTTTATCTCTTTTCGTCTATAGCAATATCTGATTTTATCCTCCATTTAAAACAGTGTGGTGAGTACTCATTGTAGCCATGCTGCTGGCCGATGGACTGAAGCCTTTTCTCTTTCTTGTAATCTCAGAGAGGAAGATTCCAGATGAAGATTACATCATATTAATTGATGGTTTAAATGAAGCTGAATTTCACAAGCCAGATTATGGGGACACCATAGTATCATTCTTGAGCAAAATGATTGGAAAATTCCCATCCTGGCTGAAGTTGATAGTGACGGTCAGGACAAGTCTACAGGTATATTAAGACCATGTTTCTTATTAAACACACAAGCACTGGATTTTTGTCATAATGGGTTTTCTTATTGACAATCTTAACCAGTGTGATATAGATTTAATTATTGATCTTTTTGAAGTTATCTCATTTAAGTCTTTTTGTAATGGATTCAGATTGCTTTATGTCCCCCAGACTCTGTCTCTGGCTACTGTTACAGAACAAGAGTCTGATCCTGCACCCTTTACTCATGTCAATAATCCTTGCTCAGCAAGTAGTTCCATTAATTTCAGTAAGACTATTCACATGAGAGAGGACTACTCGCCATCAGAGTGTTTGCAAGACCAGGCCCAAAGTCCATGAGACTGTACTATTACGAAACGGGAGCTTAGCCGTGTATTCTCTCTTAAATGGGAAGAAGCTAGGAGAAGGGATTTCATGCATAACTTCCTCCCATCAGTATGAGAATATAACCATGATAGACTGATTCAGGGTCTGTGTGTTTATTTGATACAGTCTGAAGGAGTCATAACATGGGTCCAAGAAACTATTTATCTCTATTAAAACACTTGATCTTAGGCAGTTTCTGAGGTTTTAGAGTGAATGTTGCTGACACTGACAATGTAGCTGACAAGTGCTTTTGTCTTAGGTTATGTCGACTTCAGCTCAGTTTCTGTTGCTAACATACATTAAAATGCTAGTGTCTTCTGGACTCACAACTCAATGAATGCATAGAAGGAAATATATACAATATATGTAAAAAGTCTCTAAGAAGTTAATGAACATCCTCGTTGCTCAGAACTTGTACTGAATTTTCCTCTAGTGTAGTGACAATAGACATTTACCCACCCCACCACAACACACTTAATGTATCCCCTCATTCCCCTTGCATAGGGTGGGGTTTCCAGCAGGGGCAGCAGAATTGCCTCTCCTAGCTTTATATGGGCAGAGCGTAAAATTCTCTAGGGGAAACCTCCATCTGATTTACATTCACTTTGTGCTGCATGAGCAGTGTAAACTGAACTTACCAGATCAGACTTGCCAGCGCACAATATCTTTGTGATATATAGTAGATGTGCAATCCCAAACTATACACATTCAGGAACAGCCCTTTGGCTGAGAAAAGAGAACCCACTGTTGGCTCTGAGCAAATCAACGGCATATATAGTATTATGGAATTCACTGTGCAGTAGGAAATATCTACTAATAACCTTCTATTTAATCAACTGCTGTATGATGCTGAAGACTGCTGCACTCAGCACTCTTTGAGATGTACTAAGCTATCTGTTTCAATGAGAGGCGTAGAGTCCTGGACCCCACCAGCTTTGGCTGTCCACAGGTGATGCCCTGACCTGGGCATCTGCATGACACAGAAGAGAGCTGATGGCATGTCCGATAGCTGGTTGGGATGGGACTGTAATTTTAAAGGGCAGTGCTCTTTGTGAATACTCCAACCTCTTTCCTTGGCAAGTGTGTTAGGAAAAACTTTCCTCAGTTTTATTTCAGCCACCTAGTTTCACAAAGAAACCCGCTACAGTGCTTTTTAGATTGTAAGGTCCGTGGGGCATGGACCATGTCATCTTAGGTATTTGCCCAACACCTCTCTAGGTGCTGATGAAATACAGATGTTTATTTTTATTAATAATAAGCACTTCCAACATGAATAATTTCTTTTCTTTTCTTCCAGGAAATAATTAAGTTGTTGCCCTTCCATAGGATATTTTTGGATAGACTGGAAGAGAACGAAGCCATAGATCAGGACCTCCAGGCATATATCCTTCATCGAATACACAGCAGCTCTGAGATCCAGAACAACATCTCCCTTAATGGCAAAATGGACAACACTACATTTGGCAAACTCAGTTCTCACCTCAAGACCTTGAGCCAAGGGTCCTATCTATACCTAAAGCTCACTTTTGATCTCATTGAGAAGGGCTACCTGGTACTAAAGAGCTCCAGCTATAAAGTAGTCCCAGTCTCTCTCTCAGAGGTTTACCTATTACAGTGCAATATGAAGTTCCCAACACAGTCTTCCTTTGATCGGGTTATGCCTCTCTTGAATGTGGCAGTGGCATCTCTGCATCCATTAACAGATGAACATATTTTTCAGGCCATTAATGCTGGTAGCATTGAGGGCACACTGGAATGGGATGACTTTCAGCAGAGGATGGAGAACCTCTCCATGTTTCTTATCAAGCGTAGAGACATGACACGAATGTTTGTTCATCCGTCTTTTCGAGAATGGCTTATCTGGAGAGAGGAAGGAGAAAAGACCAAGTTTCTTTGTGATCCTCGGTAAGTAATTGACGTAAAAATATCTGCAGCATTTCACTCTCGCTCATCCTAATAATCTTGTCTCATGGGATTGAATATGGATAAATACAGTACAGACTAAATGGGAGACTTTAGTCCATCACGTCTGCAAAGGCATATAATCTGTCTGGGATAGATGATAAAGCGATGAAAATCAAACAACATACACACATCTATATACAATGAGCCCGATTCAAAAGCCATTCTGTTCATGGAACTCCCATTGAATGACTTCTGAATGCAGAATCAGGCCCCACTGTGGTTTTGGAGTGTGAATTCATGTTTAAAGGACACAGTGACCATCTGATAAATTATTATTGTGTTCCTGGCATAGCTATTGTGAACATAAGTTATATCAAATCACTATTAGACTTTATAGTCTGTTTAAATGCACTGATAACATGAGAATACTACTACACTATTAAAAATGTATCTTCTATCTTTCAACCTCAGATTGGGTACAGGTGTTGTCTTCATCATTTTAGTCATCCATCCCAACAGTTCTAGTTTCACTTATATTAGCCCATTCCCTGAAACAGATATATAAAAATTCGGAAAGTCATTCATATTCTGAGCCCCTGCAATGCATCTCCTTGAACCTGCAGTCAGTACATAGTGATAGTATCTGCTGAAACTGAATATTCAGCCAAGGTGACAGCCACTCACCTCATTAAAGCAAGTTGTTGCCGTTATCAGTGTCACGGTAAAGAATATATTTACCACCTCAGGTATGGAGCTTCTTGGTAAACAGGATTTAGTAGAAAAAATAACATACAGCTGCTCCGAGTGGAAATCCTGGCTGCTTTAGTAGATTTCTGCACAGCTCTCCTGTTACTTAGCCTTTGCAATGCATCTTCCACCTCTCTGCAGTTATCTTTATATCAATGTTAATTATTTACATGTTATATCTTTCCTCAGAGTCATTAGATACTTCTCACCATGCAATGCTTTTCCCACCATGGCTTTCACCATAGTTGTCTGCTATTTGCAAAGCCATTTAAATGCATGTCTCTCATTTATTTTTAATCCTAGCCTGCTGTACTGAAAACATTCTCCCTAATATCCACTTGTGTTTAGCCCAGCTGCTTTCTGACCATAGTAATTTTTGACTGGATGTACACAATTTCATCAACTAAGATGTGAATCTCTAATGCACCCGCTACTAATTACTTTACTGTTTTATCACAGATGGGACAAAACTGGGGGTTTAGGTGCAAGCTTTGATACTTGCTGTTGATAACTAGTCACGGCATACATTTTGCATGAAAATAAAAACCATTTTCTTCCTTCTCTACCCAAATAAAGTAAAGTTAACCAGAGCACATCGGATGGATTAGGCATCAATTTTTTTTACACTGTGTATGTGCCGTAGTAATGAGGCACATTTGTAAAGCTGTGTAAATGTGAGCAGTTTTGATTCTCAGGATCCCAAGAACGTCCTTCTCCTTAGTTTTGGTCCACATGGGTTTATGCCTTCTGAATGTCCCTTTGATCTCCAAGCTTGAATGAACTCACAAACTCAAAGCAAAACTGCTATTTCACCAGGCTGTGCACTGAAACCATGCACAGCCAGAAATTTCACATGGTTTTAGCATGAAATCATAAATCAGCCATGGTTCACTCTGACGGTAACAAACAGTTTGGGCTGAGGTTCCGGTTTCATGCAGTTTCGTAACCTTTATGCACAGTGTGAATGTTTTGCACAGGCTTCACAACTAACACACGTCATCTGGAGTTTTGAATCCCTGTACTGTATTGATGTTGATCATCTCAGTTATTGGACTTTCCCTGACCTTGAGTATAGATGCCTGACAGGTGCAGTGTCATGAAGTTAATTCTTACTCGTATAGTGAGGGAAAACCAATTCCTGCGTTGTTTCAACCTTCCCGCGTCACAGAACTTGCCATTCAGAGCTCAGACAACCTGTAATACTGAGAGATTCATTTCTGTGGGCTTTCAGGCATCAGTTTAGTCCCGAATTTACCATCTTAAACAGATGAAGCCATAAATCACTCTAAAGGGGGAGGAAAAAACCTTTTGTAAATATGAAATCCCAGACCAGAGCTAGCCAGGCTTCTCTCACTTCCAGTAATTTTTGCCAGAGGCAAAGATGAAGCGCTCTGATGGACTGAAACAGAAACGATAAGTAATACTGGTTCCTGTGTCCATACCTACTGAAGGACTATTAAAAACCTCTAATGCATTATGTGTGCTAATTGTATCAGATCCTGATAGAGAGAGAACATGGCTGAGGTAATATGTTTTATTGGACCCACTTCTGTTGGTGAAACAGACAAGCTTTTGAGCTACACAGCGCTCTTCTTCAGGTCTGAGAAAGGTACTTATATTCATGGCAGGTAATAAAAGACGGTACATCTCAGTCATCAATAGATAGCGCCCCGGAGAGTTAGCTATTGTGTGATGTAAGTCTTCCTGTCCCGCTCTCGGGGTAGAGCTGATGTTGAATGTTGAGCTCAGAGCTAGGTAAGCCCTCATCAACAATTAAGATGAAAAATCACCATGTATTTTCACTACATTAATGGGAGCACAGCTTGCCACTGATTTGACTAATAATAGGACAAGTGTGTGAAAACTTGCTTGCATTTTGTTTGCTCACAGTGAGCTTGATTTTTCCCACAGTAAAAAGGGAATTGAAAAGGTGTGGTAGCTGTGTGAAGCACTGTTTAGTTCCCCTGTGCTGAATTTCAGAAACAAACAGCTAAACCTAGGCTTGTTGACTTTGCAGAGAGCTACTGTAGAGATAGTGGTTGCTGAGGCTGATTCTCTCATGAGAATAGCTTTGAAACTGAAGTGTGACCATGTGAAACAGCTCTTAATTGACTTTCCCTGACAGAAGTGAACAGATTTGGAGGATGTTATGGAGGAAATTGAGATAATGGGACCTGGGTCAGGAGCACTGCAGCTGGGATGGTCTTTTTCCTTCCATTAATAAGACTGGAACATCCATTGTCCCATCCTCTCAGCAGTACAGAAAAGGAAAAACAAACAAAAAGGCTAAGTATTGTACTCAAATTTAACACATGCTCTTCTAGCTACATACAGTCAAGCAACAAACCTCCTGCCCTCCAGATTTTTGTTTAGCCTGTTGTGCTGCTAGCCTTCTTCTTCCCTGAATGCTCAGCGTGAGCTTTCTAACCAAAGCAAAGGCTAATTGGCATTGAAGGGAAACACTATCATTCTAGATTCTCCCACAAGGGAGCCCCTCAGCGCTGACTGTTTAATAATAGGACACAAGAAAAGCTTCTGCCTGATATTTTAACCAGCATTGTAACCAGTAATGACTTCGTCAGACTGTCAGTGTAGCACTGTTAGCCAGTTGTATTATTTGACATATAATATAAAACTATATACAGGGAGACCATTTTTAAAGGTTTATGTACAAGGGGGGCAAACTTATCATTGTGCATGTATCGTTACCTCTGCACTCCTGGACCTAAACATTGCTATAATGCTAAAGCATTTTTTGCATAGACTTTTTATTTTAGAACCTTTCCTGCAATGATTTCAAAGCATTTCCCAAAATTAGGAAGGAAGGTGCTGTCATCTCTGTTATAGATGGGGGGAAATTGAAGCTCAGAGAGTTGAAGTCAGCAAAGCACTGGGAGTCAAATGTAGACCCCATGTCTCCTTACTCCTTGTCTGCCTCTAAAGCCACATCAAACATGTTCAGAGTCTTTCAACTAGAGTCTCCTTTTTTCTTTGCCTATGTTGATCTCAGCAAAGGTAAGGAAGGGACAAGGTAGGCTGGTAGCTTCCTTTGCATCCCCTTAATTCTGGCTCTGGCCCCTGGGGCTGCACTAAATTGCCCAATCTTGTAATCTCTCTCTATGGGTCATTGCTCCAGTGTAGAATAGCTGGCGACATTCCCTTTTTCTCCTGACAACCCCCAAGCCTGGGAGGAGACTGACCTAGAGTCGTCATTCCAGCTCTGTGCTGGTCAGAGAACGCTCCCACACACCCAGTTATACCACTGGAGTTGTGTAAAGAGGTGTTTAGGGTAAGGGAGCATTTGGGCCTTCACCCAGGGCTGGATTAACCCATAACTGGGCCCTAAGCAAACAGAAACTTCTGGGCCCCTACCTTCGACTATGAATAACAACAGACAGCTGATACATGGAGAGAAGGGGAAAAAATACACTTCAGTGATGTTCCCTCTCATACATGCCATGGCAGTAAATTCCCATCCCAGCCTGTTCACTTGCTGCTGTTAGAGAAGGAAGTGGTTTCTTTAACCAGTGGCCCCCTCTCTCCTTGGCTCCGTTGGGAACGGCAAAGCGAGCTTCAGCTGTGTGGGAAGACTATCTCTGCCCACTCATCCGCTGATGCGGGAAACTTCCCTCACCTGAGTGAGCAGTGTTGCAACCTGGCACATGGGGTTGCAACAGCACACAAATTTGGCCCAGCCGCCCCCCCACCCCCGCCATGACACGTGCCGGTCACAATGCCACTTACTCAAGTGAGTGAAGCTCTTTCAGTTCATGAATTGGTTAAAATAAAATAAAATCCACCCTCCCCCATCCCACACACATATTTAGGCCCTACGCACATGCCTAGTTTGTGTATGCATCAGCCTGGTTCTGCTTTCATCTCATAATAAAATGCTCTCATAGTACACCTCTATCTCGATATAACGCGACCTGATATAACACGAATTCGGATATAACACGGTAAAGCAGCGCTCCGGGGGGGCGGGGGGGGGCTGCTCACTTCGGCGGATCAAAGCAAGTTCGATATAACGCGGTTTCACCTATAACGCGGTAAGATTTTTTGGCTCCCAAGGAAGCGTTATATCGGGGTAGAGGTGTATAACTGTTCAGATTAAAAACAGTGAAAACTACAGAGGTCACAGCTTTGCTCCTGTACAGTGAGAGCCCCAGAAGGGAGTGAATTGCTGTATGATCGAAAGTGTTACCTCCTTCCAGTAACTACTATGTTGTATAGGCAGGGCCGGCTCCAGCATTTCTGCCGCCCCAAGCAAAAAAAAAAAAAAACGTGATCGGCGGCGGCAATTGGGGGGGGAAAAAAAAAAGCCGCAATCGGCGGCGGCAGTTCAGCGGCAGGTCTTTCGCTCCCAGAGGGAGCGAGGGACCTGCCGCCCCCGAATTGCCGCAGGTGCCGCCCCTCTCCCTTGGCCGCCCCAAGCACCTGCTTGTTAAGCTGGTGCCTGGAGCCGGCCCTGTGTATAGGCAAAGCAGAGTTAGGAAATCTCAGCTGCATTTGTATTCATTAAGCTTGGCCCATGAATCCATATAATGAGAAATGCTCCGTATATACAGAAATGAGGCAATGTCACTTTTTCTCCTTCACTGTGTCAAGAAAGGTTTATCCCACATGCAGTCATTTTTAGCAATGCAAGGCCTGGTCTACACTACACCTTTAATTCGGATTTAGTGGCTTTAATTCGAATTAACTCTGGAACCGTCCACACAACGAAGCCATTTAATTCGAATTAAAGGGCCCTTTAATTCGATTTCTGTACTCCACCCCGACGAGCGGAGTAGCGCCAAAATCGAATTTGTCAATTCGAATTAGCGTTAGTGTGGCCGCAATTCGATGTTATTGGCCTCCAGGAGCTATCCCACAGTGCACCATTGTGACCGCTCTGGCCAGCAATCTGAACTCGCATGCACTGGCCAGGTGGACAGGAAAAGCCCCGGGAACATTTGAATTTCATTTCCTGTTTGCACAGCGTGGAGAGCACAGGTGACCACAGAGAGCTCATCAGCACAGGTAACCATGCAGGCTGATAATCGAAAAAGAGCACCAGCATGGACCGTACAGGAGGTACTGGATTTGATCTCTATATGGGGAGAGGATTCAGTGCTAGCTGAACTGCGTTCGAAAAGACGAAATGCCAAAACTTATGAAAAAATTTCCAAGGGCATGATGGAGAGAGGCCACAATAGGGACACAGATCAGTGCCGCGTGAAAGTCAAGGAGCTCAGACAAGCCTATCAAAAAGCAAAGGAGGCAAACGGTCGCTCCGGGTCAGAGCCGCGGACATGCCGCTTCTACGCTGAGCTAAATGCATTTCTAGGGGGGGCCGCCACCACTACCCCACCTCTGACTGTGGATTCCGAGCTGGGGATAATCTCATCAGGGACACCTGATGATTCCGCGGAAGGGGAAGAGGAGGAGGAGGAGGAGGACGAGCTGGCAGAGAGCACCCAGCTCTCCGTTCTCCCCAACAGCCAGGAACTGTTTCTCACCCTGACTGAAGTACCCTCCCAAGCCTCCCAAGCCAGCACCCAAGACCATGACCCCATGGAAGGGACCTCAGGTGAGTTTACCTTTTAAAATATAAAACATGGTTTAAAAGCAAGCATTTTTAATGATTAATTTGCCCTGAGCACTTGGGATGCATTCGCAGCCAGTACAGCTACTGGAAAAGTCTGTTAACATGTCTGGGGATGGAGCGGAAATCCTCCAGGGACATCTCCATGAAGCTCTCCTGGAGGTACTCCAAAAGCCTTGCCACAAGGTTTCTGGGCAGTGCAGCCTTATTCCGTCCTCCATGGTAGGACACTTGACCACGCCATGCTAGTAGCAAGTAATCTGGTATCATTGCCTGACAGAGCCTGGCAGCGTATGGTCCCGGTGTTTGCTGGCATTCAAGCAACATCCGTTCTTTATCTTGCTGTGTAATCCTCAGGAGAGTGATATCGCTTAGGGTAACCTGGTTGAAATAAGGGAATTTAATTAAGGGGACTGAGGTGGCCGTTCCTACTGGGCTGTTTGCCTGTGGCTGAAAAGAAATCCTTCCCTGCATTTAGCCAAGTGCAAGGGGGGGGGGAGGATTGGCCCAGAGCTTTTCGCGTTTTGCTAGCAGGGATCTTCCCTGATACCAGCCAGGCGGTGGGGGGAGGGATAAAGCACTCATCCCAGAGAATTCATGGCGGGTGGGGGGGGGGGGTGTTAGTTTGGTTCCTGCAGGGATCTTCCCTGATACCAGCCACGCGGTGGGGGGAGGGATAAAGCACTCATCCCAGAGAATTCATGGCGGGTGGGGTGGTGGTGTTAGTTTGGTTCCTGCAGGGATCTTCCCTGATACCAGCCACGCGGTGGGGGGAGGGATAAAGCACTCATCCCAGAGAATTCATGGCGGGTGGGGTGGTGGTGTTAGTTTGGTTCCTGCAGGGATCTTCCCTGATACCAGCCACGCGGTGGGGGGAGGGATAAAGCACTCATCCCAGAGAATTCATGGCGGGTGGGGTGGTGGTGTTAGTTTGGTTCCTGCAGGGATCTTCCCTGATACCAGCCACGCGGTGGGGGGAGGGATAAAGCACTCATCCCAGAGAATTCATGGCGGGTGGGGTGGTGGTGTTAGTTTGGTTCCTGCAGGGATCTTCCCTGATACCAGCCACGCGGTGGGGGGAGGGATAAAGCACTCATCCCAGAGAATTCATGGCGGGTGGGGGGGGGGGTGTTAGTTTGGTTCCTGCAGGGATCTTCCCTGATACCAGCCACGCGGTGGGGGGAGGGATAAAGCACTCATCCCAGAGAATTGGATGGGGGGGGGGTGTTAACCTTCAGCAGCAGAAAACAAGCTAACAGGAAAACTGCAGCACAACGGGCTTTGCTTGGTATGTGGGAAAGCAGGGCGCAGAAGCCTAAAGACAGTGGCTTACCATGGCAGCATGCAAGGTGAATTCTGTTTCCCCGACCTGCGTCTGTGATCTCTAGCAGCAAAGCCACAGGCACTCAATATTAAGAGGCAAAATGCGACCTTGCACAGAAATCACATGTGCTATGTAATGTGAATAGTATACACCGTGAAAGAGTATAAGCATTGTTCTGAAAAATGTATCTTTTAAAAAAATTCTCTCCTTTTTTCACTCCCTCCAGCAGGTGCAAATGTTTCAAGCCTCCCTCCTCCTTCCCGAAGGCTATCCCAGATAAGGCGTCGTAAAAAAAAAACGAGAGAAGAGATGTTTTCCGAAATCATGCAATCCACCAGGAATGAAAGAGCTCATCTGAATGAGTGGAAGGAGACGGTTTGCAAGTATAGGAAAGAAGCCAGTGACCGTGAGGACAGGAGGGACCAACGTGAGGACATGAGGGACCAACGTGAGGACAGGAGGGACCAACGTGAGGAGAGGAGAGACGCTCGAGATGAGAGGTGGCGGCAGGAAGATCAGAGGAGTCGGGAAGCAACGCTGGGGCTGCTGCGTGAGCAAACAGACATGCTCCGGCGTCTGGTGGAGCTTCAGGAACGGCTGCTGGAGAACCGAGTGCCGCTACAGCCCCTGTATAACCCCCCTACCTCCTCACCATGTTCCATAGCCTCCACACCCAGACGTGTAAGAACACGGGGGGGGAGGCTCCGTACACCCTCCCATTCCACCCCAGTGGACAGCCCAAGCAAAAGGGTGCCATTTTTTTAACCTTTTTTTACTGGGCTTTTCCTTCCCGCAGATCCTCCTCCCAAACCCCACTCAGGTTCTGTGCCGCTACAGCCCCTGTATAACCCCCCTACCTCCTCACCATTTTCCATAGCCTCCACACCCAGATGTGTAAGAACACGGGGGGGGGGGAGGCTCCGTACACCCTCCCATTCCACCCCAGTGGACAGCCCAAGCAAAAGGCTGCCATTTTCTTAACCTTTTTTTACTGGGCTTTTCCTTCCCGCTGATCCTCCTCCCAAACCCCACTCAGGTTCTCTCCCTCTTTTTATAATCAATTCATAAAGAATAAATGATTTTTAAACAATGGTGACTTTATTTCCTTTGAAAGCAAGCTGGGGGAAGGGGGAGGGTGGGTTCCTTACAGAGAATGAGTCAATAAAGGGGGCGGGTTTTCAGGAAGGATAAACAAACATAAATTTCACACTGTAGCCTGGCCAGTCATGAAACTGGTTTTCAAAGCTTCCCTAATGCGCAGCGCTTCATCGTGTGCTCTTCTAATCGCCCTGGTGTCTGGCTGCGAGTAATCAGCAGCCAGGCGATTTGCCTCAGCCTCCCACCCTGCCATAAAGGTCTCCCCCTTGCTCTCACAGAGATTGTGAAGCACACAGCAAGCAGTAATAACAATGGGGATATTGGTTTGGCTGAGGTCTGAGCGAGTCAATAAGGATCGCCAGCGACCTTTTAAACGGCCAAATGCACATTCTACCACCATTCTGCACTTGCTCAGCCTGTAGTTGAACAACTCCTGACTCCTGTCCAGGCTGCCTGTGTATGGCTTCATGAGCCATGGCATTAAGGGGTAGGCTGGGTCCCCAAGAATAACAATTGGCATTTCAACATCCCCCACGGTTATTTTCTGGTCCGGAAAGTAAGTCCCTTGCTGCAGCCGTTTAAACAGATTGGTGTTCCTGAAGACGCGAGCGTCATGAACCCTTCCCGGCCAGCCCACATGGATGTTGGTGAAACGTCCCTTGTGATCCACAAGTGCTTGCAGCACCATTGAGAAGTACCCCTTGCGGTTTATGTACTGGGTACCCTGGTGCTCCGGTGCCAAGATAGGAATATGGGTTCCATCTATTGCCCCACCACAGTTAGGGAATCCCATTGCAGCAAAGCCATCCACTATGACCTGCACATTTCCCAGAGTCACTACCTTTCGTAGCAGCACCTCCGTGATTGCTTTGGCTACTTGCATCACAGCAGCCCCCACAGTAGATTTGCCCACTCCAAATTGATTCCCGACTGACCGGTAGCTGTCTGGCGTTGCAAGCTTCCACAGGGCTATCGCCACTCGCTTCTCAACTGTGAGGGCTGCTCTCATCTTGGTATTCTGGCGCTTCAGGGCAGGGGAAAGCAAGTCACAAAGTTCCATGAAAGTGCCCTTACGCATGCGAAAGTTTCTCAGCCACTGGGAATCGTCCCACACCTGCAACACTATGCGGTCCCACCAGTCTGTGCTTGTTTCCCGGGCCCAGAATCGGCGTTCAAAGCCTATAACCTGGCCCATTAACATCATAATCTCCAAAGCACCGGGGCCCGCGGTCTCAGAGAATTCTGTGTCCGTGTCCATGTCCTCATCACGCTGGTCGCTGCGCTGCAATCGCCGCCTCCTCCTCCTCCTCGCCTCTTGTTTCTGGTCCTGTGTAAGCATAAACTCCACGAGAAAGCGCGAGGTGTTTATAATGTTCAAGACTGCGTTCTGGAGCACAACGGGATCCATGCTTGATGCAGAATGGAGTCTGCAGAGTTCACTCAGGAAAAAAGGCGCGAAATGGTTGTCTGCCGTTGCTTTCAGGGAGGGAGGGGGAGGCTGTACCCAGAACTACCTGCGACAATGTTTTTTGCCCCATCATGCACTGGGGTCTCAACCCAGAATTCCAAGGGGGGTGGAGACTGCGGGAACTATGGGATAGCTATGTAAAAGCTACCCACAATGCAACGCTCTGGAAATCGATGCTACTATGGTAGCTTGGACGCAAACCACCGAATTAATGGTGCCTAGTGTGGCCGAATACATTCGAATTTACAAAATCGGTTTCCTAAATTCGAATTATATAAATTCGAATTAATCCTGTAGTGTAGACATACCCCAAGTTTCTGTTTTAAAATTGAAAATTTTAAATGTGTGGTGTGTCTTTTAGGGGGACAGTCACTCTCCTTTCACCCTCCTAAATAAGAAATGCAGAAGAGAGGTACTAATCTGAGGGAGCAGAATGTCATTCATTAAAAATGTCTTAGGAAAAATGGCCTGCTGTGCACTGTGCATTTGTACTAAATGAGGATGCAGTTCTATCCTCCTAAGACCCTCAGACTTACGGCTTTATCGCGGAGTTCTTGGACATCTGCAGTCATATTCTCAGAGGTGCTGAGCACTTGAAGGTGAAAGGAGCTGCAGGCACTCAGTATCTTTGAAAATCAGGCCACTGGAGTCTTGTTTAGAACACAATGCAGAGGAATAAATCTTTTGCAGTAAATTTCCCTTCAGTACCCAGAGAATCAGGCATACAGCTACTGCCGATTAATATTAATAGGAGACTTCTGGCTAATACCCCAGGATAGCTCTATAAAAATTAATGAGAGATACTAGTCCTCTTTGTTTCACCTTTGCAGGATCAAGTCAGTTCATATCAGCCTTCAAAACTCTAAGTAAAGGTAGCTTGGTAATAACATCTTGTAGGAATTAGTGTGCAGTAGCAATCTAAACCGAATGTGTGAAGCTATAAAACAGTATCTCAAGTTGCCATGGTTTCCAGTGGAATTACCTTATAATATCATACAGCGTAGGTATTTTACATTCTTTTTTCTCTCCCTACGTCTCCACAAAATCATGCTGCAGATGGAGCTCTTAACTAATCACAGTTCAGGAAGCTACTATTTCTAGATATTACCCAGCAAACTTATGTGTTTGTGCAAATTAGCAAAAATCTGACGTTTGTATTTTTGATATAAAGCCTAGTCTCTCTGAGAAATAATAATGCCAAAATGAAAGGGAACTGATGTAGGAAGTTTGGAGACAACGAGCAGGAGATAGTATAGATTACTTGTATACAAATTCATTTACACCTCGGTACTGCAGACTTCTTAAAATGCTGCTGCTTTCTTGTGTTACACATTGGTTTTTTTTAATTGTCTAAATTTCGCTTCAAATTGCATATCTTGGTTTGTCGTTGTGGAGATACGTTTAATTGTTGAATGCATTTATTCTTCTATTTTCAGTAACCCGAGAGTCCCTGAAGTCTCTAAGCAATACATTCTTCTTTATAATTGGCTGGTGTGGTAAAGGGGACAAACCGTAGGGTGGTTTTGTTTGTGTGTTTGATGGATTTTAGTCAGAGAGGTGAAAATGCCATTTCAGTTTGAGGAAGAGAAAAATTACAGTTTTAACAAGAATTTTTTAAATCCCTTGTGCACATGCGTGTATGTGTATAAAAAAACACACCTTGTGTATATACTGTACACACATACACATATACGCTTTCTCTCTCTCTCTCTCTCTCTCTTTTTCTCAGGTCCAGATTTCAAAAATGCTCATACCCAACAGCTCCCATTTAGGTACTGAAATGAAGTGGCCGTTTCAGAAGCAGCCATTGTTTCCAAAGGGAGCTGCTGGGTGCTGAACACCACTTCTTTAGGAGCTTAAATGGGAGCTGGGCTCTTCTGAAAATCTGGCCCTTACTGGACTCCGGTACTGCGCCATTTTCTCTTTTCATCTAGGAAACTGTGTCTCTTTCCTTCATAGCTCAATACCCCTATTTCTGTTTTACACCTCAATTATCTATTTGCTAGTAAGAAAATTAGTTCTCCTGTATAGTACCTCTCTCCATGCTCAATATCCCATTCTGTTTGAAACCCCAATTATTTTTTGATCAATACAGATAAAACGTACCACTCCCTGTCATTATTATTCTTTTTATGTTTTAGTGGATGCAGACCCGTTTGTTAAGGCACATTCACACAAGAAATCAAATACATTAATCACAGATTTAGCTCAAGAAATCAAATCTCTCGGTTCTGTCATATTTTAGCCAACACTTTCAGCACTAGCGTGCTCTGTGTGCTCCCCAATTACGTATATATGCCAAGGCACTCAGCTCACTGGGACACAGACACCAGGGATATGGTGTTGTGGTTAGTTATTTTACAGTGCCCAAAGGGGTGCTGGGTGCCGTACACCACAGATAAAAAGACATGAGGCCAGATTCTCCCCTTGCTAGCACTCTGTGCAGTCATTTTCACCTGCACACTGCCAATGTAGGGTGGGTACAAAATGCTATCCAATCAGAATGCTAGCATTGTGCACAGACTTCATACAGGTGAAATGTTGGTACAAGTGGACAGGAGTGGTAGTTTGGGGTTCTGTTGTACTCCTGGTATAATAAATGTAATAAGATGGGATATTTTCATTGCAATATCCCATTTCTTCATCAGGATAAACTGGGGACAAGCTTGGGTTCCAGACGTTGGGTCACAACACGTGAGAATTCATCACAAGTCCTTCAGTTAATTAAACAGGCAAACGTTATCTGTACCAAAGCATAGTAAGTTTGGTGTGCTGCCGTCATTGGGAATAGTACTGTTAGGCGTCCCAGAAGTCTGCCTGGAATAAATAGGGCCGTCTTACTCCACTACTTTCAGTGTAATAGCTATAAAAATAGTGAGGGAATTTATCACAGCTTGACAAAATGAACATAGGAGAACCATTACCTTGTGTAAGTAACCCTGTAGACAGTCATAAAGAAATGCCACTGTTCCCTGAGTGACTCTGTTTAATCACATTCAGAAGTACAGAATCAAGACAGGATAAAAAAAATGCTACTAACCGGGGTGGCAAATGTAGTAGGGACTGTTGAGGGCAGTATAAGCTAGTGTTGTAATAATAATTAGAGTGAAAGCATTGGACTAAATACACCTGTGGCATAGATGGAAAATGTGAAAGAAGAAAGGTGATGCTTTAACTTGGTCTCAGGTGGTGGGTCTGCTCTTTTAATGAAGCTCTGAAATGCATTTTTGAATTGAAAGAGCTGGGCAGGGCTTCAGCCCCAGTGTCAGTCTGAACAGAAGATGGGAAATGCCACCCAGGCAGATTCTAAACCGTGATTAATGACATGGAGATCCGAAATAATTGCAGCCACCAGAAAAAGA
This sequence comes from Emys orbicularis, assembly GCF_028017835.1. Classification (NCBI taxonomy): domain Eukaryota; kingdom Metazoa; phylum Chordata; order Testudines; family Emydidae; genus Emys; species Emys orbicularis. Next base: position 9,127,051 of record NC_088707.1, on the reverse strand, counting down.
CTTTACCATGAATAGAGTAGCTCACTGTTACCAGCTTGTGATAGATGCAGCCCAAACACTGACGGATACAGTGCAGTTTGTGTGTTTTATATACGGTAAAGGTCACGTTTTAATCAGCTAAAATGTACATCTAGTTTGCTGCTTTTCATTTCTCCACCACCTTTATTTCCTTCCAAGCCTCCTCCCTCAGGCCCTGGTCCAGCAAAATACTTAAGCATGTGCTTAACGTTAAGTACCCAAGTAGTTCCATTGACATCAAAGCACCTGCTTGATGCTTTGCTGCACCAGGGCTTTCGTAAGTCCTTTGAACACCACCGTGGTTAGAACAGGCTGTATCCTGACCCGTGTTCTCTGCCAGTGGATCTCCAAGATGTTCTGGTTGTTCTAAAACTGCTCGGGGCCAGACTTTTTTCAGATGGCCTTTCATTGTGGTCTGCCATCAAAGTACTTTGACTCCAGCTAGTTTTATTGATCAGGCAATTGGTGTGTAGTAAAACAACATGCACTGTGGATAACGGTGAGACAGCAGAGGAAGTGAAGGAGCTGCTTGCGGGAGACTTGAAGCCTGGAGCAGGCTTGCTAAATGAGCTAACCAGAGACACCTGGCACAGGTAGGGAACCTCAAGTAACTGGTTCCTTGTAAGAAAGCTGAAGCAGTTGTTTGAGAGGCCTGATTCTGGGAAGTGTACAGGGGAGTCAGCTCAGAGCAGGACAGCTGCAAGCCAAACTCCAGGGTGGGTCACACCCTAAGAACTCATTTAGAAAAAGGACCATGAACGAACCCCTTGTCACACCCAGGCTGTGAGGTAAGCACATGTCTCAGGATAGATTTTGGGGAACTCTGAGTTTTTCTTTTGAGTTTATATGTCTGAATAAACCCTTACCCCAATAAGGGACAAGCAACTTTTGAAGGAACAAGTGTGTGGAGTCTCTGTAGAGGGAGAATAAAGGGCACCCCGGCCACAAGAGGGCACATGGACCAACTCATTTATAATAACCCTGCTGCTCAACCCAATCTAGTTAGTCCACTGGTCTCTCCCAAATGGTAGCACTTTATATTGATTACTCTAAGGAATTTTTAGCTGACTACTCCCAATCAGGCCCAACATATCCAGCAGGTTAAGGTGCTAAATATATTTTAAATCCAAGATCATTGGCGTGCTTAATTTAGAGAAGGCTTAGTTACTCTATCTATCTGTCTTATCTATCACATATATTTCTTAAGTATTCCTGAGATTTCTTTTCACACTGTCTTAAGGAAACATTTATTTACTTAAAATGCAAAGTAATCCATTCTTAACAGCCAGTGAGTCAGTTGATATGCTTATAAACTAATCTAGGACATAAGGATTTCTTCTTTGCTAACAGAGATTCATTTTGTCAAAACTCATATTAAAACAGTGCCTTTAAATCCTTTTAAAAAAAAATAGTTAATACCTTTTGTAGCCTTTAAGTCTAAAGGATGGCCATAGATTTCCCAATTCCATCCATGATGCTTCCCTTGGCTTCTTCTGTTATCTGCCATTATTTCAGGCAGTTCAGTGCAGATGTTCCCCTGAATGAGTTCTTGATGAGAATTCATCTACATTATCCTGGATAAACTAGAGATGTTCTGCTTCTCTGGGACAGCCACGTGTTTAGTGTAAGCTGAGGCATGTACTCTACTGTACATAATAAAATACAGGCACAATGTCACCAGTGCAAATAGAATATTAAACAAAAAAGAAACCTTGAGAAATATGAATATTACATCAGGATCATTAGCAGAATTTCAGAGTTTCAACTGATTTGCAACAGTGAGATGACTGCTGATCAAAGAGACTGGAAAAAACTTGGTAACTTTCTATCATGAATCATAATGTCGGTAGAGATTGTTAATGCCCTGTTAAAGGAGATTAGGGTGCCAACTTTCACCAAATGAGGGGGTCGTTAGGCACATGCACAGTAAACTGTCTCTCAACATGTGAAGATCTTGCTAGGTACCATTCTTTTTCTGACCTGCCCTTTCTGGAGAAGATTGAGAATATGGTTCCAAGACAATTTGAGAGTCAGATTTCTTTGATCCTGACTCTGTCCTTGACCTAGATTTTAGCCTCCATGTGGATACGTCTGTGGCGGTTTTATTGGTAGCTGTTCACCTCCTAGTAAGAGATAAGGGTCAAATGACCTTGCTGATTTTATTACGTCCATCAGAAATCTTTGATCACAAAATTTTGTTGATTTGACTACAGACCCTTGCAGGGTAGACCAGTCTGTGTCAGAATGATTCCATTCCTGCCTTTTAAAGAAGTCCCAGAGTGTGGCATTGGGCAATTACCCCTTGGGCTCTCTTCTATGGGATTCCACAGTTTTCTGTTTTGCCATTTCTCCTGATCAGTATACATGTCAAGCCATTGGGTGATAGTGAAGCAGACTGGGCTATGATAGCACCAATATACAGATCCTATATACAATCCTGTGTCTTGTATTCATCAAAAAATTAAGTGCATCGCATATCTGTTTGGCTGAGATAGGGTCTTTGTTAAGGCTTTCAGTTAAGATTGGATGTCTTTCTAAAAGGCGTCCTCCAGTTAAACCACAAATTAAACTCGATACCGAAATCACTGGGTGAAATTCTCTGGCCTGTGTTATGCAGATGATCAGACGAGATGATCATAATGGTCCCATCTATCCTTAGTCTCAGGGACTGACTTTTGGTTGTGTGTTTAGTACCTAGCACAATGTGGTCCTGGTCTACAATTGGAATCCCTAGACTCTACTGCAACACAACAAAATTATTGTAATAATAATGATATAAATGACAGTCTAGATAAGGTGATTTGATTTTAGTTGGCTGAGGGAAGCAACCAAAGAACATGACAGGGTAGGTATCTTGCCCCGGAATTAGGGAATGTGCCTGTCCTTTCCCAAAGAAATTTGCAATCTTGTCACACTTCTTCTGGATCTTCAATTACTTTTAGATTTCTAGGTAACTTCTGTGGTTGAGGGCACATTTGTTCATCTCTGCATGGCATAATCGAAGAAACCATTCTTTGCTGCAGACTTTACAGCTCCAAGGTGTTATTGAATCAACTAGCTTAGAAAGAGACTGAGTCTGAAAATTGTGGGATATTCATACAAATAAGAATAGCACTTGTAGTGACATAAAATTACAAAGATTTTGAATTCTGCTTTGCAACCTGCTGATCAGTGTTTTATTTCATGGGGTGTAATATTGCACATATAGGTGCATTTCCTATTTTGCCTGTGTTATTTCTTGCATAAAGTTTAATGAACTCTATATCAGTTCACAGTTGAACTCTATGTCAGTTCACAGTTAATCTCTATAATAAAATTTCAGGATTGTCGTTCTGAAGCCTAGAATGTCTGTTGAGTCAGTGTGGAGTGATGGAGACAGCTACAGGCATGGTTGAAAGCTCTTTTGGTTCAGAATATCACCAGGTTGAATCATCACAGGGTTTGTGATCTCTTATTATACAATTTTTAAATTCTCAGCCATTTTAATTACACCCAGGTGGTGTACAGCAACAGTAAGGCCATGCCATGCCAAAAGTCCTACATCATTATAATGCCCGAGTAACTCACACACCCTTATTCTACAGCTAATTTACATGCAACAATTTCATTGGTTATATGAGGGAGACTGCACAGATGGTGGATTACGTGGCCCAGCTGCCACAGTTCTTCAAAACCACCCACAACCAGCACACACAATATCCCCAAACACACACAGCGCCTCACCACAGCATCCACCTGTCATTCGCCACCTGCAGGAATCAGCACAAATCTCCCAGCACAGAACAACCCCCACACAAATCAACACAACTCTCCCAGCCCTACACACACATTTGCCCACCTTCCTTCATACTGTCTGCGAGAACCAGATGGAGTGTTGGAGTCCAAAGGTTCTGTGGTAGTTGGAATGTGACAGCTGATCAGAAGGTGGGAATAACAGCTGTGCAGGGTAACAAAGAGGTGGTTGTGCCTCCAGCCAGGGGGACAGCCCTCTGTACAAACTGTGGGGAACATGGACTTTTAAGTTCTCAACCATTTTGACTTTATAAATTACACAACACAAAATCCCAAAACACAACCTCCCCAAACACAAGTCAACACACCTACCCTTCGTTCACCACCAACACAACTCAATAGCACGACCTTCTAGACACAACAACACAACCAGAACACACAATAACCCCAAACACAGACAGCTCCTCACCTCAGCAAACATCCCTCATTTGCCACACACACACAAATCAGTACAAAATCTCCCAGCACTAGACACACACTCGCCCACCCTCACATTTTTACCATAAACTCGAGCAGCAAAGCTGCCTTTCCTGACTGGTACATGAAAGAAATCATCAGTGCAAAATTCAATCAGTTAACTTCAGTGATCAAATGATCCTTCAAAAATGTCCACCGTGAGTGGTGATCCTTTGTGCTCTGAGTGTGTGCTGGGCAGGACATTGGCTTAGAGCATTTTTTGTTTTTTCAGGAGACATTTTTTCAAATTGTCTTAGCAGACTTTCTTTAAAGAGACTTTCCAGAGATGTCTAGTAGAAAAGGAGACACTTGTCTTTGCTGGGACAGGAAGTACTGTGTGCACTGCAGTTCTAATAGAAGTGCACTGTGGAGCTCTAAATAAAATATGAACATGAGTCTCTTGGAAAAGCAGATTCACTGGGCCCAGTGTCAGCTGTCTGTGTTTTGGAAGGTTTTCATCCAGTTAGCTGCAAGAAAGGCAACTTGGATGTAAATCAGGGGGCTTGGAATTTACAGAGCACAAAGAAAATCTATTGTGCCTGATGCTCACTTACACTGCCAGAGTTGTGTAAAGGGGCCTTAGTGTAACCGTGCCTTAAAGTGAGAGTTAGTGTAATTTACACCTATTTTAAATCCCCTTTACTTGGCCTGAGTGATAGAAAGGTGTCTTCGTGTAAAAGAGAATCAGGCCCATTAGCTCTTTATCTTCATCATCCATTGTAATCTTTGGGCACATTGAGAATTATTTTAAAATCACAAAACTGGAATTTTAAATGTGAGGACATGTCTGTGGGCAAAGAGTGTAGTAGGCAGAAGATACCTACTAAAGCAGGAAGGAAGAGATGGAGGAGTAGCTTTAGGGATAATACGGCTTTCCTTAATCTAGTGATGTTCAGTGTTAGAAGACAGCAGTTCTTCCTGTAATTCTTTTGTATTGCTACATGATGTAATGAAGTTGACAAATCAACTGGAAAAAAAAAAGTGTTCCCCCAACTCACAAGTGAGACTCATCCCCTCCAGACAAGGTGCTCAGGAAATAGTTGAATGAACCGAGTTTGCTGCATGCCTCGAAAGAGTAAAAACAAAAAACAACCCCTCACCCAAATCCTAGGCTTTTTTTGGACCAGCAGACGAAGTGAGTTCCTCCCTCATCCTGAAAACACTGTGACCAGCCTGGCAACGTTCAGAATGTTAACTGGAATCTGCTAGTTGATTGTAACTGCCGGGAAAGTGAATAACAGAAGTGGATCTCTGTAAGGAAGCCAGGGCACAACCCATGCAGGGCTTTGTAGGTCAAAATTAACACCTTGGTTTGCTTTTTGTATGTGGATAATGAATGATGGAATGTAGGGATGTGCTTGAATATCAAATTACTAATAGCATGTGAATTGTGATATTCAGTTCTCTGACAGTCAGTGCCCTTGCGTTTCTCTTTTGGGCCTCACCCGGTGTGAATTATGTGAGGCTTTTGTGATTTGAATCCATGTTCACTAGGGACTAAGATAGAACCACCCAGTTCATGTTCATTGGTGCCCTCAATCTGCATTTGAACCCTGGTCTCCAATGGTGAAAGCCCAGAGAAGAAACCTACCCCGAGCTGATTTGTTTATGTGGTGATGTAGTTTTCTCTTATGGTAAAACATTGTAATGGGAAGCCCAAGATTTTTTCCCCCTTGAAATGGAACTGTGAAGAGAAAAATTTGACACAGTCACAGCTCACCCTATCAGATGGCACTAATACGACAACATGGTATTGGGCAATACTAATACTAATTTATAAAATCTTCAAACATAAGAACATAAGAATGGCCCTACTGGGTCAGACCAAAGGTCCATCTAGCCCAGTATCCTGTCTTCCAACAGTGGCCAATGCCAGGTGCCCCAGAGGGAATTAACAGAACAGGTAATCATCAAGTGATCCATCCCCTGTTGCTCATTCCCAGCTTCTAGCAAACAGAGGCTAGGGACACCATTCCTGCCCATCCTGGCTAATAGCCATGGATGGACCTAGCCTCCATGAATTTATCTAGTGCTTTTTTGAACCCTGTTATGGTCTTGGCCTTCACAACATCCTCTGGCAAGGAGTTCCACAGGTTGACTGTGCCTATTAATTTCATTTGGTAACCCCTAGTTCTTGTGCTATGAGAAGTAGTAAACAACACGTCCTTATCTACTTTCTCTACACCAGTCATGATTTTATAGATCTCAGTCATATCTCCCCTTAGCCGTCTCTTTTCCAAGCTGAAAAGTCCCAGTCTTATTAATCTCTCCTCATACGGAAGCCGTTCCATACCCCTAATCATTTTTGTTACCCTTTTCTGAAACTTTTCCAATATCTTTTTTGAGATGGGTCGACCACATCTGCACACAGTATTCAAGATGTGGGCATACCGTGGATTTAGCATCAAAGCACCAAACAAGATCAGTTACCCATTTAGGCCCGGTAATTTTTGTATGATTGATCCTTATTAATTTTTTTTAATTAATATTTGTAAATGTGTTTATTTTAGCATTTCTAGAGGAATCTAATTCTTATCTTTCCCCTTAAATAACGTTCTGCTCTGTGTATACAAATGGTGGACCTCATTCTCATTTAAACTAAGGCCCTTTACGCTACCCTGGCAATTTCTGTAATTTCTCCAGCTCGGTGCACTGATATAACAATGAAATAATTTCCCTTTCCACTTCTGCTGATATTGTTTCTTCTCAGCCAGCAGGTGTCACTGTTAAACAGATTAAAGAATTCTAAGGCATGCAGAAATTCCAATGTGTGTGAACTCTTCAGGACCAGCTTAACCTACTGCTGAAAATAGAAGCTGAGACGTGAAACAAAAGGATGAAATGTGATTAGTTTGTAGTAGCATTGCCATACAGAAGTCCTGCCATACCTTATACCTTATGCAGCATTGATATGATATCAAGAATTCAAAGGAGACATATAAGAAAGACAGATATAAATGGGGATTCAAATGTGTATCTATAGCAATAATATCCCAAGTACATTGGGCACAGTACACCACACATGTTACCCGAAGTACAAGATCATGAGTTTTCATTGTGATTGAAGTGGACTGTCAGAGCATCCATAGAGCGCCATCAAGGGGACCATAAGTAGAGAGATTAGGAAGACTTATTCCAACCGTTTGCTTTAATTTTGTTTCCTTTCTTTGGGCCAAATGATTCAGCCCTGCACTTGCCAGTATCTGTTTTATCTGTCTCTGATCTACTTTTCTTTCTCCTTTGCCACGTCCCGTCCCCCCCAACCCTGGGAGCACTATGTTTACTCTCCCCCAATCAGACATTGAGCCACGCTGTCCTGAGAGAGGTGCTCTCTGCAGAAAAGCAGTCTTGCACTTTTCACACATACAGAGTTTGATCTTGTCCATAGCAGGTGTGGAGTGTTGTACAAAGTAAAAAATTATAATCAGGATGGGGAGCCCGGGGAAACCCAATCCTGAATGAATAAGAATGTTGCTACAAAACCACCAAGTCACTCCTGCCTTCTGGCAGGAGGGAGGCTTGACAGGGGAGCACGTAGTTAAGAACCTTAATGGCCTGAAGAGCAGATCCCTATCTAAGTCCACTCCAAAGAGGACAGATTCCTCCCCAACTCTGTCTTCCAAGCAGACGAATCTTCCTTCCCATTTAGGCACGTCCTAAGCCCCAGGACCATGATAAAGAATGTACACAGGAGCAAGGCTCTGCCAATACCAGACTCTGCACCAGCAGCAACGCTGTCTGCGGCACCATCCAGGTCAAGGGACCGAGAACCACCGGTACCAATGAAGAGCACCCAATGGGAGCCTCATTCACCAGCTGTACCCCCACGGACCCCAGATGGATTCACCAGCCAAGAGCCTTTCCACATCAACTCTGACGGGAGAGGCAGACAGGACCCTATGCACCCTGGGAAGAATGGAGATGTACACAACTGTGGAGGACATCTTTGATCTCCTGGATCTGCAATCTTCCCTTTTGTCAGAACCAATCCTCACCGGGGATATTTTGACCCTGTCAGGAGACACAGTGTATGGGAAAAGAAGTCCATCCTCCATCCCATCTACTAACTGTGATTTTTCTTTAGCAGAACTGCTAGCACCATTGACTGACCCAGATCCGACTTTCTCATCATTGGGGGAATCAGAAGTACCAGAGGAACAGTCATCACCTCCACTCAGGAAGATCAATCCAACCCGGACATTGCGAGCTGCCTGGAACCAATCTTGTCTACCCAAACCTGGACACCCGCCCTGGGACCGGTGGTACCCCATGCTTTGGGGACCTCTGGAACTCACCTTTAACCCCTCATGACAGCACTGTTTGGGCCCCTAGGACCTGTACACACAACACCCAGGGTCTTTACAATTTAATAGGGAGTCATATTACCTCTCCCCTCCAAGAGAGCAATCAGAATTTCCTCCTGATTTGAAGAGGGGGAATACAAGCCAGATCCATTGTTACCAACAGGGATATTTTCCTCCTCTCCCGATGAGGCTGTTGCTCCAGATTCGCCATCTCCTTTGGACAACCACAACCAATTCCAGGAGCTGCCATGGAGAGCGGCAGAAGAGCTCCAGATTTCCTTAGTGGAGATCCAGGACACACGACATAAGCTCCTGAACAGCCCACAACCCAAGGGATCAAGCTGGATAGCACTCCCAGTGAATGAAGCCATAGTGAAACTGGCAAGGACAGTATAGCGTACATTGGCAGGAAATGCAAGACATACTGCTCTACTGGAGCTCAAGGCCAGCACTCCAGAAGCAGTGCTCTCCTACTCCCTTGGATAGGCCACTTGAACTGTGCCTTTCCTCCCATCCTGCAGCTATCCTGGGGCTATTTGGAAAATTTGACAAGACAGAGCACAAGCCATCATTTTTGCACCCAAATGGCCCAGACAGTTCCCAAGTCTTTTGTGAATGTCAACCCCACTGCCCATCAACATTCAGTCCTTGTCAGATCTCTTGGCTCAAGAAGAACGGCAAGCTCAGTCATCCCAACCTGGATGCTCTTCGTATCACAGCTCGAATGGTCGTCCCATCTAGAACATCCCTGTCCCAGAGCTGTGCAAGCCGTTATTAATGACAGCAGCAAGGACTCCACCAGATAACATTATCTTGCCAAGTGGAAGTGTAACACCAACAGACCCCAGTCGTCAGTGGGCAAGATCGAACCTGGGACCTCTGAAGCTTAGTGCGTCAGCCTCTACTGCATGAGCAAAAAAGCACTTGACTCGTAGCTAAGACTGTAGCAGACTCATTAATCTCTGGATGGGCTAGATACAACTAGAGGGGGGACAGAGCACCACACTAAGCAAGCATGGGTTACAGAAGCATTTCTCTATCTGGGACCGGCAGTCCTATGTCTCCAGAAACAGCAAGTAGTCCTGGTATCTTCGATAACCTCCTTACCCTCAAGATGATGTGTCTTTCCCTTAGCTTGCTGCAGGTCCACTTGGCAACAGTCAGTACATGTCACCCACCAAAGGACAGCTACTCTGTCTTTATTCACCCAGTAACTACTAGGTTCCTGACAGGTTTAATCAGAACCTTTCCAAAAGTATCAATGCCAGCCCATCACTGGGACCTTGATTTAGTTCTTTTAGCACCCACTAAGCCACCCTTCCAACTCCTAGCTACATGTTTGATGTCTCACCTGTCAATGAAGGATGCCTTCCTCGTTGCCGTTTCCTTGATCAGAAGGGTAGGTGAACTTCTGGCCCTAATGGCATACCCACCATACACAATATTCCATAAAGAGAAGGTCTCTCTACAACTGCACCCAAAATTCACCCCTAAGGTAATTTCAAAATTTCTCATAAATCAGATTATCCACTTGCCTGCATTCTTCCCAAAGCTCCATGCTTCCAACGAGGAGCGGAGGCTTCATGCCCACAACGTGTGATGAGCAGTGTGCCCGTGACATGTGATAAGCGTTAATATTTTACCTGAAGAGAACAAAACAGATCAGAAAGTCAGGTAGATTGTTTGTTGCCATAGCGGAATGAGCCTGAGGACAAGCTATTTCCTCCCAGAAACTCTCCAAGTGGATCTCTGGCTATATCCTACTTTGTTTCACATCTGCTCCTCCACACAGAGTACAGGATCGCTCTACAAGAGCACAAGAAGCCTCAGTAACCTCACTGCACAAGGTATCCCTGCTTCTTATTTGCAAGGGAGCAACGTGGAGCTCCATCCACACATCCACAAGACATTACACCTTGGTCCAAGTCTCCTCTGCTGACACATCTTTTGGGATAGAGGTTCTACAAGCAGCCATACCCTCCTCTTGTCACTGTATTCTTGTCAGTCACCCACAGTGGAATACACATAAGGACCAGCAATCAAAGAAGAAAGGGAAGTTACTTACCTTATTGTACCTCGAGTTCTTTGAGATGTGTGGTTCCTGTCTGTATTCAGCTACGCTTTCCCCTTCCCCTCTGCTCCGATCATGTCTGGATTAACAGTAGAGAAGGAACTGGAGAGGCAGTCGGTCCACACCACCCCTTATAGAATCATAGAAGATTAGGGTTGGAAGAGACCTCAGGAGGTCATTTAGTCCAACCCCCTGCTCAAAGCATATACCTTCAGAGCAGAGCATGAGGAGAGCAGGGCACAGACACAGACTGACAGACACCAATTGCAAGAATTCTCCGGTCTCAGGCACTTGGAGCCCATGCATACCTGCAGTGGAATATAGATAGGGACTGTAAAAAGCAACAGAGGGTCCTGTGGCACCTTTGAGACTAACAGAAGTATTGGGAGCATAAGCTTTCGTGGGTAAGAACCTCACTTCTTCAGATGCAAGTAATGGACTGTATGTCTCAAAGAAATCCAGTGACAGTAAGGGAAGTAACTTCCCTTTTTCTGCCTGTGCTCCGGCCCTTTCATACCCTGCATTCTGGTTGGTTGTGGAGCAGGCACACAGGGTCTACCCTGCTCAGTCTGGAGGGCTGTGCCTCATACTCAACTTTTCCAGTGTCCACATGTAACCCCCCCTTGTATTAGCCCTGACAGCAACAGTCTTGTGCATATCTCACATTGTGCCAGAACTTGCAGGATCAAGACCATTGTCTCTAGAGTATGTATATGTTGGTATGGGAATATTCTGTGATGAACTGCGCAGCGTTAGCATGCGGTGACACATACCACCTAGGAGAATGAACAAAAGCTTTGATAACAGAGCTGGCAGCACTATTAATTTTTCACACAAAAAAACTTACATTAAAAATAGAAACCCACTGAGGATAAACCTCTGCTATGGTGAAATTCAAAGCAAATCATTTCACTGGGCTCCTTGATGTAGAAATCACTACTGTCATTCTCTGCTGTGTTTTTAAAAAAGACACTGCTGTTAGAATCAGGTTTAGTGTGCAATTATCATTGACAGAACAAGTGACTGCAGATATTTATCAGCAAGCCCAGAGCCACTGCTTTTAGGTATAAGAAATATTGCAGAGGTAACATGTTGCTCGTGAATCCTATCCTTTATTCTGAAATAGTTCGTGCATGCCTTATTCATAACAACAGCCCAAACCATGCACACAGCTGTATTATACATACACATACATTCTACCAGCCTCAGCTGGAAGGCAATTAGGAACTACCTACTGCCTGGGGCTGCATGGGTTAAGAATTGCACCTTATCTTTTGGTACATGGACCCAGCCACATTAGAGGTGCCTAGATATGCCATTAATACTTACCATTAATATAGAGAGCTTTGTGTTCAAAGCTCTTTCCAAACATTTTCTGACTATTCTTGAATCACCTCTGTGCAGTAGGCAAGTGTGAGCGTTATTAGCTTTGTTTCACAGATGGGAAAATTGAGGCTGACAGGCCCATGTATGGAGACAGAATCAGAGCCGAGCGTAAAGCTTCAGAACTCCTGATTTCCAGTCCAGTGCATAAGACCAGACATCTCTCCCAAGGAAGGCCCAGAGCTGAGTTCTCTGAGTGGACTCAAACCACCATCCTTTTGGTTGAGGTAAATGTATGGGACATTGCCCAACAGATAAGTGGTGTAATCAGGTTAGCCATTAGATGTACTTGGTGTATTAAACTAACCGTAGTAATGAGTTTTGCTGTACTGCTTGAGTTGCAGCTGCATCCTACGAAATTCAAGCAGTACATCACAGTGTCTGTTTCCTTTTAATTCATTTTCTTTCCTCTGTCTCTTTATGGGCACTTCTGAAGGCTAATCATCGGTAATGATCATCCTTTGCAGTTTTGGTCAGTGTATTTCAGAAGACCGCCGCTACTGTGAATATTACATTTGCGAGATTATCTTCTTTAAAGGGACACCACTGACTGAAAATCTAGTCAATTTCAAAGAAAAAAAGAAGAATCCTAAAGTGGCTTCAGGTGCTACAACCACTTCAAACTCCCCCTTCAGTTTTGCATGGTTTTCCAGTCACGTTCCCAATCCCATTTTGTACATGATTTTCTGTCCATCACTGCTGTGTGAAAGACTCACACAAACGGGAAAGTTACTGATTAAACTACACAGGTACACGAGGACAGCAGTGAAACTGACTATACACAAAATGCTGCCAAATAAACAAAATACATAAACTGAATAAACAGAAATAAATATATTTCCTTTTCAGTTCTAGTCATCTTAAGCGTTACTTGTAACAATAGTAGGTACAAAAATTTCAGATGGCAGAGTGATATTTAAGTTGATGTTGTATCTTTACATTCATTGCATTTTGGGGGGAGGTACAATAGAATTATGTGTACGTTTAATGCTCTGGCCTTTGAACCATGAAGAAAAGGTTCAAGTCCTGCCTTTTAAGGAAAACGGTTGAAAATGTGTTTTGTTGTTCATCCTTTTCTGCTAATGCATTGGTGCTGGCGCTGGTGATGGGGGCTGCCGCACCCCCTGGCTTGAAGCGGTTTCCGTCATATACAGGCTTTACAGTTTGGTTCAATGGCTCTCATCCCCCCACATAAAAATTGTTCCTGCACCCCTCTGCTAATGGCCATGTCTCCATATTTTAAAACCATCCGACAATCTGGCAAATAATCATCAGTCTCTGTATTACCTGTCAGAATTAAGGTTCTGTGTGTCAGAAGCTTGCTGCACACCTGGCCCTGGTTTACAAATCCTTCACTTTCGTGCTCCGCTTAAACAAAACGACAGGTCGTGGTTTCCCTTTTAGAAAGTCCTGTCTCGAAGGATTATCGTTCTTTGGATTTAGACATGCTGATAAGCCCTAGCGCTGTGGAAACATTGATCCTCTAGTCTAGATTACTCAGTTGCATTTAGATCATTCTAAGCACTGGCATATTAGTTTTTCCATTTGATAAGGTACTAATGGGATAGTAGTATGCCCTGTCCTTAAAAACCCTATTAAAGCTACAAGTCACGTCATGTTAGCTTGGGGGAGGGGGGATTGTTGTTTTTTTAAATGTACAGCTACATTGGTTCCAGAAAAGAAATGGGTTTAAGAAGTCCCTGAGGCTTCCAAGGTCTTAAAAAAGCAAAATAATGCAATACACATGCCTTTGTTCCTTATCTGTAGTGTCAAGGGGAAGTTACAGACAATTCTCTCTCTTCTCACATGTGTTTTTCACTGTGGAGTACAACAAAGACGACAGTTCTAACAGTGTTTATTTATTTTTCTGATACATTTGAACGATGTAGAAGATTGCCATGATGGCGCTCAAAAAGCCTGGGAGGTTACTGTATCTGGGCTGCTTATACATTAATCCGGGCACTCTGCTTCTCAGAGTGTTCCTTCACGTGAATCTGTTTGTTGTTTTGTTTTTTCCTTTTAAAAATACAGTATTTTTAAAGGTAGAGTGAGAAAGGGGTGTTGCTGTCAGGAGAAGCACTTCTAACAAAAACAAGAAATTCTTTTACCAGGAGACACTGTTCTCAGGCCACACAAAGTCCAAGTATGGAATGTTCTCTGGGGCCTGATCCTTCTCTGCTTTACATCTTGTACTGTCACTTTCACCAGTGCAAAGTGGATGTAGAATTCTGTCATTCTGATCTGGTTATGTTTTATACCTGCTTTGCACTGGTGTTAAATGACTATAGAGAGCTCAAAGCAGAAGAGAGTCAGGTCCTTAATCTTTAAAGGGTCATTGTCAATTTGAAATACCAAAATTTTCAGCTGGAAATGTGTGTGTTAAGGTTACAAATTACACCTAAGATCACTAGAACTGAAAGAAGTGAATGAAATACATTTTCCTCTCTTTTTTTCCAGTTTACTTTATGTGCTTGACAGCACTCCATATATATAGTCCACTTTCACTTTCCTGTCAGTTAATTAGCTTCTCCCTTGCTGAAACCATCTTTGTAAATATCAACAGGAAAGTTTAAAAACCCTTGTAATATTGTTTTACATCAGAGTGGAATTACAACAGTGTTAGGAAGATATAACAGAATGAAGAATCTGGCCGATTCTTTAAAAATTTCTTTCTGAAACTGGATTTTATTAAAATGTTTCACTTTCAAAAAGTTTTTCTCTGTAAAGTGATTTTTAAATAGCACCATAAGGTTCTATAATTGCTGTATCTCACTGATTATAGTTCATACCTGTTCACATTACAAGTAAAACTGTATTTTCTAACCTCCAATCCTGGTAATTCCCCCAGAATCTGTAAATCAAACATAGTTCTTAAGTCCTACACACTCACCAGTAATAAAAGTCCTGCGATTATTTTATGGCATGGTATACAAATCAGAATTAGTCCAGTTCATTCTCCCAAGCTGGGTTGGCTCTGCAAGGCTAACAGGAGTAAAAAAGTGCTGTTGTAAAATATTACTTTGTCCATGAAGCCAGCAAATATGACTCAGAAAACACATGCACATAGCAGAGCTGAAGAATAAGGGCTTGTCTACACTTGAAAGTTATTTTAGGTAGGGTGTGAATAGCAATTCTGGTTGATTTCTCCATGGAGACAAGCCCTGAGAAGGTACCGTTTATATGTAGTCACTTTTCTAACCATCCCCACAATTTAAAATGAGTGGACAGAGACCTAAAAGGAGAGAGAGAACAGCAGATGCTGTATCTGCAGAGGAAACTTGAAATGAGATCCATGCCTCTCTTCTAACAGAAACGTTTTTCTAGCCTCAACTTCATGACCCAACAATTCTTATGTCAAGGAATTAAAGTAAGAAATCATCAAGCAATTGGGTCTAAAATAAGTGAGGTCCATTATAGTGGGGTACCATTGAGAAGTATGCAGAGATACATCCTCATTGGAGGGACTCAACCAAATGTCCAGGCTCTGTTTCAGCAGTTGTTTGGTCAGAATTTACAGCCAGTTAAGTGCATATTCTTCAGCTTGCACCCTACAGGCATGTGGATCTGAGAAGTCATTCGCTGGGGAAGTAGTTTGAGTGAGACTGATAGCCTAGATCTTCCTTGTAAGGCAGCACATAAGATGGGTGATGCTGAATGACGCCAACCCCAAGGAAGACCCCTGGGATTTAAAAAAAAATGGGATTCTTCGAATACTAACTTTTTTTTTTGTTCTTGTTCCCAGGAGTGGCCACACCCTGCTTGCCTTCTGGTTTTCTCGTCAGGACGGGAAGCTAAACCGACAACAGACTATTGAGCTGGGACATCACATTCTCAAAGCACACATTTTTAAGGTAACAAGAATTCAAGGAAAGGCTCACACCATCCTCTTCCCTGACACACACAGTCTGTCAATACCCACTATCAGAGAGACACGGTGGGTGAGGTGGTATCTTTTATTGGCCCAACGTCTGTTGGTGAGAGAGACAAGCTTTCCTGGGACCAACACGGCTACAACCACGCTGCAGTACCCACTATATAAGGTCTGTTCTTGTTGCAGTGTGGCTGTAAGAAGTGTTATTGCTTCAGGCTTCCAAAACACATGAAGAAAGTTAGCTTTTGAGCACTGGTGAGGACATGAGAAATTCTAAAGGGCCAGAAAGTTGGGAAAATCTGCCTTGATTCTAAGGGGGCGGGGGAATTAAAATTAAAACTACCGCACACTGAACAGCAGATTAAAATGCTCCTTGCCGAGTACTTCTGCACCCGACTTACAAATAAATGGCATTACAATTTTGACTGGCCTTAACATTTTGCCAGAGATAAAGGTTGGAATTCGGTTCACAGTATGCGATGCCTTCCTTGTTACCCAGGTTTTCATTTTGTGCCCCCACAGCTCTTCTGAAACTTCCTTAATGTTAAAAGTGACAGAACCATAAGTGGAGAGGGCACTAGACAGGGTGTCAAGAGACCTAGATTTTATTCCTGCCTCTGCCACTACCCTTGGTCAAATTTCTTCTTCTGTCTGATTCAGTCTCCTTGTGTGTAATATGAGGATGAGTTCCCTCCTTTGTAAAATGTTTTGTTCTTAATCTGTACATCTCAATGTATGAGTCAAGTATAGTATCAGGGGGTAGCCGTGTTAGTCTGTATCTACAAAAACAACAAGGAGTCTGGTGGCACCTTAAAGACTAACAGAGTCAAGTATAGTTTGTTTATGATCTACCAGTGAGTGCATGTTTCTGCAGAGCTGAGCTTCTTAAAAAATGTCTGGTTACTGCTCCTTAATGGTCCATTTTTACCCTCCAGACAAAGAGTGACCCAAGGGTCACTAGTTAAGATGAAGTTTGACCCACAACTGGAGTCATATCTTCAGGCCCAAAGAATGTTCACCAATCAGCATAGGAATTGGTTAGGTAACTGCTACAGAGAGAATAAATCATTTCTTAAAATTAATGGGAGCTGTTGGTACTCAGCACTTCAGAAAACCAGGGCACTTATTCAGTTGCTTAAACTTCAGCACCCACTTTGCCAATATTTTTTAGAGCAACAGGATAGTTTCGGTATCTCACCAGGCCTTATTAACATCCTGCTAGATCTCTTTATTTAATTGTAGCGGCTATATTAATGATCATGTGTAATGGTAGGTCTGCAGCATTTCGGGAGATTATGGGTAAGTTTGAGGTAAAGTGAGGAATCCCAATCAGCATATAATTTTCAGATTTTAACATACAAAAGTAGCTCCAGATTCAGCCCTGACATTAATGGGGTCAGTTCCTATTAACATCAGAGCCAAAGCTGAATTTGGATCCTAGTCTTTATCATTTTACACTTTATAATGGAGAAAATGGCAGGATTTCAAAATCTAAATAAACCTCACGTTTCATTAAATGAATGAGTTGGCAATAGATTCCAACTTGAATTGAAAAATATTTACCATCCTGGAAAGTGTCTGTTAACATACGAAAGATGTCAGTGTAGCTTTCTGTTTCTAACTACTTGGCAAAATCCTTTGTGTATGATTTTAGTAAGAATAATTTGCCTCGGTGACAGATAAGTGTAACATCAGGTTGTACAGAAGTCCTACAGAGTTTTGAAAGGGGTTTGGGTTAGATGGTTTTACATGGGAAAAGCACTGTAAAGATTAGCCTTTGGTGTTTCTTAAACAGATTTATTTTTATTCCTTTATTTACAGTAGTTGTTTGTTTAAGAGGATCTGCTTGTATTTTGTACCAAATTGAACCATAGCTGTTTCTTGGAAGAGACACTTTCAAACTGGAACATTTCAAGGAGAAATATAAGTATCTTGTGTCCGTATTCCCATTCCTGTTATTGCAGATACTTTCTGTTTATGAGGAAGTGATTTCTCCTTCACAGCATCTCATTCTGCCTGGTCGTCTAGTAAAAATCAGTGTCTTGTAGCTGTGATGTGAGCCTGCTGCCAAGTGAGATGCATGTCAGGTCATAAAGTCAGCTTAAATTTTTTCTGCGGTATTGTGTTGGAAGAGCAGACTTATCTAAACACAAAGGTCCTGATTCTAAATGTACACTGGTTTACACCAGCATAACCCCATTGGAGTTACCTTTTACACTGCTGTGAAAGGAGAATCAGAAGCTAAACCATGGGCGGCGGGTGAAGCTTCCTGCCCCGCCTCTTCCAGTTGAAGCCCGGCCTCTTCTGGTCGCTTCTCTCAGCCTCTCCCATGGCCCCAGCCAGGACGGGGTGGGGGGCTGAGAGCTCGGTCCGACCACGGCGGGACTCTTGACCCTTGCCAGAGCTCTGAGCACAGAGCCCATCCCCTGTTCCACCCCTGGCCGTGCTCATGGCCCCACCCCTTCCCCCATGGCCCCTCCCACATTCTGCCCCTTCCCCATAGCTCTGCCCCCACTCTGTCTCTTCCCCCGAGGTCCCGTCCCCTGCTCACGCCATTCTCCTCCTTTCCCGCTGTGGCCCTGAGACCAGAAAAGCAGCCACGGGGACATGGCTGGGAGAGGTTTTTCCAGGGGCCCCAAATTGGCCAGGGCCCCAAGGGCTTTTGTGGTAATCTGCCACTGCCCCCTCTTCCCCCCTCCAACTCTCTCCTCCCCCCCCCCCCCCCCCCGGTGGCATGAGGTTTGGGGAGACTTAGCCTCCATTACGCACCACCCATGTACAAAACATTTGGTAAGACTAGGTGGAGTTGTGGGATATACACAGATGATATTTTGGCTAATAAAATACAATTTTAAAACTGGGTTTGTCCTAATACTAATTCCTGTCAGATCCCAAAAGGATCATATCATTCGAGTCTCTGTTCAGGACAGACCCAGGTCTGGAATTTCAATGTGTGATAAATCAGTGATATGCAAAATCACTGAATAACAATCACAAAGAGGTGTTTTGACAGATCTGCGTAGGGAAACTTGCACACTGCCTGTTTGCACTATGGCTCAAGCAAGTGCCTTTTAGCCCCCTCACTTTTATGAGCATATATAAATATCCTCATGTCGTTTTTTAAAAAATAACAAAGTATAAATGTCTTCGGTAACTGATTTAAAAGATTAAGAAGGGATCTTAACAGATGGGAACCAGCTTGGAAACCATGCCATGCAATGAAAGGGCATCAAGAGAAACTTACAAAAATTACACCAGCAAATCTAAACTTCAAGGTAACATTGTTTTAAACATCAAGCAATGAGAAGTCCTTCATTTCAGTCATAACTGTCCTGCCTAAAACGTTAGTGATCCAGAAATGAACTTCCCTTGTCCCTCGATTAAGAGACTGATTAAAATTACAGGCAATGAAAAGAGGCTAATGGAATGAAAAGTTGTCTAATATTCCTTGAAACAGTATTGCAAAAGATCATTACATTGAATTTAGCTGGCAAATTGTCTTAAAGCAGAGGCCCTTCACTACTGCATTTCAGTTCTAATCTTTTCATGGGTCACAAACAAAAATTAATTTGGTGCACATCTAGTCCCTGGCAGATATTTTTCTGCATCACAAAATCACCATACAATCTAGTATGATTCGGACAAAGGTTTTTAAATAGCCTGGGGATGTAAGAGGTTAGGACTGAGATGCTTTGACGAAGTACTGGGAGGATCCTGGACTGAAACAGGTAGGATTATAGTAGGTGAGATCTCAGGTACGTTGACAGAGCTGCTTTGGAAGGATTTAGAACTGAGATAGTGCAGGGGTCCGTACACCAGAATTGTAGTTCATTGGCATTGGAAACCTGCACAAAGTCAGTCTTTACTAGTCTCCTGTTCCTGTGTATGAACATATTAATGAGATTAAACCCATTCCTCTTATTTCAGCAGTTTAATCTTGTATTAAAGTAGGATTCATTGTTGCTGACAGATACAGCCTGACTTTATAACTCAGGAAAAGAAAAGGGAAGAATCAGACACTAGCTATGAATTGAGGAGAAATAAAAATTGGTTTCTACAGCTGAACTCTTTTTGTATTGAACGTATTTATTTCATAGAAAACAAGTGCCCCCTTCTGTTGATCAGAGTGTCTTGCATACTCCAAGTATATTTGTTTCAGTACAGTTTGCTAACCACGTTTGCTACAGTATTTTATCTTCGGATGGCTATTTTGAAAGGTGCAGATATGCTTTCTCGTGTCATACCTGATAGAGATTATAGAAGCTTATTTGTTAATGTAGTAATACACTAATCATGTTTAGTATTTCTTTTAAATTGCTGCTTCTAATTTGTCCAAATTTTACAGTGCTCACTTAAGTAACTGAAATAAATGTTGATATGTCATTGTTTTATAGTGTGTGATCTAAAAAGCAGGGACTAATAATTGCCAGAATTCCTGAGGTCTTTGATTCCTACCTCCAAATACGCACAAACTTTTCCTCTACAAGCATAGAGTCAAATAAAGTAAAAATCTTAAATGAATCAAACTGTATCATAGAATTTCTATGGATAGAAGTTTCATGCTTGAATAATAAGAGTATAGCATTAGGAATATACTACCGATCACCTGACCAGGATGGTGGTTGTGAAATGCTCAGGGAGATTAGAGAGGCTACAAAAACAGAAACCTCAATGATAATGGGGAATTTCAAATATCCCCATATTGACTTGATACATATCACCTCAGCTTGTCCTGGAACCCACAAGGGGAGAGGCAAGTCTTGATTTAGTCCTAAGTGGAGTACAGCATCTGGTCCAGGAGGTGAATGTAGCTGAACTGCTTGGTAATAGTGACAATAATGTAATTAAATTTAACATCCTTATGGGGGGAAAAGGACCAAAACAATCCAACGCAGTAGGATATAACTTCAAAAGGGGAACTACACAATAATGACGAAGCTAGTTAAATGGAAATTAGAAAGAACAGTCACAAGGGTGAAATGCCTCCAAACTGCATGGAGACTATTTAAAAATACATAATAGATGCTCAAATTAAATATATTCCCCAAATTAAAAAAAACGGTAAGAGGGCCGAAAAAATCATGGAGCAGGTCCTCAAGGATTCTATTTTGAACCATTTGGAGGAGAGGAAGGTGATCAGTCAACATGGATTCACCAATGTTTGAGCTACCTGCTTTAACCTGATATCTGCTTCAACCTGATTGCTTTCTATGATGAGATAACTGGCTCTGTGGATATAGGGAAAGCGGTGGACGTGATATACCTCAGCAAAGCTTTTGATACAATCTCCCACAGTATTCTTGCCAGCAAGTTAAAGAAGTATGGATTGGATGAATGAACAATAATGTGGATAGAAAGCTGGCTAGATCCTCAGGCTCAACGGATACTGATCAACAGCTCGATGTCTAGTTGGCAGCCGGTATCAAGCGGAGTGCCCCAGAGGTCGGTCCTGGGGCCAGTTTTGTTCAACATCTTCATTAATGATCTGGATGATGGGATGGATTGCACCCGCAGCAAATTTGCGGATGACACTAAGCTGGGGGGAGAGGTAGATACGCTGAGGGTAGGAATAGGGTCCAGAGTGACCTCGACAAATTGGAGGATTGGGCCAAAAGAAATCTGATGAGGTTCAACAAGGACAAGTGCAGAGTCCTGCACTTAGGATGGAAGAGTCCCATGCACTTCTACAGGCTGGGGACCGACTGGCTAAGCGACACTTCTGCAGAAAAGGACCTGGGGATTACAGTTGAAGAGAAGCTGGATATGAGTCAAGAGTGTGCCCTTGTTGCCAAGAAGGCTAATGGTATATTGGTCTGCATTAATAGGAGCATTGCCAGCAGATTGAGGGAAGTGATTATTCCCCTCTATTCAGCACTGGTGAGGCCAAATCTGGAGTATTGCATCCAGTTTTGGGCCCCCCACTAAAGAAGGGATGTGGACAAATTGGAGAGAGTCCAGTAGAAGGCAACAAAATTATTAGGGGACTGAGGCACATGACTTACGAGGAGAGGCTGAGGGAACTGGGCTTATTTAGTCTGCAGAAGAGAAGAGTGAGGGGGGATTTGATAGCAGCCTTCAACTACCTGAAGGGGGGTTCCAAAGAGGATGGAGCCACAATGTTCTCCATGGTGGCAGATGACAGAACAAGGAGCAATGGTCTCAAGTTGCAGTGGGGGAGGTCTAGGTTGGATATTAGGAAAAACTTTTTCATTAGGAAGGTGGTGAAGCACTGGAATGGGTTACCTCAGGAGGTGTTGGAATCTCCATCCTTAGAGGTTTCTAAAGCCCGGCTTGACAAAACCCTGTCTGGGATGATTTAGTTGGGGTTGGTCCTGCTTTGAGCAGGGGGTTGGACTAGATGACCTCCTGAGGTCTCTTCCAACCCTGATCTTCTATGATTCTATTAAATGCTATCATGGCTAAACAGCAGCGTAAACGAGATGGTTGGAAACAGAAAGGCATCCTTTAAAAATTGGAAGTCTGATCTTACTGATGGTGATAGAAAGGAGCATAAACTCTGGCAAGTCAACTGTAAAGCTATAATAAGTCAGGCCAAGTAAGAATTTGAAGAGCAGCTAGCCAAGAACAGAAAAACTAACAGAAAAAAACATTAAGAACATGCGAAAGCTGGAAGTCTGTCAAACAATTATAAGTGCCACTGCACGATCAAGATGCTAAAGGAGCACTCGAAGACAAGGCCGTTGCAGAGAAGCTACATTAATTCTTTGATTCAGTCTTCACTGCAGAGGACATGGGGGAGATCCCCACACCCAAGCCATTCTTTTAGGTTAGAAGTCTGAGGAACTGTCCCAGATTGAGGTGTCAGTAAAGGAGGTTTGGAGAGAAACTGACCAGTTAAACAGTGATGAGTCACCAGGGCCAGATGGTATTCACTAAAGAGTTCTGAAGAAACTCAAATATGAAATGGACGAACTATTCTCTCTGGTAGGTAACGTATCACTTAAATCAGCCTCTGTACCAGATGACTGGAGGGTAGTTAATGTAATACCTGTTTTTAAAAAAGGCTCCAAAAGTGATCCTGCCAATTACAGGCCGGTAAACCTAACTTCAGTATGAGGCAAATTGGTTGAAACTGTAGTAAAGAACAAAATTATCAGACACATACATAAACATGATATTTTGAGAAAGAGTTAACATAGCTTTTGTAAATTACTAATCATTACTAATCTATTAGAATTCTTTGAGGGAGTCAACAAGCATGTGGACAAGGGTGATCCAATGGATATAGTGAACTTGGACCTTCAGAAACCCTTTGACAAGGTCCCTCACCAAAAGCTCTTAAGAAAAGTAAGCAGTCATGGGATAAGAGGAAAGGTCATCTCTTAGGATAAGTCATGAGATGGAAAGGTCATGAGATGACCAGTAACCAGTTAAAAGACAGGAGACAGGGTAAGAATAAATGGTCAGTTTTCACAATGGAGAGAGGTAAATAGCAGGGTCCCCTAAAGCTCTCTGCTGTGACCTATGCTGTTCAACATATTCATAAATAATCTGAAAAAGGGGATAAACACGCAGCAAAATTTGCAGATGATACAAAATTACTAAAATAGTTAAATACAAAACTGACTGAAGCGTTGCAAAGGGATCTCACAAAAGTGGGCAATAAGGCAACAAAATGGCATATGAAATTCACTCTTGATAAATGCAAAGTAACACACATTGGAAAAAATAATCCCAATTATACATGCAAAATGATAGGGCCAAAATTAGCAGTTACCACTCCAGAAAGAGATCGTGGAGTCATTGTGGATAGTTCTTTGAAAATATCTGCTCAATGTGCAGCAGCAGTCAAAAAAGCCAACAGAATGCTAGGAGCCATTGGGAGAGGGATAGTTAATAAAACAGAAAATATCTTAATGCCCCTATAAAAATCCACGGTACGCCCACACCTTGAATACACACTTGAATACCATCTCAAGAAAGATATATTAGAATTGGAAAAGGTACAGAGAAGGGCAGTTAAAA
The DNA here is from genome assembly GCF_028017835.1 of Emys orbicularis. Lineage (NCBI taxonomy): Eukaryota > Metazoa > Chordata > Testudines > Emydidae > Emys > Emys orbicularis. Next base: position 9,103,170 of record NC_088707.1, on the reverse strand, counting down.
TGATTAGGGGTATGGAACAGCCTCCTTACAAGGGGAGAGTAAAAAGACTGGGACTGTTCATCTTGGAAAAGAGACAACTAAGGGTGTATATGATAGAGGTCTATAAAATCATGAAGGGTGTAGAAAAAGTGAATAGGGAAGTATTTAGTTACCCCTTCACATAACACAAGAACTAGGGATCACCCAATGAGATTAAAAGATTTAAAACAAACATAAGGCAGTACTTCTTCACACAATGCACAGTCAGCCAGCCTGTGGAGCTTGCTGCCATGGGATGTTGTGATGGCCAAATGTATCACTGGGTTCAAAAAAGAATTAGATACGTTCATGGAAGATAGGTCCATCAATGGCTATTAGCCAAGATAGTCAGGGATGCAGCCCCGTGCTCCAGGTGTCCCTAAATCTCCAACTGCCAGAAGCATCTAGCACTGGCCATTGTTTGAAGACAGGATACTGGGCTAGATGAACCATTGGTCTGACCCAGTCTGGCTGTTCTTATGGTCTTTATTTGACAAATGTTTAGCTAAAAGCTGCAGGACTTGAAAATAATAAATTTAGAAAACTATTAGTTCTTCATGAGGACGGCCATCTTCTATTGTTTTTCTAAAATAAACTGGTTTTAAATGGCAAGTATATTTAACTGAAAAAAAAGCTTTTAAATATTCACAGTAGTTACTTCTTGTTACGTAGTTAGTACAGTCCAGCCACTTGACTGACATGCGCTATAATTGTCTCTAGATAAAAAAATGTTCAAGTCTGTGGTATCATGATGTTAAGACAAAAGGCTACTAATGCAAGTGTATAGAGGAACATGTCAGATTACAATGGCAAAACAGTCATTGCTATTTAATACCAACAAATGATGATGGTAAAACAATGGCAGTAAAAATCTATAGAGACTTTATGCATAATTTTTTCATTGTCCTAGGCCTAGTATGGTCGTTTACATTATTGCAAAGTCGGTGTAAAGCACTACCAACTTGAACTGGTAGCTGTTACACACACTTTGCACAAGAGTAAATGACCACACAAGGTTCAAGGCAGTGGGAAATCAGGCCTTACATGTCAAAATAGTAGCCAAAGACATCTGTACAATTCCATGGAGACTACAGTAGAAATAATGTTAAAGCACTATAGAAGTAAAGCTATCCTTTTAAAACCCGATCTAAAAATAGGCTCCCCTTTTCTTCCGCCTATCATCAGGCCACTGATTAACATCTGTTTGTTATGAAGAAATTATCATTCTTATAACAGGAAAGCAAGCTCACTTGACTATTACATGGCCTATAATTTAGTGCTGTTCAAAAAGACGTTAGTACTTGGTATCTAGTAAGCATAAAATAACTATGTTAACCAAATAAGAAGGTTGGAGATAATCTAACGTTAGATATGAAAATGTCTACTCTCTCTTTTGGTAAAACTTCCTTAATTTATCTTGCTATGATGGAGTATGTAGTACAAGTTGAGTTAGCTCTGTGAATAATAAGAATATTTTGTGAATCAGTTTCTGCCACGATAGTAGGTACTTTATAAACAACAACAAAAGAATATGCCACATTACCCAGTGTAATGGGATTCTCTGAAAGAGAGCTCAGTGGGCGCATGTAACCTCAGAGTGACAGGGCTGGCTTAAGGATATCATGTCGGTACTAACTTGGGGGCTCTTTCTTGGGGCTACAAGTTTATTAGTTCACAGCAGGGATCTAATGTGATAAATGGCTTCTATGGCAACCTTAGTCTGTAGAGACTATTCTTAACTGGCAGAGAAGAGTACTTTGGTTAGCATTCTCATTCTCCATTAAAGAAAGATGCATTGGGAAGGGAATATGAGCCTTTAACAGTAAGCCCCAACTGCATGTTTCTGTGTCGTCAGCAGCTCATTCCTGTGACATTTTACATCAGCAGAGGATCTGCCCCAGCACGTCTAGTATTTTTTTAAAATAAGATGTTTGTATTGCCAGCACTTTGTTGATAAATGTTGAATTTTAAGTGAGTGTGGTTATGATAAATGCTTAAAGTTGTTTTCAGCTAGCTGACTTTTTATTGCTAGCAGGAATCTAATTCTCCGGCCTGAGATCTGTAAAATTCTTTTGTTAATAATTTTTATTACATGTAGTAATTCCTTCTGCATAACATAACGCAAATATGTTGGGTACTAGAACTAACTGGATCGATCTCTCTCTTTAGGGGCTGAGTAAAAAAGTAGGGGTATCCTCGTCTATCCTGCAAGGGCTTTGGATCTCCTACAGCACAGAAGGTCTTTCAATGGCATTGGCATCTCTGCGAAACCTCTACACCCCTAACATAAAGGTACTGTACAGAACAGACCGTTGACAAGCTGGTTCAATGCTTTCAGCCTCCAGTGGTCCAAGTACAAAAGATTCTCCAAGGCTCCAGTTCAACAAGGTCCTTAGCACGTGTGTAATGTTAAGCATGTGAGTAATCTCATTGAAGTCCATGGGACTCCTCACAAACTTAGTTACACCGATATGTAAGCAACTTGCTGAACCAGGACTCGGTTTTTAAGTGTCCAGTTAAGGTTTGATACCAATGAGTAGTGACTCCCCAACTCGTCTATGTTCAGCAGGGGTTTTCTGTTAATTCCTATAAAAGAGCAGTGTCATATCTGTTCCTACTGACCATCCTTTATTTCCACTGATTTCTCCCAAATATACAGAAAGCTCCTTTGGGTGTTGTAAACCTGACAGTGCCTTGGGGGTTTGTCTGCTCTAGAGTTCTTTTCATCTCAGGGCGTTTTTGCAGCTATGGAAAGCAGTATAATGTGCATAGCTTGTTCCTCCATTAAGCCCAGCCTGGTCATGTCCCTGCGTATGATGTCCCACCATCTAGTCGGTGGTTGGACTTACCTTGGTTGTATTTGCTGGGATAAAACAGTGTAGAGCTGCGTCCCCCCAGGTGGTGGGGGAGGTAGCCCATCTTGGGGAAACCCAAAAGGGTTGCACTTGCCGTGAACCAAGTATATTAGGTGAAGGAAAACTCTTGATTTAAGACCTGGGCAGACAGAGCTCACTTAGCCTCTTCAGGCAAGTCTGTCTATTTAGAAGGAAAACTCTGATTATAAATCTGAGCAGGCCAAGCTAGTGTGGAACCGCTGGTACCTATAGCTAGCAGGCTTTGAGACATGGCATTCCCATGAGCTGGATAGGGTGGATTAGTCTAAGAAGCTATAGCATCCTAAATTCACTTGTAGAAACAGAGTTCTTTAACTTGAGTTAATTGCCAATTAAGTTGAGTTAGCTGACACATTTGTACATGCTAGTGTAGACATTCTGCAAACATTTGTGGAGTGTCCAGCTTAGCATGTACAAATATGTTAGCTAGAATGAAAAAAAAAATCTAGTGCAGAGAACCTTCTGGGCTTGCATACCTCTCCCCACATGAGGGTGGGGCCAGCCTGAGAGAGCCTCCTCATATGGAGAGGGGGCCCATCATCGTCCTCTCTATCCCTTCCCTATCAGGAGCCCTCTCTCTCATCTCAGCTTCACGAGCTGTCTCTTTGCTCTCTTTGCACTGGGCTGCAGAGCGAGAGCCGGGGAAGCAGCAATTGGGTGACCAGTAAGCATCACAAAGCCCCTCTTGGATGGATGATCAAGCAGTTACAAAACCATCCACCATCTTTCCCCATGTGAGGCTCCCTGTGGCCCTATGTCTGGCAATATGGCTAAGGCCAGCCTGCTCCAACACCACGCAAATTACAGAACAAAGTCCATTCTGAAAGTGCTAGAGATTAGACAGCGCTCCCTCTACCTAAAATAAAGCTGTGTTTTGGGCTTGTCTTTTTGTTGCACATTGTGGTGATTTGTTTCTCTTCTGCCCTTCAGGTCAGTCGGTTGCTAATTTTGGGAGGTGCAAATGTTAACTACCGGACCGAAGTTCTGAACAATGCCCCAATTTTATGTGTCCAGTCTCACCTTGGTTACACAGAGATGGTGGCTTTGTTGTTGGAGTTTGGGGCCAACGTAGATGCCTCTTCTGAAAGTGGCCTGACTCCTCTTGGATATGCTGCTGCGGCTGGATATCTGAGCATTGTTATGCTACTGTGCAAGAAACGGGCCCAGGTAATGAGACTGTATTTATCTGATGACACTCTGACTTCCCAGGAATTCCACATTGACATGGAGGAGAAAGCAGGTAGTATGTGGAGTATCAGACCTCAGAAAAGAAATTGAGCCACTGTTCGCTTTTTCCTTTGCCATGTAACATTTCTTAACAATACTCTTTCCTCTGGTTTTTGCACCTGAAGATAGGCTAAATGATTTAAACAGACTGTCTGCGCAGTTGGAACATTTTCTATACAGTCTAAATCAAACCCCTACAGTTTCCACATGCTGTCATCTTCAGAAGTCTCAGCATCCTACCCTCTTGCTTACAAAGCAATAGTTACCCTTCATTATTAAATGCTCAATCCTGCAAGGGGCTGGACATCTCGTGTGAGTTTGCTGGACCACACATAGTCCTGGGCATTAGTTGTGTCATGGTGAGGATTCTCCTCCTTCAGGAGGGACTGGTTATTGCCTTAACGTGGGTAGCCCCAGTGATCTGATCTGGTATGGCAAAGCTTATGTTCTTATAAGCCCCAAGTGCAGCATCAGCAATTAAAAAATACATGACGAGATCCCAACTCTGCCCTCTTGTGTTTCTGTCCAGAGGGAGCATTTCAAAGGTACAAGAAGGCAGTCAGGTTTTCAACTCCGTTGGAAGTCAATGGGAGGAAGGCACCTAACTCCTATTTGCACTTATGAAGATTCCTCCCCTGCCAACACACACAGTTACTAGCTGTCTAACGTCTATCTTACCTGTCTAGTTAGGCTGAGATTTTCAAGAGTGTAAGAGAGTTAGGTGCCCAGATTCCACTGAATTCAATGGCCTTTGGGGCCTTGCCTTAATCTCTGTCTAACCAGTCTCTTTTTATCTAAGGCACCTATTCCCATGGTATCCAAGCATTGTACTAAAAATAGCACTGTGTGTGCCCTAATTGGCAGGTCTCACATTTTCCATTGTTCCTGGTGTGCATGTGTGAGTGAGATTTTTTTTTATTATTATTGCAGGTTTTTGTTCTTGTGATAGAAAAGATTAGACTCCTGTTTGTAGTCGCTCACAGGTGAATCCACAATGCCGCCCAGGTTTGCTTTTCTGTGAGAGAGTGCTGCTTTGAAACATGTCGTTGGCACAAAAGGCATAGCAGGTTTGCAGGGTCTGTAATTAGTGTTTGGGAATTCAGGCCTGACACTGGGACTGTGGAATCCTGCCTGGCTAATGGCTTGCTGAAGTCATTTCTCTACAAGTCCACGGAGTTAAAAAGCAGCTTTGTTTTGCAACACCCAATACACCAGGGGTTCTCAAACTGGGGGTCGTGACCCCTGAAGGGTATTATGTGGGGGTCGCGAGCCATCAGCCTCTACCCCCGAACCCCGCTTCTCCTCCAGCATTTATAATAGTGTTTAATATAAAAAATGTGTTGTTTAATTTATAAGGGGAGGTCACACTCAGAGGCTTGCTGTGTGAAAGGGGTCACCAGTACAAAAGTTTGAGAACCATTGCAATACACCATTTGGAAATATTCTCTGAACACTCCTGTCAAACTTGTCCAGTAAGAATACTCTTTGCTTAGCTTTGTGGTGAGCATTTCAAGGGTTAATGGTGTGTAACGAGTCAAGTTTCAAACATTTTGTTGAACAGAAAAATGTTGCTGGGAACTGAAAGGGCAGCCTCCTGGAAACAATTTGTGGTTTCTGTAAATGTTTTGCCTCAGTTCTGAAAGCCAACGAAAGGCTTGTGTGGTTTCAATACGCATGTCAGGATGACTAAGGGACCCTTTTAGGTCTTGCTGAGTTGTCAGGACAATGTAAAGGAAAAAATAGACCTTAAAAAAAAGATAAGCTGGGTGACTCCCTAACACTGACTGATAAGAAGCGGTATTAATAAACGTCCAATGGAGTCCCATTATATCCTCTGTCAGGGGAAATGGGAGGGAAACCCAGAGCACGGAATGTGATTAAAAAAATCCCCATCCCAAATGGAAAACGAGAAGCTAGCTTTTGTGGGTATCCCCCTTCGGTACCAAAAGAATAGACACAGTAGCAGCTATTTTTGGTTCAAAGATGTTGGGTTGTATCGTGAATAAATTAAACAACAGTGGTCACGTGCATTTCCTGAACAAACTGATACGTTGTTCAGCAGTGAAGTGGTTAATGAGTAGAACGAATCTAGTTGAAATGTTTTGCTGGGATACTAATATTATTTGTATTATGGTAGGACCTAGAAGCCAAAGGTAACATTGTGGACAAACACATAGAAAGCGGTCCTCAAGTTCCTAGTAGGATATCAGATTATAATACCACCACCTGAAATTTCTGTTTTAATTAATGTTTCTCTGCTGCCCCCTTCTAGTGAGGCTGACTAAGGTGCAGCTGAATAAAACAGGCTGACTAATCATTCTAACACTGGACTCATTATGAGGTATTTTTGCTCATTTTGAAGAATTGTGAAATGGTGGGTTTAGAACATTCTCTTTCGACTCAGTGGCTCTTTGTATCCTGAGGCAGACAAAGTCAATGGGTAGAATTTCAGTGCAAAAGGAACTACAGTTGGCGTACTTGAGAACACAGCGGAAATGTGCTTTTGCGGGAATAAAGCCAGTATGCTTTTAGTGTGACGAAAACTGAAGCTGTAAAGTGGTGACCTACCCAAAGAAAGCAGCTGTGGCCAAGAGGATGTCTGTCCTCAGGGCAGTGATTCTTTGGGAATGAACTTTGGCTGGTTGTGGATGGGATGGTTAACTAGAAGAATGCAGAGAATGTACATCCTGCACATGTGACATTATTACAAAACCAGGGCTGGAGACGCTGAGAAAGCCATGGCTTTTCAAACATGAGTTGGGTTTAATTTTATTTTGTCTTTCTGTTCTCCTGAAAGGTGGATCACTTGGACAAAAATGGTCAGTGTGCCCTGGTTCATGCGGCTCTGAGAGGTCACCTGGAGGTAGTGAAGTTCTTGATTCAATGTGACTGGACAATGGCTGGGCAACAGCAGGGGGTATTTAAGAAGAGCCATGCGATACAACAGGCACTGATTGCAGCCGCCAGCATGGGCTACACTGAGGTAAGACATAACTACACTGTTCTGGATCTCTGTGGGATACAGAAAGAATAGGTTAGCTGTGTTCCCTGGTCACAAGGCTGAGCACAGAGGGTCTAGGAGGTGGAGTCAGTAACTTCCTCCCACCCCACAAGTCAGTGGGATCCACTGATTTCTTGGCAACCTTGGTGGCCTGGGCAAAATCTTTGCAGGCTTCCATCCAGAGGGAGAGTAAAAAGCCCCTAATGTATTTGAATATACCTTTAAGTAGGCAAAGGTAAAACCATGTACTGCTTACCCCACTTCCCCAGTGAGGGTAGAGATGATGATATGTAAAACACTGTTTATTTTCCTGTTGGGAAGTAATATTTGGCTGAAAAATTGTTTCTGTTTAAATAAAACCCCTCTCATTAATTTCATTAATCATGAAACTTCAATCCATGAAAACATAAGTAACGTGATCAGATCAGAGGAGTTAATCAAAGGGAGCTGGGTAAATCACACTATCCAAGTGAACACAAGTTGAATTGCTTAGGAACAGATGTGCCTTTGAAGCAACAGAGCTTCTCTGCAACCTGGTCACATGATTCCTAACAGCACACAGTATTATTCTAAAGGGAAACGTCCCCAGCATTTTACTGATATATTTGTAATTTTTTTAAAAAGTGGTTTCAGAATTATTTACTGTGTGTGCAGCGCTATAAATGGACATGGCACTTTACAGACAAATAAAAAGGTGTAGTCCGTGCTCTGAAATGCTGACAGTCAAGGGGGGTGGAAAGCCAGGGGAAGTAGTGTTATTAATTAGTAATTATATAATATAATAATCATACCATAATTAAAATGTATATAATTGATCATTATAATAAAGTTAAGGTGGAATGTTACTTCCACTGATTAAGCAGTTTGCTGACATAGCAAGCATTACCATTTTTCTTCTAGCGGTTAAGCACATATTAAAGCTGATTGAAAACTGGTTTAGTCTGTGACTTCTGGCTCCCCAGGGCCTGTGTCGTAGAAGCCGTTGCTTTTCAGTAATGGACAGCGCCAGCAGGCAGCTTAGAAATGGCAATTGTAACTGAAAACCTTTCTTTCCAAAGCCCCTTTGCAAGTTGTGTTCATGAGAGATGCTTCCTGCCCTTGTCTGCTGTCAGGTTGCTATGCTGAGTACAACAGGCACAGTTGCCCCACTCTTGCCTTTAGTGTAGCTCTTGGTAGGTGTCTCCCTTCTTGGATGAGAAAAATGTATCTTTGTCCTTCAATAAACGCTGTTCTCTCCTTAATCTCTTGCTTTCTCATATCATCTTACCAAGCAATAAGGTGATTTTAGCCAATTTCAAAAATTTACACTCGGAGGAGATTAATTAAGTTCTTTGAAACCCAGTCTACACTGGCCAGGGAAACCATGTTGGTACCTTTCTAGCGATCTGCCTAAATGTCATTCATGCTAGGAAGGAGCTAATTGTTTCTAAAGACAGCCCAATCTAGTGGCTGAAGCTCAAGACAGTCAGGAGACTAGAGTTCTGGTCTACACTCAGTTGACTCACTTTTTAACCTTTGGAAATTCACATCACCTGTGTGTGCCTAAATTTCCACATCAATAAAATGGGGATGTTAGTATTCACCCAACTTTTTAAAGCACTTCAAGATCCAAAGATGAAAGTCACTAAAGCCCTGGTTGCTATGGGTAACCCAGGAACTATGGAGCATTCACTGCATGCACAGGATAATCTGTATACAAAACATACACAGCTTCTGCGTTCTTAGGTAGCACCACTATAAAGGCTCGTCATGTGCAGTTGTCTCAAGAGACTTGTTTTTTCCCTTGTACAGGGCAGCGGGCTCAGTTACTGATCTCGGGAAGAATATTTACCTACGCTGAGGTGCCAGGCAGAGACTTTGTTCATTTTCTTTTGTTTATTCAGAATGGCTTATGTTAAGATGTCAGCAGTTTATATATAACATGGTGAAGTTCATGAGCTGACACGTCTCTTTGTTTTAGATTGTCTCCTACCTGCTCGATCTTCCAGAAAAAGATGAAGAGGAGGTGGAGCGAGCACAGATCAACAGCTTTGACAGCCTGTGGGGAGAGACAGGTAATTTCTATAGGTGCTGCAGTTTCTATCTTTCATGTTTGTGTTTGTGGATTCCACTAATATCAAATATACATTTTAGACCTGCGTGTGTCATGACTTACTGAGGGGGATCAATTTCTTCGATTTGAACTTCCTTGCAGATGCCAAAATAGGCTCTGTAACTTGCTTTATTATTTTTCCAAAAAGTGCCTTGCCTGATTTTCGGAGTACCTGGAAGATTCAGGTGTGCAGGACCTCTAAAGATCAGGCCAGCAATCTTTTCTGGGACATCTTCCGCTGTATTGAGCTAAATGAGCACAGAACTCAGAACTCTCTTTTTCTCCTTTGATATTTGGCACAGCTATAAAGGGAATGTTTGCCAACACCAAAATAACCTGCAACACCTGCAGCTTAAACTCCTGAATGTTAAATTAACATTTGGTTTTCTGCGAGCTTGTAATTGCTTTATTGTAACATTGAAAACACACCTGGCAATTAAACAAATGTCCTTTAATGGAGGATAGTCTGTCTGATAATCCTGTATGCCAATCTAGACATGTCACCTTCCCAGTGTCTATTAGAAAAAAGGCAGCATTTCAACCCACACCCTTTACACGTACAGCTTGTGCTCTGCCAAATAGAGATCTGCAAAATGGAGCCATTGGCTTTTAACTTGGATGAGCTAGTTAAATGTTAGCTACAGGGTTTGTGCTCTACTCACTAATTAGTTTAAACCACTGGTATTACCACAGTGATATTCCTGTCTGGGTAACCACACAATGATTTTGATCCTGCCAGCTTTAGTCAGAAATGACCTGAACTAAGGATGCAAACACTGGGTGACGTGTAATTTTGTGTGTGGTTAAATTGTTTTTGGTAAACTGAACACACACTTGGGTACATCTTGAATTGGTTCAGACTTTGTAGTTTGGAAAATGTACTCGTGTAACCAAACCTCTGAATGTTTTCATGTTCATGGCAACACCAAAATTTGAGCCTACCAGGAAGAACCTCCTCTGGGTAAATTGAGCTTGTGAAGGACAAAAATGTAGATGAGAACTGGCACAGTAGGCAGCCGGAACAATAACAAGATTGTTGTGGGCTAACAGCAGGAAAGTGCGAAAGGATGAAGCCCCCAGAATCACCAGCGGAGACCTAAATACAGAATAAATATGTCATGAAATATTAACTGAATTTTTTTTTTTTTACAAATAAATGTTACTTTAGAGAGTCATAGAAGGAGAAGGAAAAGGAATAGAGTGTATAGTTATCTAGATATGATCCCCGAACACTGAAAAGGTATTCATTACAATCGTATAATGATGACAAAATTTTATTGTTGATTCAATATGCTGACCAGTGCAGAGGTAGTGTTATCTAAAATGTATTCTCTTTTACTTTAAAAATAAGGCTTAAATATCAAGTTATGCTATTAATTGGAAAACAGACTCTGGAATTGAGGCTGGGAATCGAAAATATTTTTAAGGTTTGGTCAAAAAACCACTAAAATGTCCCTCTGTTGTATTTACCTTGGTAAGCAGCATCAGATACTACAGATGCGGTTTTCTTCAACATTTTCATTAATGATCTGGATGATGGGATGGATTGCACCCTCGCAAATTTGCGGATGACACTTAGCTGAGAGGAAAGGTAGATACGTTGAAGGGTAGGGATAGGGTCCAGAGTGACCTAGACAAATTGGAGGATTGGGCCAAAAGAAATCTGATGAGGTTCAACAAGGACAAGTGCAGAGTCCTGCACTTAGGATGGAAGAATCCCATGCACTGCTACAGGCTGGAGACCGACTGGCTAAGCGACACTTCTGTGGGAAAGGACCTGGGGATTACAGTTGACGAGACGCTGGATATGAGTCAACAGTGTGCCCTTGTTGCCAAGAAGGCTAACGGCATTTTGGGCTGCATTATTAGGAGCATTGCCAGCAGATTGAGGGAAGTGATTATTCCCCTCTATTCGGGACTGCTGAGGCCACATCTGGAGTAGTGCATCCAGTTTTGTGGCCCCCACTACAGAAAGGATGTGGACAAATCAGAGAGAGTCCAGCGGAGGGCAACGAAAATTAGTAGGGGGCTGGGACACATGACTTCTGAGGAGAGGCTGAGGGAACTGGGCTTATTTAGTCTGCAGAAAAGAAGAGTGAGGGGGGATTTGATAGCTGCTTTCAACTGCCTGAAGGGGGGTTCCAAAGAGGATGGAGCTCGGCTGTTCTCAGTGGTACCAGATGACAGAACAAGGAGCAATGGTCTCAAGTTGCAGTGGGGGAGGTCTAGGTTGGATATTAGGGAAAACTTTTTCACTAGGAGGGTGATGAAGCACTGGAATGGGTTACCTAGGGAGGTGGAATCTCCATCCTTAGAGGTTTTTAAGGCCCAGCTTGACAAAGCCCTGGCTGGGATGATTTAGTTGGTGTTGGTCCGGCTTTGAGCAGGGGGTTAGACTAGATGACCTCCTGAGGTCTCTTCCAACCCTAATCTTCTATGATATCATTGGACATGAGTTAAGATAGCCAATGACTCTAGTTAAACTTGACAATGTCTGATATTAAGCCACACAGATTTTTCTGGACTAGTTTCTAACTCTCTCCCCATTTGCAGTGCAGTCTCCCTTCACATCCAGACAGCTCTCCCATATCCCTGACTCTGTATAGACGTCTGCCTGAAGGCTTCTCATCCATGCACCTCTGCCTGATGAGTTCCAGCAGCTTCATGTTCTGCTCAGACATCTCCCATTTCCATACATCCCATGCCACTTTCCTTGCCTGACTATTCCCTAAAGGACACTTCCAGCATGTGCCTTGTTCCCTCTGTGTGTTACTGCCCCTGGCAAAGAGCTCCCTTTAATGGAAAAGCTTTTTTGTGGCCATGACTATTAGATATTTCTATCTGTTTGTGGAGAGCTCTTGGAGTCCATCTGGTTACCTTAGAATGGCGTTGATTCACATGCTAATTGCACTCAAATAGAAGAGTCATCGCTAAGGAATGCCCAATATCTGATTGCCCTTGTGAAAGATGGAAAAATGAGCAGCCAGCAATACTGGAAATTGTCAAAACCTCATTCTCTAGTTTTTACACATATTGCATAGGTAATGTGAGCGTCCTGTGGCTCACGAGACTCCATTTTACTTTGTTTTGGTTTTATTTTCCAAAAAGTACTTAACCATTCTAGATAAAAATAAAGAGAAATGCAGCAGAAAGTGTTGCCTCAACCTAAAATCAACTTTGAAAATCCGTATTGGTTCCTGTTCTGTTTCGATACCTGTTGCTTGTCTCTCTAATCTTGTCTGGAGTAGAATTGACTGCCTGGCTTAATGATATTATCCTACTGTCATCTGAATTGCAGTGCCAAGTTACATCATAACCTAGGCACTGCTGACAGCACAATAAAGTCAGTTCCTGATGGAATATTTACCTCTGATACAAGACTAATATCAAAAGGCAGCAGAAAGCATCTGTGTCAACAGTAATAACAGTCAGAGATGGAGGTGCAAAAATACACCATTTATAAATGGTGATAAATGCATCAAAATGTGTCCTCCTGCTACTGAGTATGAAATAGATGATTGTACAACACAGGAGACTGAAAGCACATTAAAAAGGTGGTTCTTTTTCCCAGTAGAGAAGTTGACTTTTTCCTTACAAACAGCTCAATTGCATTTAAAAGTACATTGTTATTGAGCCCATTAGGAATGTAAAATAAATGCACATTACATAATTGACAGTTACACCATTTTCCATAATAATACTTTGTGTTAGAGACGTCACACAGTGAATCAATTGCAAAACCCAGGAATAGAACCCAGAAGCCTTGATTCCTCCCTTGCTTGTGACCACTAGACACAGTCCCTGTCTTCTACATTTGTATCTTACATTCAAAGCCACGTGGATACGATTACGGGTTTCATAGTCACTTCTGTTTGCAGCATTTAGACGTTTTTCTTTTTTAACTCTTGATGTCCCCCAAACCCAAGAGAAGAAAATAAACTACAATTTGGAAGGGAGAGAAGTTGAATATATCACCCTCAAGTAACAGGGTTGCAGCTGGAAACCCATCAACACCTCTAAATCAGCCATCCCACAGAAATGAACTTCAAAGAAGAAGAAGCATGCGCCATCAGTTAGAAATAGACTCCCACCTTCTGCTCAGACTCCTACTAAAAGGAGCAAAACACGGAGCCAGAGGAGCTGTGCTGAAATACACATGAAGTTGAGGAGGAGAGGGAGGAGCTGAAAAGTCTAAAATTAATACTGAAGACAAGTAAAAGACAAGTCCTACACTTAGAGCTATTTTCAGATTCAATTTCTAACCCAGCCATGTTGTCAGGGTTTACAATGTACGTTTTGCCAGGGAGGGGAACTTTCATATTACCAGGGCACTTGAAATATTGAAAATTAAAGATAATTTTGGTTTTGCATAAAAAGGCAGGTGGGGGCTGTCCTGGCCCAGAAACAAAGGGCAGAATTAGCATTTAAATTGAAGAACGCTTGTTCATATGCATTGTGTTCCAATTGTTTCCCTGATGGGGTTTCAAAATCTTACACGCTAAAATGGGATAGTAAAAAACAAAAATCTTCCATTTGAATAGCACGGCTCTGCACTAGTTCTGAAAAAGAAAACCACAAACTCTACTAACTTCCTGCTGGCTGGCAATAATCTTTCAATAACTCCATCTCTCTCTCTCTGCCTGCCTTCCTTCAAGAAACCCACATAGTCAGGTTCCCTAGTGAAACTAGACAAATACAACTTACATTTTGTGGAAGGGCTTTAAAGTGTTTGTGAAGAAAGCATGTACCCAGAGGTTTGTGTGTTCTATTGAAATCATTCCCATGCAGTGACGTACTTGGTTTTAGAATCCCTGGATTGTATGCTGTACTGTGCAACAGAAAAGCTGCAGGAGGCACAAGGGGAAATGTTTAAGGTTTCAAATGACACTGCCTTGAACTTCATAGTTGCACATGCCAGTAGATTATTTGGTGATTATCATAGCTGGGTTTTTTTTCCTTGTCCATTGCAACTTGGGGAAAAGGAAAAAGGTCTTTGTCATACAGTACTCTTTTTCCAGGCTCTTATGAGGTCTCTTTACAGAAAGAACTAACCTTTGACAATAAAATATAAATGATTAGTGAAAATTACAACTAGCAAAGTATCATCGTCTCTCTGTCTATCCATTCTGTGTCTTTTTTTATCCTACCTATGAGGGTAGTATCTAGGCCCTGAATATAATAATTGTAACCTTCAGGGTGGAGGGAATGCAGATGTTTGGAGGGAGGAGAGATTTGAGATTACTGGCAGAAATCACAGCCCTACTGAAAGCTACTCACAAATTGCCATGAATGAGCAGAACAGGTTTTCTTTCTCTGGTATCAATTTTTTGGTGAACTAGGCTTTTTTATTACTGTTTTTTCATTTGTTTTCATTGAATTTTTTTATTATTATTATTTCGTTCACTGTAATGCTGAAGTACAAGCAAGCTGAGTCGCTCCTTTTGCTTGGTGAAATTGAAAGAAAATGTGTTTAACATAAAGCACATTATATTTTCTGATCACCAAAGGTAGCAAAGCAGACGTTTTTCTTACTGCTGTAAATATGCTGTTCTAAAAGACCACCTCTCTCTCTCCCCTCCTCCCACTTTCAGCTCTGACAGCTGCTGCAGGACGGGGCAAGCTGGAAGTATGTCGTCTGCTTCTAGAGCAAGGAGCAGCAGTGGCCCAGCCAAATCGACGTGGGGTGGTGCCATTGTTCAGTGCAGTGAGACAAGGCCACTGGCAGGTAAATGAGGTCACTGCAGCATCTTCCAAACGTTATTTCTCATTTGACATGGGTGGTGGGTGTGCATGTTGTTGGTAATGACAAAGTTATGGGTTTAGATAATCCCTTATACTAGTATTCCATGCAGAAAATGTTCAGCCACTAAAGTCATCAGGCTTCTGACTTGCCCAACTAAATGCTTTGGTCTAAATGTTCCGCAATGTTTCATTTGGAGAGGGCGTATACAATGAGGCCCCTTTAAGGTGTCTTAGTTCAGGCATCAAAAAATCACCAGTCACTTTAGAAGATGTAGGTCTTCACTTCTAGTGCTATGTGAGTAGTTTCTCCTAAATATGATACTCTTATTATTATAGAAGCATAGAATCTCAGGGTTGGAAGGGACCTCAGGAGGTCATCTAGTCCAACCCCCTGCTCAAAGCAGGACCAACACCAACTAAATCATCCCAGCCAGGGCTTTGTCAAGCCGGGCTTTAAAAACTTCTAAGGATGGAGATTCCACCATCTCCCTAGGTAACCCATTATGGTTAAATAGAAAAGGCTTTAAGCCTTGAAATGTAATCTGAGTTAGAATTAATGGCTGTCTTAAAAGAACCAGTGGCTGTCCTGGTGCCTTCTCTATTAACTACCTAAAAGACAGAAAGTGCTGGTGTAAACTGAGCTATTATTATTAGGATTATTGTGGTTATTATTATTACAGCCTTTGTAATGCAGCCAGGACCATGCTATTTTGGTGCACTTTAGTTCGTTTAGATTAAAAACAATAATATTTTCTAAGTGATCTAATCCACTACAACCCCCCTGCCACACCTCACTTTAAAAAACAGTGGCACATAAAGGCTGGGCAATAGGTTAGGTGCCAGGCACTCCAAAGTCTGCAGTTAGCAGGGGGGGGAAATATGGATAAAGAAGTAATTTCTTTCTCTGTGTCTGAGGTTTGGGTGAGGTTTCAAGGCGGAGGGACTGCTAGGCTGTATCTCAGCTCTCATTTCATCCCAGCAGAACCTCTTTGTATCAATTGTATCCTTGTTTTACGTGTTTCCAGATTGTAGATCTCTTACTCACCCACGGCGCTGATGTAAACATGGCAGACAAGCAGGGTCGGACTCCTTTGATGATGGCTGCTTCTGAGGGACATCTAGGCACCGTGGAATTCTTACTTGCACAAGGTTAGATCTTAGGCAAGGCTGAGTTGGAGCCCAGCACTATACTACTGGTGTTTGAAACAGGCCAGGGTAAACCAAAAGATCAAATCACTGACATCACTGGGACCACTGACAGTCTGTTGTCTGGTGGTGAAGGTTAGATCGTGTGTAAGCGCATTACATGATTTGGCACTCTCAGGCCCCTCAGTACTTTGAACAATTGTCTCCTCCTAACTTGTGGAATGCGCACATTGAAAACATGGAAACTCAAATTTAAAAATAAAAAAGCAAGAGCTATTGCGGCTGTTCTAGAATGACCCTTACATCAAACAGCATGCGTCCGGGTTAGACAACATTGTCCTGCCAAATTCAATTGGAGGGTTTCTGCACTGGACTGTTGTTCCTAAAATTCCTCATTGTTGTTACTAACAGTTCACACACACACACCCTTTGGTTGCAATGGTTGGAGAGCTAATGCAGATTGGGTGCTGGAATTTTACCCACCATGTCATCTAACCCTGCTGAAGGCAAGGCTGCTGCCACTTTGTCTACACTAGGGCTCCCAAAGTTGCTACCACCAGTGGATCTTCATTGTTGGAAACCGTTTTGTAATTTTAGAAAATAAGAGTGAAGTAGTCATGCCCTTAGTCTTGGCTGTTCATTTGTTTTCTGTCTTGGGTGTGTATCGCCTCAACACCATGTGCTCATTTGAGAGCTTTATTGAATAACACATGGTGAAAGCTTCAGCCATCAAGTGTTACAGAGAAAATGTATTAAAAACAATAAGAGAACCACACGTGTGCTAAAAAGATTACCAAAGGTCATCCCAGCTCCAGCCTGGAGCTCTCGCAGGTATCAGTCCTTCAAAACCTACAACTGGGTTTTCCCCATGATAACAAGTTCATGTCAAAACCTACAACTGGGTTTTCCCCATGATAACAAGTTCATATCTGTCTCACATTCAGAACCAGAACCACCAGCTGGTTTTCTTTACACAGCTTGGGCTTTTGATCTCCAGTCTCTGGGAATGCGTAATAGCAGACAAATACCCTCTCCTTCAAAAGATAGGGTTTTTGCATAACCAGAGGTGGAGAATTTGCATTAGCCTCTCCCTAAGGTATTCCCCAAGAAATCCCCTTAACACTTATTGTCCTAAAATTCCATTCTTGTTTGGCACATTTTCAACATAGTCCTCTGAACTCCCAGGCCTCACATCACATCTCCCGCCTAGAGATGTTACATACAACCCCAACCCACAATAATACATAGACTTTGCATTTAATACAATGGACCCCAAAGATACTTAAACGTAATGCAATAAGGTTTATCAATGATATTGCAAGAAATTGCCATATCTGTTGCAATGCCCCTTAACCACATCAAAACTAGGAAACGTACTTCTTGGTGATAATGAGTATCGTGATGGAAACCATTTAAATGCATGTGTTGACAAGACCAAATCTCAAGGCTCAATCATGGCTTATGAAACAGTACTGAACACAGTTTGGGACACAATTTAACATTTGTAATTGAACCATTTTTAGCTGTTTTAGCTGCTCCCACTGCTGACATCAGTGAGAGCACCAGGTAAAATCCCTAGTGTGGACAAGGATTTAGACCTTGTCTATCCTTGCGGTGACATCTAGGGTAGGCATAGCCACAGTGAAATGCAGGCTGCATCCTCACTCATTGCGGTGTGTAGCTGCACACAGCAGTGAAAATCTCCAGCAGAGGGGAGGCAGCGGGGAAAGGCCCCAGAAGCTTCCCTTTCTTTTAATATTTTGCTCCAGTTTGTCCTCATATTTTCTTTACAGATATGCTCTCTACACTAAAACCAGTTTGGGGAGGGATATTTTCCTTGTCATAAGTAGCTGTGTCTACCTAGTATTCCTGCTGGCTAAAATATTAATTGTAAGACTCTTGCATAGAATTATTTACATAGCCATTTAAAATATGATTTTGCATTGAAGGGCTCCCAGACTTTTGAGTGCAAGATATCCATTCCTCACCCTGGCCCTTCTGGGAGTGTATGCCACAGCGATCCCTGTTTAGTGCTGTGACTTGTACAGTGAGATGGGCCGGCTCTTGAGATTTTTCACATTAATCACCCTTTTTCTTTTTGTCCCTATTAAAATTCTGACCTTCATATCTCTCCATCTATCTTAAAATAAGTATTATTTAACAGACATGAGAGAGATGCACACTGTTTAAACCTGGGTGAGCACTGGATGGAAAACTTTACATAGCAGGGCAAACAGGAAAGAGCAGAATCAGCTAATCTGGTCCTGGATATAAAATGGTCAGAAAAGTCCAGTTCATGTATAATCTGCCCCTGGGCTTCCTGACCCTGGAGAGGTAGAGAGGTCAAGAATATGAAAATCACCTTTCATAAGAGATGCTCTGTAATACAATAGCTTAATTAGCATCCACTAGCATAAAACATACAGCTGAAAACTTAAACCAAGCCCAGGTAGAATACAGCACTATATGGTGTATTTTAATTACAATGGCTTTGACAATCCTGTTCGGCGTTTCATTAAAATCAAAGTGTGAATCAGAAACCATAAGTGATAATTAGTGTGTTGCAACGCAAATCTTATTTAACTGTACTTGATTAGCAGAGGCAGCATTTGTAAACACTAAACACTTTTTATTAACAGAGTTACTATCCTCAATCAATTTGAAATTCACATTTGCAGAATTACCTGCTGTTCTTGGTAGTATCCAGAATTGCTGGGCATGTGGACATTACATTGACATTCTCTGGCTGCAGCTGGATGGATTCTGTCATATGTTGAGCTGGAACTGCAGTACACAGAGGCCTGAGAACGCTACATGAGCATTCAATTTTGAGATCGCTTTGGTTTTGGATTATATCCGAAACACTGGATATAGATTATGCTTTTCAGCAGACAGAGCGCATCTTGCCTCATACAGCCACCAATCTTATACTACTTGGTGCAAAAGATAGTTAGGGGGAAGGAAGAAGTCGGTGGTTTGGGGTATATCACATCATCAGCAGATGTTTGCTTTCAGTGAATCAGGTGGTGATATCCATCATCCTTCCAGAATATTCCTATACTGCTGGCAATCTCTGCTTTCCGACAGCAGTAAAGTGAAGGACCTTTAGCATGGAAATGAAGAAGCTTTCTGTATATACAAAACAGCTGTTTGAACAGACTCAGCAAGCACAAGAGAGCTCTAAATACTGTGTCTTCCTGGTCCAGACACTGGATCATCAATGTATCTTTCGCTTGTAGACCAGCTTTTGCTTTCCCATCTCTTCAGGGGAGCAGTGAAGTTTCAGGATGGTATGGACAGTTACCAGCCAACAGAATAAACTTTCTCCCCCAATCCCTCAGTTCTGAAGTGCTGGCAGACCCAGCTGTGAATAATCTTGGCTTTGATCCATATGTTCCACTGGTGCCAACTTTTAGAGGCAAGGCCTTTGAGTTCACTTGGTAAACTACAGCTTGGATTAGTGTGGAAAGGTTGTGCGTTCCAATTTAACTTGTAAACCAGGCAATGGCATGATCTCTCTGTCTGGCGATGCGGAGACAGCTGTTATACCACACACCGAGAGGGACTAGTTTAAAAGCTGTTTGCAAAAATCTATCCCTCAGAACAACTGAAAATATATTTGTTTTTCCAAGGGTACAAGTTTTATTTGTTCCTCCCTCTCTAGCTTGATGTGCCTCTGTTTCATAGCACTGAGTTCTAAGCTATTGAAATCACCCACCTCTCCTTCCCCAGCGGAGGCACACTCCTACCTGGGCATTTTGGTCTGTAGCTGCCCTTGGATTCCTTTCTCTGTCCAGGTAGGATCTGCACCTTCCATCATCTGTTGTTGCGTGTCACTCTGCCAGGCCTGGTGATCCTGGAGCAGATCCTTTGCCCTTTTGACTGAGAGTTGAATGGAACCCCTCTTACGATCTCATTCGCTGACTTATTTTTAAATATAAATGTAAAAGGTTCTCTAGTGTGTTGAGGCTTCAGTGTATCACTCTTGTGGGTTTGATGCAGTTCCCTTGTCTCTTGTCTGTGTCTCTTTGCCAGGTAAATCTTTTCCTGTTTGATTGCTGACTGGGTCACACTTTGAATCTTGTCTTTAGCCTGATTCGTTTGCGGATAAGGAGAAGCAGCCCAGCAGTTTTACGTGCTCTGGGTGCACTCACACAAAGGGCCTTTCCTGGCGCAGCAGGAATCACAACTCATCTACATATGGGAGCAGTTCTAGGGGGTCACCCTAACCTGACAAAGTTGAGGGCTAGTGGCTCGTGTCATGTTTGGCTTCCCCCAGTGTTAAGTGGAAGACACTCCTCACGGTGAGCAGAGTCCAGTGTAGATCCTGCTGAGAGCAATGACTGCATCATGGATTTGGCACTTGTGTAGAGGTCAGGCATGACAGGCCTAGAAGCAGCATTTTGACATCCTTGAAGCCGTCTGAATTGTGCACTTAAAGCTGCACTGGTGCATCAGTACCCTGGGGTCTTCATGTGTCCCCCTAGAATAGGGCATGTCCTGATCTCCGGAAAGGATTAAAAAGGCTGGTGGTTGTTGTGGCTTTCTAGCCTTCCCAATTCTCGTGGGAGTTTTACTTACCTGTGCAGGAAGGTTCAGGAAGAAAACAGAGCGGAAACCTTTGGCTGCTTGATCCCCAGAGTGCAGCTAGGAAAAGAGAATGAGTCCTCTGTAACCACTTTCATGAGCACGCTGCCCTCTGATTGGCTGACTACAGGCTAGCTGACCCTTTCACAAAGCTTTAAAAGCTGTTCAGGACATCGTGAGGGGCAGTGCAGGAGAAGGCTGTCAGATGAAGGCAGGAGAAGGCTGTCAGATGAAGAGGAGCTCCTATTGGTGGCAGTTAAAACTGGGCTTACATGTGTATATCCAAGCTGTGTTTCGTATATGCCTCTTGGTGAAGCAATATACCATCTGTTGCTGAACGAGACATCTGGCCACATATCCTTTTGGCATTCTGCACTCCAATTTGGAGGTTGTTAGGGTGACCAGACAGCAAGTGTGAAAAATCGGGACAGGGTGAGTAGTAATAGGCACCTGTATAAGACAAAGCCCCAAATATCAGGACTGTCCCTATAAAATCGGGACATCTGGTCACCCTAGAGGTTGTGCCCAAGCATGGCGCCATGAATGTGTTTAGAGCTCTCGGTGGAGACTTTCTCGGTTGTATCCCAAGTGAACTTGCCTGTGTTAGCATGTTAGGCTCTTGCTCCTCTCCACAGGGAAATCTGAAGCCAAGATGCAAGGAATAAGGCTGCGGATATCTGAGGCGTGTTGTCTGGATAATCTAAATGGATTTGTGGTCTATCCAATGAACACATTGACCTAGATGGATGAAGAGGGATTGGAAAAAAACTCTTCTGGCTCCCCTGCTTTTGCTAAGAGGATGGCTGTAGTCATCCCTTTGCATTTGGAACCAGTCAAGAACCCACAGTGGATGTGACGGAATTTGCTGGAGATTGTCTTTTTACGTAGTGGAGAAGAAGAACGCAATACCACAGTGTTTCCACCTGTTGGTAATAGAGTCACGAGTGTGGGTGGTGGAAAAGCACTTTCTTCAGTGGGATGCAGCTGATTTAGGTCCCTTTGTCACACTTTTGAATGAAAACGTTGCCATTGCTCTAGCAACAGAACACTTCCCTTTCCACGAAGAGCGGTGTTCACGTACGTTAGTTATTTATGTTCTCTCACATTCCTCCCTTATGCCAAAGATTCTGACCTAGATCATGAGAGACAGAACTTGGATGATCCTTCAGTAGCTCCTGACTGTCCAAGAAAACTTTGGGTCCCTCTCCTGTTGGCTCTCAGTTGACAGTGTCGGATCCCATAAGGGATCCCATCAAGTTAGCTCAGTTTGAATTAATTTAACTTGATAACTACAACACCACCAGCTCAAATGATCTCAAAGGTGTTAAACTGTGACTACATGAGTGTTATGGAGGATGAGAGGTGGGGTTGATAAAATTAAGCTAACAACTGAAAAAGCACCTTTTTTTCCTGTGTAGACAGAGCCACTATGGCTGATTACTCCAGGATGCCTTTGCATCTCTTTCCAGACTCTCTGTCCATATCAGCATGGTTCCTGAGAGAGAAGAGTGGGCTTCTTGATGTCTGTGGGGAGGGATCTCAAATCCGACTAGCTATTCAGAAGGAGTTTGGCAGAAAAGCCTACAGATCTAAGTGGGGACAAAGAGCATTTTGGGGTGAACCAACTCGAGTTGGTCACAGTCTCTCTGGTAGATTTCAGTTGCCATGATCTTCCACTATGGTTTAAGCTGCTGTAAATGCTTGGTGAATCTAGCCCCACGTCACTATAAAATCACAGTAGAGCAGGAGCTGTGTCTTCTGCTTTAAAAATAAAGCTGTTTCCCAAGTGTTTATCCAGCCTCAAGGTACCATTAATCCTCTGACTGATTTAGATTTTGAACTTCTTGGAGGCAGGGACTGTGTGTACAGCACTGCTGGTGCTCAGTGAGTAACAACTGTGCCAATGTGGTGTCCTTCTCATATTAGAGTCTGGCTTTTAGTTCACCTGTTAGTGATGATTTCAGGGTTCATTACCTCCCTGCAGCACCTGGTGAGAGAGCAGGTAACTGCATTCCCTGGATTCTGCTTCAGTGATTAGCATTGTTATCTCCTGCAGCTGTGGAAATGCAAACCCCCTGAGCTCAGCTCGCACCAAGTCAGTCAAACAGGATCTGATTGTCCTGTATGTTGTTTTACCAGCTGTTTATATGCAATTGTTGAGGTTTGCACTCACATTCTCCTTGAGACACAGCCGGGGCCTTAGTAGCAGAGCTGCTGCAGAGGTTGCATGGGAGCCTGCAGAGGCTACTGCAAGGAGCTTCCAGTGGGAGCTGCATCCTAGGGGAGCTGATTCACTCCCATCTCTTCCGTGCGCGCATCTGCCCAGGGCTCAGTCCAGCTACTCAGGAGTTGGTCCATAATGACTTGGGGTCTCAAGAAGTTTAATGTTGTTCATTTCTTTAATAATCCTGGATGGTGGCTGTGCTGACCATGCCATTAGGTTTCTCTTTAATTATACTTACAGGAACATAAATCAACAGAAAGCCAGGTTGATTGGTTGATCATCAGAGTCTAGTGATTAAAGGAAGAACTTTCCTGAGTTCTTATCCCAACTCTGTAACTGTCTGTTTATGTGGCCTTGAGCAAGTCAATTAACTGCTCCATCAGAAAAACAGGGATAGTCAGACTGGGAAAACTGGGAAAGTAGTTAACACTTGTACATCACTCTGCAAATAAAAAGTGCTACTGGGTAGCTAAGTATGATTACTGTTGTTATTTAATAGTACCAAACCCTATACAAGAGAGAGCTCTTACATGGACTTCCACTTGCTCTTTCAGGTGGGTCCATTTCCCTAATGGACAAAGAAGGACTGACTGCCCTTAGCTGGGCTTGTCTGAAGGGCCATCTTTCTGTGGTGCGTTCCCTGGTGGAGAATGGAGCTGCCACAGACCACGCTGACAAAAATGGACGTACTCCCCTGGACCTGGCAGCTTTTTATGGTGATGCAGAGGTGGTAAGTGCCGTGTTGTTAATTGCAGAACAAGGAAGAAATCAGCAGAAATACCATAAAATATTAGTGCTCAAATGTCTCGTCCATCTTACTGCATTCACGTAGCACCCAGACCTGCAGACTAGAGCAACACAAGAGTAACTTTATCTCAGATACTATAGTGATGGGCCCAGGATGAGACCCAGAATGGAACAGAACGTAGCTCCGTACACACTGCATGGAATTGTGCCAGGCTGGTCTTGCATAGGGCAGTGGTGACTGTGGCATTCATCATTGCAGGTTCAGTTTCTGGTGGACCATGGTGCCATGATCGAGCATGTTGACTACAGCGGGATGCGCCCACTCGACAGGGCTGTGGGGTGTCGCAACACTTCCGTCGTGGTCACTCTTCTGAAAAAAGGAGCGAAGATAGGTAGGGCGAAGGGGGGAACCCCTCTTTCAGCTGTTTACTAAAGCAGGACGTCCGGGGCGTGGGTCTGGCTTCCTGCAGTGTAAATATAACATTGGTGTGAACGTTAAAGCGGAGCTGCTGCTTCCTACCCAGAGTGCAGCACATGAGTTCTGACTGTCATGCTCTGTGTGTTAAACTGTGATTTTTGCTGCCATATACTACTTAGCAAACGTAACCAATAAGCAGCTGTTTCTTTGGCGAGGCCTTTCCTATGGTAATGCTTTTCTACCTTTACTAGTCCCGGTCTATAAACAGTACCGTATTCATGCATTGCTGTGAGCTGCTGCTTTCACTTGCTCTGTATATGCTTTCAGATTCTAGCGTTAACTGCGCTGCTCCACACAGCCGCTCACGTTACCTTGCCCTTGGAGGGGATTTTGCTGGTGCATTGGCTTCTTTGCTGCCTGCCTCTCACTGCTGCTTTTTCCTTTCTTTGTTTTTGTTTTTTTTCACCTTCATCCATTTTCCCCCCCTCCTACAACTTTTTGTTTTCTCCTTTCTTTGAAGGTTGTCAGACGTTACCGAGTCGCCCTCGAGGTATATTTCATCGCTGTCAGCATCAGGCTTGATCTGATGGCTTTGTCAGCTTTGCTTTCTCCTGTTTGATTTAGCCTGCATGCATTCCCCTCGACCCCTAATCTTTTAATTTACCTCACCTTAAAATATTTTGTTAATGACTGTTGCAGAGAATAACTTGAACTCAAAAACTAATCCTGAAAAACACATTGGATTCACTTTTAAAATATGGTTGACTCATTCTTCACCCAGACTAATGAACTCTGCTCAAAATTTTACCACTGCTCCCTAGCTGTATTAGGCCTTGATCCATCAATTGACTCTGTCTGGGTGGATGCCTGCACTTGCTGAAGTCAGTGAGACCCTGCATTGGTGCAGCTCTCTGCCTATGGGGAGTCAATTGTGGGAACAAGACCTTAGAATAACCTGCTTCAGCGTGGGCTCTGCCTAAAAGATTTTGTTGTTCTATTCTCCAGCTTATTGAATTTTCCATTCTTTAGTATTTGACATCATATGAAGTTTTAAATCAAAACCTAGTCCTAATATCTAGGCGGCTGAATTATTGATTACCTCTGTTAAATTTATATATATTTACTTAACATGCTTTTTTATGTAACCACTTTGATTTCCTCTTTAAACATATTTTTTAAACCCAACCATTTCCCCCAAAGCTTATTCTACAACATGTGCTGCCCTCTTGTGATCATTTAAAAAAGAACCAAGTCTTTGAACGAATACAAAGGAAAGACATTGTGTTGAAGATGGTGTTAATTTAAGAAATGCAAGATGAACTGCCAGCCCTTTAATTTGGAGCAGTCTGCTCCTTGACCACGCCAAGTTGTTCTCTCCAGCAGAAATTCCCACCCCAGGATATTTTTTCCACCTAGCTTCCTACCACCCTTGCATTGTATGAGTTTTTTACCCATCATGCATCCTGTACACTACAGGTCCAGCAACCTGGGCGATGGCCACCTCCAAACCAGACATCATGATCATCCTGTTGAGCAAGCTGATGGAGGAGGGGGACATGTTCTATAAGGTGAGAGGGAGAGCAGAGATTTTTCCAAGGGATGACTGCGAGAGAGCTACAGAGTTACTTGGTGTGAGGTCTTGTTCTTCAGGTGTCAGCTTGCTAGGCAACACTTGCCCCCTTAATCCAAGCCAAGAGATAGCTACATTTCTATCAAAAAGAACGCTTACTGGATTGCTTGCATTGCAGAGGAGTTTTACCTTCTGATTGCTAAATTTAAACAGGGCTGAAACAAAGCAAAATATGTCTGCATTGTGTGGATTCGAGGTGAGACGTCATTGATTTTCCACCTTGAAAACTCCAGAACCAAAGAGTTTACAGGGATTTTATAGCACTGATGTTGTTGCTTGGCAGTGTCATTGTTACGCAGCAGAGTCATTGCTATACAACAAGGAGAAAACACAATACGAGTGTCACAGGCCAACATAGTGAAAAAATGTCCATGTAATGAAAGCAAATTCTCAGGACATGTTTTTTTTTAGCCTGTCATTACCATTAGGGTGACATTTCACAATGACAGCAATAGAGGCCCTTTGCTCTGCATTTATTTTTAGCTGGTCTTCAATACCTGGAGATTTGCACACACACAAGAAGCTGTAAGTCCAACGATGATTCAGAGTGAGTCTGAGAGTGAAGTAGAAAATATGCAAAGCTGGCACCGTAACTGAACTCATCTGCCAGGGATATATGACACAACTGAGGAACTTGAGTCTAAAGGATTTTAAAGCTTAATATTTGCAGCTGCAAAATTAATGTCTGGATAGTCATGAATTGCATGTGTCCTAATTCCCGTTTTTCCCTCCCTCTTTTTTTTTTCCCCCCATTGCTGCCCATGTGTTAAACTTGTGCATTTAAAAAAAAAATGAAGCTACAATAATACGACCAGGTTATCCTCCCCCTCAGAGAGGCCTCCCCTTCACTCCCATGTCTAAGCCCTAAGGATTCCACCAGACTCAAATCCTCCACCCGGAACAAAGGCAATAGCTACCATCCTTCAAGCTGAGGAGGTCTGCCAGTGGAGCTCATTAATCTTTGGACTGCTGCTGAGCAACACCAAACACTCATTCATAGGGATTGAATGTCTGCTTCTATGCCACACTCAGCCCCTGCCTGCCCATGGGGGCTAGCTCAGGGTGAAAGAAAGGGGCACGCAAGAACCTTCCCTCTTCCCATGCATGTCTGTTCATGGGCCTCCCACCGGAGCAATCCTTGGGCTACTCAGACTGTAGGGAATGCGAAGGCTACTTGTTCCTCCTCAAGAGAGTCAGGGTGCCTAAAAGCTGTTGGGAATGAGGTGGGATCATGGCTTTGTCCCCCTCATACACTGGCTGATAGGAGCAAGCTGCTCCCTCCTAATGGGAGAACCGGATTGCTCCCCAGTTGCCCAGAAGACATTGGACCTGCCAGAGACACCGTCTCTCCACCCCACCTCCAACGCACGGCAGAGACCCAGATGTCACAGTCTTGCCTGGAGCGAGAGGAAATGCGTCTGAATCACCTGTGAGCCAGCACACTCAAAGGGCACCCTCTTTGACTGTGCCTCATTTCCATGAGGTCACATAGTAAGTGTCCTCACGTGGATGTCCCCTGCACAGTCCAGCCATAGACCAGCTTTCAATACTGCCATTTGCCCAGGGAGAGGTCACTACGCATAATTGTTCAGCATAGCCTGCAGGGCAGCACATCACATGGGGAGGGGAACATACCCAGTAAAGAACAGATTTTACCGGATCCTTCTGAAGAACGATATTGTTTTTATATGCTGTGCCCTCTTCCATCCATGTGAGAAGAAAGGGCAACCTTCAGTCTGATTATCTACAACTTTCAACCTTCTAGCCCTGCAGTGTATGGAATTTACTCTAAAAATCTTTAGCTTCATCAAGGTGCTTGTTATTAGGTTTGCGGTATTAACCGTTCATTACATCAGTGTTGGAAATTACAGTACCAGTATATGACATCTAGAAAGTGGCCACCTGCAGGGCCCCTTGCACAAGAGTTATGTAATATTGCTGCCATGTTACACACCAGAGGTAGCTGCATTACAGTAGTGGGTGAAGGAATTCAAGCTGATCTCTCTGTGATATTTCGAAAGCACTTATCACCTCTCCAGGGATGGATTAATGCATAAGCGAATGAGGCATGTGCCTAGGGCCCAATTTTGGGGGGGAGAACCAAGATGGACCTCCTCCACATGTGGGTTGACGGCGCCACATGGGTTTGGCCCAGCTGTCCTTTCGTCACGACGGAGGGATGGCCAGCCCAAACCCGAGTGGTGCAGGTGCTGTAACCCTGTGTGCCAGATGAACCTGGGTGAGCGTTGGACTAAGGACCTTGCCCTATGTGCAGTATGGGTGAGCTAATCTTACTATGGGAACCTTAACTTATTTCTGCATCCCCTGCCATTTAAGTTGAATTATGTCAGCGTACTGTGGTATGAATGTAGGGTAGTCAATGTGTTGTTTTTGGTGTTAGAAGGTAAGGCCCCAGAGGTGTATGTTTGCCTAGAGGCCAGTGATGGGTTAATCTGGCCCTTCATCTCCCACAAGGAGCACAGCACTTCACCTACAAAATACGCCTCAATTCCAACGGTTCCAGGGAGTTTTTAAAAGAAGGAACCTGTTTCCTTATACCAAGAAATCCAGAAATAGATACAATTGCCATCCAGATAAAAGATAGGACCAAGGAGGGCGATGAGAAGTTTGCTCTAACGCTAATTTCTAGCAGTGAAGAAAGAGAATTTTTAAAGAAACTGTCCAAAGTGCTTTCGTAAAGCAGTGTCATTAATATTTCTGTATTGTGCTGCAGGACTGGAGGAGAGCACCCAAGACTGTTGCTGTAGACAAGGCGGTGGCAGCCAAACTCAAAGAAACAAATTTAGTTATCAAATAGATTCCTGTTGCTACCAAGTTCCTGCTCTGTTTTCTACTGTAGCGTGAGAGCTCTGTGTGCACTGGGGGAGCAGTTCTTGCAGAATGCATCTCCATTTTAGAAACGGTTCCCCTGAGCAAATGTTCTGGCTGTTCTTTCTGAAAAGGAGATCAGCACCTAAGGGGTGTTCCCTTGTCCATACAGTCACTGCAGCTGCTTGTCAGCAATTAACAAGCTGCTGCCACTCTTAAATCAACCAAGTGGTGTATTTTGACATCTTACCCTTCTATTAGAAAGGTAAAGTGAAGGAAGCTGCACAACGCTACCAGTACGCGTTGAAGAAATTCCCCAGAGAAGGGTTTGGAGAAGACCTGAAAACCTTCCGTGAGCTGAAGGTGTCACTCCTCCTCAACCTCTCCCGATGTCGAAGGAAAATGAACGTAAGTTCCACACACTCTTCAAGTTCCTTTAGAGCAAGCTGCCAGCTTCCTGCCTGCGCATAAAGAGTGTGTCTCTCCCATGGTTCCTCTATGGCCTCTGAAATCTCTCCTCTTTGTAACCTGGTTGTCCTTCACAGAGCACTGATATTTACAATTCGGAAGAAGTAAAGTAGTGATTTAATATTCATTTCAAACGATTAAAAATTCATTTCCATGTTTAGAGCTTTCTGAATTTTTTATTACTCCTTTCTGATGACAATATGAATTTGAGGGTGGAGAGGTTAGTATTTCTCTGATTTCCAGGGCAGTGGTGAGGGGTGGAGTCAGTAGATGTGATCATTTGAATACCAATTAATTTGAAATCAGGGAGCTTAGAGAGCTCTCACTTCCCCGGGGCAATGACTCATCCAGAAACACTCTCCCTCCCTCCTCCCAGAACGCCATGTCCCTGTTCTTCCCCCCGCTCTAATTTAGCTGCACATAGGGATAATCTTCTGGAGTCTCTCTGTTCCTCCAAAAGAGCCACATGCCACCTCTCCCCTTCTCTGGATTCTGAGAGCATCACATCTCCACAACCTGACCAGTCTCCATAGATTTGAGAAGTGAAAGTCTTCATCAGACCCAGGTGCTGGCCAGGATTATATTGCAAGGGAGGGGACTTTGTGATGCCTTCATTTCTTTAAGCTGTTGAAGGGGACAGATGAAAGTGACGTGTGTAGTGATCTTAATGCTGGCTAGCAAACAACACAACAATCAGAGAACACTACAGAGATGTTAAACTCATCTTTAAACAAGCCAACTTTCTGCTAAGCCTGCACTTTCAGGGCCAAATTTTCAGCCAAGCCTTAAAACTTGCTCTTTTTTTTTTTTTTTTTGGCACAGAATTGCAGGGGCATATCATTGCACCCATCATTTAGCTCACATGGACGTCTAAACCATAGATTGCACCGTCAGATAAGTGACTTAGATAGCTGAGTGACTGGAATTGCAGATGCAAACTAAAATCAGTCCTTGCAGACCCACTCTTATCATTTTTTGTGTATTTGGGTGCAGAAATTTGTTTAATAAGAAGCCTTGATATGTTCAAGAAACAGCTAATCAATTTTAAACCAAACAGAAAAGATATTTGAATAAAAGGCAAGTGTCTGGAAATAGAACTGAAATTAAGCGAACTTTCCTCAATGGGTTCCTGTTATGAAGACATGGTTTTCTTAAGATACAAATGACCTGTTTGAATGACTGCTTGGTGCATTATGATTAGTATCGCATGAGCCCAATACAGTCAAAATCAAAGTCATATTGCCAGTGCATACTTGCCTTGGAACGTTGTATTAACTGGTAAAGTAGCACACAGCTGTGGTTCACAGAAGTCCTTTTCAGTATATAAGATGCCAAAAGCTTTTCCAAGTTACACTTGTTAGTGACTGCAGCCAGTGTGCACTGATAAACTCCATTTGTAGCCTAGCGGAGTTTGCCTTGCTTATTTTTTAAGCAAAAAGGAATTGTATTAGACACCATATCCTAGAACTGCTGACTGTTACAGCCCAAAGCCATTGCTAGACATGATGGGCAAGCGGGTGCTGTACCAAAGCCACCCCACTGGGAAGTGGGCACCCTACTGAGTGCTCACATGAGCTCTGTGGCGAGGCACATGGGCAGTAGGGAAGACAAGGTCAAGGGAAGGGTAATCAGGAAGAATTATACCTTAGCCGATAATGTACTATTCATGGCAAGGCCACACACGAGCATTTTAACCAATCTACATTCTGTTCCACCACCTTCCCCATCACCCCCAAGTCAGTGTTTGCTAAGTAGTCCCTAAAGGAGAGGAACAGAGGGAAGTGAGAGAGAGTGCACTGTGAATGGGTCCTGTACATTGCTGCACGTAGCTATATAGGCACCAATATCCCTTTCCTCCCGGAGAAGTGTTATTCACGATCTCTAGTATTAGGGGGGGTGTCAGAGACAGTCACCGGGGGGAGTCGAGGGGTGGAGGGAAGGGTTTCCTAATGGTTTCAACAGTGGAAAATCCTTCCTGAGATGACCTTCCAGTCTCTGCGAGAGCAGATGCTTACTGGAGGATGTAGGTTACTGGACAGGGACTGCATGCACTTGATTGGGATCCAAGAGGCAGAGAAAGGAGCAAATTTCACCTTGGGTTAGTGTGGGTGCCGGACAGTGTCTAACATTATGGAATGGGTTTGCCTCTTCTGGACACCGTTGTAGCTCTCTTGCTATCAATGATGTCTGATCCATGTGAAAAGTACCATCAGGTTTTCCAACTCTACATGCAAAAACTTTGTCCATATAATTTTGTTTTGTTCCCAAGTTGTATATATTTTTTTATTTATATATCTATATATATATTCAATTACTTATCTACACACCTATTGTAATGACAGGATTTTGGAATGGCGGAGGAATTTGCCACTAAAGCACTGGAGCTGAAACCGAAATCTTATGAAGCTTACTATGCAAGAGCAAGGGCCAAACGCAGCAGCAGGTGAGGCGAGAGAGAGAGAGAAGTGAGAGGGGCTGTTCTCTGCAAGTCTGGGCACAGCGGTGTAGGAATTGACCATGCAAAACTACATGAGTATCCCCGTGAGAACAAATTGCAAAGGAACATTGATTAGGGCGGCTGTAAAAGACCCCAAAATCAACATCTTCCCTTATTTAGTAATCCCTGTGGAGCACGTTCATGTGAACTTTTGAGAAGCTCATTGTAGTTGAGTTTGTTGGAATATACTCAGCACCTTACATCACTGAAAGCGTCAAATCACGACTGAAAAGATACGCTCTAGTTCAACTGCAGCTATTGGACTTGAAGCAAGGATTCATTCATAGAATTGCTATGGCCTGTGTTATACAGGAGGTCCAACTAAACGGTCACAGTGGTCCCTTCGGGCCTAGGAATCTATGAATCCGTCTATCCTAAAGCCTTCTTCTTCTTGGCTACTAGTAGTGCAGTGATTTTGTGGGCAAAGGCCAGCCATTGTGCTTTCAGCAATAGCTCATACTCCTCCAGATTGGGCGCTAGAATGATGCGATATTGGGATCTCACTACATTTCAGACGCAGCCCAGAGGATTCCCTCATTAAATCTCCCTGAAGGCCCAGGGAGACGAGATCCCTGCAGAACCTGTCAATGCCATTCCTGACCTGGCAGGAGGGTTTGCTTTTGAGTCTCTCCCTCGGGCTGAGCACATTGTCACTGCACAACTGCTAGTCTCTGCTCAGTCAGTGGAGTGAGACACCAATTTTGCCTGCATGGCAGTGCAGAGACTCACCGCTAGCCAGAGGATATTTAATGTCCGTTTGTGTAAACATCAGAGCTGAGGAGAAGACACCGCAGTTTAACCTCTCATCCCAACGACAACACTTTTAACTGTGCGTCTCCCCTAGCTATCACTGCAGGGAGCTCAAGTCTTATGTGGGAGCGAACCCATGACCTTCTCTTCTAGAGACAAGCCCGGCTAGTTGAACCAGACTGACATTTTGTAGCTTTCCTTGAATGTTTTCCTTCTCCACTGGTTGCAAAACATTTACAGACGTTTAAGCCTCAAATGCCTTTTCCAGATGGTTTAGCCCTTTCCTACATACAAGCAGCATTATTTCCCCGTCTCGCTAATGAAACAGGCTCAGCATGGCTCTTTTTGGTTACTTCCTTGTTTGTGCGCCAGCATCACCATTGAGATCAGCGTAGGTCTGGGGAATTCAGTTACCTTACCTGCTCTCCCCTGATTTGGAGTGGGTCTTACCAAAGTGCTGGGAGGCATTTGGGGTTTTTCTTTCTCTATGACGGAGCAGTGAACGGGAGCATTTTATAAAAAGGCACATGTTGAATCTGGAGGCTGTTCGCCGCCAGATCACAATCGTGTTCAAATAGATTCAATTTTGTTCAAAAGCTAACAGTGTCCCTGTAAATGACAACCCACCTCCCCTGAATACCCCATCCCCTTACTCCTCATAGGCTAGCCTTTACAGTGTCAGTCCCAAAGAGCATCTTCCACGGGGGCCTTGCGAGCTTGCGACTGTTGGGACCTCTCCCTGCCTTGTTCCCTTCATCCTGAGGAGACAAACCCAGTACCCAGCAAAGTCTGAGAGGCAGCCTGGTCTTATGTATTGACTGGGGGAACCCCTGAGTTCTAGGGCCACCCCTGCCATTATGTGGCCTTGGGCAAGTCAGAAGAAGCTAAATGGGCCACTGGCATGAGCAGCTGCAGCTCCGTCGACGTGGACAGAGTTGCTCTTGCTTACTCCAGTGGTGGGCTTGGCACAACGTCTGTGCTTCATTTTCCCCTTCCGTAAAGTGGGGACAATCTGCGGACAAAGCTCACGGGGTGCTGTGAGGAGTAATTAATATGTAAAGCACTCTCCAAGTGAAAGGATAATTACCGGGCTGGGTTGTGCTGTCCCAGAAATGTGTCTCCCTCCTCCCCAGAATGACTAACAATGTTTTTCTTTGGTTGGTGTAAAGTAACCAAATGGAGGCACATAAGGCAAAGCTCGAGAAAGCCGCTGTAGAGATCACAGCCTCTCCCTAAGTAAAGACGAGCTGCTTAAGCTCAGTAGAATCCCCAAAAGGCTTCATTCAAATCCAGAGTAACTTCAATTCTCATATCTGTTCCCTTGTCAAGCAGGCAGTTTTCAGCAGCCCTGGAGGATCTGAACGAGGCCATCAAGCTGTGTCCGAACAATCGTGAGATCCAGCGGCTGCTGATGAGAGTGGAGGAGGAATGTAGACAGATGCAACAGCAGCAGCAACCCCCAGCGGAGCCAGAACCTGAAGTTCAGCACGAAGAACTGTACTCTGTGCAAGATCTCTTTGAAGAGGAGTATCTTGAGCAGGATGTAGAAAATGTTTCCATTGGCTTACAGACAGAGTCGAGGCCCAGCCAAGGGCTTCCCATCATCCAGAGCCCACCCCCATCCCCTGCTCACCGGGATTCAGCGTATATTTCGGGTTCGCCTCTTGGGTCACATCAAGTTTTTGACTTCAGATCCAGTAGTTCTGTGGGTTCACCAACAAGACAAGGGTACCAGTCCACCTCTCCTGCTCTGTCTCCAACACACCAGAACAATCATTACAGACCTAGTCCGCCACATACTTCCCCTGCTCACCAAGGTTCCTCTTACCGCTTCAGTCCACCTCCAGTTGGAGGTCAAGGGAAAGAATATCAAAGTCCACCACCTTCACCCCTCCGTAGAGGTCCTCAGTATCGAGCCAGCCCTCCTGCAGAAAGTATAAGTGTCTATAGGTCCCAATCTGGCTCCCCAGTACGTTATCAGCAAGAACCTAGTGTTAGCCAACTCCCTGGTAGACCAAAGTCTCCGTTATCCAAAATGACACAGAGGTCCTTCCAGATTCCCCAGCTTCCTGTTGCAGTCCCACAGCAAGGGCACAGGCTACAGCCAGCCAAGGCACAGATTGTAAGAAGCAACCAGCCGAGCTCTGCCGTGCATTCTAGTACTGTGATTCCAACTGGTGCTTACAGCCAAGTCGCCCATTCTATGGCCAGCAAATACCAGTCTGCATCAGGGGAAATGGGAGTTGGTCAGAGTAGGTTGGTCTACCAAGGTTCAATTAGTGGAATAGTAGGTGATGGTAGACCAGTGCAACATGTTCAAGCCAGTCTTAGTGCAGGAGCTATCTGCCAGCATGGAGGGCTAACTAAAGAAGATCTTCCACAGAGGCCTTCCTCAGCATACAGGGGTGGAATGAGATACAGTCAGACCCCTCAGATTGGGCGCAGTCAGTCCGCTTCCTATTATCCGGTCTGTCATTCAAAGCTTGATCTGGAACGTTCTTCCCTTCCCTCCAGCCAGCTTGGTTCTCCTGATGTGTCTCACCTAATCAGAAGGCCCATTACTATCAACCCTAACGAAATAAAGCCTCACCCACCAACTCCAAGACCGCTGCTTCATTCCCAAAGTGTTGGCCTCAGATTCTCCCCTTCTAGCAATAGCATTTCATCCACCTCCAACCTGACTCCTACCTTCCGCCCTTCTGCTTCTATTCAGCAAATGGAGATCCCTCTCAAGCCAGCCTATGACAGATCATGTGATGAACTTTCTCCAGTCTCTCCACCTCAGGGGAGTTACCCCAGTGAACCAGCCCGTTCCAGGACCACGCCGTTCATGGGAATTATAGATAAAACTGCTCGGACTCAGCAGTACCCCCATCTCCACCAACAGACCCGGACCTGGGCTGTGTCTTCAGTGGATACTGTTATTAGTCCGACATCTCCTGGAAACCTCCCCCAGCCAGAATCGTTTAGCCCACCTTCTTCAATCAGCAACATTGCCTTTTATAACAAAACCAACAATGCACAGAATGGCCATTTGCTAGAGGAAGACTATTACAGCCCCCATGGGATGCTAGCCAATGGGTCCCGGGGAGACCTCCTGGAGAGAGTCAGCCAAGCCTCCTCATATCCAGATGTTAAGGTGGCTAGGACACTGCCCGTTGCACAGGCCTACCAGGACAACCTGTACAGGCAGCTCTCCAGGGACTCTAGACAAGGGCAGACATCCCCTATCAAACCAAAGAGACCGTTTGTGGAGTCTAATGTGTAAAAGACACTTGTTGGAGTAAGACCCTTATGTTTTCAGCACACGTTTCCAGGCTTGATTCCCACCTATATTTTTATTATTACTATTATTTCTCTTTGGTAGCTACATGAGCAAGTTTCTCCGGTAATTTCTGTGTGGTGATCAGACAGCCATGCACGCGCTCAGAATCTTTTGGTATCCAGCTGACGGTGAAGCCAACATCAAACAAGCCAGTATTGTTTACCCAATTCAGACTGAGTTCCCTCCCAGGTTTCAGCTGTCAATCAGGATATGTTAGTACCCATGGAGTGGGTTAACCCAGATAGGTCCCCTATGGGAGGTAACCAACTCTTTGCAAGCGTTCATGTTCAAATCTAATTGGTTTCTTTGGTTTTAAGGAGCTCTCATGTAAAATGCTTATGAAAATTCCTAGTGGAAACTGGCTAAGAATTGGCAGCCTTTTCAAAATTTGCATTATCCGGTATTCCCCTAGACAACCAGAGCCTTCCTCTTCCCACTTGTCTCTTGCCCACAAAGAGCTCATTACCTGCACCAAATGGGGCTTTATTTGCTTTTAATAACAAGTAGCTATGCATAATAACTGACCTGCTTGAGCTGGTTTTATAGCATTTTAATCTGAATTGGATTGTTTGTTGTTTTTAATAACGTAGCCTCTCGCAATGAGTGGGGACCATAAGATGCTTTGCTTCTTTGACAGCTGCGTTCCAAATGCCACAGTATTGATTTACACTGAGGCATTTTAAAAATATTTAGAGAGCAATCAAACTCTGCCCCTTTTGTGAATTTTAATCGGCCAAAGGAATTGGCTAGAAACCTCTTGTGCATTTTGTAAGTAGAATTAACCACAATCTTTTCTTCACACCTCCAGCAGATGATTGCATCTCACACACACCACCACATTTTCACCAGGACAGTTTAATGGGTTTTCATTTTGCTCGCAAGGAAAATTTGAATAGGAAAACCTTAATGGAGGAAGAAATCTTAAATCTTTTTTTGATCATGCTGCATAACGTGACATGGAGGTTTCCAAGCCAGAAAGTGTCCAAGGAGTCACTTTAGTAAAGTCCTTCTGAACACAAAGCCTTGCCTTGCCATTTCCTTTGTGTTTGCACCTACTCTTTGGAAGCTGCGTGCGGTAGTGAGGGGCTGCCCTCCTCTAAGGGATTAATGAGTAAAATGTGTGTCTCTTAGAGCTGCAAGATTTGTTCCTGGAATTTTGGAAGGCGGTTGCTGTGTTCCATACCTGTAAATGTTAGAGACAATGTTTGGCTCTTTAAGGACCTGTAGTTAAGAGAGAGATATTTATAATTAATTTATGTGATCGATTTCAGGAAAATGTTTTTGTTTTGGTCTGGTTTCTTTCTTTTTTTCTTTCCAATCAGATGCTACTAGTGTTGAGTCAGTGTGAAAAGCAGGGGACATTTCCGAAAACCATTTTTACAGAACTGTCCAAGCATTTTCTGGAGTTTTGTTTGCGTAGAGGGAGCTTTCTTTGCATAGGTTTGATTTATTGTTGGTTACGTTTTTAAGCAGCCTTTTCAGTAACTGAGGGCAAACAGCCAGGTGGATGGGAGGAGCAGTAATATTGTAGCTTGTTTTAAAGCAAAACAGTGCCTGTTGCCCAGTATTGCATCTCACATCAATTCTTAAAAAGGGAATTGGTCCTTAGAAAGAGTTAACGCTGTTTGTTTCCAAAGGGCTACGTGAATCTAGTCATACAAGGAAACATTCATTGAACCAAATTAAGGGCAGATCCTCAGCTAGTGTAAATTGGCGTCACTCCGTTGTGACCGCAACACAGCTACGATGTTTTAAACCAGTTGAGGATCCAGCCCTAAAACTCTTAGCAAACCCGGGCTTCGATGAGCTTTTCACTTGTGTGGAGCTGTAAAGTGATCAGCACCATTTGTTGTAATTTCACTTCTTAGACCAAACTGAGTGGCGCCACACTTGGGACAGATCAGGTGTGTGTCTCACTGACAGATGGAAAGTACTCTTGATTTTGCATCTGTGTTCTTTGGGGATTACGTTTCTTCCACTCGGATATTTGTGGGACACTTTTATATTTCTCCAAGACAGTCTTTGTATTGGAGGTTTGTTTTTTTCCCCAAGGGGCAAGAAGGTGCAAGTCAGAATTTTCTCCCTTTGCTTTACGACAGGGATCTCTCCCAGTTACCTGTGCCTCCTTCCCAACACATTTAGACTGGGCCACGAGGAAAGGAAGCTGCATGCACAATTTCTGTCATTGAAAAGGAACTGACCAGTATTGTTTCTCTCTTTTTTAAAGTGTGTTCTACCTTCTAAGGAGCAACTGATTGTTTGAATCTCCCTACAGTGCACCAACCTAGCTAGATTGTGTCCATTGATTTTTTTTAATAGCATCTTGTTTTTATTCAAAGCCCCGTCTTTCTTGAACAAATGAATGGCTTTTTAGCGTCAGTAGTTTCTTCTGAAAGGAAAAAGTAATCAAATTTTACCCCGTCTCTTTTTTATATACAGTTAAGTGAGCCATGCTGCTGCCATAAGCCAGTCATCTCTAATCTTATTGTTAAGAGACTCCAAACTGGATGATCCTTGTCGAAGATAACGCCATTGTAATATCTCTGACTGTGCTTTGCTTTGCTAGTCACTGCCATGTGAGTCCAGTACTGTACTTTAGAAATGTCCCCTAAAAGCACTTACATGTACAACTTCGGGTTTATGAAGATGTTTTAAGGAGAAAAAAAAACAGTTCACACTTTAACACTAATACAAAAATGAAACAACGCTTAAATACTGTAGCGTGCAGGGTTTTTTTCCACAGTATCATGTGTTACATTTTCACAGGATTCTTGCACTAATGGTTTACCATCTGTTCTCTCTGTAAATGGGTGCACTTTACTGTTTGAATTTGTTACTATGATAAATACTGGATATTTAAGCGTGAGTAGTGTCTTCATTAGAAAATAGCAAAACAGCTCTTGTCTCAGTGTATTTTTCAAAAAAGAAAAAAGAAATGAAGCAATTAATCATACCATTTATAGCACAAGAACTAACTGTTGTATATAAGCATCAAAAGATTGAGTAATTTTTAAATACAAAACTATTTGCAGTGATTTTTAAAGCGCTTCCCCAGCAATTTTCTTAGGACACCTGAGGGATATTTGTTTCTTTAGTTACTGGATCGGTAAGGAACACATGTCTCAATTGAAAATCAATAAACAATCGTGTGTATCTTCCAAGTCATAATTAGTATCTGGCATGGCCATTAGTTTGTATTTGCTGTCATATTTTGTCTCGGTTGTAGAGTACACTATCTAAAGGCAACTCAATAGAGCACAAGACTGAAATCTCACTTGCTGCCCCTTCACTCCTTCAGGTTAGATGCATATCTTGTAAGCTTGTCTGCTGAGGAAGGTAGGACAGTACTGACCGTATCCGCGGCTGGTGTCAGGATTTCCAGGCAGGCTATACTTAGATCCTGTACATTTCTCTGTTGGACTAATTAAGACTACCAGCATTGCCCCCCCCCCAACCAGCACCCCACCAGGAGCTACGTAATTTGAGACTGCCCTCGGAAGTAGGATTCTTCAGGTGCACCAGGTAAAACAGTTTCTTGATGCCTGTGTCAAGACCCCAAGAATGTTTTCCTTGGAGTGTAGTCTGGGGGGTATTCCTAAACAAATACTTGTTGTAACCAAACTAGCCACTAGATGTCACTGTGACTCCACACAGAGTCACCTTGAGAGGGCACTGAGTATTGAACGGAGCTAGAATTTCTATCCCAGCTGTGAGGATCGGGATTCACCAGCTGGAAAGACTACACTCAACCCCAGCTTTGTGTGTGGCTCCACAGTGATCACTACAAGCCAGCTTAGGAATGGTACTGGAGGGTTTGAAGATAGTGCTTAGTGGAGGGAAGGGTTCAAGGAGTGAGGCCCTTGGACCCATCTCAGAGGGAGAATAAGCTGGACAGCCTGAGCTGTACCCCCTTCTTCCTTACATTACTGGGTGCAGAGAAATGCTGTTGTGTAGGTGAGGACTGGGCCAGTTGCTGGCTGACCTGGACTGTTGGAATCACATGCATGGTAGCTTAGGGGAGTTTTAGTTGAAGACTGGGCCTAGAATTTGCTTTCTTTAGAAGTTTTTGTGCACATACATAAACCATCATTTGGATTAAGTAAGTCCTGGCGAGGGTGGCTGCTAAGTACCAGTAACTCAGTGCCCTAGTACAAAGATTATTGTATCTTCAGGGCTACCCTGAAGAAGTCTAGCGAAAACCGAAGTGCCAGCTACGCCTTACTTAGAGCACCAAGCACGCCTGCTAGTTTTTTACCTTCATTGCTAAGGTGGGTCCTTGCTGATCTGTTGCAAGCTCTTTGGTTGTCGTCATTTTTCCTTTGGACGTTCCAGACAATTCATCTACCACGATTACTGATCTTTAAACAAGGGCTTAGGGTAAGAGCTACTGTATCTACTGTGCAGTGTCGCAGAGACCTCCATAGCAAAATGCCTTTACTCACTTCTGGTTGCTCAAAGGAAAATGTGGTGGGGATGCATGTGGACACAAGCACAATGGTGAAGGTGGATCTGCTTTTTCAGAATTACTTGAATAATTGATGGACTTTTCTTCACTCAAACTCTTTTTCTAATACAAACCACTAAGGGCTGAATTATTTAGCAAGATTCATTTGTGTGCAACGCCTGACAACAGCTGAATCACTCTGGAACCTTTTACTGATGTATACACGAAACCCAGGAGAAAACCAAACGAACACAGTCAGCGCTATGAAAGGGACTGGACACCAGATCAGTACACTGTATCCTTTATAGTCTACCAGCCATTCGGTTGCGCTCATGCCACTTAGCAGTTAACAACCTGAACTGGAGCTTGGCCCGGCCCTTTTACGCTCACTGCTCGGTTACGAAGGCGATGGGGATTGGCCACTGCTAGAACACAGAGTCTTGTTATGGGTTGGTGGGAAAGCCTCAAGCCCAGAGAGGTAGGTCACGTTAGCTACAGTATGCCTTGGTGGGCCCTGACATGCCAGACAAACTAGGGGAGTCACTCTGTGCTTAGGTCCATTTTGCCAATACATCAATAACCTAGAGATTCCAACGTGGTCGCTTCCAGCAGTGACGGTGTCATGTCTGTCCAGCATTTTATTGTCCGTAGTATTACAGCATTTTTGTCTCTGTTCCGTCTGCTCCACTTTCAAGAGGATTTGAATTAGTACAAAGATGTACAGTATATACACCTTGGATGATTTGTACTAAATAAATAGTACTGTTTGCCATCCTTCAAGACACTTGCTGGGAAGATCTTTAAGACACTTAATTTTCCTTTAGCTTTTCTATAACTCTGATGTAAAGGACTTTCTCTGTACAGTATATTACTCAATGCATGTTCTGTTCTCTCTACGGATATATTGAACACGACACAGTTGTGATATTGTGCA
Organism: Emys orbicularis; assembly: GCF_028017835.1. Classification (NCBI taxonomy): domain Eukaryota; kingdom Metazoa; phylum Chordata; order Testudines; family Emydidae; genus Emys; species Emys orbicularis. The sequence goes on along the minus strand of NC_088707.1, from coordinate 9,062,197 downwards.
GGGGGAAGGCAACTCCTGCACTCAGTTGAGGCCCTCAGCCTCTAATGTATAAGGAAAGAAAAACTATTTTTTCCTTTGCTGTATTTGCTTGAGCAGAGTTTTCTTGTCTGTACATGTGAGCTGTGAGATAGATGTGAAAAGTTCAACCGAATGCATTTGCCCCCATGTATACAGATTGTAATCTGTACAATGACCTGTACGTATGGAAAAAAATGTACTTATTTATAAATGGTTAACACTTGGAAAGAGAGTCTGGCCTGGTGTTTTCCTCATTGCTGCATCCTGAAATTAAGAGCATTCGATTGTGTCTTAGCAGAGCCATACAGAGATGCAACTAAAGAGCTTGGTGTGCTCTACTGATGGAACCTGGGTGCACCCAGTTCTTGTATGGGGGTGGGGGAGAGTCTGCCCCCTCTTGTCATTCCTGCTGGATGCAGGAGAATGGACCAGTCTCTTCCTAAGCATGCCACTGCCTTGAACCACCTACTGCCTGGTAGACGAGATTTCTCCCCAGCAGAGCAGCTTGTATGTGGAGCACACAGGCTGCCTCCATCTTCTTGTACCAGTTCCACTACTCCCCCAAGAGGAAAAGGCTCATTCCAGCACCCTGAGCTGTTGATAAATAACATGACCTTGACTAATAGAAAAATGGCATTGCAAGGGAATTTAGGTGAGCACCTAACCCAACAGTCCTTCTGAGCCTCAGCTAAAACACAGCCACTCGTGATTGGCAGCTGCGTAGTTAGAACAGATTTTTGTTGGACTAGCCGGCTTCCAGCAACCCTGCAGAGCACCCGAGCGTGGTGTGCACGATGCTAGTGGGAATGATGCTTACCACAGCTGGAGAACTGCTGCCTCAAGGTATGTAGAACCTCAGGGCCCCTGCTGTGCTGCTGCTCGTGGGGAACCATTGAGTGACTGCACTTTAGCAAACCACCTTTCCAACGAGAGCAGGTACAGCCCATTGCCCTGCTGGTACCTCCACCAGGCAGCACCTTGCTCACACACCACAGCATGTGAGTCGCTCTCTGTCTAGCTGGGCAGGAGAGGTATTTTCTATATTCGCCCCTCTCGTTTGAGCCAAACGGCCTCTGGCATCCTTAAAGACAAGGGCAGGACCTGCACAGGGGCAGTCACATGGTTAAGCACTGCACTCAGTGCCGGATCACGCGGTGATGTTGGGCACAAGTTATATGGGGCCAGATTATTAAACGGTAGGTAGGTGGCTTATATGCATGTTTAGGCATCTAGATGCCTTTACAAATCTGGCCCTTAAACTAAGCCTGAACCTCTCAGGACCAGGCACTAACTCACACACCCAAGCGACGTGGGCCTTAATTTACGTATTTGCTACAGCTTCTCAGCGGTGATAGATACGTCCTTTACTGGAAGCATGCAATGAATGTGAAGTAATCAGACCGCTCAATCTGTTAGCTCTGGCTCCAAGATGACCCGAGGAGTTGTGCTTACTTTGGCCAGCTAGAAAGAATATAAAGAGTGGCCCAGGCTAGTTACCAGGATTTATTGACTCAGGTGCAGTACAGTACAGGCAAACAGAGACTGTTTAGCGCAGCATTTCATTAACATGTTTTTTCCTTACTAGCATTTATGAGCCACCAGCACAATGCGCTGATTGCGGCTCCTTCGACGCGGCTTTAAAGATCATTTGGTTTTAAAACAGCCTAGAAAATATTCGCCCATGTAAACATTAGCTGCAGCATTTGGGGTCAGTTCAGGAATATGCATTTGGCAGAGGAGAGGTTTCTGCAGTACAAGAATCTGCTGCAAATGCCCATCGCTGGCAGGCATTTTTCCAGGGGACTTTACACCCTCTGTTTGATACAAGCTTTTTTTTTTTTTTTGGCCGTGAGAGATGAGTGCACTGCTGGGAAGGGAAACACGGCCCTAGCAGGGTGTTACTTTTCTGAGCAAACCGTATGGAGTTGGCCAGTTGTTTTTCAGACTAAAGGAACTTGCATTGGTTCTCCTGAGAGACAAGATCAGCCCGAACAAGTGGGTGAAATCCTGACTCCACTGAAGTCAGGGGAGAGAGAATTTCAAACACTGGCCAGAATAGTTTTGCACAAGTTTTTCTGCACGCACCACACATTTGCTCCCCTTTTCTTCCCAGAGTCGGGACAGGGGATGACTGCTGTCTTTCAAAAACCGGGCAGGCGCCCTGGCAGTGTTAGCAGACGCGCTAGCCAGATCTCGCTCACTACAGAAGTTCCAAACGGACGTTTACTTAAGTGTGTCTCTGGCAGTGGAAGTAAAATGTGAGCGGAGGTTTTCACAGGGGCCTGGTGATTTTTGGGGGCCCAGCTTGAGTGCTGAGGTAAACAGAGCCAGCATCACGCCAGAGGCCCAGCCCCTCTCTGCTCAGCAGGGGGAGTGTGAAAGGGAGGCAGTGGTGGGAGTGGGACAAGCAAACCCTCAGCTCAAGCTTTATCGGGCTCAGGTCACTTTAGGGGAACAAGTCAGAATCTGCACTGAACAGAGGCTGGGGAAATGTTTACAACGAGAATCAGCAGCCACATGATAAAGTTTTTCTGGGTTTACAAACAGTATCTGCTAATTAACAGCTCAGGCACGGCTGTCAAAGCTCCTTCCCCCAGCAGTTATCTGCTAGAGCCCACCTGTGCCCCAACTACTGTTTTTCTGCATATAAAAGCCAGGGCTGGCGTGAAGGGGCCCTACACTCTCTCTTTCACTCCTGTGCGAGATGACTTTGGCTTTCTGCCCAGGGCCCTAAGGCCGAGCACGCTTGGCAGACCCCCTGAAACAAGAGTGGTTTTCAACCTGTGCTCTGTGGCCACCTGGGGGGCTGCAAACTATGGCTAAGGGGGCCATGTCTCCATTTGAAATGCTTTAGGTTGAACACCTGTGTTGTAGAGTGAAGCGATGGTGTTACGAACAAGTTGGCCAGGGTACAGCTGTTATCGCAACACAGCATCCTGGACCCCCAGGGAGCTGGGTGTGCTCTATTAACAGTCAGCGGGGGGGGGAGAGGGGGTGCTCGACCACCCGTTGAGGAAAGCATGGCTAGAAGGCTCTCAGGGCGTTAGTCTGCTAACCTCGACCCCATGCACCGTTCAGCCAGGGGCTGCCACGCTCTGCGTACAAAGCTGCATTGGAGAGTGGGGCTAGTCCCTGATTCAGTCATGCAAGAAGGGAATATTTAACAGGTGATCAGTGCAAAGACCCCACAGGGAGGCGAGGCCTTTGCTGCAGTATCACTAGGCACCAGCACTGCCTGTCAACACCTGAAGTCCTGCAGCTGCTTACAGAGAGGAGCAAACAAAGGGGTAGATGGGAAAGTTTTGCATTTTAGATGTTAAGAAAAGCCACTGGCAGCTGCCCAGGGGTCACTCGTGCAGACAGGGACTGTGCTCCCTGCAGCGAGAGCTGGGGGGAACCAGGCCTTTATTTGAACATAATTTTAAAAAAAATTCACTGCCCTCCCAGTCACTAGACCTTACCAACCCTGCATTTCTGCTCTGCTTAACATCAGCTGGCTGAAGCGCCGCCTTATCTCAGCAGAATGGAGCTGGGGCGGCCCCGTCAGGAACGAGAGGCACCAGGGATGAGGATTTCTAAAAACACTGATGTTTAGGCTGGGTTTAAGGGCCGGGGGGGGGTATCTTACCCGGGGCAGACAGCAGCACATGTACATGCCCCCCCCGCTGACTGATCAGAGATAGGTGCTGCTGCCAGCAGGGGGCTGCAGCCCGGTTAGGGCTACACAAATACCAAGTGCTCACTAAAAATACCCTAGCCCGAGAGACACACAAAGCTTTGCATGCAAGTGAGGGCGGGTTTAAAACAAGGGTCCTCGAGGCCTGGGTTTGGCTGCCGTGGGGCGCGGTGTTAGACACACCGCTTGGCATTCTGAGTGAACTCGAGGAGGGAGAAGAAGTCAGTGCAGGCAACTGAAGGAGCGAGCCAGGCCCTGACCTTCGTCCACACTTGAGTTAGATGTGTCAGTGGGCCTCGAGCTCACTTGCCAGACAGGCTGGGAAATGGAAGTGCTGCCGTCCCGCTGCTTGAGGGGCGAGGGATCCAACCCCCGCCCAGCAACTCAGCCAGCTGGGAGTGCCCCTGAGCCTGGCCCATCCAAAGCCCACCCCCCATGATTGGGGGCAGGGGAGTGGCCATGGATGGCATAAGGGCCAGTGGGAGAACATGGCACAACCCAGTGTCCCAGAGCGACATGATGCCTATTACCAGGATGGGGCTGGGAGCTGCCGCATTGGCACACAGCTCCCCGGCAGACAGGGGGTCAAAGCAGATGCCCCCCCCTCGCGCCAGCCGTATGCGTAACAACCAGCAGGTGGAAGAGAGGTCACAGCAACACCAACACACCAGCAACAGACACCGGAGGGGCTAGTACATGCAGGAGTGAGCAACGACCACAAAGTCCACCCCCGCCCTGCCTCTGGGGGGCGCTCCCCAGCCAGGGAGCCATCACTGGCTGCTGCTGGGGCTCTCCCCTTTAGTGAGGGTTTTAAAATCCATGGACAGGGCCAGCTCCTCAGCCAGGGGCGGCCGCTTCCACTCGTCCCGCGTCAGGATGTAGCCGATCACCAGGCCAAAGACGATCAGCAGCAGGCCCAGGACGTTGGCCAGGATCCCTTCAGGCACGAACGAGCTGTAGGTGGCCCTGCCGGAGCAGAGAGGGGCTGCGATGAGTACAAGGGTTCCCTCCGCCAGAGGAGGAAAACGTCTGCCCTGCCGCACATGTGGTTCCCTGGGGTCCAACCCAGACCACGGTACCATGCTTCTCCTACCCACCGCCCAGGAAACGACACCCAACCTTCCTGAGCCTGCAGTGGGCGGCCCACAGCCCCCTATGGCCCTGGGAGTGTTTCCTCTCCTCTGCGGCCACGGCCAGAGGCAAGAACACATGCTAAGGGTCTGATTGGAGATGGCCCCAAGAAATGCTCTCCAGCTACTTTGCTGCCTGTTCTAACATGGGGGGGGGGGGTGTCATGCTCCCCGTCACAGCAGCAGCATGGGCGAGTGAGCTGCAGAGCCACAGGGAGCCAAATCTGCATGTGTTCGAGGTGCTGGGGGGAGGAGAGGGACAGGGTCTTGCCTGCCGTGGGAAGGGCTTTGAAGTGCATTTGGGGCCTGGCGTTCGCTGACAGCGGACACCGCCCCGCCTACACATGCTTGAGGGATCAAGCCAAGAAGGGGGTTGTGTAATTTGCACTAGCCCTGGAGAAAGGACACCCACGTCCATTCTCCCCTTCAGAAACAAGCCTGGAAAACATTTCAATCTACGTTTTCTAATGGCAAACGTTCCAGGTGAAAGATTTCCAGCAGCTCCAGTCATTAGGGCCCGTGGCTCAGCCCCCAGCTGGCCAGGAAAGGCTTTGCTAGCACTGGCCAGGGATTCCTCCGGCTATTTTTGCCACCGAGGCCATTGCCTTTGAGAAAAGTCAGATTTGCCCACTGAGGGCCTGAACCAGCCCCACGTTTATGAGAGGTGAGAGCCCTCACACTGAGGGAGGTTCGGTGATAGGACTGAAATCTGGGTCCGGCCGACCCATTCACTCCATTTCCCTGGGAGGTGCCGGCCTGCGGCAAGGGTGTCTTGTTTCTAAACTCACGGGGGACGCTGTGAATTGCAGCCCAGATGCTTCCATCACTTACTGGATACTGAAGAGGAGCAGCTCCTTGATGCCCAGCAGGCAGGTGGCGATGGAGAGAACGAGGAGGAAGACGCCGAAGAAGATGTGCTGTGGTTTGTATCTGCTGCGGAGCGAGAAGGATGCTCCAGGAAACAGGAAGAAGCTGAAGCCCATGAGCCACTGGAGGGGAAGGAGAAAGTGCAGAGGGGCTGAAGGGCCCTTTCCCTGCAGAGCCCAGGCTTCCCTCGGGAAGTTGGTGTTATTACAACAGGCCTCAGAAATCGGAGCAAATCAGCTCCTGGCCCGGCTAACCCAGGACTGGTGATCGTAGGCTAGTCCAGCCAAGCCCTCCTCAGACGCTGGCACAGCCACAAGCTCCTGCCTGCAGCCAAGGAACAGAGACTGGAGATTCAAAACGAACCCGGCAGTCCTGACCCCCAGCCCCTGCTCTAACCACTGGAGGTCTCTGCCTGTCTGACTGCAAGGCAGGACGTAGCTCTCCCGAAGGGCACCCTCCTCCTCCTCACCTGGATGAAGTAGAGGCTGAAGGCTGCTATTCCACACCAGCTGTGCAGGCTGTACATGTCTGCAAAGCCTTTCTTCCTGTGGTAATCGAACACGGCGATCACCCCTGCAGGGATGGCAGGAGGCGGCCGGTTAGGGCTGGGGCCCATTCGTTAGCCCGTTCGCACCCACACCGCACTCAGGGATCCAGCCTGGACCTGCCACCCAACCCGGCACGGGGAGCAGAGCCCCAAACCGCAGAGGGCTCTGCTCTGGGAGCCTTCCTGGGATGATCTTTTCCTTGTAACAGAAGCGGCTGGATTGAAAAGCCTCCTTGGGCAGGATGCCGCTGACCCAACCCAGCGGCCTTAGGGGCATGGGGATGGCCACGCGGGTCCTTCCGGGTCACCTTTCCGCTGGGGCGGCCGAGACTCACCTACAAGGGCGATGAGCAGCGCAAAGGCATGGAGGAGCCCGTGGAGGATTTTGGCTGAGCGCTTGGTCTCGTTCCTGAAGACCCGGTAAACCAGGAGAGCTGGGGGAGAGAAACGTGCGTGAGAGGCAGTGGGGGTGGGCAGGGAACAGCCTCCTCGGCTCTGCAGCCCAGAGCAAAGGGAACCTTCCCCAGACCAGGTGGGGTCCCGGGGCCCCGAGGACGGGGAGAATCGGCACTAAAACGAATGCGTCAGAGCCGCTGGAGGGAGGCAGAGGGTGACTCATGCTGACGGGAGCGTTAAGCACTTGCTTGTTCTCCCAACTGCCTTTTCCAAATCTAATTTGCTACAATTAATCTTTTCTTTAAGCCCCAGGGGCTGTCTGGGGGCACCTGCTGATGCCCTTTCCCCATCACGGCTCTGTACAGCCGCAATCAGCTCTCTGCCCAAGTGGCCGTCTGGGAGACGATTCCTGCCCCCGGCTCTGCACAATTACGTTAGTGCGAAACGCAGCAGGGCATAACGCCGAGCTCCCTGCTAAGCGCTCTGCCTGCCGCGGGTTTGGGTCACGTCAGCTCTGCTCCGCGGAGAGCGGGAATCTCACCACCCGCAGGAGGCTGCCGTTCACTGCACTGTCACCAGAGACTGGGGTGGGGGGGATCTGGTAGCATCCTACTCCGGCACCCGAGCAGAACGGTAAGTACCTCGTACTGAAGCAACCCAGTGCACAGGGCCAGTGCACCTGTTACCCCAGCTCCAGTCCCCATTGCTAACACCGGGGGACAGCTTTGTCCTTGGCCAGGTTGGCTACCTGGACCGAGTTACCTTCTTCGCGTCAAAGCCCTAATACTGCTGAACCGCAGCCGAGCAATGGAAGGCATTAAGGTCATGATTCCAAGCCAATTACTCACATGGAAATCAGGAGTCACTCCATTAAGGCTGCACCAGACACACGGAGACTTTCCAGCAAACAGCTGGAGGTAGCTGTGTGATCGTGGCAGTGAAGGGGTCATTTCCAGCACAACTCAGGAGCCCGGCTGAGAGGCAGGTAGCATTTTGAATGCTCTTAGCCCTTCAGCAATTCAACATCAGGATCCCAGCTTACCATCCCCTTGGAGGAAGACCATGCCAATGACCATGCAGAGAGGGTGGACGTTGAACTGCAGCACGCTTTCCCAAGCAATACCGCCCCGGTACTGGCCCATCCAGGCGCCGGTCATGGCGATCACAGTCAAACCTAACAGCTGAGAGACTGCCATGTACCAGGAGAGCCCTGCTGGGCTCGCAGGCCTGGTGAGACCGTCCTCCATGCCAGGCGAGGCCAGGGACGCTCCTGGGACAAAATCTCAAACTGCAAGAACAAGGAGAAAAGTGATCAGCGTGGCAACCCGACGGCACGAGGGAGACACACCCAGAGGGAGGCAGGCTGGGTACTGTGTCTACACTGCAAAGACCAACCCAGAGCACAGGTCAGTTGACTCCGGCTCGCAGGGCTTGGGCTGCCGGGCTGAAAATAGCAGTGGAGCCCCATCCCCACAAGCCGGAGTCCATTGTTCCAGGCTCAGCGACTCAGGGCCGTGGGGCTTGATTGCAGTGTAGACGTAGGCCTGGGCTAGGATTCCCTTGGGGGTGGATTTCCTTTTAAAGAACTAGAAGGGAGAGGAAAGGAGAGGGCCAGAAACAGCTCTGCCAAACTGGCCAGTCAAGTCGTTTTCACTGAGCTTAGTGGCAGCTTTCAGTGTCTCCCCTCATTGGGCAACACTGCTCCAGCCCAGACCTGCCTAGATACAGACAGGAGCTTCCTGGTTTGCCTACAACCAGTCGGGCTAATCACAGGACAGGGTTAGCTTGGGGTGTTATAATGATCTCTCAAATCCACACCTGGTACAACAGGTTTGGCTGGATAACTTAGCACAGGCGGTGGCCACAGTCATGGCTAAGAATTAATAAGATGAACAGACGTCCCTTTCCTTACCCACCACGGGGTCCTTCCCAGAGCCTTCTCTTTAAAAAAAATCTCCATTTTATCCTCACTGGGAATACTCAGACCTTTTCTCTCCAGCTGATGCCCCAGTTTGTTATTTATATTATAAATTCTTTGGGGTCAGGAAACCGCTTATTTTTGTTCTGTTTGGACAGCAGCTGGCACAAAGTGGTTCTGGTCCATGACTGGGCTCTTCTGTACTACTGCAGTGAAAGATGTTAACATGACTCTGGGTTTGGAAAGCATTGTATTAACGGGTCTGACCGGGAGCCAGCTCTTGAGATTTTATCACGAGTCTTGCAATTTGGTGATTTTCTTAAAGGCCAGCTCCTGGAGTCGGGTGTGAGAGAATCACTGCTTTCTTTTACAAAAGCAAGTTTGCAGCACACATCGTTGCAGAGAAAAACTTGAAACCCTGAATCCTAAAGGTTCAAAAACCAGACAGCAGATAAAGCAAACTTTAAAATAAAAAAACATTAAATGAGGAGATTTAAGCCAGTCCAAGGTGAATAAAAAGCAATAAATTTTTGGGAGGAAAAAAAAAGAAAATCAAAAATTTGGATTAAATTGGATATTGTTATGTAAATGATAATAAATTTCTCTATTTTAAAAAATAAACCTGTTTAAAACTAAATCGGAGTTTAAATTCAAAATATGTTCAGGCCTAAACTTATTATAATCTCTCAAAACATTTAAATAAAAAATGAAAATGCTGAATCCAGGAACCTCTAGCAAAAACTTTGCGGAAAAGGCGGCTTTTCTAGATAAAGAAAGAATTGGGGGGGAAAACATCTAACTTTTGAGGTCAAGCTTTAGGAATATGGCACAATAGGTCAGGTACTGTATTAAGGGCTTGCTCCTATGGGGGACCCAGGGTGCGAGAGACTGACAAAGTCATCACAGGCGTTGGGACCTGGCCTCTGACTCCAGGAGACACCATCAGGTATCTCATCAAGTTCAACTTCCTATTTACAGCTTCCCCCTACCTGAGCTCTGCTTGGCTCAGTTCTCAAATTATGACAACTCCACCCACCCTGGAAACACTCTCCAGCTCGGAAAAATCACTGATGGGCCCGGTGACTACCAGCCCTTGCTTTGGATGGCGCCCGCACGTCAAGTAAATGGCCTTGCTCTGTCTCCTTGCATGCGTACAGAGAGATACAAACAGAGAAATCTATTCCTTTCTCAACTGCCTCCCTCTGTCTCTAAACATATAAAATACTGCAGGGCAACAGGCATGTGGGTTACACGAGCAGACGTCTTGGATTGTTGTTAGCTCTGTTTTTCTGGGGTTAGGGCCAGGGCAGGGCTGGGCAGTTATGGAACTAGGGAGAAGGAGCAGAGCATGCACCCAGAAAGGAGGAGCAACCCCGGTGTCAAAGCAGAAGGGGCAAAATTCTTTGGAGTCCTGCGTTTGAGCTCTAACTTTGTAGCTGATAATGTGGACACGTTGGAACAACCTGGATCAGCTGGTTAGTAAACGCATTTTCCCACCATTCTTATGAACCGCCTGGCATGTCTTACTAGGCTAGTAAATGACAGCTTAGATTAATGTGGGCAGTGGTGTTGTAGCCACAGGTCTTGCTAACAGACTGTCATAAATATATGTTTTGAGTGGAAAATTTACTTACGAATTTCCAAGTATAAAGGGTATGTTAGTTTGTTGTGGGAGTACTTAATTACATTTTTACTGCTAACGCTGCACTTTGGAAATGACTTTTTGTTGCTCAATATAATGAAACCCCTTAGATGAAGTTTTCCTATGTAAAAGTAAAACTTTATTAGGCATTTATTAATTTTAACACTTGAAAGTGTTTTTTCCCCTCCGAAGCCGTTTGGAATGTTACTAGAGATAAGGGTTTTAATAGATTTAGCTACAGCCAGGCCTCAATTTACACGGTGGTTATGTTCTTGAACAAACACTGTGCAAATAGAAATCGTGTAAAAAGATACCAAGGGTCTATGGGAAATAAGGGTTTAGGTTCCAGGCTCACAAGATGACCTCCCTAATTTATCCCATACTGTACAGATTTTATTTAAAAAATGTAATGAAATTTAAACTTGCTACTAACCTTTACTGATGTTGAGGATAAATTTGACATGATAATGCTGATGTTGAAGTCAGAACTCCGAGGGTTCATCTGGGGTGTCTGGGGAGGCCGGGGAGCATAGATGCAGGAGGGATGGGGCAGGAGGAATTGGGGCTGCCTCCCCTCACCCCCCCCCCCCAAGCAGGCCTTGCAGGGGGCAATGGACAATCTGACGCGCAAACAGCCAGGGAGTAGGGTCAGGGTGCGGGGGCTTGCCTCGCTCTGCCCGCCCACCGCTCCAGCCAGGGAACAGGGTCCTGGTGCAGGGGCTCGCCCCACTCCACCTGCCCAGTGCTCCAGCCAGGGAGTGGGGTTGGGGCGCAGGGCTTACCCCATTCCACCCGCCCGGCATTCCAGCCGGGGAGCAGGCAAGTCCCCATGCCCCGACCCCGCTCCCCGGCTGAAACACCAGGTGGGCGGAGCAGGACAAGCCCCTGACCCTGCTCCCCGGCTGGAGCGCCAGGCGGGAAGGCAGGCAGAGCGGGACAAGTCCCCACGCCCTGACCCCGCACCCTGGGTCCGCATCTGGGGTGGGGTGGGGGCCCTGGCCCGAGTGTCCATTGCCCCCTGCAAGCCTAGCTGGAGGGGGTGATGGAGGCGACCCCGATCCCTCCTGCCCCCCCTCCCCCGCCATTGCCTGCCCACCCACCCGAAGTCGGGGCCCCCCCAAGTGTCCCATCCCGGCTACACCACTGATCTGCACATCTTGACAACCATGCTGCAGCGTGTAAAAGTGAATCCATACCATGTACAAAAATAAAGGGTCACAATTTATTGACCATGCATAACGGGCACCGTGCAAAAAAATACCCTGTAAATCGAGGCCCGACTGTAACCATTGTTTTCCTTATAAAAATGGATTTAGAATAATTTTTTTCATTTAAACAGTGGTACAAACAGCTGCAATCGGAGGAATATTTCATTTACAATCTCTATTTTTTTAAGTAGTGCACTGAATAATACTCAGTGAATGAGTGACTTTTTTTGCCATTTTGTTCAGTGTCCACCTCAGACATTCGGGGTTCTGAACATACGCCACCATCTGCAATACATACAACTTCAGAGTCATCTGCGGTCCCACCACCAGTGCTGCAACTACACACGTCAGACAGTAAATTACTTCTATTAAAAAAAAAAAAAATCTTCTTCAGCCAATAAATCCATGGCTGAGTTCGTTATCAGGACCAGCAAATTTCAGCAAGAGATTAAAAGATTGCTCAATTCACTTATATAACAGATTCTCCCTTTCATTTTGTTCAGAACAAACTTTTCATTGAATGGTTCGATCGTTACAGGCCGAGCAGACATTGCTGGAAGGATCCTGGATACAGTGTCTGAGAAGGAAGTTGAACCGCGTGCAAAAAACACTGACAGGAAATTCATTAATCTGAGTCTTGACGGGTGGAGCAGTGTACGGTGCCTGTGTGACAGACATCCCATATTGTGTTATCTAACAGAAACAATACATCAGGAAATGCCCATACAGCAGAATACTGAAAAGTAGTAACAGCTATAACATACTGAACAAAAATTCAAGTGTCAAGTATGTAGCTTTGTCACAATGCAGCAAGGAGGAGAAGAAATCTAGAAGAAGATAATGAAAGAAATGAAACTTAGAACATGTGGGCGCAATTCTCATTTGATGCCTCTTTTAGGCCTGGTCTACACTGGGGGAGGGATCGATCTAAGATACGCAACTTCAGCTACGAGACTAGCGTAGCTGAAGTCGACGTATCTTAGATTGACTTATTTCGCATCCTCGTGGCGTGGGATCGACAGCCGCCGCTCCCCCGTCGACTCCGCTTCCGCCTCTCGCCCTGGTGGAGTTCCTGAGTCGACGGGGAGCGTGTTTGGGGATCGATTTATCACATCTAGATGAGACACGATACATCGATCCCCGATAGATCGATCACTACCCGCCGATCCAGCGGGTAGTGTAGATGTACCCTTTGTCAAAGACTTAAGTACAACTCCAGGAATAAACAAAAATATTGCTGAAATGGCAAAATACTTCCATAACAGCCACTTTGCTTCAGCTTCAAAGAGAAATACAGGAGGATCCAAACTAATTCTCCCCCTAGATGTACGATGGAATTCAGTGGTTGACTGTTTTGAGCTATTTATTAAGAACTGACCTCTTCTGATAACACTGTGAAGACAATCATGACAAAAAACGATGGAACCATCACAACCAAAGTAATCAACATTGGACTAAGGAGAAATGTTGAAGATATGCTGAATGTACTGAAACCTATTTCCATAGCTTGGGACAAATTGCAGAAAGATTGCTGCAGGTATTGCTGATGCTGTTGAAATTTGGAGAGAACTTCAGGAGACATTAAAGAAAAAGACCCAACAACATAAGACCATAATATAAGAACATAGGAATGGCCATACTGGGTTGGACCAAAGGTCCATCTAGCCCAGTATCCTGTCTTCCGACAGTAGCCAAGGCCAGGTGCCCCAGAACAAAGTTAAGCTCCACCTCATTTTCTTGCCAATATTCTCAACCTAAAGCATCAGGGTAGATGCCTAACTGCTGAAGATGTTGCCAACCATAATAGAGATCAGGACTGGAGGTGACAATTCAAGCAGTACGTGTTTGCTGATGTTGCTTTAAAGAAAGTCAACACCACTAAACTGGAAGTCACTAGCTAAGCACCTGGAACCAGAGTTTGTTGAAGGGCTAAACCAGCTTTTGACAGCAGTAGCCTCTTCTGCAGGCATAGAAAAAATATTTTCTTCATTTGGACTAATTCAGTCAAAGTTGAGAAATTAATTGGGAGTTGAAAATGCAGGAAAACTTTTCTCTCTTCCATCTATGAATAAAAATGGAGGAGGGAGGGGATGAGATCTACTAGTTTTAAAAGTTTGCAGGACAGCCTAAGAAACTTAGGAGACTGTTGTCTCATTTTCAAGAAACATAGGTGAATACGAACTTAAGTTCCAGTCACTTTCACTTATGCAAACTGAAAATTTTCCCTGGCTGATCCGAAATAATCAGTTAATTCACTGACTGCAGTTAATCCCTCTGTTTAAGAAGTCATTCAACTGTAAATGAGAAACACCTTTTGATAAGATAAATTTGTATCTAAAACATGTAAAGTTGTTTTGTTTAAATAAAAATAAATGTTATATGTTGTGTGTGTTTAAATTCCAGTTACCATCAAATGCAACTTGACACAAATCATGAGCAAAAAGTTAGTACACCAACATATCATTTACTAGATAATTATTTTCTAACATACTAAAAATGTACAGTTACGAATCTGAAAATATGAATCTATATAATTGCTTAAATAAAAGTACCCAGTCATAGTGAACCCTCCTAGGTAGCAAAAAGATGTACCAATTCTAGTGTAAAGCCTCTATTTAGCTTTAAAATCAACATGTTTTAATGGTTACTCCACCAGTGAGAATGCACTTCTCTTTAGGATAGAATTGAAAAACAAACAGAAAAATTGATTAAAGTCACTGATTTAAATCGAGGTGTTTCACTTGGTGATTTAAATCAATCCACCCTGAGCCAACTGAATGATTTTGGGAGCTGGACGCGTGATTTTGGAACACTAGGAGCTGGTGATTCAGGGACAGAGTGAGTCAGCATTAAACAGCAAAACCTTTGCACACAGGATGCCCTGCTGAAGGGATAGCTCCCAGAACGAGCCCAAGATCTTGATTGTTTTGCTCTCTGCATGGAGCAGATGGTCTTTTTCCAGCACTGGTTCCTCAGCGAAACCCCCAAGGCCTAGTCTCCGCTGGTATTCATGATGGCGTGCCTGGATCTGCATTAAACTTAAAGAGGCAACACTTTGCAATTGGGAAGCAAGAAAACCAACCAGGCAGGGTTTTTAAGACCTACTTAGAATAAGTGAGCGAGATGAGATGGACATACAAGTGCTCTGGGGACGAAATAACACCCTAGACTGGATTCCTGGGAACCAACATCAGACAGAACAGAGCTGTCAACTGCTTGGCATCTGGAGTACTGGTAGCTGTTTGGGGTGGGGGGGGGGAAGAAGAGTCTCACTCTCTCTCCACCAAAGAAGGGAAAATGGGTGGAGATTACCGCAGCATAGCTACACCTGTACAGTCCCTAGTGTAGACGCAGCCTACACCGACAGAAGGTGTTTTCCCATCGGTGTAGTAACACCATCTCCCCAAACGGTAGCAGCGAGGTCGATGGAAGCACTCTTCTGTCGACTGCACTGTGTCTACACTGGGGGATTTGTCGGCATAGCGATGTCGGTCGGGGTGCTGTGCAGATGTAACTTTTCCGTGTAGACCAAGCCTCAGTAATTGCTAATGAGCAAAAGTCTGACATGCCGCAGCCTTTCTTGGGAGGTAATAGAAACGGGGACAGAGAAAGTGGAGAAACCCAAGGCTTGAACAGCAATAGGTCCGGGGAGCGTGTGAATACTCGTGGTACATGGAATTCTTTAACCTAAGACTAGTAAGCACATATCTGTATTGACAGGGCCTTCATTTATGAAGCAGGGCGTTCGAAGGTTCTAGTGTCTGCCTTCCTCATCCCCAGCCATCCGCCACAGGAGAGGAAGCCAACTCCCTCTGATGCTCTCATCCTCCACCACACACAATTTGGCACGAGCTGTGGCTACTCAAGAGGGGACCAGGGCTGGCAGAGCAGAGATGTTGCACAAGAGGAATGAAGCACGTTGGCAGAGCCAGGTGGCCAGGCCAGGCCATGCCCTCCCTTCCACGTTTATCCAGCAATTGGAAAGCAGTTTTGACTCTCAATTCTGCCCAAGCACCAGAGCAAAGACAACAACTTGCCCAACTGGCACGTGATCTATTCCCTAAACCAGCATTAGGGCTACAAATTAACTTCTCTTAGGAGGTGGCAAGTGCTAGCTAGAGTTGCAACACCATTTCTGTTGCATACATAAGATCAGCTTGGAAACTGGTATGTCAGTTCAGAGTCCAGGGCAGAGCGAGTGGTGCAAACTGGGAGTCATTTGGTCAAGTGGTTCCTGAAACAGCAGCGTTTCCCCCACACCCGCAACCCAATTTTAAATTTTCAACCTTTTTGAGGGTGGGAAGGCACAGAAATAGGAGGAAGAGCCCACTGGCAGTATCTGTATGGACCTTATACCACTGGAATGGCTCTGTGTTGGATGCTTACTCCACTACCACATATCCTGAGCCCTGGGGGAAGGAGCAGTGGGTTGGGAGTAAGGAGACCATGAATTCAGTCTTCCCCCAGTTGTTAATGTTTCTGTGCACTTTACCCCAGTTTTTATTGACCCAGCCTGGCCTCAGGGACTGGCAGCTATCAGTCTCCCTGTGTTACAGAGAAGATAATGGAGACGGCACAAGGTCACTTTAATTAGACTCCAATAGTGCAGGCACAAGCCTCATTGCTAAAGGCTAAGCAAACGAATGGACAAGCGTGTGAAGTCGACATGTTTGCCTCTGTAACAGCGGCTTTACCACCTCTTTTTGCTGAAACCAGGAATCCTATTTACTGTGCAAACCACTTGCCAAGTGTCTTGATTCAAGAGATAAACGGGAAGGTCCCCATTCACCCCCCACTGCTGACTCACGTGAGGGGCATTACGCTTCCACAAATGGAATTTCTCTTCCACCAGCACAGCTCAGGCTGCAGCTAAGTTTGTTTAAAACCTAGTTGTTGACTCCTCTCTAAAATCCATTTGACAAGAAATCAAACAAGGCTGAAAAGATAGATAAGGGGAGAGGCCTGGCAGAGGTTCTACATGTCATGTCTGGGACGGTCAAGAACAGAACCACCAGGCACTGTGCACCACCAGGGCCTTCATTCCCCATAGCCTTCCCAGAGGTGGGACTTCAAACCTTACGAACTGTCTCATTGTTTCCTTGTGCTCCCCTGTCTCTCTATACCAGGGGTCGGCAACCTTTCAGAAGTGGTGTGCCGAGTCTTCATTTATTCACTCTAATGTAAGGTTTTGCGTGCCAGTAATACATTTTAATGTTTTTAGAAGGTCTCTTTCTATAAGTCTATAATATATAACTAAACTATTGTTGTATGTAAAGTAAATAAGGTTTTTAAAATGTTTAAGAAGCTCCATTTAAAATTAAAATTTAAATGCAGAGCCCCCCGGACCAGTGGCCAGGACCCAGGCAGTGTGAGTGCCACTGAAAATCAACTCACATGCCGCCTCCGGCACGCATGCCATAGGTTGCCTACCCCTGCTCTATATCCATCTGTTGTGTCTTGTCTTATACCTAGATTGTTAGCTCTTCGGGGAAGAGCCATCTTTTCGTGCTGCATTTGGTTGATAGATCACACCGAGCGGCCTTTCCTTTGTGTGATCAGTTTCACAAGCACAATGCAAGAGCTAAAGATGCACTAAGGAATTTTCTCCTTGCAGGTTAGGGAAGCATTTCCCACCACTGAAGGAGGACAGGACAAGGTGTTGGTGTCTCAACATTAGTGGTCTCTCTTTTCATGTCACACAAACGTTCTTTTGGAAAACAGGTAACTATGTGCTAGCTCCCAGCGCTGGGCTGCGGGGTTTCGAAGTCTCTCCCTTTGGAAGGGTCCAGGAGCAGCAGGCAGCATCGTTAATTCCACCTTGAAGTTTCTGTGTAAGTGACAGAGGCAGATTAAAGACGCCAGTTGAAACAGGGGAGATTTATTAAGAACACGCACACTTCACTCCTAGCCAGAGCTGCAGGCTTTATTGGATCATACCTGATAAGTGGATTAAGACAACTGGCTTATTCTATTAGATTGCACTGAAAATGCCAGCTGGGTGCATGTGGCGCTTGCAGCCGGAGGGCAGAAGAGGCTCTGGAAGGGACATTAGGAATCAAAAAGCACAGGAGTTTCAAGGCAAGCAGCAGGCACTGTCCCTTTGGGAATATTAAGGGACTGGGTCACAGGGCTGCTCTCTCTCAGCCAAAGGCAGGCACCTCTATTCCCACACATCTCCAGGGGCAGGGGGGGGAAACACGACACACTTGCAAACCAGCTAACAGCACTTTCCTCGTGAACGTGGAGTGGGGACATCAAGGCACCCACCAATGCTGGGACGAGAGCTCTTCGCCAAGGGAAATCCCGCCCCTAGCCAAGAGGGAGGAGAGGGAAGAGCTGCAGCTCCCTCCTCCAACCCCATAACCTCAGAGGCAGCCCCAAAATTCCTAGCCCTAAATTAAGCCACCGTGTGGACAAATGGCCATTTGTCCATCCACAGTGCAAGATGGCTGGGGGTTAGTCGGCCCCCCCGTCCTAGAAACAAAGCCTTGGAAAGCTGTGTACAAATACCACTTGCGGTTTTCCTCTCTCCAGTCCCCGCACCCGGCTGCTGCACCAGGATGGATCAGAACCTGACAAGCAGACACCAGAACAACTAGCATCACCAGCTGATTTTAGGACACAGAATCCAGGTGTCTCCTGCAGAGCTCCCTTTGCATCCCAGGTACGGCGGGAGTTCACCGCAAGGGTTGGTACCAAGCTGGGAAAGAGCAGGACATGGTGGTGGTGGCAGGAGAAATTCCCACCACCATGACAGAACTTAGATGGCCCTGGCGGTGCGTGTGGCTGTACCAGGCCTTCCTCTCCCAGGGGCTGGGCACCAAACCATAGAAAGGTTCACGGCAGGCAAAAAAGATGGATGCAGACAGAAAAAGGCCCTAGGAAATATTACGGGCAGCAAAGCACACAACATGGGGCCTGAGACATTAACCCCTTACAGGTACAAGGGGGAATAATTCTCCCAGAACTTAACTGTGCATTGCTATAATCGTAAAATGGCCTTCAGAAGCCTCACATGAGGCTGGCTTGGGAGCTCTTCACATGGCAATGCTGTTAACATGAGTCAGCCTGGAGGTGGATCCAGCTAGAACTGTTTTGACTTGATATTCTGTGTTCTGCCCCTTAACAACCAGATTTTCCGAAGACCTCAGCTCCTATCTAGGTCCCATTAAAAGCGTCAAGATTTACGGGATTGCTCAGCATACAGGCCATCAGTGTCAATGGGGGCTGAGCCCTTTTAGAACATGGTCCTAGTTGTGGGTGCTGTGACTTGGAAATCTGGCCCTTACCAGCTAAGGGATTCCTGGTCTTCAGAGAACAGCTGAACACACAATAGCTGGACAGACTGTTACAGAGGAAGGAAACACTCATCATCTGCTCTGATGTAAACGTTGCTTTTGTTCTCTACATCTAAAATAAAGGTCACTCTGACTTAACTACCCGGCTGCTCTTCGTGCCTGGAGAAACATAACCTGCTGTAGGGCCAGGGCATCAGAACAGCTACCCTGAAACAGAGCTCAATCCAGCCAAAGATTAACTTGATAGCATGAGGGGAGAACAGAGACATGTGTTCTCTTCTGTTCAGGGTTCCCTCGAACCGGTACCACAGGGGACATTTTCTATTGAGGGAAAAAACCCTTCACAAATATTATTGCAAAGGTTAAGATTTTGTCAACATTATTTTTAGTAAAAGTCATGGGCAATAAACAAAAATTCACGGAAGCCCGTGACCAGCCTGTGACTTTTACAAAAATTATGGGGGGAGGGACTGATGGGGGAGGACTGAAGCCCAAACCCCGTGGGGTGGGGGAGGAGCACGAGCCCCACTGCAGGCAGCTGAGGGCCCCGGGGCCACTGCCGGCTGACAGCTCTGGCCCTGCCACCTTGGGGCTGAAGCAGAAAATGTCACGGAGGTCTCTGAAAGTCACAGAATCTGTGACTTTGTGACAATCTTATCCTTAATTGATGCCATAAGCAATGAGAGTGTCTCTCTCCATCCCCACCCACCTAACCAGCAATGGAAACACCCAGTGCAGGTTAGACCCTCTGTCACTGCAGCACTAAGGATTTAAACACCAGCTCTCCTCACGTCCAAGCCAGGGCCCCCCTCACCCCAGTCCCCCTATCACTCAGCTGCTGCTTGCTTCCATTGAACATCTCAAGCAGCTCCCAATGGGACGCACAAGGCACCAGCTGAGGATGGAAACTAGGAGGGGACCATAACTTAAACGAAAAACAAGACATGCATCTGGAGCTGCTACCTCCCCCCCACAGTCTAATGGGTGGACGTACTCCACCCCAAAGAAATACACGTCTGCTGGAAAATACAGATCAGTCACAAGTCACTAAAGCTCAGTATCAAGATCCCATACAGTTAGTCCTGCTACTGGGGCTGGCCAGTGCTGCTGGTCAGAGCCCCACCCCACACTCCCAAATTAAAGCCTACAGAGTCGGTGCTAAACTAGTCAGAATAAGACTCACATGGACTCCTAGACAGTCAGTCCACACCACACTTCAGCCTCGAACAGCAGCGAGAACAGCCTCTCTGCGATTCAGTATCATCTGCCAAGTGACAGCTGCTCACCCAGTGCTCTCAGCTGTGCCTGATGTTTCAGGCTAGGTTAATCACCTCCTGCCAATCAGCCTCAGCTAAACTGGTAACACCTGAAGCAAGATCCCCAATGAAGCTATGCATGCTGGGAAACAGACGCCCAGAAGCAGTTAACCCATTCCGCTTCACAAGGCAGTTGCCTTGACACTGCAAACAGGAGCACAAGACATTAGTGCCAATTCTCAGCTCCCAGTCATTTAGCCACTGAAGCAATCCCCCCATGGGCACAGGAAACAAGTGAGACACACGTCCTGTCGGAGCCTGGAAATAAAGCATCTGACCAAAAAAAAAAAAAAAAACCAATGCAACCATTCTAAAAAGAGTTTTTACAGCTGGTGATTTAACAGAATCAGAAAGTTCGAGGTAGAATAACCCTATCTGACTGCCCAGTCTATCTGCAGGAGTCAGTGTAGGATTGGTCTCTCTGGGGCATCTTCTAATCCCTTGTCCAATTTTTAAAGACCCAATAATGGGGCTTCATCCTTTTCAGTTGAAGACTGTTGCACAGTCAAATACAGCTCACACGCTGGAGCTTGTTATACCCCAATATTCAGCCTACGCTTTTCCTTGATTTCATCCTATTACTTCTAGCTAAACCTCAGGTTACTACACAAAGCAATTCCCTCCCTCCTTGGCCTTAACAGTCTGCAAATATTTGCAGAGTGTTATATCCTTCCTTAGTCATCACTAACCAAGCTATACAACACCCAGCTGGAATTTTTACAGCTAGATTTTCACAAGAGCTCATACATCAGATGCACGCTGGGTGCTGAGTTGTTGTTAAAACCTCCTAGCCCTATGTGGCACAGTGGGGGTGCTGGGCACTTTTACAGATCGGACAACTAAGTCAGCAAACGTGGGACCAGCACTTCTGGAAATTCAGTCCTGATTGTGGATGCTGAGCCCTGGGAACTCTAGCCCATGGCTAAAAATTTCCTTATAAATCAAACCCTCCAGGTCAGGTGAGTTGCTGTTCTCTGAACGCCCTCCAGTGTCAATACTGTTCTGGTAACTCAGTGCCCAAAGCAGAATGCAATATTCAAGGTGGGGGTGCACCTTGCAGAGAAGAACTCTTACCTCCCTGCTCTGTGAATGCAGTGTCTCTTTTAGGAATTTATCTGCCCCCCATTACCACAGCATACGAGTGCCTACAATCTTTAATGCAGTTAATCCTCACACATCCCTAGGCGGTAGGGAAGTGTTCTTACCCTCAGCTTTACAGATTGGGAACTGAGGCACTAAATGACATGCCCAAGGTCACACCAGAAATATGTGACAGAGCAGGGTCCTGGGCTAGTGCCCTAACCACTGTGCTATCTGCAGTCCAGAATTACACATCCCATTGCAAACTCCTGTCTAACGTACTGCCCACTCTTGCCCCTAGATCTAGTTCTTCATTACAGCTGCCTGGGTATTTCTCTCACACTGAACACATGTGTTTCAGATCATTTTCCAAGTTGGTCCTCATTTGGTTTGATCTGATAGAACCCTGTGAGTGGGGGCTGATGGAAAAGTCCAGTTACTTGGGGCACCCCCACCAGGAAGTGAGGTCTGCATAGCATATCTTATGGAAATAAGAAATCTATACGGGAATGTGAATCTTTTCAAGAACCAAGTGTCAATAAACTCCCCAACCAAACCCAAGGGAAGGGAAGGGAGGTTAAGAGAAAAGAAGACTATTTAAAGTTTAAATAAACAGTTTTGGGGCAATTGTTACAGGCTTGTAGAAACTATGCAGAAAAGAAAGAAACAATCCAGTCCGCCTGGGGAAACATTCTCCGCTCTTCAATTTCTTCAAGTGCTTGTGATGCAACAATGAAATTATTGCCAACAAATGGAAACATAAGGCAGCTGGATAAGAGAATACAAAGGACAGGTTGGATGGTACCTGGCTTAAGGTCCTGTCTGAAGGTCCCTGCCCTCTTGTCCCATCATATGACTAAATGCATCTCTCAGACATCACACAGCTTCAGCACTGACTGACAGAAGGGTCCATCTGCTGACCAGGAAACGCAGCAGAGAGAAAAGGCCTGTCATCAGTCAACTGAGGGACCAATCCTGTTCCGCTAGCAGATGCAAAACACTCATTTTTTTGGCACAGGACCGGCCCTTATAAAGCCAGACACATTCAGGAGGGAGGGAGCAGGTTATAGGACAGCACCACGCCTTGAGAAAGGCAAGTGAGAGGCAGTGGATCTTCTCTGCTAAAACACTGGCCCCACATTTCCCCTCCTTCCCACAGACAGGCCTGTTCAAACCCAGAACAGAACAAGAGGTGCACTGCAAACCCACAGGAACTAAGGCACAGAGCCCAGCTTCACTGGAACGACCGCAAAAGGCCAAGTCTCACACAGTTCCTACCAGTCCGTCGCTCCCCGGTGGCACTGTTCAGTCAGACTAGACGTGGCGCTGTGCCGTGGCTTCTGAAAGCGGGGCACTGAACTGCACCCCACTTGTGCCATCGGCCTTAATGCAGCTGCCGAATGCATTTCCCCCACTAATGCATTCATGGGGTCGGACTGGCTATGCTCCTCTTCTGGGTGTGGAGTGTCTCCGGCCATGCCAGCCTGAATCCCCTGGCCCGTTAGAAGCCTAAGCACTGGCATGCCAGCTACCCCCCTACACAGGAGCCCCCATCCTGTGCCCAATTACACCCTGCATGCTGGGGCCTCCAGACCCTACCCCAAAGTCTTGCCACTATTAAGCATTCGCTTTCCCCCACGCTTAGTGCTATGAGTTCAAAACCTCCAGGGGAGCTCAAACAAATGATCCAGGTATTTGCTCTTCCCAGAACCTCACCCTGGCTGGCTGGCACGGGATGGTGCCCGCCACAGAGAGTTTCTGTGGGTCAATCAGGGTTTAGTGTAGGAGACGCTGGACACTTGAGAGCTCTGTATGCTCCCAGCCTCCCCCACGCCGGGCGAACAGCATCAGAGCAAGGACACCCCTGAGCACCAAGACACCCCCAGCCTGGCCCAGGAGACAGGGGCCTGAGCAGCCAGAATCCTGCCTGGGGCGTAGCTCTCGGGACCGGAGCCGCAGCAGTGAACGCCCGGAGAGCTCAGCTGGGGGCTAGAGACGTGGGGATGGGGGGAGGGGAATCTGGGGCTCAGAGGCACCAACCCAGGAGGTGTGGGGGGGATCTCATCCCTTGGGGCTCAGAGGCACCGATCCCAGGACGGGGGGGGTCTCACCCCTTGGGGCTCAGAGGTACCGACCCCAGGACGGGGGGGGGGGGTCTCACCCCTTGGGGCTCAGAGGCACCGATCCCAGGACGGGGGGGGGTCTCACCCCTTGGGGCTCAGAGGCACCGACCCCAGGACGGGGGGGGGGGGTCTCAGCTTGCGGGAGGAACCCACGCCCCTCACGCCCAGACGCTACGGCGATGGGCGCAGTGGAAGACCCCAGCCGGGCTCTGACACAGCGGGCTCCGGGCCTCGGCTCCTACCTGTGGCGTCGGGCTCAGGCCGCGGCCCGGCGGGGCGAGGAGCCGGCTGCCCGTGTGGTGTCAGCGCCGCCAGACAGGGCCGGGCCGGCGCTTCCTGCTCCCTGGGAGCGGGCCCAGGGCGGCGGCGTTGCCACGGCAACGGGCACGCTGACTGGCTGCGGCTGCTGACGCCCGGGGCGGGGGCAGGTACCTGGGCCGTGACGCCACCGGGCCCGACTCGCGCGGGGGGGGGGGGGGGGGTAGGAGCGTGTCACCTTCCGTGGGCGGGGGAGGGGCCGGAGCGTGCAAACAGGAAGGGGGCGGGGCGGGGCAGGTGAGTGTGTTGGGCGGGAGGAGTGTGCACCTGTAGGGGGAGGGGCTGGAGTGTGCACGTGAGCAACGGGGGAGGGGGCAGAGCTCCCGTGCGGGACTGGCAGGGGCTGTCCCTCCCCCCCCCCCCCAAGCGCTAACAGCCGGGGGCGGGCCTCCAGCTCCCCCCCGTGCCCCCAGCCTCCTGTCTGCCCCCACTCAGCTACCCCCACTGTGTCCCCCCCGCCTCCTGTCTGCCCCCATTCAGCTCCCCCACGGTGCCCCCCCGTACTCCCCGCCTCCTGTCTGCCCCCACTCAGCTCCCCCACTGTGTCCCCCCCGCCTCCTGTCTGCCCCCACTCAGCTACCCCCACTGTGTCCCCCCCGCCTCCTGTCTGCCCCCATTCAGCTCCCCCACGGTGCCCCCCCGTACTCCCCGCCTCCTGTCTGCCCCCACTCAGCTACCCCCACTGTGTCCCCCCCGCCTCCTGTCTGCCCCCATTCAGCTCCCCCACGGTGCCCCCCCGTACTCCCCGCCTCCTGTCTGCCCCCACTCAGCTCCCCCACTGTGTCCCCCCCGCCTCCTGTCTGCCCCCACTCAGCTACCCCCACTGTGTCCCCCCCGCCTCCTGTCTGCCCCCATTCAGCTCCCCCACGGTGCCCCCCCGTACTCCCCGCCTCCTGTCTGCCCCCACTCAGCTCCCCCACTGTGTCCCCCCCGCCTCCTGTCTGCCCCCACTCAGCTACCCCCACTGTGTCCCCCCGCCTCCTGTCTGCCCCCACTCAGCTACCCCCACTGTGTCACCCCCGCCTCCTGTCTGCCCCCATTCAGCTCCCCCAGGGTGCCCCCCCGTACCCCCCGCCTCCTGTCTGCCCCCACTCAGCTACCCCCATTGTGTCCCCCCGTGCCCCCAGCCTCCTGTCTGCCCCCACTCAGCTACCCCCATTGTGTCCCCCCCGTGCCCCCAGCCTCCTGTCTGCCCCCACTCAACTACCCCCACTGTGTCCCCCCCCCCCGCCTCCTGTCTGCCCCCACTCAGCTCCCCCACGGTGCCCCCCCCGTACCCTCCGCCTCCTGTCTGCCCCCACTCAGCTCCCCCACTGTGTCCCCCCGCCTCCTGTCTGCCCCCACTCAGCTACCCCCACTGTGTCCCCCCGTGCCCCCAGCCTCCTGTCTGCCCCCATTCAGCTACCCCCACTGTGTCCCCCCTGCCTCCTGTCTGCCCCCACTCAGCTTCCCCACGGTGGCCCCCCGTACCCCCCGCCTCCTGTCTGCCCCCACTCAGCTCCCCCACTGTGTCCCCCCGCCTTCTGTCTGCCCCCACTCAGCTACCCCCACTGTGTCCCCCCCGCCTCCTGTCTGCCCCCACTCAGCTCCCCCACGGTGCCCCCCGTGCCCCCAGCCTCCTGTCTGCCCCCACTCAGCTCCCCCACGGTGCCCCCCCGTGCCCCCAGCCTCCTGTCTGCCCCCACTCAGCTACCCCCATTGTGTCCCCCCACCTCCTGTCTGCCCCCACTCAGCTACCCCCACTGTGTCCCCCCGTGCCCCCAGGCTCCTGTCTGCCCCCACTCAGCTACCCCCACTGTGTCCCCCCCGCCTCCTGTCTGCCCCCACTCAGCTACCCCCACTGTGTCCCCCCGTATCTCCCGCCTCCTGTCTGCCCCCACTCAGCTACCCCCATTGTGTCCCCCCCTCTGTTCCCCCAGCCTCCTGTCTGCCCCCACTCAGCTACCCCCACTGTGTGTCCCCCCGCCTCCTGTCTGCCCCCACTCAGCTCCCCCACAGTGCCCCCCGTACCCCCCGCCTCCTGTCTGCCCCCACTCAGCTACCCCCACTGTGTCCCCCCCGCCTCCTGTCTGCCCCCACTCAGCTCCCCCACGGTGCCCCCCGTGCCCCCAGCCGCCTGTCTGCCCCCACTCAGCTCCCCCACAGTGCCCCCCGCCTCCTGTCTGCCCCCACTCAGCTACCCCCACTGTGTCCCCCCCGCCTCCTGTCTGCCCCCACTCAGCTACCCCCACAGTGCCCCCCATGCCCGCAGCCTCCTGTCTGCCCCCACTCAGCTACCCCCATTGTGTCCCCCCGTGCCCCCAGCCTCCTGTCTGTCCCAACTCAGCTACCCCATGGTGCCCCCCGTGCCCCCAGCCTCCTGTCTGCCCCCACTCAGCTCCCCCACGGTGCCCCCCCGTACCCCCCGCCTCCTGTCTGCCCCCACTCAGCTACCCCCACTGTGTCCCCCCCGCCTCCTGTCTGCCCCCACTCAGCTCCCCCACTCAGCTCCCCCACGGTGCCCCCAGCCTCCTGTCTGCCCCCACTCAGCTACCCCCATTGTGTCCCCCCTGTGCCCCCAGCCTCCTCTCTGTCCCCACTCAGCTCCCCCCACAGTGCCCCCCGTGGCCCCAGCCTCCTGTCTGCCCTCACTCAGCTACCCCCATTGTGTCCCCCCCGTTCCCCCAGCCTCCTGTCTGCTCCCACTCAGCTACCCCCATTGTGTCCCCCCCTCTGTTCCCCCAGCCTCCTGTCTGCCCCCACTCAGCTACCCACATTATGTCCCCCCCTCTGTTCCCCCAGCCTCCTGTCTGCCCCCACTCAGCTCCCCCACGGTGACCCCAACCTCCCACTGTACCCCAACCTCCTTTCTGCCCCCCATTGTACCCCCTGCCTTCTGTCTGCCCCCACTGCACCCCCTCAGCCCTCACTCAGCTCCCCCTGCACTCCTTGCCCTCCCTCCACCCTGGCTCCACTTCCTGTGCCCCCAGTCCTCCATCCAGACCCTGCTGTGGCCAGTTTTGTGCAGCTCCATGGGTGATGTCATGCAAATTATGTTGAGCTAATCTGCATACTTGTAAATAACATAAACTCTAGTGCCTGGCCAGCACACCCTGCTCCAAGCATTGGCCAACGGGTGCTAGATTGGGATAGCTGGGTGAGTAGCTGGAGGCTGTTTGATGGAGATGTCTGTGTGGAAAACTGAGTGGGTGTGGGTGGCATGCCTGGGGGTGTAGATGGGTGCTAGAGGGGAGTGGCTGGGGACACTACTCCCCCCTCCACACCTTGCCCCAGCTGCTGCCATCACTACGTCCAGCTGTTCTTTCCCTGTTCCTATCCAGGAGGAGGATTTGAGGGAAGGTAGGCAGAGGGGCTGCCCACAACCCCCAGAAGCTGGGAGGAGCCATTGCAGGCCCAGAGAGGAAGCATGGTCTAGTGGTCAAGGTGTTGGCCTGGGAGACCCTCCTTCCACCATGGAGCAGGCTTGGGAGAGGCCGCACACTTGGAGGGAGAAAGGAATGCAGCCACCTTCACTTTCCTCTCCTGGTTCCCCCAGGGGCTCAGCATCCACCCTCACAGCTATTAGACTGCTCTCAGGAGGGAGAGCAAGGAGGAACTTTTAAAGCACTGCTGGCTTTCAGCCCTCCGGAGGAGGACTGCGGAGGACACCTCCTGTTGTTTCTGCCCCTCCGTCGATTATAGTCCTGCCGAGGGGGCCCTGGATAGAAGTGTGAGGGGGGCTGGGGCTTGAAGGGCTTTCTCTGGGATGCTGGCATGTGAATTCCCAGAGACTTGAGGGTTGCTCGTGAGCTTTTTGCCACCCCAAGCGGCGAAGTGGGGGGGGGGAAAAAAGCCTATCGGCGGCACTTCAGCGGCAACTCAATCGTGACGCTCCATTCTTCGGCGGCAAATTCGGCAGCGGGTCCTTCTCTCCCTCACTTCCTCTTCGGCAGCACTTCGGCGGCAGCTCAAAAAAGAAGAGAGGGACTGAGGGACCCGCCGCCAAATTGCTGCCGAAGACCCGGACATGCCACCTCTTTCTATTGGCCGCCTCAAGCACCTGCTTCCTTCACTGGTGCCTGGAGCCGGCCCTGGCAGTCTCGAGTCCATCTTGTCAGCGAACAGCCCCGCACCGTCAAATGGAAGGTCCTGTATTGTATTCTGGACCTCTGCCGGGAGTCCCGAGACCTGTAGCCATGAGCTACGCCTCATTGTAATGGCTATAGCCATAGTTCGAGTCGGCGGAGTCCAAAGCAGGTTGTAGGGAGGTTCTAGCCACCACTCTGCCCTCCTCTAGGACTGCAGCAAATTCCTGTCGTGACTCCGACCGGAGCAGTTCCTGAAACTTGGAGAGGATGTTTCAAGAATTGTACACATAGAGGATAAGTACCGCCTGCTGCTTGGAAATTCGAAGCTGGAGCCCCCCCGGTCAAGTATACCTTTCGACTGAAGAGGTCCAGCTTCTTGGCTTCCTTATTTTTAGAGGCGGGCCCTGGTTGCCCCCGACGCTCCCTGTGGTTTCCTGCATCCACCACCAAGGTCCCCGGTTGGGATGGGTGAAGAGGTGCTCATACCCTCTTTGTGGAACGAAGTAACGTCTCTCTACACCCCTGGCCGTAGGTGGTATAAAGGCTGCGGTGTGCCAGAGCATCTTCGTGGTGTTTTGTATAGTTTTTATAAATGGCACTGCCACGCTGGAGGGACCCTCCGGGGCGAGTATGTCGAGCATTGGGTCCGAGTCCTCCACAACCTCCTCAGTTTGCATATTGAGGTTCTGGGCCACCCTCCTAAGGAGGTCCTGGTGGGCTTTTATGTCCGTTGCCGGGAAGGATGTAATAGTGCCCGCTACTGCCTCGTCCGGCAAGGAAGAAGATGAGGCTCGTGGTGGGACAGGGTCTTCCTGCCCCTCCGGTTCCCTGGTGATGTGCTCGGGGACATCCACCGCTGCTGCGACTGGTGGTGCGGGAGCCGCAGGTGTTGGCGGCTCTGACAACGCATCCGATCCGGGAGGCCCGGGGTCTGAACCCCGTGGTGTGTCCTCGGGAGCCCTGGATGTGTCAGGGGCGACTGACGTCGCAGAGGGGGGGCATGGGCAATGGAAACTACTGATGCCGCCCTGGAACTCTGCCCTTGGGCCTGGTGATAGGCTCCATGTTTCCAAAAGGGCCATTGTACCAGGCCCTGTCACTGGGGCACCCAGGACCCCATCAGTACCGAGGAGTCCTCTGCTCTACAGTGCCGAAACCGGTGCCGGGATCTTGAGTGGTACCGGCTGTGTCAGGACACGAACAGCTCAACCAGTCAGAGCCCAACCAGGGAGGGGTGGACCCCAATGGTGCCGGGGAGCGGTACCGAGGCGATGGGGAATGCCGCCGCATCATGTTGGGCTTGCACCAGAACACAAAGAGAATTAGGAAAACCTCACTACAACCAAATCAACTCCAAATCTCTCTGCGAGTGATGGCCGGTGCTTCTGCCCCAAAGGAACAGAGAGAAGAGGCAGGAAAGTGTTATTGGATTGATTTCCTTAGTCAGAACCTACTCGTCTTGGCAACCACACTCCTGAGTCCGGTATTAGAGGAATAGGTCAATTGCTGTGTGCGCCCACAGACAGGGCACTGGACTATGACTCAGGAGATTTGGTTCCTGCTTTGCTACTGACCCGCTGTGTGACCTTGCTCAAATCCCTTCACCTCTCTTCCCCTCCCACCCTTTGCCCGTTTAGACTGTAAGCGCTTTGGGGAAAGGACCGTCTCTGTGCCCTGATCTCTGTTGGGGCCGCTACAAATGACCATAATGCAATGAATAGCTCTGGTGAAAGAGTCATTGGGCCCAATCCAGCCCTGGTGGAATCAGTGAAGCTGAACGCACTTACACCAGGGCTGGGGCTGGCTAATTGCGAGCCTCACTTTTGATACATAAGTTCACTTGGTGATTTCTGTTTTCACTAGAAGTTGAGGCTCATGACCTAAGGGCAGGACCAGCTGCTATTTCACCCCCAGGGAGGTTCTGAAGAACCGTGTGCCCCCTCGTGACCAAAATGGACAACTGCATCTATCAATTCTGACACTCTACTGTCCTCAGAATATAACTAATAAATGCCAAAACATTCCATCCCGTTGTGAAGACTGCCCTGCTGCCTGGAATCTAAACATTCCCTTTGAATAAGCCATCCCTTGGGCCCACAGCAGAGCTGGGAGATTTTGTACTGAAATCCCAAAACAGGCGAAATGTGTTTGTTACATGTCCAAAACGTGGGCCCAATTCATAAATAGGGTCACAAAAATTCAGGCTATTCTAGGAGTAGTTTGAAATGGATCTGTGCAGCTTTATGGCTGAAATGGTTGTTATTTGCAGTATCTCTGGCTGCCAGTACCATGGGGAAGAGGGATTGTGAGAGCGGGTGTGTATTGGATTACAGCAACGAAGAGCCAGGGAAAAGGGGAGAAAGTAGGAAATTGGAGGAGTGGAAGATAAACTAGGACATGGGTCAGCCTGGATTAGTGGTTTTGGGTGCTCACACAGCAAGGCAGTGGCAGGAACAAATCCAGGTCTGGATTCTAGTCCACTATGCTATCCTTCAAGAAAACTATCACTGTGTGATATTTACCAAAGTGTCCAGGTATCCAGAGATAACCTGGGAGGTCAGGCATGCAGAGCTCCAAATCTTTCTGCAACAACACACGGCAAAGGGCCTTTCCCTGAATTCCAAGGTACAAAACACCTCCATGCTCACCAAACTCCAAATTTCGCCTCTCTGTGACGGTACAGGGGAAGAGACTCCCTGTAGTGAGCTGGTGTGGGTCCCCGCCGCCCCGGAGGGGGAAGAGCCCATCCGGAGGCCGGAGTGGGCGGAGCTAGGGAGCTCTGAGCCCGCCCCTCAGAGGGTCAGGCGGTGACCCGGAAGTATAAAAGCTCACCCGCACAGCTTAGTCAGGTCCCAGCCGCTGGAGAGACCAGACGCTTCCAGCCTAGCTCGTGACTGGGAAGACCCCGTGGCCCAAGGCGGCCGCCAGGATTGGCCGGGCCTGCCCTGCGCCCGCTATCCGGAGGAGCCGCTGGGCCTGCCCTGCGCCCGCTATCCGGAGGAGCTGTTCCTCCCCTAATGAACCCATGGTCCTGGATCCCCCAGAGGCCGACACCAGGACCCAGGTAGGCCCCGAGGGGGAGTCCGGATGTAGCCTGGGGGCAGCCGACCCCAGTCTGGCTGCAGCACTGCCAGAGCCCATGTCAGTGTGTTGTGGCTGGGATCCCCACTGACACAGCAGCGGGTCTTCTGCCGCTGCTAGGGCCCCGGGCTGGGACGCCGTGGAGTGGGAGGGCCTGCGTCTCCCTGCCACCCAACCTGTGGGTGGCAGTTTCCTCCTCTCCCAGGCCTTTTGAGGCTTGGGCCTACTATTGTTGCTCAGCCCTGACTGAGGGCCTGAGCTCCTGACTCAGCGTTTGTTGCCCCGCCCTGCCCTAGGGCCTGGGCTAAATACTCCTGCTGGTTGCTCAGCCCTGATTGAGGGCCTGAGCCCCTGACATAGCATTTGTGCCCCGCCCTGAGCCAGGGTCGGGCTTATGGTGTCTTCCAGGACCGCAAGGGCTGCCGAGGGAGACCCTGCAGCCGGACGAAGTACCCAAGCACCAGTGGGTAGTGAGCTCCCTGCCACCCCAGAGAGGGTCGAGCCCCGGCAAACCCTTGTACACTCCCCTTTCCCCAGCTCCTTTGCACCTCTGCTTTGGTGCGCCGGAATGGTAGAGGCATCACAGTGGCCCAAGATAGCGCCCCTGTAGCACAAGAGCAGTATAGAATTGGGATGGGGTTGTTGAGCTCTTGGAAATCTGCCCCTTAACAGCCACAATTGGGGCCAGATTTTCACAAGAGTTCATCCCCCGACATGCACGCAAAGTGCTGGGCTGTTGTGCAAAGTCCAAACCACTCACCTTGGTGCCTGCTGTCAGTTTCCTCTCTGAAAAATACCATGTTCAGGTGTCTTTAGGGCTGCAGGCCACGAGGTGGCAGAAAGAACCCAGAAATCCTGTGTTGAACCAGCAGCAAGAGCTAGATTCATCCCTACTGTCACGGGGAGGTGCCAGAAACTTTGGCTTTCTAGAGTCCCTGCCATTCAAGGTGACCGCAGCACTTAACATTGTAGGAAGCACTGTCAGTGTCTATAATGCGTAACGGAGGTATGGTCGACGGGGCGAGGAGACCTGCCTTCTAGCCTCCATTCTTACTCGCTGCGGCCTGTTCTGTGCATTAGCGTCTCCATCTCTAACATGGGAATCATAACTCACAGCAAGCTGTGGGGCTTGATCGGGGAGTCTCTGTAAAGTGCTTTAAAGGGGCTGTTGGAAGGGCGCACGTGACTACCCTTCGTTTACAGTCCTGTTAAGCTCAGGAACACCTCCCCAGGTGCCTTTATGTCCAGTCTCCTGCTAATCTACCAGCCAATTTCATGTGCATGTGACAGGCATTTAAATCCCCGTTAACACACAGGAACATGCTACACAGGGGATGGGCTCCAAGAGAGAATGTCAGTGCTTTGCATCTAAATGTACCCCATAGGAATAGCTCCCCTAAGTAGTTTGGGTGGGGTAGGAAGCTCATTTGAGTGTTCTGTCATCCCCTCCTAAAACAGTGTCCCCCCCCACTCCCATCTCTGCTGATCTATGCAAGCTGACCCTCATGGAGCTCCAGTGAGTTCACTGGGACTTCAGACAGGGGCAGCCGGCCGCCCACGCGCATGGATCACCGAGCAGGATCAGGGCCCAACAACCTGCATTCCCCAAGCAGTTCAATCTGATACAGGGGTGATCTTCACTTCCTGTCCTAAACTGCTGTGCAATGCCCACTTTCCAAAACAGGACCCTCCCCTCTCCCCGCTGCACAACAGACATTAAGATTAGTGCCGGGCAAAAGGAACAAACCTTTTTCCCCCTCTACAAAACATTGCGGGAACGTTTCAGTGAAGTCCCAACAGAACGCAGGCAGGTTTCCGTGGGAAACCATCAAAAACCTGCCTTGTTTTCTGCCAGCTCACCTGCTTGGCTCCTCGGCAGCCAGGGCTCCAAGGGGCCGCGGCTCCCAGGCAGCCTGCCTTGGACTCAGGAATCCCAGAGCTCCCAAATCTTAATGAAATCAAATTTAGAAACATCAAAATCCTCCATGAAACAGATGGGAGTTAGGCACCTAGATTCCTTGGAGAATCTGGGCCTGGCTGATTTGCCCAGGGTTTCCCAGAGAGGCTGTGTCAGAGCACAGACCTGGCTAGCACCATGACCACTGGATCCTCTTTCCTCCCACGAGAGCCCACCAGTGGTTCTCAAAGCTGGTCTGCTGCTTGTTCAGGGGAAGCCCCTGGCGGGCCGGGCCGGTTTGTTTACCTGCCGCGTCTGCAGGTTCGGCCGATTGTGGCTCCCACTGGCTGAGGTTTGCCGCTCCAGGCCAATGGGGGCTGCAGAAAGGGCGGCCAGCACATCCCTCGGCCCGCACCACTTCCCGCAGCCCCATTGGCCTGGAGCGGCAAACCGCGGCCAGTGGGAGCCGCGATCGGCCGAACCTGCGGACGAGGCAGGTAAATAAACCGGCCCAGCCCGCCAGGGGCTTTCCCTGAACAAGCGGCGGACTGGCTTTGAGAACCACTGCTTTAAACAATCTGGAATCCCATTCAAAACAACTCTTGGTTTTTACACTTTTCAAGCCTTGTTACAAAGTTTTCAAAGATGGCTCCCAGAGAGTCAGCCAACACGACAGAGACAGAAACCAGTTCAGGACCCCATTCTCCACTGCCCTGCACCATCTACAGGCATTTACACTAGTGAAAACTGAGTGCTACATGGATGTAAGATGCAGTGGGCAGTGTTTTATGGCCACTCTGCCCTATGCACGTGACTGACGGGCAAGGTGCAGGACAATAATTTGCCCAAGATTACTGTTGTGTGTGTTTTTTTGTTACATAATTGCTGATCCAAATAATAGCAAAGTTCACTTGGTGATACTTTAACCGGTGGTGTGACAAAACTGGGCACTAAATTCCTTTTTCCCTAAGCAAATGGGTGGCATGGTTTTGGGGGGGTGGTCTGCTCTATACAGATTTTGTATCATTATAACTATATAGTTTAAGCAATACAGACCCTGAGTGTAGAGCCCTGCACGGATACAAAATTTGTATCCGCATCCGATCCGCAAGCATGGTCTACGGCTATAAAGCAGATACGCGCAGATTTGCAGGGCTCTACCTGAGTGTTACATTCATTGCGATAAGCTACACCGCTATAAGCACCTTTATTCAGATATAAATACGTCCACACTAGAGGGCATCACTTTAACTATACCTGTTGCAAAACCAATCTAGCTGTAGCGGGACCAACCTTATAGGCAGACAAACCCTGGCTGAAAATTGCCACCAACTGCACTTTATCAGTAGGCAGGAGCCAGAGTTTATTCCTTTATCGTGAGTTTCAGTGCCCTAAAAAGTCTGACAACCAGTAAATCATGCTAATCCCTCTTTTCCCCTAGAGTCTCAGGAAAAACACCTGTAGCATGATTGCAATTAAGGTCCAGAGTATAACCTGCCATCAGCCCGCATCTCATGATGGGATTTGTTAATAGGTTATTAGGAATCATTTTATTAGTACTAATCAGCAAGATAAAAGCCACCATAAACTGTAAACAAGTAATTGGGGCAGAAAGCAACTGCATGTTGCTGACCAAACATCTACCCAGGTTCAAAGGGTAGAGATGGTTTAATGGCCTGGGGTCTGGCGGGAGGAAGGCTTTCCCGGAGGCTGAGCTGTATCCCAGAGTAATGAACCAGCTCTCAGACCTGCAATATTGTGATCTACAGAAGAGAGAGGGTCACTTTTCCTCCCCAGCCTGAGCCCATAGCTTCCCGGGAGCAGTCACCACAGGGGTTGGCTGAGAGAATACGGACTAGCACAGCATTAAGGAGAATGGATGGAAAGAGACTCACTTAGGGCAGTGAGTGGGGCTACTCAGTTATCACCCCATTTTGTGTCTTTGCTGATTATCTCCTCTCCTTGAGTTCAGGACTTTACAGTCAATAGGGTCCAATCTCCCCTGAGTTCCTGCACCATCACCCCCGCTCTGATCTCCCCAGGGTGCTTTGCACTTTCTTCCTGGTCTCCTGTGAAACAGCTGTACAGGGCGGGGCTTGCTTTTCCTAGTGTAACTGGTCAAAAAAAGGGTCTTGGTGCCCAAAGAAAGTCCTGGTTGGGACAGAGCAGACAGGAGACACCACTGCTTGAAGACTGAGGCTCAGATCCTCAAAGGTATTTAGGTGCCTCACTCCCATTGAAATCAACAGGTGCGAGGCACCTTGGAGCTGGGCCTGAGTGACTTCCCCGTCGCTAAAGAGGCAGGTCCCTGGAGCAGCTGGGCCAGTGAGAGCACCACTGCCCATTATTCTAGAGAGCTCCTCAGAAGCATCCATCCTGGGCTGTGTTTCATAGACCCCACCTCCCAAACCACTAACAGGGATTCTCCCTTATGGGCCTGTGCTTTCATTATCATTCTTTATTTGTAGTAAGGTGGCGCCTAGACGCTCCAACCACGATCAAGGCCCATTGTGCTAGGCGCTGTACATACCCATAGCAAGGACAGTCCCTGCCTTGAAGAGCTCTCAGTCTAAACAGATGACAATCAAAGGGTGGGGGAAAGAATGTAATCCCCATTTTAGGGGTGGGGAACTGAGGTCCGGAGACACTTAAGCTCAGATCCTCAAAGTTATTGAGGTGCCCAACCCCCCTTAATTTCAGAGGGAGTTGGATGTCTAACCAGCTTTGAGGATCTGGGCGGTAGTGGCTTGTCCAGGGTCACAGAGGGCGTCTAGCAGATCCAGCTCTCCTGAGGCCAGTCCCCTGCCTTAACTACAAAACCTTCCTTCCTCGCTGGGCTTTTGGAGCAGAAGGTTCTGTGCACCAGCCCTGAGGTGGCCGCACAGCTGAGCAGTTCCACCATGTGGCTTTTTACAGCAGCTCAGCATTCAGGGCAGCCGCCTCTTTAGACTTAAGCACCCGTCAATGCTTTTCATTTGCAACCTGTCCAAGGCCTTGGCATTGCACCAGCCCTCTGAATTGGAAATGACTCGGGATCTTCAGCGGACAGAGGAGGTCGAATTCTGTCCTGTGCGAGCCCACTGATTTCAGTGTAAGCGTCAGGGCAGAAATGGGCCCAAAGATTCCCCACCTCTAGGTCACTGGTTTGAATCAGCCCAGGTCAGCAATGACCCAAAACAGTTACCCTCCTACTCGCTAGCACATGATGCCGGCTGGAGAGATTTGCTCATGGCTAAGTCAGAGTGTAGACCCGGGTGGTAGCATGTCTAATCAACAAGGCTTTTCATTGCATGGGACAGACACAGGTACTATAACAGCACGTATGATGAATGGATTTCTCTCTCTGAGCTTTATTCCATTGTCTACTTTTGGCTTATGGGAAGCTCTTATTCGTTAGCCTCTCCCAGACTTTGCACCTTCCCCCAGCACTTGGGTCAGGAGAGCAGCAGAGGCAGAGAGGCACACGCCATTAGTGGTCATCCTGTTGGACGCAGCTCAGCCTGCCTGGTCTATAGTGTTTGGAATTAGACGGGGCCAGCTGAACATGTTTGGAGAGATGTACCTGTTTGCTGTATTGATCGTCTACAATGAAGTAAAAATGATCAAAGAAAAGGAAAATAGCTAGTAGATGCGTCTCCACTTGGGTCAATGTAGGCCTGTTCCCTACGGTGCTTAAGTCTAGTCTTCCAACCCTTCCCCTATTCCACAGCTCAAGAGATCTCACAGACTTGAAGCTTTTGCTAATACTGACCCTACATTTCCCTTTGAGTTTCACTTCCTTGCCCCTACTTTTACCCCCTTGCCCATAGTAAATTCTTCTCTCTTCTTGGTATTTACACACTGGCAGATGAGTACACTTATACCAGGTCTCCTGCACTCTGGGCACTGCATTCACCTGGTGGTGGAGGGGGGTCAGTCACTGCATTTTGAATGGCACTGCTAGAGATCAGATTGTCAAGACCACTGACAGCAGCAAACATCTGTACCTTGTTTATGCCAGCAGTGTTTGGTCACAAGATACCAGCCTAAGGAGCGCTATGTTCAGACACTGCTTCTGCCCCTCAACATTTGCCATCTGTCGCCGCTGATAGATCACCAGAAACATGACAAAGCCCTGGCTGGGATGATTTAGTTGGGGGATTGGTCCTGCTTTGAGCAGGGGGTTGGACTAGATGACCTCCTGAGGTCCCTTCCAACCCTGATCGTCTATGATTCCAGAAGCAGCTCACACTCACAGGGAAGCAACTAGTTAACTCAAGTGCGACGCAAACCTGTGGCAGATCCAGCTTTGTAAGGAGGGCCAGGTCTTTTTGGCTCGGGTAATGGGATAAGGAGAGGTTAGCTTGGCTGGTTCAAATAAGAGATGAGCCAGAATTGCACAACCTGAATTCTGGCTCCGTATCCAAATCCACCTCCTTGGGGTGCTTGGCTCAAATTCAGGTTCTTAGAAAGCTAGAGCCATTGCTTGGCTGTTCTGGGCTGAATGAGCTGCTGGTTTTCGTCCCGTCCAGAAGACGTGTTACTGTTGTGACAAACCCCGATCCTCTGGTGTCAGTCCAAGCAGAAGGAGGGTCCGGGGCAGGGCTGAGGCCCTTTCACTGCTGCTGCTCCGATTGCTAGTGCACCTGCTGGTTGGACTTCAGTGTGAAGGGATGTCAAGCCAGCGTCTTTGGAGAGGCAGGGTAGTCTAGTGGGCAGGGGCTGGACTGGTTCTCTGGAGACCTGCCTTCTATTCCTGGCTGTGCAATTGCTGAAACTAGGGAAAGTCACTTTGCCTCTTTCCCCTCCGACCATTTATCTGTCTTGTCAATTTAGATTATAAGCGCTTTGGGGCAGGGACCGTCTCTTACCACATGTTTGTTCAGCACACTGGGGCCCTGAGCTTGTTTGGACTCTCAACACAATACTGCAATATAAATAATAACCACCTTCCACAAATCACAACACTAAATTACACACACAGCAGCAAGAGAACAGCCGTGCGGCTAGATAATCAAAGAGCGAAAGCGCCTTTATGCAGGCATGTGAATATAAATTACTGAAACCGACACAAGTTAATTTATCTCAGCATGTGCAGGATGTGTTTCCTGGCATCCGCTTGGATTTGGCAGACAACACAGGGGCATCCATATTTCATTGAGAGAAATGAATTCACTGTATGGCATCCGTTGCCATTTGAAAGCATTTGATGGTGTCTATTTCATCGTATCTTCTTCCAACTACGCAAGGCACAAAATCTCGACTGAGAAACCAAGAGCGCTTCCTCACTCACTGGTCTGTTTCATGGCAGGTGGAATGTTGAACACAAAGCCAGTGGAATTAGCCACGTAGAAAAGCACCAGCAGGAGAGATTTTATTTCAAAGCTTGACATATTTTGTCCATGTGCCAAATACTCCGATACGACCCTTACGATTTTCTGCAACATTTCAAAACAATAGGAAAGAAACACAAAGTCACCTTTGAGCAGCCAGGGTTAAGTAGGAGAAGAGGAAGGCTGGTCTAGACACTCGACCTGGAGATCTAAATTTAGTTCCTGGCTCCGCCATGCACTCCTTGTCTGTTTCTGGACAAGTCGCGTCATTCTTCCATGCCCCAGTTTTTCCCATCTGCAAAATGGCAAAATTAATACCTCCTGGTGTATTCAGCTGAGAAGCGGTTTGGCCCAGGGGCTGACTCTCACTGCAGATTTTCAAAGGAGAGCAGTTCCCATTTAGGCATGAAAAGAAGTCGATGGACTTTCCAAAGACTTGTGCACATTGGGTACTGAGCATGTTTCAAAATCTGGCTTCACGTGTAAGCAAAGTATCTAACGCAGTGTGGCCCTACTTTCCACTGGGGACTCTAACCATTACTGTAAGACACATAATAATAATAATTAATAAAATGGAGCAATTAAAAAAAAAAAAGTTACATGCTCTCGACTGCGTTTTTAGGGCCAGTCCTTGGAGCCGTGTTTGTATCTGAGGGCAGAATTTGGCAGTACCAGTGTTTGCAGGATTGGAGCCCTAGAACAATATATAGCTTACCTATACCTTGATGGCTCAATCTAACTCAGAGTTGTTACTCGTTAGTAACAGATCCTGCAGCATGGGTAGTCTTGTCTAGCAATCTCTTCATAACGAGGAATAAAGAGTGGTTGCAAATAGCTCTTTCACTAAAGCGGCTGGTGTTGGCATAATGATTTTATTAAATCTGCCTTGGCTTTTGATGACTCGCCACCAGGCAATAATGAAATTCTCCCTGCACGTCCTCCGACTGGTGATGAGTCAATTCAGAGTGAGATCTCGCTTCTCACTAGTCAGTCTTCAAAAATTGTCAACACCACCTGATCTGAAGCTCATGCTGGGCGCAGCTGGGCGGGAGGATAAATCAGAAAGCAGTGGGGGGTAAAACAACGGCAGTACCCTGTCTGCTGAGCGTTCCAAACCGAACCGCTCGCATTGAGAGGACGCCCTCATGCTGTGGAAGGAGATGCTTTAGGTTGTTCTACTGCAGTAGCTGGGCTGATCCTGTTTGAGAAGTTTAAACTGGGTGGAGGAAGAAGGGGAAGACCCCTCATCTTGAACCGGGTCCAGTAAACGGTAGCAGAAAGTTCATGAAAACTCAAGCACAACTGGGAGTCCA
The DNA here is from genome assembly GCF_028017835.1 of Emys orbicularis. Classification (NCBI taxonomy): domain Eukaryota; kingdom Metazoa; phylum Chordata; order Testudines; family Emydidae; genus Emys; species Emys orbicularis. The sequence continues at coordinate 9,022,990 of NC_088707.1, read as the reverse complement.
TTTCACTGCAACGCTGTCCCAGACAGAACATCAGCCGGTCGGGGGCCTTCAGAAGGGAAAAGCAGGAGCAAGGTCAGATGAGAAGCCAGAGGAGGGCTAGTATATTGGAGCAGGATCTTGCCAAGGCAGTGCAGTTCAGGAGACCAAGCTCTGGCGTGGCACTTAGGAGACTAGGGTACATCTACACTGCAATAAAAAAAACCCATGGTCCCAAGTCTCAGCTGACTCCAGGGTCCAGGTTCCAGCCTGCCGTCTACATTGCAATTTTATAGCCCCGCAGCCTCAGCCTGAGTCAACTGACGTGGTCACGCCATGGGTCTTTTACTGCAGTGTGGACACACCCCTTCTCCTGGCTCTGGCACTGACTCAATGATTGACCTTGGGCAAGTCACTTGATTGCTCTGTTCCTCCATTTGTGAAATAGGGGTAATCGCGGCAGTTTGGGGGATAGTCTGGGTCAAATCACGAATTCCATTTTGTTCTGGTTGTAACCTTCACTGGGGATCAGAGGATCTATTTTGCAGGAAAGACTTGATACCTAGTGTAGTGTCTACAGGTATGTCTACACTACAATGTAAGCCCAGGGTTAGTGGGACTTGAATCCGCAGACCCTGGGTTTGAAATCCCATGGGTTGAGCATCCACACTGCACATTGACCCTAGGCCCCACACCATGGCTCCAGCATCCACCCTGCAGTATGCAGACCTGAGTCCAAGCATCCATATCTCAGATTTCTTAGCGTCTTCCCATAACATGGCTGCTCCCACCCTTTGTTTGAGGTGCAGTGTGGAAAAACTTGACTGTCCACGCCACACGTTGGTGGACAGTGACAACTTCCTCTAAGTTCCTAGAAGATCCTGCCAAGCGATCTCGTGCACTCCCAGCAACCAGAGCCAGCAACTTGGAGGAGTCACCATTTGAAGAGCTTCTCTTGCTTGGCGCTTTTGCTTCTGTTTCAGGAAACAGGCAGTGTTTCTGTGCAGGGTGGGGGGGGAAGGAGGAAGAGGAGGATACAGACATGGAGGACTTGAACTGGCTGATGCTGCTCGTGAGTCTCAGGATAGCCACTGATGCCTCTCACGTAGACTGGCACTTCTGGAGCAGGGCCACAAGCGTAGGCTGGTGGGACCTAGGGTGACCAGAGGTCCCGATTTTCATAGGGACAGTCCCAATTTTTGGGTCTTTTTCTTATATAGGCTCCTATTATCCCCCACCCCCATCCCGATTTTTCACATTTCCTGTCTGGTCACCCTAGTGGGACCACATTGTCATGCAGGCCTGGGATGACCAGCAGTGGGTCCAGAACTTTCACATAAAAACCCTACGTTTCTGGAGCTCCGTGAGCAGCTCTCCAGCGTCACGACACACCTGAGGGCAGCCGTATTGATCCAGAAGCGGGTTTCTATAACCATCTCGAAACTGGCTACTTCATATTTTTTCTGTCACAACATGGGGTCACAGTAAGGAGGCAGTGGAGCAGCACTGAGCTAGACAACCCATCGGAAGGGGTTAGAAAGGGAAGGGAGAAGCAGATTTCAAGTAATCCTGAAGTGGCAGGGGAGGAGATGCTGGAGAATGGGGGGGGTTGGGGGGGTGAAACTGCAGTAGTCGCCTTGTGCAAAGCTCTATAATTACATGCAACTTCTCAGCAGTGACCCATTAATCACTCTGCGGAAGATTAACAGGCATGTAGGACAGCAATAATCCTGCACACGGAAGTACTCTTGGGATTGTGCCCTGAAAAGCAGGGAGTGACATCAGAGGTTCTCCATCCCACTGGCTACCTGACCCGGGCGGGGGAAGAACCGTTGGCCTGGCCCCAGGCTGCCTCGTGGTGCAGTCGGGCACAGCAACCCAAAGTAGTGTCAAACTCAGCAGCAAGATGTGCTGGAATCGTGCTAACAATGTTGCACATTCACTAACCATGGGACTGGCCAAAGGTGGGTATATCCCAGCCAAACCCGTCTGCAGAGCCTACGGACAGGAGCAAAGCCAATGGTGGGAAGAGAGCTGCTGATGGGGACAGGCGAAAGGTGCCACAGCCGGCTCAGATCAGGACTGACTTCTCTTTTACTCAGGGCAGCTGTTTCTCTCTGGACCGCTCCGGCCCTGGAGCCTGGCTGAGGCGCTGAGCGCTCCCTTGCGGGCAGCTGGCCAGAGCCAGACTTTCACACAGCCGCACGGCTCTGGACCCCCAGAACAGCCTCTCCAAGCACGTTAGATTCTCTGCAGCTCCTGCTATGAACCTGTGGCTCTCCCTCCTCGAGCGGGAAACCTCAGTGGCCGATTGCATAGCTCTCTTCCTGAGTGGCTCACCAAGTGCTTCGGGATATTCTGAGCTGGGGCGGCCTGCACGTCTTTCAGCCTGAGCACTCACCCGTCCCAGCTGCTGTACAGACAGACCCTCCGTGTGTGTCTTGCACCATCTTAGATTCACAGCTGCACACGGTCCCTGAAGGCCAAATTTCCCATCGAGCTCAGGGCTAAGTTGTCACGGGCTCAGCCCCCAGAGTCAGGGCTAGCTTTTCAGAAGAGCTCAGCTCCCGCTTAGCCCCTGTTGAGGTGGCTAGATTTTCCCCAGGGCTCTGCCCACGACATGCTGTGAAAACCAGGCCACTTATTGTGGTGTCTAACAGGGAGCGTTGGAAAACTGTGATCTATAGCAGCCTGGTTCCTTAGTCCAGGGGGCAGCTTATCCGCCTTCCTACTGCATGGGGACGTGGGCTACCCTCGCTTGTGGCCCTGCACTGTGTGGTGCTGAGCGGCCTCGGAAATCAACAGCTGTGGAGCCTGGAACAGGCTTTCTATCATAAGAAAATCCCTCATCAAACCCCGCGTTTGTGGCCAGGTTATAAACCATCTGTCCAGACCCTCTGCTCCTGCTCACTTGGGAATGAGGGGGGAAGCATCAGCACCCACTTCTGCAAGAGACAGGTGTGCCAGCCAGCCCGAGAGCGGACGGTCAGCCAGCCCCGGCAGTAGGCACCGAGAGCGGCAGAGGCGCAGCAGAGCGATGCCCGTCAGCTCTTTGGATGGCTACGGAGCGGCACCTGCCAAAACAGGACTGACGCCATTAAACACGCGGGCCCAGATCCTCAAATGGATTGAGGAAGTTCGGAAACGAAATACCTTTGAGGAGCTTGGCCTCCGAGTCTGAGTCCTAACTCAAAACACATGGCAACGAGAGCCTGTAGGACGCCTGGTCTTGGCTCCATATATCCCCCCCCCCCAGCCACGTGGACTACAGAACCGGCCCCTCTCTGCAACACGCGCCACGGTGCAGAAGTGGCATGTGTCCCTGATTTCACACGACAGGGCAGGACTATTCCGTGTTTGCCACAGAAGTCAGAGTCCGGTGTCAGAAATCCAGCCTGAACACCGGAACCCACGTCCCCCCCATAAGACAGCCAGCACAGCCCTGGAATGGGTTGGCCCTACTGGATGATATTCTTCTACGGATGGGCAGGAGGGACAGTCAACGGTGGTGGGCCCAGCGGTGGGACTGAGGTTTCCCCCATGTGCTCTCAGGCAGAGCAGATTTGAAAGTCTGTATTTTTCTAGAAATCCGTGACTGTACAGAGGGGTCACGATGCAAACAGGCCACGCGGAGGTGGCTGGACATGGCCCAGTCCGGTTCACGATTTGTGCCTCCCCTGTTCTGGTGGAAGGAAGGGGATGTGGCCCAGGTTATAGGATACTGGGCTGGGGCTCAGGAGATTTGGATTCTAGTCCCGGCTCTGCTGCTGGAGTGATCCTGGACCTCTCTGTGTCTCTATCTGTCAAATAGGAATACTGATACTATAGCGCTTTCAGATCGATGGAAGAACTAGGTGTTGCTGTCAGGGCTTTGGAGCTGTGCTCCGGCTCCGCTCCAGCTCCAGGCAAAAACCTGCAGCTCCACTGCTCCGGAGCTGCTCCGCACTCCAGCTCCGGGCTCTGCTCCAAAGCCCTGGTTGCTGTTTCTGTGCAATCAGGCAAATATAAGACAGGCGCAGTGACTTGGAGCAGCGTAGCATAAGAACGGCCATACTGGGTCAGACTAAAGGTCCATCTAGCCCAGTATCCTGTCTTCCGACAGTAGAAAAAGCCTTGCCCGTTTCTGGCTAGTAGAGCACCCCAGAGGCTGCAGCCAGTAATATGGCCAAAGAGCCCAGGTTAGACACTAGCCTGGCTGTTCTCTTGAAGGGCCTCCTGTGAGCGATAACTTGCTTTTCAGCCTAGGATCCGCTTTATACACAACAATGAATCCTCTCAAATCTCCCAGCAGGTATTTCCTCCCTATTTCACAGAAAGGAGAAGTGACGCCACCAAGGTCATGCAGGGAGTAGGTGGTGGAGCCATTCATAGGAACCAGGAGTCCTGAGTCCTAAAGCTGTGACTTCATCCCTAGAGCGTGCTCCCTCTCATGGTTAAATTGGCCCACAATAGATGTCATCTGGGTACCCTTGGGGACATGTTGAATTAACCTCCCCTCCACCGGGACCTGTCAACTCTAACTTCGCAGGGGGATGCAGCTCGCCCCATTTAGAACACAGCTGCCCTGACAATACTACTGTATAACCACGGTATAATCTCACGTACACGTAAAGGGAACTGGGGAAACCAACGAAATTCTCTGCTTTGTCCAGGAGGCTGCGTTTAAATGACTTGAAAGTATTTGTTTTTTTAATATTGTTGGCAGTTATCGAGTCCAGCATTTGTCTTAGCCGGGAACACAAACGCCTTGGGAAGGTTCAGAGATAAGAGACATGCAGCTATTGCACATATTTCATCTTTTTCAAAACAGGACCGAAGTACCATTCACGGAGGTTTTAACCGCCACGCGGATAAACAACCGCAGTGGTGTGCACGGGGATGATTACTGCTTTAGCAGCAGTCGCGCTTATTAGCATCCGGGGCGGTTCTGTTTTTTTAAAATAAAATATATCGTAACGAACGTTGTTACATTTTATAGGCTCATAAAGCCGATAGCTTAGGGGAAAGCTCCACGGACTACCCCCACCCTCACTCAACTTTGCCTGAACTTTTCCACTGGCTAAGCTTTCTTTAGTCATGACAAAAGTTTGCCGTCACTGCAGGGCTCAGAGCGGCAGTGGGTATATCTTTGAGTCTGGGCCTTAGCAGTTGGAGGCAGGAGCAGGGCCGACGAGGGGTGGGGGGGGGGGATGCCGTTACAAATTACCGGGGCCCGGCGGTCTGGAAGGGGGCCTGGGGCCCGGCTTCCCCCCACCCCCATCGCCTTACTGGGGCCCGGCGGTCCGGAAGGGGGCCCGGGTCCCAGCTTTCCCCCAATCGGCCCTGTTTAGCTGGTCCGCCCTTGCTGGGGGGCCAGAAAAAAAATTTTCACCGGGGCCCAAACCTGCTCTCGGCGGCCCTGGGCAGGAGCTGGGATTGTACAATGCCTGGCTTAACATGGCCCAGACCTCCACTCAGGTACTGTAAATCTACTTGCAACAACAGCGTGATGAAGCAGTTTCAGTAGTTTCTCCTCGGCAATGAGTTACTAACACTACAGCCTGCTTCTGGCAAGCGTCCCAGGGCAGAGAGGCAGATGCAGCGCTGGACAGCGATGTGAAAGGATGGGGCTGGTAGTGAAAGAAGAAGAGGCCCTGCCTGGACTGCGGAGATCTGGACATTCGTTGGTGCAAGAAACCTGAAAGAGTGGAGAGAATTCAGAGAGGACATGGCCAGCCACTGGGATGGTCGTCTGGGGATCTCAGGGCTGCAGGCTGTTAAGCACGGCACAGTGGGGGACTCAGGATATGACTAAAGAACCTCTGCAGAGGGGGGGAGCAAAGAGAAGCGAGTACATAGCGAGGGTCTCAGACACGGCGACTTTAGCATGCTACCTCGATCGCAGCTAACGCCGGAACGGCTGCTTCACTTGGGAATGACTCCTGCCAGCTCCAGTGTAGACGCACCCTGTGCTGACACAGCGGTAAAAACTCCTGCACTTTCCATCCTCTGCCACTCCCAGCCCCGCTAGCGCTGCTGGAGCTGCCCCACTAGGGAATCAGGGGGGCCAAGTTTTGCTCCTCGTTATTCCAGGCCGATAGTGGCATATCCAAGATCTGCACTTGGCCCTCTGCGTGTCCCTAGTCTCAGCAGTCCCCTTCTGCTCCCTCCAACCATTGATGGTTTTGTATTTAGCAGAGACTCCGGCTGGAATTCGCCACGCCCATGTGCAGACCCCCTACGCACTAAACCATCACCCCCACTCAACGGACCAGTATCAACGAACGCTCAGCCGAACTCCCAGCACAGTGCAAAATCCCCATGCCGGCTACTTGACTCCCATACCATTGCCTTAGCCCTTGAGTTTAATTAACCAGTGGGGGAGCAGGCCCGGGGGAGCGAGCAGAAAAATTGCAAATCTACATGGCATGTTTCAGGCCAGAAGGCCAATGCAATCCAGCTGCCCACTTGGCCAGCAGCCAACTGCACGTGGCTGGGATTCCGGGTAGCAGCAAAACAGACCCAGCTGCATGACACATTCTGATTGAGTTTGTTTCCATTGCACGGATCCCACCTTTACTTGTCTTGAAGCCTGACTTTTTTGGAGCTCTGCTGATGCTGCACTCATCTGGCCGGCCTGGTGCCACACCATCCTGTATTAAGCTAGGGATACACATCTTCTTGGGAAGCTGTTCTGCCCAAGAGCTGCTTACGCCCTGGCATAGGACTTCTCAACGGGGAACTCTGCCCTCTCCAGATGACCTAGATCGCCTCGGCCAGGGTTATGTGGGTGACCCCCTTCTTCAAAGTCAAAAATATTCACAACCGCCTCACATTACCGACACGAGTAAAACAATGTAGCAATGCCAACAGCGCCGAGCCAATATTAACGGCTCTCTGTATGTGTGTTTCGCGAGGTTGACGGAGAAAACTTGACCTCCAAGCGTCAGGGTGTGCGGGGAGCGAGAGAGTGAGGTTTTCTTTGCTTTCCATTGTAATACAACTTTCAGTGCTTTGCGCTCCACCCCCCTCCCGATTGCCTCTGTGACTCCCCGGGGTTGTGACCCACCGGTGGGGGAAAAAAAACCCTTGCCCTGGATCAAAGGAATCGACCTCTCTGCTTGGAATGCACGGCACCTGCTCACAGGTGGGTCAGCACTGCACGGAGACACAAGAGGGGACCAGATCGGGCCCTGAATTTTGCAACTCGAGCCCCTTCATGATCAGCAACTCACAAGTTGGGGTAGGAAGGCTGCCCATGCCTTCCTCAAGCCTCAGAGGGCACTGGCATCATATTCCTTGTCTAATTCAATGGTACCTAACAGAATGGGGTTCACAGGAAATCTTCCAGAAACCAGCATCTTGAAGCAAAGCAACAACGGGTCTGTCTACACTGTAGTTAAACTCCCACAGCTGGCCCGGGTCAGCTGGCTCAGGCTCGGGCCACGGGGCTGTTTAGAAGTTCAGCTTCTGGGACCCTGGGAGGGTCCTAGAGTCCTGGCTCCAGCCCGAGCATCTACATCACAATGAAACAGCCCCGTAGCCCGAGCCCGAGTCAGCTGCCATGGGCCAGCCACGGGCATTTCACTGCAGTGTAGACACACGCAAAGGGACTTCACTGTTGCTAGTGATTTGTCCATAGCAGGTGCTCACGTACCACAGTGATGGGTGGCAGGAAAAAAACAAAAAGAGAGAGAGAGAGAACAAGTTAAATACTGACAGCTCAGAGACTCCATGGGCAAACCCAGCCACCATCGTACCCAGCCGCTGCCTTTGGGCTCGGATTCAGGTGTCTGACATTCAGCTTTTTGTGTGCGGCTTGCACTTGGCCAGCACCTATAAAAAATGGATCTGGAGGGTTTTTAAGGCCCAAAACACTGTCTCCTTAATGGTCTGGCATCTGGAGCTATTTATACGTACCCACGCTCAGCCAGCCTTGGAGAGGAGGAATGGATTTATGAAGAACACGGCATCACCCACTGCCCTTTTCAGAAGACAGCCACAGACTCTCAAAAAGATGCTCTGGTACATAGATATAGGAGATCTGGGTGCGGTTCCTACACTGTGTATCCAGGCAGGCTACTTAAATGCTCTGGGCTGATTCTCTCCTGCCTGACACCTTGTGTCATCATCTACACTTGTGCAAAAGGCAAGGCGTAAAATGCTACCCTCAATAGAACTGAGTGGAGGATTCTGCCTGGATCGTGTTTTACGCAGGGTATAAATGAAGACACAAGGTGCAGGGTGAAATCAGGCTCCTGGGTCTCCATTTCCACATTAAACCCAAACGGGATTCATTCTCTCACCCCCGCGTGGGAGGCGTGTTCACTCTGAGGCGCTGGAGAAATGCAAAGGGGTATCTCTGGCACCACAGTGAAGCCAGCAAAAAGGGCCCCAGAGAGACATTTCGTATGAAGCATGGCATTCTCACTACAGAGTGCAACACAGGACGTGAATGCGAGGGCAAGGCGCGCCGTTCAGAGCACCGCAATCTCGGCATCAGGATCTGGACTCACCCTCTGCTTCCCCTGGACAATGGACCCTCCAGTGAGCGTTAGGAAAACAGCTGCCTTCTGACAGGTGCTTATACAAAGGCGGAAAAAATAACTCAGATAAGGAGCATTTCTGCTGCGTTCAGCCCACAGCAACAGCTGAGCGTGCAGTTCAGATGATAAGTCAGCAATTACTGTTTTTAATTAGGGGGCCTATTCGCATGGTGAGATAATTCACAGATCGGATCTGCTGCTTGTTTCTCGCAGGCACGACCCTGACCGCAGAACTCGCCGGCCACTGTTTATGATGTACCGTGCACTTTTGTAATCCCTGCTTGCATAAAACCAGCCTGCACTGGAAAAGCACAGACTGAGTGTCTATCATGAATCCGATGGCTAGTGCTCTCACTGCTGGATCAACCAACTCTCACCCTAGCTACAGCTCAGAAACTCTCCTGAGCAGCGCTATGGGAACTCCCCTCTCATCCCCACATGCCCCCAGGACACCGCTACGCGGGAGCCATGAGAGGGGCAGGGCAGGGCCATGGATGTCAATCCTATGCTGTGTCTGCTCTGGGGGGATTTTACCTTGGCTGGCTGGGGTGCCCCTGTACATCACCAGAGTGACATGTAGGGGCCAGGGTCGGCTCCTAGAAGGAAAGAGTCAATCAGTCTCAGCGTGTCCTTGGAATGCTTGAGTGTTTTTTAAGGCCACGATTTCATGCACGACTCGCTGTATCGACCATCTCTGCAAAACCCTAGGAAAGCCACCCCGGCTTCCTCGCTGTTAAAAACGGGGCCTTCTGTTGCCAACAGACAGAGCAAAAGCCATCTGCAAGTTTGCTGCAACACAACAACGAGATGCCAAAACACACGGCGCCACCCCCGCCTGCTGCTCATCCACTCACAGAGCCAGCCAAATGAGCAGCAGGCGCAGGAAAACCCGCCTGGTGCTGAGCCACTGTTTGGCAGCCACGCCAGACTGCTACTTCTACCTCCCTGGCTGCTCCCACCACCTGTTGAGCACTGGGATTCCCAGGGTTTCAGAGAACGCAGGGGATTGTTCAGAGTTTCCCTGTCATAGGGAAATCTCCCTTGTGTGAAGGGACCACTCAGGGCAAGGAAAAATTAATTTACTCACAGAACTGCAGGCTGGGAACTCGTTATTTTCTCGAAGTGCGTCACGGGAGGGGGAGGAACACCCATTGACAAAACCAGAAGTGTGGAAGGAGTGGAGCATGGATCCAAACCCTAATACTCGTAGTAACCAAATTAACCCCTTGATGACCACTTCACTGTATGCCCTCCCCCCCGAAGATAAGGTCATTTGGGGGACAGGGTGGGGTTTCTTGCCACCATTCATGTTATAACCAACTAGTAGCTGAAACCCATGTGCCAATAGGGGCTAACATTTGTAAAGTCATGTAAAAATGCCGAAAATGGACAGTAGCAGATTGCAAACTCCCAGCACTGACGGAGCCTGGCGATGACCCATGGCTGGGGTTTTATGCTAAGTATGAGCAAAGGTGGGTGAACGTGTGTGTAGGGCTGGGAGAGTCGTGTTGATTTACGCGGGGGTTGTTTTGTCCAGGGAGATTGGTGTTGATTCGTGCGGGTGGTGAATGAGGGGTGCGTGCTGCCCTGAGGCGCACTGTGGGTTTGGGTTTAGTGTGTGCGCTGGGTGTTGTGTAGATTTGTGTCGAGAGGGTGTTATGCTAGGAGAGTTGTGTTGGCTTATGTGGGTGGCAGCTGGGCCAAGTAACCCGTACAACCAATGAGTTTGTTGCATGCAAATTATCAGCACATTAAGGGTGGTAATCCGATGAGTTTCCTCCGATAACACAATAGCCTAGGACTCATGGCATGGCCTAGATCCATGCCTTACTGCAGCTGTGTACCACACAGGTGTAATTCAGAAAGTCAGAATGGCTGTGAATTTACACACTGGCTGGCAACAAACCCTAAGAGCCTGTGACGGTTCAACCTGGTGGTATTCTAAACCCAAAAGAGTTCCCAACCACGCTTATAGCTACTTCCCTCTCGTCACACTGACAGACATTTTATGCTTCAGAGTGACACACAGAGCGAGAATCTTATTAGAGAGCTGGACTATCGCTTCTGAATGGGATGGAGCAGTTCCCCTAGGCCCAGTGGCGAATGCAGCCTGCATCTGTTAGGACTTAGGTTCGTACTGTACCTTTAAAAGGAGGCGTCTGCCTCTCAGCTGCTCCGTGGCATTCCGAGGCATGCGGCATGTTGCAGAGGAGACACGCTCTGGTTCTTTCTTGGGTGGCTGTTCTCGTCATCGAATACAAAGGTTTCTCCACCTGGGACCGTGCAGTTGCTCTCTGTGTAGGGAAGGACATGAGTGTGGGGCAGGTGGCCTACATGTGGCATGTTGTATCCAGACTAAACAGCCAAGTGGGAGCCACAGATTCTGAAGCGGCTTGGACCACGGCTCAGCCTTGCCCCTCCTTGTTGCAGAGCCGGGTTCAGCTGCACCCAGCGTCAGCGGAGGGGCTACCAAGGCCGAGCTGGGAAAACACATTCCCACCTTCCAGACTTGGGCTCAGACCTTGCTCTTGGTCTCACATATCTCAGGTACAGGGGCTGAAACAAACACAAGAGGCCAGGGGAGAACTCACAGCATAACCCCCCTTCCCCCCAGGTGCCATCTTCTGCTCACCATGTGGTCCAGAATCTTAACCCTTAAACTGCCCATTTCCCTGGAAGATCCTGGGAGACTGGAGTCTGCAGAAGTGGGTGGCCTAACATTCCTGTTTGAAATCGCGGGCGCCGAGAGAGCCCCAGCTAATGGGAAGAGAGAATCTGAACCCCCTGCTTCTAATACCTCCCGAGCCCCTGGGGCAGGGGCTGAACACCGGAGCAGATGCGGAATGCAGAATCTCTCTTCTCCAGACTGCTCCAAGCGGGCTGGGCCCGAAGAGGCTGGAGGCGGAAGCGTCCTCGCAGACAGAGCCACAGCGGTGGCATGGGCGGAGGTGGGGAAGTTTAATCCCATCCCCCGCTGGAGGTGGCTGCAGCTTATTACTGCGAGGTCTCCCCTCTGGAAGGGAGTAGCCGGGCATCAATAAGAAGAATATTGGTAATCGCAGACTCAGCAGAAAGGCCTCTGTCTCCACTCCCACCCAGCAAGAGGTTCCTTCTGCCAGTTCGCTGCTTGGCAGCACGTCTGCCTCTCCAACTCCCTGCGCTGGGAAGGCACGCGGGCTTTAGAGGAAAGAGATAGAGACATTCATAGAATCTCCAGGTTGGAAGGGACCTCAGGAGGTCATCTAGTCAGGGCCGGCTCTAGGATTTTTGCCGCCCAAAGCAAAAACAATTTTGGCCGCCCCCCCTCCGTTTTTTAATTACCCCGGCCCCGCCTCAACTCCGCCCCTTCCCTGCCTCTTCCCCCCAGGCTCTCAAGCCTAGGAGGGAGGGGGAGAAGCGGCGCCCACGCCGCGGCCGCTCGGGATCTCCCCCTCCCTCCCAGGTTTGAGAGCCTGGGAGGGAGGGGGAGACTCCGAGTGGCCGCGGCGCGGGCACCGCTTCTCCCCCTCCCTCCCAGGCTCACAAACCTGGGAGGGAGGGGGAGACTCCCAGTGGCAGCGGCGTGCGAAACGGCTGTTTTGCGCGCCGCGGCCACTCGGGATCTCCCCCTCCCTCCCAGGTTTGAGAGACTGGGAGGGAGGGGGAGACCCCAGCGGCCGCCGCGTGCGAAACAGCTGATTCGCGCGCTGCTGCTCCCCCTCCCTCCCAGGCTCTCGCCTGGGAGGGAGGGCGAGTAGCGGCACGCGAGCGGCAGCAGCAGCGGAGGTGAGCTAGGGCGGCCGGGGCACATTTTTAGGGGCGGCATTCTGGCGCCGGCCATGCCGCCCCTAAAAATGTGCCGCCCCAAGCACCAGCTTGTTTTGCTGGTGCCTAGAGCTGGCCCTGCATCTAGTCCAACCCCCTGCTCAAAGCAGGACCAATCTCCAGCTCAATCATCCCAGCCAGGGCTTTGTCAAGCCGGACCTTCCGTTACCATGGCCTCTCGCGGCAATTCAGAACCCACGGCTGGCCTGTGCCAGCTGACTTGGGCTGTTCAATTGCAGCTGGAGCCTGGGCTCTAGGACCTGCAAGGTGGGTGGGTCCCAGAGCTTGGGCTGCAGCCCCAGGCCGAAGGTCTACACAGCAGTTAAACAGTCCCTGCAGTCTGAGATAGCTGGCATGGGCCAGCGGGGGGGGGGGGGGGGGGCGTTAATTGCAGTGTAGACGTACCCTAAGATCTGGGGGCCTGCAGATCACCCAGCAGTCAGCCAGACCTTGGGGCTTCCCAGAGACTGTAACCCACGCAGAGGTGGGAGTGGACACCAGTAAGCATTGCATTGAGACTGCCTTGACTGGCAGGCAGGAGGTTGGTTAGTGCAGGGGACTGGGTGTCAGGACTCCTGGGTTCTATTCCTAGCTCCGGCACTGACCCCAGGGGACTTTGGGGATAGCATTGATTTACCACACTATGGAAGATGATATATGGAAAAGCAAAGGGTAATACACAGCCTGCATAGGGCAGACTGACCTCCATGCAGCATATTATCCCCTGTGCCTGCCTGACAATGCTTTCTGTCCCAAATCACCCCTTCCCTCACCCGCTCCTCCCCTCAGCCGGTTACCAACACCTCCCTCACTGCATGCAGGCTCCAGAAACAGCCAGGAGTGGGTAGAATAAGGCCAAATGGGACTGGATCCATCACCATTTCAGGGTCCCCAAGGCAGACTCGGTCTCTCTCTGATTTGAGGGCCACTTGCCCCACTGCCGAGCACATCAGAATGGTAGCATTTTGCACAGGTGTAAATAACACAAGATGCCAGGCAGGCCCTCCAAGTCCAGGACCTTCCTCCACAGCTAGGGCACAATCAGATGCGCATGCACCAGCATTTGCTGCTCTGCCTCCAACTCACGGCCGCCTCTGGATTGAGGGTACCTGAAAGGCAAGGACCCTGCCTTCAGTGGCTCGGCACGTGGCTTTGTCACTAGCTTTCTGGAATGGTGCTTTGGCAGCCACTAGAGCGGGACTGATCCTAGAGCCAGAGTACCAAGCTACAAGCCAGTCTCACGGCCTCCCTGGATTGAGCCCAGAGGGAGACCCAAAACACACCTGGACCCAGGGGGGCTACAGGGATATCTGCCTAAAGCCATAGGAGGGACGATAGAATGACTCACCTTCCTCCCTCTGTGCAAAGCCGTCATGCACACACGCAGACTCCAGCTGTAGGCACAGCCCTGCCACGGACTGCGGCCTCTCATGGTCACAAGTAAAACCGTGCCAGCGTCTGGCCAGCACCCAAAGTCCTAGCTGGCCCAAGCTCAGGCGCAAGGCAGCAGCAGCAGCAATTACAGGGCTGCAGCTGGGTGAATAGATTATGGGAGGTGAGGGGTTAAAGGAAGATAGACTAGGATGGGCCAATGACTGGGCTGAAGCATGGAGGGGAGTGATCACAGACACAGCTCAGCTCAGGTGGGAAGAGCATAGCTGATTTGACTCTGTTTGGGTCAGACGCAGAGTCTTGGTTTTCCCCTGTTCTCTCTAATGGGACACCCTCATGTGCCCCGTTTACTTTATACATCACTACTGTGAGGGGCTCCCCAGCAAAGCTCTGAGACTGCACCACACCCAGGAGTGCCGAGGCCTCTCCAGCCCCTGGAAAGCTGGCAGAGGTTCTCAGTGGGACTGGAGTGAGTGGGACTCAATGCACCTTCCCCTGATACTAGTCAAATAATCCACCGGCCGGTTGGCAAACAGAAGAACTGCGCGCATGCGTCAGCTCGCTCCTGAACATCCGCAGAATTAACGCCCAGCGCTAAGGACACTCAGCCCCGCCTGCGCTGGAGTTCTGTGCCCAGCTCATGTTCCTCTTCCCCTTGGCAGAAGGTTTCCTGGGTTGAGACTGGGGCGGGGTGGCCAGGTGACAGATGCAGTAACAGAACCTAAGTAGAATAGAACAGAATCAAGACAAGCCACACGGCAGTTCTTGGGCACTGAGGCAGAGCCCTTACTCACACAAGGCCCAGACCCCTCACAGCCTGTCTAAGAGGAGACCTCTTTCGACCAGTGAAATAGGTCTGACCCTACGCCCACTAACACCCCAGGTGGAGCCCACCTTGTCCCATTAAGCTACAGACAGCACCCAGGAAGCAGCTGTCTGGTTTGGTCTGTAGCTTTTAAAGAAGGAATTCAATCTATATTTTAATGAGATTTTATTTCTCCCCTGGTGGAGAGAAGCTGGCACCAAATTACCTTCACGGCTATTTTTGGAAAGCCACAGGAAGCCAGTTTAACTAACTGGGGCCTTCCTGAGACCCTGGCGTGTGGAACGGGTTTGCAATTTCATGGCCCGCTGTTTCGAGTTCGGATGTGTCGACCCTGCTGTGCCACACTCCTGCCAGCACATTGGCAGGGGCTATTGAAAAACCCACGACAGATCGAGAGATGATGACCAGAGCAGGTAGGGGGGTAGGAACCAGGAAGCCCCTGGGACTAGATTCCTGGCCCAGGGCTGTCCATATCCCACACTGCCAGCTTTCCAGCTTTCCAAAGGGGCTAGCTGGCCATAGATCTGTTACAAATATCCTGCCCATGTAATAGCACAAGCTTCAGCCAAGAGGCCCTAGGGGGTTGGTGCCTTCCCTACCGGGATCCTTGTTACTCCCCACCCCCCGGGGACACAGCAGGGAGCCGTTGGGCCCTGTGGGTTTGCAGCCAAGCCTGTCAGTGGTCTCAGCAGCTGTGAGAAGAGGGAAAATCCATCCCCGCACCCCGTCTGTCAGGACTCTGCTTCGCTTGCTAACCAGCCCCAGCCGGCCAGCCAGCACTAGCGCTGCCTCTCGCCCCCGGTCCTGTGTCGACCCCAGGTACTCACTTGTGGCCTGGCCTTAGCGGCTTGTGCCCCTTAGCAGAGGGGGTGGGCCGTTAGCACTGGGGGGGGGGCCGAGATACCTGCCTGATCCAGCTCTGCAAATAGTACTGGTGCTGCTCCCCGTCCCCCAGGTCACGCACAAGGAGAGAGACCCCCAGGGTGTGGATGGGGGGGAGCAGAGATGTCGGCTGTTCCAAGCAGGCTGGGCTCTGCCCGTGGCCGGCCAGTGGCTGAAAGGAGACATTTGCTGGTGGCCAATAACAAATGTTACAGGCTCCCAGGCTCAATCAGCAGCAAGAATTCTCCTTCGAGCCGGCGGTTAAACCCCTGTCAGTACGTTCCCTCACCCCCCAGGGCAGAGCCCAGTCCCCTGCCTGGCTGGGACAGGACTGTAAAACACAAGATTGATCCTAAGAGGGACTAAACCAGCAGGGCTCTCTGGACCTAGATTCCTATGGGGTGGGAAGGGGCTTGATCGCTTGGTGGCGCTGTCTCCTTCCGTTAATGGGTCTGCCCTCCCACTAGCCCCTGCCACTGTCCTCCACGCATGGGGCAGCCCCATTCCAGCCTCAGTTGTGTCCGGAACAGGAGTGAGAGCCCATGAGCCAAGCAGCTGCACTGAGAGAGCGAGCCAGGGGATAGGAGCATGTTTTTCTTAGGGTGGCAGGGTCCCGATCCTTTCCCCTCAGTGGTCGCGGCTATGGGCTGAAGGCTGATGTCGCATGAGGAGTGCAGCAATCGGAGGCAGGGGCTGGGTGGGGAGATGGAGAAAGCAGTCGAGTCAGACACCCCGGGAAAGACCAGCAGCATGACCCATACAGACTGGGAACGCATGGCGGACAGGACAAGACACACCTGCACCCTCAGCACTTCCAGCGGTGGAATGTCTCCTCGGCCCCTCACTGTTCCTTACTCTCCTCTCTCCGTGTCACCCAGCTCCCGGGGCTTATTGTGGAGCTGGGATTTTGACCCGGCCTGGTAGACAGGGCCAGCTCCAGGCACCAGCAAAGGAAGCTGGTGCTTGGGGCAGCCAATGGAAAGGGGCGGCATGTCCGGGTCTTCGGCAGCAATTCGGCGGCAGGTCCCTCAGTCCCTCTCGGAGCGAAGGACCCGCTGCCGAATTGCCGCCAAAGAATGAGGCGGCGTGGTAGAGCTGCCACCGAAGTGCCGCCAATCACGGCTTTATCTTTTTTTTTTCTTTTCTTTTCTTTTTTTCCGCTTCACCGCTTGGGGCGGCAGAAATGCTCGAGCCGGCCCTGCTGGTAGATGCTCAGTGCAAGTCACGAAGGGCTGGATGGCGACTTCCCCTTCCCATGGCTTGGGGTGCAGGGTTGTTTCCGTGGGGGTCTAACGTGCCCAGGCGGGCTGTGGTGCGGACGTTCTGCCACGAGGCCGCTCTGACCGGTTGCCCGTCGGTGCTGGGAGTGGAGACAGAGCAGAGCTGGCCAGAAGCCAATGAAAGCGAGGCCAGCCCTGTGTGGCTCAGAGCTACAGGGATAAGGACCAGCCCCGGAAGAACGGCTGATGAGCTATACATGGTACTGGCCTCCCTGCCTCCTGCCAGCCGACATCGCTGCCTGGCACTCAGTGAGAGCTGATGCCACCCGTTGACCCCAAATATTTACTGTGTAGGATGCTGGGACCACATGCCTGAGCAGGAAGGACTAAGAATATACCCAGCTCTGTGTCACAGATTTTTCCTCCAATGGGAATCCAACCCACGGGGTCCCAGCATCTGCTACCTTTGGGCAGAGGGGCAACACTGTTGTTGTTTGTATTATGGTAGCACCCAAAGACTTAAAGAGGAAAGGTTCTTGTGCAAGTATATTGTAGGGAATGTGTGTGCCTATGTATGTTACTGCCCTCTACTGGCTGGAATCAGAATTGTTCACCTATGCACCACAAGCCCTATACTGCTGAAAGTTAAGGGAGATTCTCTTCTAGCACACGTGCTGAGGCCAGTGCCTTTGGAGCATGGGATTAGAGTTCTCTTCTATCTGTTGCTATGCTGAGTGGCTGTGGCCTGTACCATGGGGTCTGCTAGGAAGCTGCTAGGTCGCCATCCAATGTTTTTCCATGTGCTTCATCCCCAATACCTGTAAAAATGAGTCTGGACACTTACAAAGCTTTGCTGCACTAGCTCTATTTCTAGCCCAGGTGCCTTTTGGCCTCTTAGGGTACGTCCACATGGGGATAAAAAAACCACAGCTGGCCTGGGTCAGCTGATTTGGGCTTGCGGGACTTGGGCTCCAGGGATTGCTGTGTAGACGTTCGGGCTGTCTACACAGCAGTTTTTAGCCCTGCAGCCCAAGCCCCACGAACTTCAGTGAGCTGGCCCAGGCCAGCTGTGGCCAGGCCAGGGGGCTCTTAGCCCCATGTAGACACGCTTAGAGTTTCCTGTGGTCATTGTCACACTCTCGCCTCTCAAGAAGTCATGCGAGAGCTGTAAAAGCAGAGAGGCAGAGGAAGGAAGAGCTTTGAACATTGCAGTCACGTGGCCCTCGAAAGATAGCACAGCAGTGGCTGGATTTTATGTTTGTTTTTTTCATTCTAAGCTTTGGCCATAATGCTCAGATTAATTTAGTTTAATTTATTGGTGTTGCTTGCTTTGGACACAGTACTTCAGCCTAATGTTCCATAATTATTTTAGTAATCCCAGGCCTAAAATTAACTGCAGACAAAGGTGTTTTTTTTTTAAAAAAAGGATCACGAAAGAGCTGTTTTTATGAAAAATTAGGACTAGAGACTTTTTTTTTTCTTTCCAGCAACATCCCAGCATCTGGGAAAGCAGCTTAGTGCATTAGGCGGCATGATAATTGATTGCATTCATAAGTAAATAAACCAGGATCATTTAAAACCAGGGTCTGGAGAGAGGAAAATTCTCCTGGCTGCAGTGGTTTTACCAGTTCCTGAGGGGGGCATTGTGACTACAGGATAGTGAAACCATGGCTGTCAGGAGGATTCACGCAACGGACCTTGTGTCCCTGGAAAGGATCCGAGTCAGTGGGAACAAGTCCAGGTAAAATAAAGTCCTTAACCCAATCTCTTACCTGGGTCACTACTAGCAGATTAGTTGCTAAAACAGTGAAGCGTGTAGGCTGGGCTGTGTACAGCTCGCTGGGGATTTGAACACCTGCTTCCTATTAAAATGAATGGGAATTGGGCATTTCAATGAGATAACAGCAGCCCCCAGGTCTGATCTAGTGTTTTCCCACCCACCCTGCTCAAGGCACACTTCAAAGGAGGTCTGGATCATCTCCCCATTTTACAGGTAGGGAAAACAGAGGCGCCGAGGGGTAAGTGACTCAGCCCCGGGCTCAGCGTCAATGTGCTGTTCCAGCTAGCAGGGCCCTTGTGCGCCTGGGCACTTTGGTTTGCACGAAGCCTGTTCTATCACAGGTGCTAATATGGGTCCCAGTCCCCACAGGAGCTGAACGCCATCTCTCCCAACACCCCCGTGAAGCAGGGAAGTGTCATTAGCCCCATTTACTGAGGCCTAGACCCCTCACTTCTATTGATTTCAACGTCCATTAAAACTAGTGGAAGTTAGGAACCTTGTGACCTTTGAGGATCCGGGCCAGAGAGCCAAAGGGGCAGATTGTTAAAGTTATTTAGGCACCAAGAGATACAGATAGGCACCTAGTGGGATTTGCAAAGGTGCCTGGGCTCCTAACTCCCATTGCGGGGGTTAGGCAGGTGTCTGGCTTAGGCACTTTTGAAAATACTACTAGGCACTTAAATACTGTGAAAGGTCTGCCATGAAGTGACATGCCCAAGGTCACAGAGGCAGCCTGTGGCAGACCAAAGAACTGAACGTGGGTCTCCTCAGTCCCTCACTAGCAATCCAACCCCCAGGCTACCCTTCTGCAAACACCCCCCGCCACGCCCACACAGCCATTCGCTACTGTGGTGACCATTCCCTTCCAGAAACAGGTTTTCTTCTCCTTGTCTAATCGCTCAGTGGCCCTGGAGCTGCTGGAGGGTCCCGGAGCAGAACCTGGGATCCTGAATGCTTGTTATCCACAGCACAAGTACTGCATGGGATAGTGGCAAGGCCAGCTTTGCCCATGCTGGCCCCGGCCTGGCTTGCCCCCAGGAGGACGAGGGGAGGTCAGTCTGCGTGGCCCATCTTGTCTTGAGCCACTGTACTGAGTGTGCCAAGGAGTGGGGGGCAGTGGGGGTCTTTGTGATAGGGCATCGCCTTGGACCTCTTGCGGTTGCCATGGCTGTAACATTCCAAGCCAGGCTACCAGATTTACCCTGCGAGGTGCAGTTCAGAGACTGCACATGGCGGCACATCCTGCCACTTGAGTCACCTCCTTGCCCAGCACTCAGCCAGCCCCGAGCTCTCACCCCCCCCCCCCACCGCCCCGGTGCTCTTGCCTCGCTAGGGGCGAGTTGATAAGAGGCATCAACTCAATTCCTTCTGATATGCTCTCTCCCGCCTGCCCCCAGCCCCTTTCTTGTAATCCTCCTTTTGCAGGGGCTCTCCATGGTGAGGGGGATGGAGCCACAGGCAGCGCGGCCGCCTGCTGTGCTTAGCCCTATCTGTCGGGTGATGGAAGGAGACTGGGCAGCCTCCTGGACTTGCGTGGAGCAGCTCTTACTTGTCCTCTGTTTTCTGGTCGCTGCACCCAATTAACGTCATGTCAGGGAGCAGCAGATACTAGCACATTCCCACGAGGTGCCTTTGCAGGGAAAGGAGAGCAAAGCCCGGGATTCTGACGCAGGGAAGAGTTGGTGCCCTGAGTCCCAACTGGAGCAGGGAGGCAGATGGGTGTAAATGCGGGAGTGTGTTGGGGGGCTACTTCTCCATTCTCCTGCAGCTGGTGTCGTCACTTACACCAGTGCAAAGTCAGCCTGCTCGTGTTTTACACTCACTTTGCTTGGGGTACACAAAGGCGCGGCGCAGGGCAGTGGAGAATCCAGCCCAGGGAATTCTTTGCAAAACAATGAATACAAAGTGCAAGAGGAAAGTGAGAGGATGTGATGCATGGCTAGAAAAGGTTAAACATCCTGCAAAATAAATAACCCTCCTAAGGCATGTGGGGAGATAATGTTTGTGGTTTTGTGTATTTACATATGTATGAGTACGGTCAACCAATGTAATCAACAGTCTCTGTCTATGTTGTATTCTGATCATTCAGAGGTCAAAAGAACATCCTAGCATTTAAACGAATTGTAAACACGGGATATGGTATTCATCTCTCTTTGAAATGTACTGTGAATGGTGGAGGAACAGGCAAATTGCCGTACGTTAATTCGTATAGCTACGTACCAGTGATGGACCTCCTTCTAAGTCATTCTAATTACCCTTTGTTCCCTGAGGAAATCCCAACTTGTCAAAAGACATGAAATTGTATAAAAGATCTTTAGGTCCTGAGTCTGTCATCTCAGATCTGCTTAGGCTTCATCAGGGGAAGTTTGAGTCGCAAGACTGAGGTCCCAGTTATGCTGATACGCCCTGAATATGAGATTTGGACATTGGACTATAACCTATGAGCTATTTCTGAAATAACTCTTTGCAACTACAAAGCTCACCATATCTACTATGAATGTGGACCTCAATGAATTGAACTCTATGTCTGTATGTACATTGATCTTTTAACCATAGTCTCTTTCTTTTGTTTTTTAATAAATTTTAGTTTAGTTAATAAGAATTGGCTGTAACGTGTATTTGGGTCAGATCGGAAACATTCATTAACCTGGGAGGTGATGTGTCCGATCCTTTGGGATTGGTAGAACCTTTTCTTTTATAGGATGAAATAAGATTTACAGAAATTCTCATCATATTTGATGTGGGTACCTGGATGGAGGCCTGAGGCTGGATCACTTTACGGGAACTGTGTTGTTTGGACGTCTGAGTAACCAGTAAGGTAATAAAGGAGCTGTTTTATGCTGGCTTGGTAAATCTAAGGATTGGAATATCCACCAGCTTTATGGGATTGGCTGCCCCATTCTTTGCAGTTCGCCCTAATTGAGTGACCACAGTTGGCTCCCCACTAGGACCCTGGTCACAGAGGAACAAAATGCTGGCTGGAGCCCAGAATGCATATTGCAAACTTCCGCTGTGCCAATGCACCTCTCTCCTCAGCTGTAGCCTGCTTACTGTTCCAAGCCTGCCTTTCTTCCCCGTCAGCTCTACCAATGCATCTCACTGCACCCCATGCTATTCCAACCTTACCACCATCGACTGTCTCAGTGCTGTCTGACACCTCAAAGCCACCTACTGTCTTGAAGCTGCCTCGGTGCTGCATCTTCAGAAAGGGATCCGTGATAGGGACCCGCATCAGAATCCTTACTGCCAGAAAGGAACTCACAGCAATAAAACAGGAGCGCTTTTCTCTCTCCTCTAGCTTGCTCCAGGCTCCCTTACACAATTGTGCTTGACTGTGAGCTTGGTCAGGATGACCTCCCTGCCCCAGGCACATTTGGTGCAGTTCCCTTGTCCTTTCATTTCCCACCAGGGATAACAGAATTTTACTGCTCCCCAACTCAAAACCTAACAGTATTTTAACCAAAATGACCCAAACTGTCACATACCTGAAATGTAAATGAGGCCTGGCCCGTTCAGTCACTTCCCCATGTTCACCAACAGATGCCAGCAGAGAGCTCCCCTCCCCTATGCAGCCCCTGTCCATCTGGAGTTCTCCAGCAGCTCTGGGCTGCTCTTCTTCCTAATCACCAACAGGTGTCAATAGTGAGCTCCCTGGGGCTTCAGGGCTTACATTTATACTGGTATTGTGACATAGGTAACCGAAAAGAGATGGGGGGAAGGGTGGCATTCTGGGTTCTTTTTGGGTTGTGTTCCTTTAAATGCAGGGGATATTCCCCACCTGCTGCATTTGTGTTTCCATTGGGGTGCAGAATGTTACAGAATGAGACATTCTCTGTCGCGCACACACACACACACCCACCCCATGGACTTGATATTCGTTCTTTCTTTGTTGTTCATAGCTGGCGAAGGTTGTGTAGCTGTGTGTGATATTTTATGACAGTTAGTTAATGGACTGATTTGCATATTTGCAAATTATTTGCATCTAGCCATAAACTTCATCATAAAGAAACCTCCCAAGTGCCCCCTTGTGCCCCAGGATGCATAGGCGCTGATTCCGTGGGTGCTTCCCAGGCTTGGGAGGTGGGGCTGCAGCATGGTCCCCTCCCCTTCTTCCCAGGCCAGGTGTTGCATGGAGGGAAGGAAAAGGGGAGCAAAAAGAAGCCACCTCAGTGTTCACATCACAGGGGAGGATGGAGCAGAGCCCCGCCGAGCAGCTGGGCCCTTTCTTCTCCCCCCTCCTTTCCTCTCCCGCAAAAATGGTGCCAGCTCCTGACGGGAGGGGAGAGAGCCCTGCCGGCTTCTGGCAGCAGCTGTGATTGGCAGCTGTTCCCTAGGGGGTGGGCAAGCCAGTGGGGAAAGCAGCCAATCAGAGCGGGTTGTCCCCCTGGCGGTACTAAAACTGTGCCCCCTCAACAACTCAACTGGCAGGAGGTTGGAGGTTGTATTCCCCAGCTCGGTGACCTGGCACACGGTCAGCCCTGTGATGTATGTTCCGCGCCAGGTCTGGTTGTTTTCCAGTCCCCTTCCTGGTCACCAGATTCTTCACAGACACAAAAAGCAATAATGGATTTCCCAGTCTCAGTGACTATTGCTTCAGGTTATGGGAACTGGGGGGGGGACACCCCCAAAGGGAACAAATACCAAGGGTGAAATCCTGGCCTTATTGGTGTTAATGGCCAAACTCCCCGTCACTTTGCTGGGCCCAAAGATTTCAAGTTGGAGAGAGAGTGAAATGTTCTTCCTGGCAGCCTCCTCCCCACTCCGGCACAAACCGTCCCCTCTGGAAAACAATGGGCCTCAGGGTGTGCAGAGCGTCACGTTTCCCGAGGTTGCTGTAGTAATTCCCTGGCAGAACAACACACACACACACACACACACACACCTTTTTTCCAGGGCCTGGTGTTTGACTGAGGCTTGTTGTGATCTAAATACAGGTTAATGTAAACAACACCCAAGTATCAGGGGCTAGGAGCCACCAAGTCTCCTCGCCGGACACCCTGGCCCGTGAGCCTTCTCCACACTCCGGCTTTGGCGCATCTCA
The DNA here is from genome assembly GCF_028017835.1 of Emys orbicularis. Classification (NCBI taxonomy): domain Eukaryota; kingdom Metazoa; phylum Chordata; order Testudines; family Emydidae; genus Emys; species Emys orbicularis. Next base: position 8,999,544 of record NC_088707.1, on the reverse strand, counting down.
AACACGGCAACAGCCACCTGTGGTTTGTGTCCACCCCTGATGTCCCGTGGATTCAGGAGCACGGCTATGAGCAGGGAGGGAGTACGCCCTAGGCACACCGAGACACAAACCCCATCGTCCTGCCCCAGGACTCGCCCCTCTCCCCTCCCACTGAGGCTGTGGATGTGTCAGCCCACCCTCCTTCGGGGCAGGTACCATCGGGTACACTATGTTTGTACTGCACCTGTCGCATGGAGCCACACTGTGCTTAACTGGCTCTTAGGCGCTACCGTAATAAACATGATAATGACCAACTGGGTAATATTTAAAAACCGGACACTCCAGCAGGAGTGCCAGAACCTCCCCTGCCCCGCCTCTTCCACCGAGGCCCCACCCCTGCTATTCCCCCAAAGGCCTGCCTCTGCCCCGCCTCTTCCCCCCTCCCCTCATCGCTCACTGCTTTTCTCCTCCCACTCCCTATTCCCACCTGGGTCAGGAGGGACTCACCTGCAGAGCTGGAGCTGGGATCTTCAGCCGTCCAACACAGGTAGGAGGCTGGTAGGGTTAGTGACCCTGTGCCTCCATGCCTCCCCCGCCCGCAGTAACTGGACATTGGGTGTCCAGATCTCTCCAGTCCCCTTTTTGACTGGACTTTCTGGTTGAAACAGGGCACCTGGCCACCCTAGATGATGATGATGATGAACAGCTCAGAGGCCAGGCATGATCTGGGCCTAGACTGTTTGTGTATTTCAAGAGAAGGTCTCGGAATGAGTTTGTGTGTGAGAGAGAAAGAGAGAGAGGGAGGGTATATGTGTGTGTGAGGATGTGTGTGTTATTCCTTTATGTTTTCCATTATGTTTGGGAGTGAGAGATCTTATCCCTCTTCCCAGGTGGCCAGGCTAAATTGGCTGCACCAGGGATGCCTTTTTATATTAATCAAAAGCAAAATAATAATAATAATGGAGTGAAATAACGTATTCCTGCTCCACCACAGCACATCAGCAAGCTGCAAAATGCCGCCTGACCCAGTCAATGGCTACAATAGCCAGCAAATGTGCCACAAGCTGTGCTGACTGCGTGTGAAATCTGTGCGTGTGAGCTGAGTTTAGGTCTGCGTGGTCATGTGTCAGTGGAGGGGCTGGAGTGTGAAGTTGCGTGTGTCGCACATCTGTGTGTGTAGATGTGTGTCTATATGCATACAGGTGAAGCTGTGTGTGGGTGTGTACTTACACATCTGTGTAAATCTCTGTGGGTGTCTGCATGTGGATCTCTTTGCACGTGTGCGAAGCTCTGCGTGTGCCATGCGACCGCGTGTGTGGAGTGTAAGCACGCCTGAGTGCGGGTGCACAGACTGACCTCGGAGCTCCCTCGCTCTGTCTTGCTTGCTGGCTCGCTCACACTCTCCAAGGGGCGGCTTAGCATCCGTCTCCGTGGCAACACATTTTTCACATCCTTTAATACCTCCAGCCCCACTTGTCTGTTTTGCCTGGAGTTCCAATTAAGCAGAACACAGGCGGCCTCGGCCCTGCTGCTCCGGCTGGTGTGGGAGATGACACGCTTAGCCCGGAGGGGAGTGGGTGCTCGCCCCATCCACAGCCCCCTCTGGATAAACTGCTCTGAACAGGTCCTTGCAAGGAACTGTCTGTGCAGCTACTGAGCCTGCCATTAGGGGGAGCCCATGTATGTTCTTTAACCTGATATTGAAGGGAGCGGTGTCTAGTGGTTAGAGTGTGGCACTAGGGGTCAGGACTCCTAGATTCTATTTCTGCCTCTGCAACCGACTCACCACGTGACCCGTGGCAACTCCCTTCCCCTGGCTGTGCTCACCTGCTCGTTTAGCATAATGGGGGACACTGAGGGTATAAATACCCTTAAAAATCTGGCCTTTCACTGGCATCACCTGTGCCTTTATCTCAATAGGTCTTGATCTGATGTTCCCTGTAATATGAAGCAGCTTCTTTGTGTCCTTTTGCAGTAGCAGTTCAATGCCTCTCTTACAGGGAAGGGATTAATTCAGTGATCCAACAGATCTGGACCATCTCTCACCCCAGCATCCTAAATCAATCACCATTACATCCAAACATGCCTAGCGGTCATCCTGGGAATTCTCTTTCATTAGAGCCCGACGTTTCTTTAGTGGAACAGGCTTTTTTTAGGTCATGAAATGAGAAGTCCAGAGAACGCTGCAATTTATCTCGGATAGCTTAGTGGGAAGCAGAGATCAAAGGCACTGAGATGGCCCCTATTATCACAGCATCTGACAGTCTTTAATGCATTTATCTTCATGATACGGGCAAGCGAAGTTCGACTGTCTCCGTTTTGTGGGTGGAGAACTGATTCACGGAAGCGAAGGGTATGTCTGCACAGAGGGGAGGTGTAATTCCCAGGGCGGGCAGACACCTAGAAATAGCAGTACGGCGGGGGCTCAGGCTAGCTGCCCAAGTACAATCCCACCTCGACCTCCGGATCTGTACTCGGCCAGCCAGCTAGAGCTGGCGTGGCCACATGGCTGTTTTTAGGTGTTAGAGCAAGGCGAGCTAGCGTAGATATGTTTACCCACACTGGGGCTTAACCTTCCAGCTGCTGTGTAGCTATGCCCGGAGCATCTGTCTACACTGTACAGGAAGCTCAGGCTCTGACTCAGGTGTGATCCCAAGGCCCCCTTCCAGCCACACACAAATCAGTCTGATTCAGGTTAGCAAGCACCCAGGTCCTAGGACCCTGCTAGTGGGGTGGGTCAGAGTTCGAGTCCCGCCGTGGCTCGTGTCCACCCCAGGATATTTTGCAGTGTGGACACAGGTCAAGCTGCAGACTTGAGTCAGAAGGTCTGCGTGGTGCAGTTACAGGCACAGCTGTGAAACTCGGGTCCGGCAGTTGTCAAGCCAGGTTTACAATGCAGTGTGGAAGCTTAAGTACAGGCTTGGAACCAGGCCTGGGCTTATAATGCAGTGTAGATGCACCTTAAGGGACTTACTATGGGAAGCCTATAACAGAAGAGGGAATTGAACTAGGCTCTCCTAAGTCCCTGCCTCACGTCCTAACCACTGGACCATCCTTTGCTCTCTGGTAGAGCTCAGATACCACCAGCCCTTCACACACGTAATCTTGCATGACATTGCCCCAGGTCTTGGAATTATTGAGGAGCTGAACATCAGATACAGCCCGCCCAGTCACGTGACTGTTTTCGGCCAGTCACAAGCCAGGATTGTCTTCTATTGAGGAGTAAATCATTAGTGTCTGCAAAGCGCTTTGAGAATCTCAGATGGAAGGTGAGAGGCAGCTGGGTTGCCAAGTCTTCAGGATTGTCCTGGAGTCTCCAGGAATTAAAGATTAATATTTAATTAAAGATTATGTCATGTGATGAAACCTCCAGGAATACGTCCAACCTAAATTGGCAACCAGGTCGACTTGGGAGCAGTGGAATTCCAGAACAGAGTCTCACCTTCTTCTCTCCTTGGGATACATTCAGCACGGGCATAAGAACCAGCCAACCTATTATAATCTCCTGGCTTGGCGTGAATGAATAAGTAATTCCTGATTTCCCAACTGGCGACAGAGCATAGAAGTGCAGCTCCCTTCAGCTCACGGGCTACTGCTGCTTGCTTAGAACTCGTCAGACAGCACTTCAAGCCCTAGTATCCCAGCTGTGTAAATGATTTGTATCTAGTCTGTTGTCTGCCCCATGTGGATTCATTATACTTGGATGTGTGTCACATTCTGCCTGGCTTTACTTTTCCATGCTGCATAAATAGACATTTTAAGAGAGCAACAAGCAATAAAAATAAGCGTAGAGGCCTTCAGTATCGGTCTGAGCATTAAGACCAGCGATAGGCAAACCTCAGACTGTTCAGGGGGTTGGATAAATATCTGCATCCTTGTAAGTTTCTCCAAATGTATCTCTGATGTCTTAAGAACACAAGAACGGCCAGACCGGGTCAGACCAAAGGTCCATCTAGCCCAGTATCCTGTCTTCCGACAGTGGCCCATGCCAGGTACTTCAGAGGGAATGAACAGAACAGGGAAACATCAAGTGATCCATCCCCTGTCGCCCATTCCCAGCTTCTGGCAAACAGGGGCTAGGAAAACTTCAGAGCATGGTTTTGCATCCCTGCCCATCCTGGCTAATAGTCACTGATGGACCTATCCTCCTGTTTTAGTTGGGCTGGACACCTAACGAGAACTAGCTTCCTCCAGAGATTTCGCCTGCTTCTTGTTTCTGGCTAGGGTGGGAACGCAACATTTTTTCATGGCATTTCGGTGTGTCTCTTTCTGATCCCAGCTGGAGCTGTGAAAAGCAGAGTGGTCCCCACCCCCGAAATCTCCACGCTGACTGGTGCCTTGCTAGCAGAGAGACAATTGCGGCTCAGATTGTCTTTTCACCCCTGGAAGAGGCTCTGTCACTTCATTGGCAATGCATTGTGGGAAAGCTATTGTTGTATTGAATGAGAGAGGGCTTTGGGCCCAGATCCTCACAAGGGTTTAGGTGTCTAACTCCCATTGATTTCTCCAGGGGCTATACTGGGCTCTCAGCCCACAAGAAATTTAACCATCCATGGATGTATTCAGACCGCGCTCATCTGGAATATCATCACGGGGGTCCATGGAATTACTCTGTGTTTATCCCAGTGTAGCTGAGAACGGAAGCTGAATTCAGGCCTGTCCTTCCGTCTTTCCGCAGCATGACATGGATGGAAACAATGATTTGTGTGGCTCATCAATCAGCTGGCCCTTCTCAAGTCGGCTTTCAAGGCCCCAAGGTTTCCTAAGTGAATTCTTCTTCCATAACACTCCCAAGCTCTCCCAAATCCTACCTCATTAATTACAGCTTCCAAAGGCGTCTCCTGCGTCTCCCACCATTGAACCCATTTGGGAACAGAATTTCTCTGAGAACTTCCGCTTTCCCAACTGTTTATAGTGTCCCAGCTGGGATTTCGGAGCCTGCTTTCAGTGTTGCAATCTGCTGGGCATGGCAGGGTCTCGGAGCTTGATTCCTAATAGCAAATCTACAAACTCCCTAGACCCAGACAGTGACTCATGAAGCTCCCTTCCCTTTCTGCCTTCTGCCTCCACTGATACCACAGTCATGCCTGTGGCTCCGGAGGAAAGGGTTTTGCATCCTTCCTTAAGATCTTAATGAAACTCATACATTTCTTGAGCATATTTCAGGTCCCATGATCTCCAAATATATGGCTGCAACCACTGCTGCAATGCAGCTGCCTCTGGGATAGAACCTGGCCACTTTTTAACAGCGCACAGCAACCCTTCAAAACAGTTTAGGAGTGGCAGTGTAGAATATCCCCCCCCCCCCCCAGCTGAAACTGCAGGGGGAGTTCAGCGAGGCAGAGTATAACTGCCTGGGATAGAATTTGGCTAGGATACCACAGTTAACACCTCCACTCTCAGGAACGGCTTCACCGGAACTTTATTGCCCACAAATGGTCTGGACTTCAGTTGCGAGTCTCACGCCAAAGGTGGCATCTCCGGAAGCACAGCATTGACATGGGTTTTGGACTGACTCATCCGAAGAAGTGGGTTGTAGCCCACGAAAGCTTATGCTCTAATAAATTTGTTAGTCTCTAAGGTGCCACAAGTACTCCTGTTCTTTTTGCGGATACAGACTAACACGGCTGCTACTCTGAAATCTGAAGGAAGAGCGCCCCCTACTGAACTGCCGGCTCTGCTTTCTGCTGCCATCTCCTCTAGCACCATCCTGGGGCTGGGACAACACCTTCAGCCCCACCAAAACACGGGAGCACTTTGCATGACTATGTCACCTCCGCCAGCCAGCCTAGCAGCAGCACCCACAGGTCTGAAGGGAGCCACAGGCAGTGAGGAGAAGTTGATCAGATGTGACAGCCTTCCAGGCAAGATTCCCCTTGGTCCTGATTTAACTGAATGGACCAGCTGTGTGAGGCCTGGTAGAGCAGGACTTCAGAGCTGCCCCAGAGATCTGCCTGGTTCTTTCCCCAGGAGTGCCAGCAATGTCAAGAGCATGGCTAAGTACTAATGCCATCCAGAGGCTGCAGCGGGAGCTGCACTAAACTTCTTTAGCACCGGTTATTCGAGGAGTTCAAGGCACTTTACAAACGTTACCCCGTGTCATTCACAATAATCCCCATGAGGCAGGGAAAAGACAGTCCCCATTTCACAGAGGCCCAGCGTGGTTCAGTGTCTGGTCTCAGCCAAGGTCCCTCTCTCCGATTCTAACTACAACGGCACACTCTCTCCCAAGCCAAGTCCTCGGTTATAGATAAACAATAACCCCCTGCTGATTGACAAGGTAAGCACAAGTCCCTGTGCAAGCTGAAGACCTAACTCTAGGGATGTGATGCTACAGAGGGGCCTGGTGGATTCTCCATCACTTGCAGTCTTTAGGTCCAAGAGCTTAAAGAGAAGTTATGGGCTTGGTGCAGGGAGCAGTGGGTGACGTTCTCTGGCCTACGCTATGCAGGAGGTGACCTCTGTCACATGGGAGCAAGCAGCAGGAGGTTTGTCACGGGTGGCATCGTAGAGGAGGTTAGGGTGACCAAATGTCCTGATTTTATTGGGACAGTCCCGATTTTTGGGTCTTTTTCTAATATAGGCTCCTATTACCCCCACCCCCTGTCCCGATTTTTCACATTTGCTGTCTGGTCACCCTAGAGGAGGTCTCGGCGGCTCTGCATGCTGCCTACTAGACTGCCCGAGACTGAGGCAACTGATCAGATTTGATTGATTAAGGCTTCCAACTTGCACTGAAAATCTGTGGGCGGTAGGCGCCTAACTCCCTCCGCAAATCACAGCCCTCCCCTTTGCTTAGTGCCCCATCAACCACGGAGGGCCACTATCCTGGGAGCGGCTTGCATCATTCCTTCCTAGTGTTACTTACCCACACAGAGAGCTCAGTCTGCCATTGAAGGTCTTTTAACAGCTCTGTGGATACCCATGTAACGCTACGCAGCCTGCCTGGGTGTGATCCACAGGGGGAACTGGGAGCCCTGTTCAGGGAAAGCTATTTAATCAAGAGGAAGTAGCAAGTCCAGGTCAGGTTAACCCTTTAATAGCCAGCTTGGGGGAGCAAGCTAGAACTGATAATTCTGTTAGCCCAGTTGGCAGTCAACAGATGATCAGCTAAAAGTTAGGGCCTGAGCACAGAGTTTGGGAGACCTGGGTTCGGTTCCTGCTGTCACTGATTGCTTGTGTGGCCTCAGGCAAGTCATTTAATCTCTCTATACATCAGTCTTCCTCTGTCAAATGGGAATAACTGCGCTGCCCTTCTTTACAGGGGATAATTATTTTCAAGTTTGTGAGGCACTTGGATATCCTGGCAATAGGAGCCCTCTAAGTACCTAAGATTGCTAGAGCCGCACTGCCGCACGTTTCAAACAGTTGACTCAGTGTCGTTTTTCTTTGTCATTGTGAATTCTCTGTACAGGGCAATAATCTGCTAATCTGCCCCCAGAACTGACCCCCTCTCCCACTCCATTAGCAGAGATCTCAGACCTAAGGAATGGAGTCAGATTCCACATGCCTGACACTTCCCAGTGTCCGGGAAACACAGGCCAGTGTATTTACTAGCCTGCCAGGAATTACAGGCATCCCAGCGCGGAGCCAGTTCTTCGCAGGATGGAAAGGATCCTGTGATGAGATGTATTTGCTCTTTTCATTGTTTATTCTTCTACTAACTCACTAATGTGCAAAATTCACTCATTTGTAACTACCTTCTGTTCTTCTGTTCTCCATGCAGCCCCTCACTGCAGTCTGTAGGACTGGACGGGTGTTGCTGGGAGGCAGGAGGGGGTCCCTATTGTGTTATGGGCTGATTCTGTCTCCAGCCCTGGCCCCCGTATGCTGCTGGGCAGGGAACAGGAGCTGGAGCTGTGCGGCAGGGGGCTAGGAAAGAATCATTCAGTAAGCACAGCACACAGCCACCAGTTGTGCCCCTACACAGCAACGCTGGACCCAGGGGCCATTTGGGGGGATGTCAGGGTCAGGTGGGGTTGTGTCGGAGTGGGAGAGGTCATCTCCTTAGTGTATGCGGCTTCAGAGATTCTGGAATGCAGAGAAACCCAGAGGCAGCACTTGGGAGGCTGCAGTAAATTAGAACACCCTTGGGGCTGCTCTAATTTACAGCAGGTGCTATTCTGCCCCTAGAGCAGCTCTGAATTCGGAGGCTTCACCTTTGAGCCCCTCCCTCAGCCACCTTTGCCCCACTCCTCCTTCCAACCAGACTGTATGTTCCGTCCTGGGCCTCCAGGAGGCGCAGCCCTGAATCTCAGCCTGGGGCTGGGAAACATTTCCCTTTGGATCAAAGGGGCTGTGGGGCTCATCTTCCAAGGGGTCAATCACCCCACATCTCCAGCCGATGCCGATGGGCGCTGAGGGTGCTCAGTGGTGTCGGAATGCCAGGCACTATTCCAGTACATCGAAGGGAAGAGAATGGATTTATGACAGCTGTCCTTGCAGGAGAAGGACTCGGGGCTGTGTTTGGGGCCGGGGTCTCCTGTCTAATTCAGTTACAAGATTTAGACCATCCTCATGTTGCTAAAGGGGGTGGGGGGGGTTTCACAGCGTGCCTGCTCAGGACTCAGTTGTGCCTGATGAGCACCAGCCCATGTTGCAGGTGGCAGAAGGGATTGGGTTTCAGGAGGCGCACGCCCCTCCTTGAGAACCCAGGCAAGTCTGCTGTGCCATCCCTAAGGAGGGCACCTCCTGCTGCCCTTGCATGTCTAGTCAGTGCGGATGGCCAAGCAGTGGTGAGCCAAGGCCCTGCCTCCTCTGAGGTGGTTTGTGCCCCCTGGGGTGCTAGGAGAGCACAACCGCTGTGCTCAGGGGCACCCCAAGGCTGGGTCAGCGTCCCAGTGAGGGAGGAGAGCAGGCTGCACCATGGTGCATCTTGTCCCTTCTCCCCCTGCACCCTGGGGAGTGTGCTGCTCGAGCTCCCATTGGAGCAGCGCGGCTCCATCCCACCCCCTCCCCATAGCTACACCCCCTAGGGCGAGCGGTTGTCTGCAGATCAGGCCCCACGGGCTGGGTTTTTGGATCCCTGCAGCCTGCAGGCTGGTGCCTGCACAAGAGCCACACAGAATTTCAGCAAGAACATCTGGGCGCAGCCCTTTGAAGGCAGGCTGTGGGGTTTTGCTGCTCTCAGCAAGGCCGCTGAGAGCACAGATCCCCTGCACATAGAGCAGCTGAGAATTAACCAGCTTTAAGGAGGAGGGAGAAAACTTGTTCACCTTAGCCTCTGAGGATAGAACACGAAGCAATGGGCTTAAATTGCAGCAGAGGTCTAGGTTGGACATTAGGAAAAAGTTCCTAACTGTCAGGGTGGTTAAACACTGGAATAAATTGCCTAGGGAGGTTGTGGAATCTCCATCTCTGGAGATATTTAAGAGTAGGTTAGATAAATGTCTATCAGGGATGGTCTAGACAGTATTTGGTCCTGCCATGCGGGCAGGGGACTGGACTCGATGACCTCTCGAGGTCCCTTCCAGTCCTAGAATCTATGAATCTATGAATAAACCCACAATTAGTCTGACTTTTACTTGTATTGCAGAAGTGTCTAGCAGCCCCTGTCCTGGAGCAGGACCCCATTGTGCAAGGCGCTGTACAAACAGCACAGACAGTCCCCGCCCCAAGGAGCTGACAACCTAAATATCCAAGGATTGTTGTTTTCACAGGACATCTTCCAATCAGATGATGTTTCTTACGGGTGTGGGGGAGAGGTGTCTTTTAACTAGATGCTCTATTACGGAGTCCTCCCTAACCGGATGGTTTATTTCGCAGGGGGACCCAGGGACATGGGATTCTCTTTACAAAGATCCTTCTATCCAGAAGGTTTTCTTTGCAGGAGCCCTTAATAGTAATTCTCAGTCCTCGTGCTTTTCTTCCCTAGATCTTTACAAAGGCAGGTCAGCATTATGACCTCCATTTGTCATATGGGGAAACTGAGGCAGGGAACAGGGAAGTGGGCTGCTCAGGGTCACTGGGTGAAACAGTGGCAGAGCCAGGAATAAAATCCATGTCTCCTGGCTCCCAGCCCTGTGCTCCGACAGGCTCTTGACACAGCGGATCCTCTGCTACGTGTTGCTGACCAGCCCTCACAGGGGTGGCCTCTCTTCTTTACGTCAGCTCAGCAGGAACCCCCTTGCTGCCTGGATTCTTCCTCCTTTCACAGGCAGCCAGGGACACAGATGTGATTTTATTTGGCTTTCTTGTCCTGGGAGAGTCCTCCCAGGCCCAGCAGGGAGGCATTCCCTGGGAGGCGGGGACAGCTGACGTCCGTGCCAGGGCTGCTCGGCGGGGAAACCCCAGCAAAACAAAATGAATAGAAAGTGATGGGGCAGCTACATTCTGGACCCCATGGGGGGGAGGACAGCACTGTACAGGGGCACTAAACGCCCCTTCTGGGAATGGGGTGGCCCGGAAGCATCTCTGCCTCAGTTTCCTCCTCCTCCCCGAACTTTTCCACATGGGACAGTGTTGCTGATTCAGAGCGACCACTCAGACTCGTCACTAAACAAATTCAACCCCTTGCATGACAACAAAAGTCCAAACCCACAAAGATGCTTCTGCCCCTCCCGGGCTACTCTTCCACCCACCTCCCAGCTCAGATCTCAGATCTCAGCCGCTTCTGGGCTACCTTTAAGTCCTTTCTGGATCTGTTAGAAGGTGCTGACTCCCAGGCTCCGGGTCAGATTGACCTCTTGTGGGCCCCCATGTAGTCGTTATGGGCCCCTTCCGAGTGTGGGCCTGGTGCCACTGGCGCCATTAAACCTGGTACAACCCAGGCTGCTTTCCCCAGAATCCTTCTCATGGTCTGCTCTTGGACTCTCTTTCAGCTCAGCACTGCTGCACCTTCTAGGGATCTCCCTGCAGACCCTACTTTGGGGCCTGCTCCCTGGAAGTCCTCCCTAACTGAGTTCTGGCCCAGCTATTCATCAGGCTAACATCCGACCCCCTGAGTGCCATGATGATCCTCTGCAACTTCCCCCTCTGGGAGGTGAGCTAATTGTGTTGGGAGACGGGGAGGAGGAAGCTGGGCCCTCTCCTATTAAAGGGGCCAGCCACCCTGTGCAGGTACCTCCCATTTCAGGATGGAAGGAGGTGGCTGTGCAGATGGGTGCTGCAGCAGGACGGGGTGAGCTGGCTACGTGCCTGCTCCTGGGTGGGGAGGTATGTGCGCATCGTCCCAAGCTTTACAGCCTCGGTTCCATGGAGGAAGAAAAGTGACGACTTCGGGACGTGTGATGTGACTGGTGGTCAGTAGCCCAGTGCAAGCCATGGCCAAGGTGACCTTGGCCAGCTGTCAGCTCATGGAGCTCGGGAACAAAAGAGCTGCCAGAGTGGAACGGCGCCGCGATCTGTCTACGCTGAAGCGAGCGCTGCAGGGGAAAGGAAACGGCCCAGCCACTGATAGAAACTACCCCTCTCCTGCATGTGAGCCCCACCCTGCCAGCACCACCCCCGCCTTACCTGGCTTGTGAAACTCACGCAAGCCCTGATCTCCACCTGACCAGATACAGAATAGGCCAGTGCTTCTCACCCTTTTCCAGATTCCCCCAGATTCTCCTCACATCTCGGTGGGATCCAGCCAGGACCCCCCTCCCATTTAGTGCTAGGAGAAGGGAAAGGGGGTTAGTGACCCCCTCGAGGATCCTATCCACAGGAAAAGGGCAGAACAAGTCCACCCACCCCTGGCCTGGGGGGATCAAGGGCTCAGTGAAGGCTCTTCCTGGGGCCTGTTGCTCCCCTTGCTCACAGCAGTGGTTTTGCACCTCTCCAAGCGCCAGCAGGCTCTGGATGCAGCCTGCAGCCGGGGACTCGCAAAAGCCACCCCGAGGGTCTGCCTGAGCTCAGCTGGGAGACTGGGGGAGGGGGAGGAAGAGCGGCTGGGCCGGGAAAGAAACCCCAAAGCGAGCATGAGCCTATGCCAGCTCAGCCCGGGCCGGTGTGGCTCCCCGCCGTCCAACCGCGTCCCTCCAGCTCAGCACAGCCCAGGCCTTTGTGCACCTTCAGCTGGTGGACGGTGCAGGGGAGAAGCTGGAGTCTGGGTGGGCAGAGGGGGCTGCATGGGGAGGCAGCTGTCTGCCCAGGGCGGGAGGGCCTGGCATTCCCCTGGAGATGGAGTTGGAGAGCAAGGGGCCCAGTGCCCAGGGGAGCAGGGATCCTGCTTTCATGGAGCTGTAAGAAGCCAGATCTCAGCTCCCCCTCGTCTTTCCTTCTCCCTCCTTCTGCTCTTTTCCTTCCCACCTGGTCCTTCCTCTCTCCATCTTCCCCCTTCCCCATCCCCTTCTGTCCCCCCCTTTTCTCTCCCTCCTCCTTCTCTATCTTCCTTCCCCCTCTCTCTCTCCCCTTCTGTCCCCCCTTCTCTTTTCTCTCCCTCCTTCTCTATCCTCCTTCCCCCTCTCTCCCCCCTTCTGTCCCCCCTTCTCTTTTCTCTCCCTCCTCCTTCTCTATCTTTCTTGCCCCCTCTCCCCCCTTCTGTCCCCCCTTCTCTTTTCTCTCCCTCCTCCTTCCCCCTCTCTCCCCCTTCTGTCCCCCCTTCTCTTTTCTCTCCCTCCTTCTCTATCCTCCTTCTCCCTCTCTCCCCCCTTCTGTCCCCCCTTCTCTTTTCTCTCCCTCCTTCTCTATCTTCCTTCCCCCTCTCTCTCCCCTTCTGTCCCCCCTTCTCTTTTCTCTCCCTCCTTCTCTATCCTCCTTCCCCCTCTCTCCCCCCTTCTGTCCCCCCTTCTCTTTTCTCTCCCTCCTCCTTCTCTATCTTCCTTCCCCCTCTCTCCCCCTTCTGTCCCCCCTTCTCTTTTCTCTCCCTCCTCCTTCTCTATCTTCCTTCCCCCTCTCTCCCCCCTTCTGTCCCCCCTTCTCTTTTCTCTCCCTCCTTCTCTATCCTCCTTCCCCCTCTCTCTCCCCTTCTGTCCCCCCTTCTCTTTTCTCTCCCTCCTTCTCTATCCTCCTTCCCCCTCTCTCCCCCCTTCTGTCCCCCCTTCTCTTTTCTCTGCCTCCTCCTTCTCTATCTTTCTTGCCCCCTCTCCCCCTTCTGTCCCCCCTTCTCTTTTCTCTCCCTCCTCCTTCCCCCTCTCTCCCCCTTCTGTCCCCCCTTCTCTTTTCTCTCCCTCCTTCTCTATCTTCCTTCCCCCTCTCTCCCCCTTCCTTCTCTTTTCTCTCCCTCCTCCTTCCCCCTTTCTCCCCCCTTCTGTCCCCCCTTCTCTTTTCTCTCCCTCCTCCTTCTCTATCTTCCTTCTCCCTCTCTCTCCCCTTCCCCCTTCCTTCTCTTCCTCCCCATTCCCCCCTCTCCCCAATTCCCTCTCATCTCCCCTCCCTGTGCTGCATGGAAGGACTTTGGCACCGCGAGTGGCTCTTTCATCGGGCTCCCGCTACGAGCCGCCGAAGGGAGAGTAAAATGTTCCCTCTTATCTGCGGGGAGAGGCCGGCTCGGTGGGCAGGGTCTGGGCAGCGCTTATAAGCCGCCGGCCGCTGCGGGCGGCTCCCTGGCCAGGCGCTCGGGGCCGACGCGGGTGCCAGGATGCCCCCAGCTCTGCGGCTGCTGCTGCTTTGGCTCGGCGGGGCGGCTGCCTTGGAAGCCGGGCTCCTGCCCCCCGACACCGACGCCAGCGAGCCCGGGGCTGTCCTCTTCGCGCAGGGCTACAACAGCTCCGCCGAGGGGGTCCTGTTCCGGAGCGTGTCCGCCAGCTGGGATTACAACACCAACCTCACCAAGCCCAACGCCGAGCGCCAGGTAGGAGCCCGGGCGGGGTCTCCGGGGGGGGCCACGCCGCGGGCTGGCGGGGGAGGGGGGGGCGCAGCCCAGAGCAGCCCCCCCTGGGCGGCCCAGCCCCTCGAGGGGGAGCAGGTGCCATTCAGGGTCGGTGCCCCCCCCGCCCCTGCCTAGGGGCATCGGGCACTGGGGAAAGCAGAGCCGGGGTCCCCACCTGCTGCCTGGCTCCGGCGGACTCTGTGCGCTCCTGCCTGGGGGCTGGCACGGGGAGGAGCCCCCCGGGGAGGTGCCCGGGGGGCTGCCGGGGAAGAAGGGGCATGTGGGGGAGAGGGGGGTTGAGCAGCTGACTCGGACCGGCTGCGAGCTGCGGGGAGCGGACGCGGTCATCGCTCGGGACCCTGCAAACTAGACGGGGCGAGCGGCTGGCCGGGAAGCCGCGGGGATGGGCTGGAGCGCGGCTCCCCGGTGCAGCCCTTTCCCCGGGGGCGGCGGCGAGGCTGGTGCCCGGAGCTCCGCGCAGCGCTGGGATGCCGCGAGTCGGTGCCCTGGCTGCTGGCTGGAGATGCTGGGGCGGACGCGTGTCCTAGCTCCGGGGCGTCTCCTTCCTGCAGTGGGATCCCGGCTCCCCCTGCCTGCCCATGCGGGGGAGAGCAGGGAGGGAGGGTGGGGTCCCCTGGGCTGGGGACTCCCGGCTGCCATACAGCCCTGGGAGCTATGGGGTACGGTAGCCACAGGCTGCTCTAGCCTGAGCCGGGGGCAACGGAGTGAATGGATACAGCCCCTGGCACCCGCCTTCGGCCCCAGGCCCTGAACTAAAGTTTCGTGCCAGTGCCCCTGTGTGCCAAGACCCTCGCTGCGCCAGAGGGCAGCCCGTTGCCCAGAGCTGCCAGGATCGGGGCAGGGTTGTGTTGGGCAGCTGAGGATCTGGCCCATAGGTGATTTTGTATAGTGGGCATGTGTCTACATGCGTACCGTGGACTTGGCTGAATGTGTTTGTGTGTCAGGACGTATCTGTATGTGTCCAGCTTTGGTCTAGGGCCATGATGCCAACCCTTTGGTAATCCCACTGACTTCTGTTGGGTTGTACCAGGCATCTCAGTGAAGAGGCTAACGCTAGATGTGTTTGTAAGTGCGTGTGGGTGTAATAAATGTCTATATACATATGTGTGTGCAAATATGCATGTATATGTGGAAGTGTGTGTACAGTGTATAGATCTGGCCACAGGGGAGTAACGAAGTGTATGTGTGCATGTGGCTAGACGTGTATATATACATTACTCAGTTACTCTGTCAAATAATATACATACGTATACATATCCATATATATGTATATTCTTGGACAGGGTAACAAGCCTTGTGGATGGGGGGAAGCGGTGGATGTGGTATATCTTGACTTTTGATACTGTCTCGCAAGACCTTCTCATAAGCAAACTAGGGAAATACAACCTAGATGGAGCTACTATAAGGTGGGTGCATAACTGGTTGGAAAACCATTCCCGGAGAGTAGTTATCAGTGGTTCACAGTCATGCTGGAAGGGCATAACGAGTGTGGTTCTGCAGGGATGTTCTGGGTCTGGTTCTGTTCATTATCGTCATCAATGATTTAGATAATGGCATAGAGAGTACACTTATAAAGTTTGCAGACTATACCAAGCAGGGAGGGGTTGCAAGTGGTTTGGAGGGTAGGATTAAAATTCAAAATGATCTGGACAAACTGGAGAAATGGTCTGGAGTAAATAGGATGAAATTCAATAAGGACAAATGCAAAGTACTCCACTTAGGAAGGAAGAATCAGCTGCACACATACAAAATGGCAAATGACTGCCTAGGAAGGAGTAGTGCAGAAAGGAATCTGAGGGCCATAGTGGATCACAAGCTTAATATGAGTCAACAGTGTAATACTGTTGCAAAAAAAGCAAACATCATTCTGGGCTGTATTATCAGATGTGTTATAACCAAGACACGAGAAGTAATTCTTCCTCTGTACTCCACGCTGATTAGCCCTCAACTGGAGTATTGTGTCCAGTTTTGGGTGCCACATTTCAGGAAAGATGTGGACAAATTGGAGAAAGTCCAGAGAAGAGCAACAAAAATGATTAAAGGTCTAGAAAACATGACCTATGGGGGAAGATTGAAAAAACTGGGTTTGTTTAGTCTGGAGAAGAGAAGACTGAGAGGGGACATGATAACAGTTTTCAATACATAAAAGGTTGTTACAAGGTGGAGGGAGAAAAATTATTTAACCTCTGAGGATAGGATAAGTAGCAATGGGCTTAAACCATCCTGGCTGCAACTTCGGTTGGACATTAGGAAAATCTTTCTAACTGTCAGGGTGGTTAAGCACTGGAATAAATTGCCTAGGGAGGTTGTGGAATCTCCATCACTGGAGATTTTTAAGGGCAGGTTAGACAAACACCTGTTAGGGATGGTCTAGACCTAAGTTCCCTCTAAGCTGCGTGGCTGTGCAGCAGGCTATCAAGGGCCTGGACTGAAGAGGAGAGAGGTGCCTCTTCCCCAGCCCCAGCCCCGGAGCTGCTGTGGCCAGGGAGAGGTGCCCATGGGGAGTCCTCTCTCCCCGCCGCAGCCCCAGGGCAGCCTGCACCCCAAACCCCTCATCCCCAGTCCCACCCCAGAGCCTGCACCCCCAGCCAGAGCCCTTGCCCCCCCCCAACCCTCTGCCCCAGCTCTGAGCCCCCTCCCACACTCCGAACCCCTCGGCCCCATCCACGCCACACATCACCTCCATATTGGTGCACATAACAAAATCCATTCCGCACATGGACGTAAAAAATTAGAGGGAACATTGGTCTAGATAATATTTAGTCCTGCCATGAGCACAGGAGACTGGACTAGATACCTCTCGAGGTCCCTTCCAGTCCTACGATTCTATGCTTGGGGGGGAGGGTATATGTGTATGTGCACATGCAAGATTCAGATCTAAAACCAAGACCCAGGAAGCCCTTATCCAACACTTCCCCTTTGCTGATGACGCAGCAGTGACAACCCACACAGAAGCTTATCTTCAAAACCTAATGGACAGTTTTTCGAAAGGCTGCCAAGACTTCAGGCTTACTATAAGCCTAGAAAAGACAAACATAATGAGCCAAGGAGTTGAGGAAGCACCGTCCATCAAGATCAACAACTATGAACGTGAAGTGGTGACTGAGTTCACATACCTGGGCTCCACTATCGCAGTCAACCTTTCACTTGAAACGGAACTCAACATCCGCATTGGCAAAGCTGCCACAACACTGCCTAGACTGAACAAGAGGGTCTGGCAAAACAACAAACAGACAGAACACACACAGATCTGTGTGCATCGTGAATGTGTTAGCAGCACACTTTTGTATGGGAGCAAGTGTAACCCACACACCTGCTGGGTGTGGTGTTCTGCCCCATCTAGTGGCACCAAGACCACTTAGAGAGATTAATGAGTTTGCTCTACAGCCTTAGCTAACAGCCAATTGCCTTTTAGCTCATGTGGTAGAGGCTCATGCACTAAGCTCCAAAGGTCCCCGGTTCGATCCTGCCCGCCGATGACCGGGGTCTGTCAGCATTACACAAGACATGGACCTTGTACTCTCATCAGGAAAAGAGGCTCAACAGCTTTCATACGCGTTGCCTTTGTCGAATCTTTGGAATCTCCTGGA
The DNA here is from genome assembly GCF_028017835.1 of Emys orbicularis. Lineage (NCBI taxonomy): Eukaryota > Metazoa > Chordata > Testudines > Emydidae > Emys > Emys orbicularis. The sequence goes on along the minus strand of NC_088707.1, from coordinate 8,982,222 downwards.
GGGATGGAGTCACCAACATTGAGGTGCTCAAACGGGCCAGCGTGCAAACACGCCTCCACTGGCTTGGGCATATGTGCCGAAGGAATGATGGGTGCACCCCAAAGTTCATCCTCTGTGGTGAACTGGCATCTGGAAAAAGACCCAAAGGACGCCCAACATCGCGTTTCAAGGATGTGTGCAAGCAAGACCTCAAAGAAATGGACGTGGACAACTGGGAAGATCACACTCAAGACCGCAGCCTTTGGAAACAAGAGCTTAACAAAGGTCTCCGGAGTGCCGAGAGGAAGCTGTCCAGCTTCGCAGAGGAGAAAGGCGCTCGCAGAAGGCAGAGCCCAAAGGGTCGAAACATCACCTTTAAATGTGACAGATGCGGCAGCGAATGTCTCTCTCGAGTGGGTCTCTTCAGCCAGCTTCGCGGCTGCCATAAAACCAACGGAGTAAATTCTTTACCCCTCAAGGGTGTGCATACCCAGGGTCTCTCAAGACTGAATGATGCCTACTACTACCTGCGTATTCATATGTGTCTGTATTTATAAGAATGTGTGTGTGATCTGTGCATTTAAAATGTGTGTGTGTGTGTGCGCGCTGAGCGTCCGTCTCCAATGTGCGGTTAATGTCTCCTCTCCGTGCATGGAGGAGACTCCACCATGGCCCCTCATGCATGTCTAGAGGGCCAGCTGTCTCTTTTGCAGAGGGGATTGTCCAGATTCAGCTCATTCAACAGAGCAGCCCCCTGAAGGGGGTGTTGCTTGGCCATTCACAGCCCTGCCAGGGCAATCAAGAAATCGCAGGGAGTTCTTCACTCAGAGGCATCTGCGCTCTGTTTGCATTCTCCTAGTCTGGCAGGGCTGGGGACAATACAAAGGCAACATCCTGCTGCTTGATGGCTGAAGAGCTGCAGCTATGAAATGATCTCACTCCAGTCCTTACAATGAGATCCTCTGGGCAGCTATGGCGCCTGTAATGGCAGGCTCACAAACAACTCTGCCCCCTGGATTAAGTCTCACCATGCCCAACGAGAGTCTTGTACCCCTTTTAATGGCACAGGAAAGGGAAAGTGACTTACTCAAGAGCAAGCAGCAGGGAACCCCAGGCCCCTGCTCTAGCCACTGGGCACCACCACTTCTGCAGGCAAAATATCATGCTCACCGATGAACGCATATGTTAGTGCACAATTAAGGTGGAGAAATCAAGCTGACGAAAGGAAAGAGGTCAGAAACCTTGGGTCCAGCCAAATCATGCCCAGCCTGGACCAGCTGGGAGGTCAAAGGTGGCCCTACGTTATCTTTATCTCTCCCCCACTCCTGGAGGCAGCTGACCACTTGTTATTCCCCCCCAGCGTATATTAGAACAGCCTTAGGGCTGCTCTAACCTACACCAGTTGCAACAATCCCTAGGGCTGTCCTGGTGGCTCAGGCTCCCTGGAATGCAAGGCCCTTTTTGAGTCTATGGCACAAGGGGACAAGACTCAATGCCGAGGCGCTGGCCCAAGATTTCAGTGTTATGTCATGCACTGTGGGTCGGAACTTCAGCCGCCTGACCTCTGCTGGTCCACCCCAGCGTGAGAGCTGAGCCTTTGTGTTTTGTAATAGATGTTTAACAACAGGCACCATATGACTCTGGAGGTTCTGACATTTTAAAAGGAAAACAGGAACAGGGACAGAAAACAGGAACTGTGCTACCAATGTCCTGTTCGGCTTAGGAAGGGAGTGTGGGCTAGTGGTTAGCACAGGGGACTGGCAGTCAGCACGGTGGGGAAGGGTGACAGCTCTCTCCTAGGGCAGCTGGGGCTCCTCCCCAAAGCCCTAGAGCCGCGAAGCAAGGCTGAGTCTAGCAGGCCTCCTCGGGTGACTTTTCTTATCAGCCAAGCCAGGCAGAAGGGAGGGGTGAATCTAGTGGGGCTCTCCCCAGCCTGCGTGTCCCTTCCAGGGGGTCTGAATTGCCTAGTTGGCGGGAAAGCGCCAGAATGACATGTCTCTTCCATTATCCCAGCCCGCAGCGAGCAGCGTTGGCACCAGCCCGTCGGGTTTCCGCATGACTGGCGCTTACCTACAGCTCAACAGGAATAAAGAGAACAGGCCGGGTCCTTCGCGGCGTAAATTGCCGGAGCTCCGTTAACTTCAGTGGAGCTGTTGATTTACACCAACCGGGGATCAGGCCCGGTAAACTTTAGCTTGTCGAAGCGTCAGCAGAGAAGCGTAGGGCCCATGGAGCGTCCTGGGCAAACCCCTTCCTGTCCCCAGCGGCCGATGCTCCAAAGGTCCAGAGGAGACTGATTTTGTCCTCAGGTCTACCCCTGCGAGCGGGGAGCCCCTGAGACTGGAAGGGCCCTGGGGTTGCGGGGGGAGGAGACACACCTAATATAGCCTAAAATGTGGGCTGCTGTGGCTTGGGGTTTAAAGCTGCTCCCCCCCACTGGCAGCACTGCGGGTGTGGGGAGGGAATCTACCTCCTCATGCAGTACGGGGGTGGGCAGGAGGAGCTTGTAGTGGGCATGGGGGAGGGGGAGCTAGGTGTGCACCGAAGAGGAGTGTAACGGGGCCACGGGGGAGGATGCAGAATCTCCAGTGGGGAAGGATGAGACTGAGAGAGACTGCTGCGGCGTGAAAGCTACCGGCCTGAGTGTGAGATGGCCCCATTAGCCATGGGGGCTATTCGTCACTGCTATTACAGTATCACCTACAGGCTATGGCTGCGGCCAGGGCCCCATGGCGCTGTGCTAAAAGCAAGAGGCAGCCCCTGCCCCAAAGCGCTTACAGTCTAACACAGACAAAGGCTGGGAGGGTAAGTGCTTTGCCCAAGGCCACCCAGCAGGCAGTGGCAGAGCTGGAAATGGAAGCAAAGTTTCCGGAGTGTCCGTCTCGTGCCCCATCCTCTAGCCCAAATCCACGAGTGAGTTATGCAGGTCATCCCAGGTGAAGGTGCCTAAAACCTGTGTGCTGCCCCAAACCAGCAATCAGACCACAGAAATACTGATCTAGAGCTGAGAGAGCTTCACAGATGTATATTGCTTGGATTTTTCATGTCCCTCCCCTCACAAAGCCATGCTTAGACCCAGGGGCCCGGCTCTCCCAGTGCAGAGAGCTAATACACCAGAGAAACCCCTTCAGTAACTTTTGGATAGAGGAGTGTTTCACCATATGGGGCAGGATGGAAATAAAGCCCTAGGGAGAGAATGGTGCCTTCTGCTTTGATATAGGAATCATGGGCCTGATTCCCTGTTGTTCTGCCCCCGGAGTCATCGTTTGCACCAGTGCAAAGTGAGTGTCTGGTAGGTGTGGAACTCTGCCGTCCTTTGTGAGCACTTGACACCCACCTTGCAAAGGTGTACATGACAACAGGGCAGCGGAGAATCTGAGTCCAGTGGCAACCTTGTGTTGCATTGGTATTGCTGACAGTTGTCTGGGCCTGGGGCAGAGAGAGCTTCAGAATGTTCTCCTATCTTTCTTCCTGGTAATTAGCAAATCAGTGACATTTACCTAAACAATCAGCTCTTTAAAGGGAAGACAGTGAGAAGGCTGATAAGATCTAACCTGACAAACATTTTATTTCATATAGTATATTTGCTAGATCCAGGACCACAAATCTCTCTCTCCCTCTCTCTCTGTATATATATATATTTTTTCCCCCAAAATAAATCATACGATCAATTTTTTACAAGAAAGTCAGTCAGTAGTTCCGCACTGATTAGCAACTCTATAATAACAAAGCAGTATTAAGCATATCTACCTATCTATCTATCTATCTATCTGATGATCATTCCATCCCCATACATATCTATCTGTCTATCTAAATGGCGTGTCTGTGGACTCTGGCTGACTGACATCTCTTCTCCAGTGTTTCCTCAGATACTGCATTTGCCCCTCATTCCCCCGGGAAAAACAACTATCAGAAAATCTTTGGAGTTGCATGGGGATCTTGTCATTGCTCGTCCGTGCAAGACGTGTGTTAGTGTTAGACCTGCTTGGGTGCCGTGTAAGAGACTCTTGGAAACTCACAGCTGTAGAAGCCAATCCCTAGCAATACCAGAACCCCACAGAAGAGACCGCCCCTTACAATGTGCCGCCCCAGGCACGTGCTTTCTCGTCTGGTGCCTGGAGCCGGCCCTGTCCACAACGCACCTTCCCTAGGACAATGGCCAGCATCCGGTCACTGGGAGAAGAGGAGGAATCTTGCCAAGAAATCAGAGCGGGTGACTTGCCTTGCCCCAGCTTTGCCTCCCTGCCACAGTGCACACAGGAGAGGCCTTTGCGAATGACTGAGCAGTCTGATGGGATCGGAACGGGGCTCTCCCCAGAAACGAAAGCAGAGTGAATCTGCTGTGCCTGGAACGTGAAAGCTAGTTCAGGCTGAAAAACGGGGGCAGGGGCGGGAGGTGTTGAGGTGGGCAGAGCACTGGGGAAAGGTGTCAGACTGGCAGCCTTGGACTTCAAAGGTCCTCTCTTTCTCCTGCAGTGAATACACGAACAGTGCGAGCTGCCCGTCCCTGGCTCACCTCCTCTATCCTGGGGTGGACGAAGTCTGTCTCCAAGGCCAATCCGTCCCCTGAGATTGCCCACACAGGGACCACCTGATGCCAGGTGTGACAGCAATGGACACCTGCCTGCCGGTGCCTGAGGCCACCAAACAGCTGACGGAGATGTGGCAATAACTCTCTGTCACTGGGGCTAGTACCGTTGGCTGGATGTGCTCTGCGGTCCCCAAGGTGAAAGGCTCTGGATCCCATACCCGGGGTCCAGAACTACTCCAGGCTTTTCAGGGCTTGGGTTCTTTAGGACGGCATTCATCTCTCCCTGCCGAAACTCTGCCTCGGGGGGCTTTGGGCAGGGATGGGGGAGGGTGAAATGAACCATGACTAGCGCTCCTAGAAGAAGAAGAGATGAGGCCTCCACGGGAAGGCCAGTAGAGCTGCAAACCGGCCCCTCCACATGCCCCATGTGGGGGTGTCCCTGTCTGACTGGCCCTTTAAGGGGAGTCAGGCTTAGCCTCATCTCTGACAGATCAGTCTGTCCCCCCTGTAGTGGGGCGGCTCCCCCACTCCAGCGGAAAAGGGGTTAAAGTCAGCCCTGGGAGAAGGCTGTGGCTGAGAGCTGCTAAACTGGGCTGATTGGGGAAGCAGCTGCAGCTGGGCCACGCCCCAATCAGGCCACAGCTGGCCTGTATAAAAAGGCTGGGAGCCAGCAGCCCAGGACTGTCTCTTCAGGCTGGGACAGAGCAGGGCCTGGTTGCTTGCAGAAAGGGTACTAGACTGAAGCAGGGCTGGGGAAGGAGCAGGGGCGCTCCAGGCTGGCAACTCCCCGGGCTGCAGGGCCTGGTCCAAGGCCCATAGAGGTACTGGGTGAAAGGCAAAGGCAGCGGGTCTGAACCCCCTTGCCTATGATGAGTGGCTTTTACACTGCAGTCTGCCCCAGGGAGTGGGGCTTGGTGATGACTGGCAGTAGCCCAGACTGAGGCAAGGTGGGGATTAGAGGGTGGGGGGTTTCCCAGAGAGGGGAGACCCATAGAGAGCGGTGGGGGTATTGCCAGGGGGCAGCCCCAGGGTAAAGGGACACTGGGGTCTGGGAGGGACACAGGGCCAGCTACAAGCAGGATGCCAGCCTGCAGAGGGTGCCCAGGCTGGAAAAGAGCTAATTCCCTAAGATGACCAGTAGGAGGCGTGAGTGAGTCCTGCTCATTACACACACACACCCAGGTGATCCTGGTCGGCTGGGAATCAGATGGCTTCAGTCAGGTATCAGCTGTAGCTGGGAGAGAGACAGGTGGCTTCCATAAAGGCCTGGTGGAGGCCAGTGAGGGAGCAGAGCTGCCGAAGGAAAGATCTCTCCTGTGATGGGCTGAGAGGGGAGAAAGAGGCTCCTGGGGCAGGCTTGTGGGGGAAGGTTAAACCTGTGGCCTGTAGGTAGACTGGGAACAAGGATCCCAGCCTGTGGGAAGGACTCCAGGGAGCTGTGGCGTTAGAACAATTTGTATAGTGGAGGGGTGCTGAGAGCCATTGAACCAAACCGCAAAGCCTGTGTATGATGGAAACCGCCTCAAGCCAGGGGGAGCTCTGAGGAGAAGCTGGAGCTCCAGGGAGAGAGAGTTGGAAAGGTCAGTAGTGTACGAGCGAGCAGAAAGGGTCCCAGAAAGAACCAGTGGGTCTGTCCCACTTCCTGGAGCCCCCTGAGGGGATGATGGTGTTGGGGGTGCTCCCATGAGGGCTCAGGAAAGCAGGACAGACCTAAGCCTCGCCAGCAGGGATGGGTAAGGAGCAGGGTGAGGGAGGCAGGGGTCTCTCTGCTGGCGAGCCTCGGCTCTCTCCCGCTTTCAGTTCCCCAGCCCCAGGAGGAGCGACTGTGGTTTTGGCAGGGGAGGGCCCAGGATGCAGAGTGGGAGCTGGGTGCCGGTGTGCTTCCAGCTGTGATGTGCATGGCTGGTAGTTACAAGATCGCTGCTCGCACGGCTGCGTGTGTGCATGGCAAACACCCCCCCCCCCCCCCGGCTCCTCACATCGCTTGCACTGCAACAGGCAAGGCACAGCAAAAACCAGCCTGTTGGCAACACTGGGGATCAGCACCACGCCTGGGGGTGCTGCGAGAAGCAGCTGCCTGAAAGCGCTTCCAGGGGCAGGTAGGCTGGGCTGCTGAGAAGGATTAACTTGAGAGAACGCACTCTCTGAGTAGAAAGGTTGTGGCCAGCTGATGACCAGAACTGAGCTGGGTCTCAAGCCCAACCAGCAGCGGGCGGGGGGGGAGCCAGCAGGTGCAGGGCGGGTCTGGCAGGAAGCCCTGATACAAGGTGCAGATCCCCGGAGCAGAGTTTTGCCTCCAGGGAAACTGAGGTAGGGTGAGTAGTGCCACAGCAGGCCACAAGGGGGCATCATGGAGGCTGACCCTGCCACAGGGGGTTGGGGACTAATGCCTGGATTCTCCTCCCTCCATGCCAGTGAGGAAGACCTCCTCTGTGGCATGGAGGGGTGTGGAGACCTCCCTGTGTGCCTGCCTTTCCTGTCCCTCGCTGCTGGGCTTGGTTGGCAGAGGGAGCCTGGTGTGACCCCTCGGCACCAGGTGGAGTGTGAGAAACGGAAGGGATGTGGAGCTGCCCCTGAACTTCCTGGAGTGTTAACGAGAGCGCAGAGTGGGCAGTGGGTGATGGGGAGTTTCCAGGCTCCGCATCATATCTGCCCACCAGACGCTCCAAAGCAAAAGAGCCGACTCAGCCCTTTCCCTGGGCTCTTAGGGCGGGAATCGGCCCATTCCGGAGCCACCTTTCCATCCTCCACCCCTGCAAAGTGGGGGTTTAACATTGCACCTGACAGCTACTCACGTGTCAGCTGCACGTGCACGCAGCCAGCCAAGTGACAAGAGGAGGGGCTGGTGGCTGTCTTGCTTGGCGCTTGGGTTTGATGCGCCTGCACTGGCAGCCAGGCTCCTGAAGGCTAACAGTCTCGTTTTGCTCATGGGAGGGAGCCCTGCATCTGTATAAAATGAACACAACAGTAGCATTTACAGGAATTGCAAATACTCCTGGGGTCATTCAGATTTTTCAGGGCACAAAGCTAGATCTACGGGTCTCTTCCCAATTCAAAGCCAGCTACCCTGAGGCCATTGCCACTTGAGAAGGGCTGTGTGACATCAGGTAGTGGGACGGCCCAGCAGCCTGGTGCCCACATCACTAAATAACCCTCCAGCCCCCTCACTTATTAGTAATGTTATAATTAATACCTAGCTCTTAGTTAGCACTTTCTATCATGCTTTACCAAGGAGGTCAGTGTCATTGTTCCCATTTTACAGATGGGGAAACTGAGGCACAAGATGGCAAAGAGACTTGCGCAAGGCCCTCTAGCAGGTCAGCGGTAGAGATGGGACTAGAACTTAGGTCTCCCAGGCCCATGCGCTAGTCACTAGACCATGCTGGCTCCTGAATGCAAATGGGAGTTGGTTGGCTGGAATGTGTGCTCACAACATTGAATTCAGCTTATACATACAGCTCTCTTTATATGCAATAGATTTTTGTCTGATACATCTAGATGCTGCTGGTGCCCCTCACTCTTGAGTCTAGGCACGTTAGAAATACTTTGGGTAGACAAATGGCTAGAGTGATGTGTATGTAACTATGAAATGCCGCTGCTTTTTGTTTTCAGTGCACTGTGCCTTTAAACCTCCCAGAATTCTGCTTGTGTGTGGAGACATTTGCTGCAGTCTGTTCCCAAGTGAAATGCACACACTACACTCTCTCCGCTGGAGACTGTTTTTTGTTAGTTGGTTTGTTTCCTTAGTTTAAAGTAAAAGTCTCCATATTGGCAATTCCAGCCATTCCAAAATCAGGCTCCAAAAATCATGAGATTGGGTTAAAAAGCAAGAGTTTTAACAAATAAATGTAGGATTCTTTTTTTCTTTGCCTTCTATTGTCTTTAGCTTTTCGGGTTCACTTGCTTTATGTTTTCAAGCTTTTCTCTGAAACCACGAGAGCTAGAAACTTGCTTTAAAAAAAAAAAAAAATTAAATGGAAACCAAGATTCTACCATCATCACGTGACTCCAGGAGTTGGTTCTTTAAGAAAAACACCAAATATTGCAAGATTTGTGATTGGATTGTGAGAGTGAGCAATGCTGAGCCATCTTTGAACCAAAGACGGGATTTTCCCAAAGTGCTCAGCCTTGCTCTAACTTGCCTCCCGTCAGGGTCAATGGGAACAGGGCCGAGACTCGGCGCTTTGAAAGATCCCTCCTGGAAGGTGCATGGCATATCCTTGTGGTTAGCAGAGCAGGACAGACAGATTATGTAAGGAATAGGTTGGTTCCACTTTCTCCTAAGGTTCCATGTATAAAAGGTTTAAGCACATTGCAGACATGAGCGGTACGTGTCCTGATGATTTTAAGCACATGCGTAGAAGCTGTCAGAGATAGTTATCCGCAAATGATTGACTTGCTGGACTCTCTAACCACGTGTGAAAACATCTCATAATTTCCTGTTAATCATTTATAGCCCACTTATAAATGGAGCAGGTTTTTCCCCTGCAAACAGTGCAGTTTAGTCAACCTTGCCTGTTGCAGATGCCAGCAGGGCTGCAAAAGACGCACATTTACCCGCAAGCCACTTATAATCCACCTGCTGCTCCTGTTCAGTTCAAAAGTGGGACCTCACATGCCACCCTTTCTGGAGCTTGTTTGCCAGCTGCAGAAGCTCCAGGCAGGGAGTGGGACTTGGAGCGATTTCCACGTTCGCTGGAAACCGGTGTCTCCTCTCAGAAATGTCAGAGATCAGTGCAACTCTGTGCATCACCTCTGATTATTTCCCCCTTCCTGGCCAGATCTCTTGTAAAGTGCCGTCCTTACACAGCGACTTCTGCGTGAGCCGCTCAGCCACAGGGCTGGCGAGGTTTTCATCTGCACAGCTGGGCTTGCCCAGCATATCTGGGCAATGAGCCATTGGTGTCAGTTGCCAGAAGCGAGCGGAGGGCGGCAAGTGAATGAATGGGGCAAGCTGCAGGAACCCAGGATAATGAGGGAGGTCATTTCAACAGCTGGGGGAATTGCTGCTGATGGGGATCAGAGCAATCATGACTGAAAGGAGTCCTGCTGCCCGATGGACCGATGGCCTTGCTGGGCGTGAATGGTTACACCCCTCGTCTGAACAAACCCTGGATCTTAATACCAGGGGAATCGGGAATCTGAACCTGGATCCGAACGTTAGGGTTCCCCCTTTATCTGTCTATATAACAGGACAGACCAAAATCCTGCATTCAGACATTCCCAAACTTAATGGTGGGGAGTTCAGATCTGGCCCATCCCAAATGCAGGCCAGCGGGGAGGGCCTCAGGGCCTGGCGGGCAGCCTGAGCACGAACGTCTACACTGCTAATTGAGCCAAAGTCCGTTGACCTGAGTTCTAAGAGTCACTGCTGCCTCCCCTTCCCCCCAGTGTAGACGTACCCATATACACCAGTGCAAAGTGGGCCTGATTCTCATACTAAGGCCCTTTTACACAGCTCTAGCAGGCTGTAAAGTGGGAATCAATTGCCTTTCCTCACTTCAAGGCCCCTTCACGCTGCCACTGCCTCTAAGTGAGAATCAGGCCCCCTGAGTGCAAAGTGGGTATAAAATGCCAGCAAATCAGAATGGTAACAATTCACACACACGCACACCCCCCCCTTGGCCCTCCCCTTGTGCCAGTGTGAATGACCACGGTGCAGGGCAATGGGGAAGCGGGTCCTGTACTCAGGAGCGCCGCCAGCTTTTTTGCCGCCCTAGGTGGCAGAGGTCCCACCCCCGAAATGCCGCCCCCGACAGAGGCGGCAGAAGGTCCCGCCCCCAAAATACCGCTGGCGACCGGGACGGCCGAAGATCTGGTTGCCGCCCCCCAAATGTTAGCACCCTAGGCGACCGCCTAGGTCGCCTAATGGGTTGCGCCGGCCCTGCCTGTACTGTGCGGGCTAGCTTCCCACCCAGCCTTGTTTTGTGGCTGCACCAGATTTAGGAAAAGGAATGACAAAAATACCGACAAATGAGCCACTGCCTCAAACCTTGGACAGTCCCTCCCCAGCCCCCCGCGCTCCAGTGGGCGCTCCTCCCCCCTCCCCCACGTTGTCTCATACGAATACCTAGGACTCCCATTAGCACTTGGTTATTATTTAAGTGATAGTAGCATCTAGAGGCCTCAACTGAATTCGGGCCCTGGTTGTGTCGGGCGCTGTAGGTGCACCTAGGTAAGTTTACACTGCAGCGGAGAGGGAGCTTCCCAGCACGGGTGGATGGTCACATGCCAGCACTGCTTGAGCTAGTGTGCTACAGATAGCAGCACACGTTAGCTGTACATGCCCAGGGGGTGGGCCAGGACCGCACTCCTGCAGCTAGCCCGAGCTGCTGTGGCCACACCAGCGCCTAGAGTGAAGGACATAAATCCACACTGTGTCGAGGTCAAGCATAGGAGTTTATTACGCACAGCGCTGGCGGAGTGTCGCCTTGCTTATTAGGCTCAGAGACACTGCCAATCAATTGATTACAATAGAATATATAGATTTTCCATGGGCGGGGTGTGCATGGAAGACAAGATAGCACATTAGCCAGTGGTTAACAGGTTACATAATGTCTCCGCCCATGGTCTCAAGTTAGCAAGTTAACATTTAATTAATACTTTGATAAAATGTTATTAGTATAAAATATATATGTTGAATTCTGATTTGGGGTCCATAGGAATGGAGCAACTCCTTTGATTGTCCAACAGGTACATTCCTAGGGGTTAAAGCAAAGAAACAGTGAAAGTATAGGGCAATAAAGCTTGTCTCCTTTATGTCTTAAGGCAAGCATTGGTCCCTGGGAAGGGAGGTGGAAGGATGCCATATCTTATACTGACATGTGCCAACTTTTCATAAACTCAAGGTTGGATCTGTGGGAAGAACGTTTCCCTGCAGAAGAGACTAACGCAATAGGAACATCCGAAGAAGTGGGTTGTAGCCCACGAAAGCTTATGCTCTAATAAATTTGTTAGTCTCTAAGGTGCCACAAGTACTCCTGTTATTTTTGCGGATATAGACTAACACGGCTGCTACTCTGAAACCTGGCAATAGGAACAGGGATTCTTTGTTCAATTTGAAACATAATTATTCAGTTATTGCTTCAACATCTGGCATTTCTACCGACCAAGCATATCTTAGCAAAGGCAGTGTTATCTTGTTTATTCCAGCTTTCTCCTAGCTGATCACTATTTGCTAGGCCTCTGGTCTCTTGACCATACTCTGGACTTTGGGTCTGGAAAAGAGCTGGCACAATTCATATACCAGGTTGTTATATAAAATGCACATGGATTTTACCCTTCATAGAGCATAGGCGCTGACTTCCCCTCTGCCCGGTGGGTGCTCGACCCCGCCCCTGCACCGCCCTCATTCCACCCCTCCCCAAAGTCCCCACCCCACCCCGCCTTTTCCCACCTCAGCCCCGCCCCCATTCCACCCCTCTTCTCTGCCTCCTCCCCCGAGCGCGCCGCATCCCTGCTCTTCCTCCTCCCTCCCAGAAAGTCGTAAGCGCCACCAAACAGCTGTTAGGCGGCGGGGAGGGGGCAGGAAGCACTGGGAAAGGAGCGGGGATGCAGCATGCTCGGGGAAGGGAGAAATAGGCGAGGAGGGGGGAGCTTGGCTGCCAGTGGGTGCAGAGCACCCACTAATTTTTCCCCGTGGGTGCTCCAGCCCCGGAGCACCCACAGAGTCGGCGCCTATGAGCTAGAGCATCTATCTACCCATGCTGGAAAGCACCCTCCCAGCTACAGTATAGACACACCCCTAGTGAGTGACAGTCCATGCCCCAAAGAGCTGACTGTCTCTATAGACAAAACTCAGTAGAGGAAACAGACAACGGCAGGTGAAGTAGCACCCCGGTGCTCACACAACAGGTGGGTGGCAGGAACAGAACCTGTATCTCCTGAGTCCCAGCCCGGTGCCCTATCCACTAGACCATGCTGCTCATGCATCTGTTACAAAGGTGGTTCTCGTTGTCTCCATTTTACAGGTGTGGCAGCGAGGCAGGGGACCATATTGTGCCTCCCTCTTTGCTGGGCTCGTTGTCCCTGCTGGTTGGAGTTGCGTAGGTCTGCCAGTCTGTGGCCCACGCTGGGGCTGGTTCCCGCTCCCTAGAGCCCTACACAGAGCGGGTCACACGTGCTGCAGGGCAGACGGTCCCCGGGAGCGATGGCTAAATGGTTCTCCCAGGGAAGGGGAATATTTGTCACAGAAGAGTCTTTCCTCCTGCCTTCCAGATCTTGGCCTCCCTGGAGGAGCAGAACTTCACAGAGGCCTGGGGGAAGAAAGCGAAGGAACTCTATGGCTCCATCTGGAAGAATTTCACAGACACTCAGCTGAAGAGTATCATTGGCTCCATCCAGACCCTGGGGCCTTCCAACCTGCCCCTGGACAAGCGTCAGCAGGTAGGCGTCGTGCTGGGTTGCTTTGAGAGCGGGTGGGGAAGCGACACCCAGTGAAGCTAAGGGCACATCTACACTGCAGTTAGACACCCGTGGCTGGCCCGGGCCAGCTGACTTGGGCTCGGGCAATGGGGGTTTTTTAATTGCAGTGTAGATGTTTGGGCTGGAGCCTGGGGAGTCACCAGCTCCGGCTAAAATATGGAGCTCTGCAGCTCGGATTTTCCCAGCTGCTTTTCTGCCCGTTGACCCCACTCCAGGCCTGCTGTGAGCGGGTGCAGCTCCTCCCGCTTGGATGCCGGGCCGCCTGCCAGAGCCTGCCTGGGATGGAATGCCAGCTCCATTCACTCTAGCACGAACAGGCAGGGCGAAACCTGGCAAAGAGCAAAGCAGCGGCAGTAGCAGAGTGCAACGATTGCAGGTGAAAGGTGGGAAACACCAACCCAGACATCCTGGGCCTGCTTCCCCGTCTCCCCCCGATAATAACTCCGTGCAGCAGGGGGCCCTGCCGTGCGCAGCTCCAGGTCTGCCAGATCTGCGCTGCCTGCACAAGAGCTCCCGGTGCCGGGCGTGTTCCGGGGCAAAGCTGCGGTGGAAGGAGGCGTGGCTGTGCTGGACTTGTGCTCCAGTGATTCTGCGTCCCCGTAGGCACAGATCAGCCAGGCAGTGGCAGATAGGAGAGCCAGGTCTCCGATTCCATGTTCATCCCACGGCAGTTTGAGCGTTCCGACTAGGTCTCTTATCCAGCTATCAACTTCCGTGCATGGCCTACGTGGATTTAGTAAATATAGAGTCCCTATTTATAACCAGCAGTAGGGCTGTTTCCCCAGCCCAGGAAGGATTAAATACTATGCCCAGGTCATGGGCAGGCCCTTTCCTCAGTGTATGGTTTGTTCATTCCAAGAACGAACTAGCAAAGTGACCCAGAACAAAGCTGGTCCCCTGGCCGTCGGGGTCAGAGGTCCTTCTCTCTGCTCCAGGGCCAGTCCCAGGAGTCAGCCAACTTCCCTCTCGCAGCTCCCGTTCCAGCCGGGTGGGATAATCAAACAGGGCTGGCTGGCCCGCTCAGGCCCCTGACCCTTAAAAGAGCAGACCCCCTGTTAGTTAGTCACCATGGTTGTCCTTTAAAGGTAAATCAGTGCATGCTCCTGTACTGTGTGACGCCACAAGGAACCCCCATGCAATTAGAATAAGGCCAAGGCAGAGGTGGAGGGAAGATCGGAAAGCAATCAGGGCCATCAGATAGGAGTGCGAGGTAGCAGGCAGAGTTTTCACAGCGGCCCAAGGGAGGCTGACGTTGAAATGGATGGGAACTGACCCTCCAACTCTCGGGCCAGGAGAAGCGCGAGCGGACCAGCCAAGGTAGAGAGCGGAAGGAGTGTCGAGTGCCTAAGGGGAGGGTATGTGACTGGGAAGCGGATTGAGCGGGTTTCTCTTGGAAGAAGTAAACATTGCAAACAAATTGAAACCCAGCGGGTGCCGGAGTGCTTCCCGCGGGAAGGAGAAGAACCAGGGGAGCCAGAAATAAACCAACGGGCCCCAGTCCCGCGGAGGCGTGAGACGCTGTAGGAAGACCAGAGGGAGGCCGGGCTCCAGGGCCTACGTTTTTCAAAGTCCCTAGTGATTCCGGGGGCCCAAGCCGAGATTGGTCTGAAGGGGGCCTGGTTTGCAGAGGGCAGATGCTTGGCACAGTCTGGGAATCGGGCCCCTTTAAGGCCTCTCAAATTGGGCACCCCAAAAAAAATAAATCACTCGTCACTTTGGTACATGTAGCCCCAGTGGCGGAGGGGCTCTGCCCCAGGCTTCAGCTTGAGGAGTAAAAAGGGGAACGGTTCCTAGCAGCTTGATTTAGAGTCTGAAATTCTGCGCCTCCAGAAGGTGCAGGCCCAACCTCCCGGCCCACGGCGCTGGAGGGCAACGGCGGCTTTCAGTCACCTTCTCACCCTGGGCTGCCACAGAGGTCAGTGTGGGCCCCGCTCTAAAATCAGCTCAGCGAGCAGCCTCATTCATGGCACCTGCCCAGGGCGGCCTGTTGGGCCTGAGAGCAGATGGTGCAGAGAGGCATGGAGATGCTACCCCATCCTGAGAACCGGTCCCAAGCCCTCCTGCAAAGGAATGCTGGGGCCCCCACTGTCTACGTAGGTACTTCTCTGCCCCCCCATCCCCACAGCATCTGAGCCAATCACAATGGTTAGTGAGTGCAGCCTCCCAACACCCCTGGGAGGCAGGGCAGGGCTCTTCTCCCCATTGTACAGGTGGGGAACCGAGGCCCAGAGAGGTTAAGTGACTTGCCTGAGGTCACCCAGGGCTGTGGCAGAGCAGGGGCTGTCAGGACCATCCTGCCCGTCTTACAAAGTCGCTGTGTCAGGATGCTGGACAGGCTGTAATTTGCTATGGGACAAGGAGGGCAGTTCCGCCCTCCCAGACTATTAATGGGCACCCCTTTTGGCCCCCGCCCCCGACTTTGCAGGGTATCATACGTTCACATCTAATGGTCTAGTCTAGATGCTGATACAACTCCCCCAACCCCCAAGATTTTTTCTGAAATGACGCCCCTGCTGCCGAATCAAAAGGGGCCCTTACCACGGCTTTCGCCTTTCCTAGGATGGCCTGATTCCCAGGGCATCAATGTCTCCAAGCCTCAGGGCTTCGATGGAAATGACTTTTTCTGTACCTTGCTGGCCAGGTGTGCGGCCAGCAAAGTGTGGGAGCCAATTTGCCCTGCAGCTTGGGCAATGCGTTTGCACGAAAGCTCAGCCCGCGGCGGTAAAAGGCTGCAATGAGGATCTGATAGCATCTTGCACTGGTGTAAACAACTGCTCGGGGCAATGGGGAATCAGGCCCTCAGGAGCAGTGAGGGTACAAAGGGCAGGCGTCCTGGAGGCACAAACTGGTCTCACATCTGCTACACCATGCCAAGGGGGGCACACAAGGGCAGCTGGGGGCAAGCACTGGGGTAGTGGCCTCAGATTAATAGGTCAGAGAAGCAAAGACAGCACATTTTTTCTTTGATCGGGGGAGGAAACATCATTGAGGTGTGAAGGGAACGGGGGGGGGGGGGGGAGGGGCAGGCACTGTTGCCAGGTCAG
Source organism: Emys orbicularis (assembly GCF_028017835.1). Taxonomy (NCBI): domain Eukaryota; kingdom Metazoa; phylum Chordata; order Testudines; family Emydidae; genus Emys; species Emys orbicularis. The sequence continues at coordinate 8,966,244 of NC_088707.1, read as the reverse complement.
TTGACACACTGTCAAAAAAATGAACAATGCAGCAGGACAGGGTGCTAAGGAAAATACAGGCAGGAAAGGCAAGGCACCGAGGCCAAAGGAGAGAGAGCAGAAATGAAAACAGCAGCAGCTTTGGCAGGAAATCACTGTCCAGGCTAGAATTTTTCCAGGCTGCTCCTGTGGTCAGGAGAAGCCCCACGGGATCTGTGATGCTCACCAGCGAGCGGGTCATGGTTGTTACCCGCTCCAGAAGTCAGCATGCTGAGGGGAAGGGGGGGCAATTAGTCAGGAATGAGTCAGCGCGAAGAGCACCGCCTCGTGACTGACCACAGCTCCTGGGCGCTCCGTGGCTGCCTCCCATCCATGTGCAGCCCCTGCCCACATCTGCAGAGCCCACGGGGTTAGCGGTGCTAGTGTGACTCTGGGAATGTGGGCAGCGGGTTGCTCCGGGGAGTCAGGCAGGCCCCACTCTGAACGCTGGAGACTAGGCAAGTTACTGCTCTCCGCAGAAATCCTTTTGCCTGGCTCCCTGGCGGGCAAGTGGAGTCTGATTTAAAAGCAAGGGGTGACTCCAGAGACCCCGAGCTCTGCTGCTCCAACCCTCCTCCTCACCCTGTGCAGGTTTAACCAGACTCATTCTGCCTATGCCAGCCAGTGCCCACCAGCACCACTTTCTCCCAGCAAAGCAACCTCACCGTAGAGCATAGCCTGGCCCTGCGCTAGCACCAGCAAAGTTCCATGCAGCTGAATAGGAGGCAGACGGGGGGGGGGGGGGGGGCGTATGGGGCTTGTCAGGTAGGAATCGGGAGGGCCTGGGCCGCCCGCTGCCCAACAGCTTGTGTTGTCGTTTAATCGGGTGCAAAGTGCTACCAGAGCCGAAGTCTGCACCCACTGGGACTGGTGAGAACATTACACACTCACGCTGGGCATAGTGAAATCATTTGCACTGGCGAGAGCATTTCACACCTCCAAAATGTCCCCTTCTTAAACACTCTGCGGTGCGCTGGTGCTGCTGCTCTAATGCCGTGCTGTGCCTCCTCCCCAGAGACAGTCGCAGTTGGGTGATGGCCAAAGCTGTTTTTCTCTGCAAGCAGGGCAACATTTTCCAAAAAGCTCAGGGCCTGCTCCTCAAGGGCTCCGTGCCCACAATGGGGGACAGGCTAATGGGAGAGCTCAATGTGTGCCCGGTGAGCTGGATTCTTTGGGAAATCTGCCCACTTGGTTAAGTGCCTAACTGGGAGCTGAGCTCTCCCAAGGAACCTGGGTCCGGTTTGCGAAGGGCATTGGGAAGCTCCAGGATGAACTACCGCGTAGCAGTGTAAGTTGTGACACTGGGACCTCACCCCACATGCTGGTGCTAGATTCACAGCCGTACTCCATCGGTAGGCCAGGCTTCCCGAGAGCGGCGTCAGCAGCGTCTCTCTCCCGCCGAGAGACGCCTCAGCCATTCTTCGCAGGCAGAACAGAAGCAGCAAGTGTTGAAATCTCCTTCCTGCTGATTAGCTGTATTTAGTCCTTCCCAGCCATAAGGCTTGTAGTGATTGCAAATACCTTCCTTCTCCAGAGGAAAGGCTTCCCGCCCGGCCCCCTCCCCCTCCAGCAGCAAGCTCAGCCTGAGGAAGGGACAAAGCCCTGCCCTTTCCTCTCCTGGAGATTGTAGTTGCAGGCAGGATGCAGAGAATGCCCTGTTGCTATTGTCTTGTTGCTGGCAGTGACCATAATAACCAATGCAAATGTCTTCCCAAACTTTGATCTTCGCTCATTAACTAAACTGAGGCAGCTGCAGCAGTAGAGGGAAAGGACATTATAAATAGCAGCACTCCCAGATAGCTGAAGAGCTACTGGTATTCCCCCAGAGCGGGCCTTTCCTCCCAAAGTGCTTCACAGCTCTATCAGTGAGAATCATTTTACCCACCACTGCAATGCAGCCCCCTCTGGGGTGCAGTGTGGCAGCTGTTGAACACATGATGCCACACAGCAATTTAGGACAAGAAGCGCTAATGGCCATTCCATTGAAATGGAATTTTAGGGAGCAGGATGTGATTTCCCAAACTGGAATTTGGCCGGAACAATGGGGCTAACAATTCTACTTATCTGAAAACCATCGTGGGATCTTTAGTGGTCACAAGTGGTCAGGGCCTCAGGCCTCCATCTCGTCATCCAAGCCACACTTTCAGCAGCATCAAGAATGCTCCCCTGGCTTCACGGGAAAAGCACCAGCAGAGCCTAGAGGCCTCAACCGGGATCAGGGTCCCATCCTCGTGCTGGGGGCTGCACACCCGCAGAGTGAGAGACTGCTGGAAAAAGCCAACCACCTAAATAGGCAGGAAGGGAAACAACTTGCCAGAGGTCACACAGCCAGCCAGTGGCAGAACCAGGAATAGAGACCAACTCTCCTAACTCGGCATCCTATCCACCCTGCTTGCTGAATACAATTCCAGCAGCACTTTGCTGGCTTCCTGGTCAATCCAAGGAACTGTATTCCCTGGAGATCTGAGTGCTGCCGAAGTCAGTCCTATGGGGTGGGAGGGTAGGTGGGCACAGCCCACAGCCCAGCGTTCACTGGCAGCTGGCTATGTGGGCTATATTAGGAAGCTCCCCATCTACAGAAAGGGACATAGACCTTCGATGAGGCAGCTTTTCTTGGCATAAGGCGAGGTGGCCATGCTGGGATGTAGGTGCCTTGGCAGAGCAGGGGGAGGGCAGGGGTGGATTGGCAGGGTGGTGCAGATCAGGCTGGTAAAGATGGGGAGTGGGTGTGAAAACTGGCAGAGGAGAGGTTGTTGCAGAGGACTCGGGTGCCTGAGCGAAGAGCTGTGTGCGGGGGGGTGGAGCAGGACAGGAATAGCGGTGGGGGCTGCAGGTCGAGCCGGGGGTGTACTGGCAGAGCGATGAGTAGCAGGGTCGCTCTAGGTCAGGATTGAATTGTGTTAGTAGATTGTGGGGCAGGGAAGGGACTCTTTGCACAGCATCTGTCCGCCCTCTGCCCGCTACAGCATTCATCTGGCCCTCGGGATGGGCGTCCCTCGTTTTCGATGGATCCCACATAAGCCTGACATGGTCCCCTGCAGATTGTCGGTGGCAGGCGGGCTGACTCAGGAACCCAGGGTCACTGACACTGTTCGTTACACCCCATCACCACTCCTCACCGTGGGTCACTGAGCCATCTGGGCCCGGGGCAGGCTGGGAGATGCATGGCCTGGCTCCTTCTAACCAGTCGGATCGGCTCCCCGTTTGCCCCTTATTTTAACGAGCCCTGACAACGCAGCCCACAGAAAAGCACACTCCACCTTCATGCATGCACAGCCCCCCTTCTGCCAAATCACCCACCCATACACCCCCCAAACCACACGCATGCCCAGCCTTCTTCCTCCACACACATTAAACGACACCAGCCAAACCGCGCACGCAGCCACCCCCACCTGCAGTCCCATTCACCCTCACAAACTCACCCACAAAAGTACCCCCACAAAACTACAGGCACGGACAATTTTTTCCCACCATAACATACTCCCGCATGCAGGTGTGCACCCCTCCAGTCTACACATGCACCAAACTACACGCATTCACACCCTCCCTGGAAAAACTACATGCACCGAGCACCACGTACCAAAGTGAAAGGCACCTCAGCGGCACTGTCGATACATAGGCGGGGTATCCCCGTGCCGGAACTCGGACTGGATTGCCCATGTGTTGAAGGAAGCCCTGAGTCCATGTCCTTCGACCCCTAACATCTGCTTTTGCCTCCTCCCCCAGTACAACACCCTCCTGAGCGAGATGGACAATATCTATTCCACCGCCAAGGTGTGTCCTCCAAACCAGACCTCCAACTGCTGGTCTCTGGAGCCAGGTACGGTGCCTTCCCGTCCCTGCTGACCCGTATTCCGTCGCTTTCTGAACTTGGAAGCTCCTGGCTCAGGGGGTGGGCCTGAGTCTGCAAGGTGCTGAGCGCCCTCAGCCTCTGCCGGAGCCAATGGGAGCCGGGCGCGATCAGCACCTTCCAGATTTGGGTCCCTTCTCGAGGAGGCAAGAAAGCAGCGCAAAGCCTCCTGCTTGCTCAGTGGCCCCGATCCTACCGGTCAGTGGGAGTTTGGTCACTGACTTCAGGGGAATTTGGAAGCTCTAAGCCAGGTTTGGTAGTTGAGGGGAAGGAAATCAGACTCCCCGGTTCATCTGGGCAGGGAGGAATCACAGACGGCCGGGTACGCGATGGGCCTTCAGACACTTTCTCGGAAGTCTCAGGCACTGGCCGCTCACCACAGGCAGGTGACAGGATGAGGGGGTCCAATGGCATGAGAGCTCCTACGCTAGAGGAGCTGCCATGGGGGGACTGGAAGGCTGCCATTGAACTGGAGATGGGGCGAGGGGAGGAGAAAGGGGGTGTCGGGCTGCTCCTGGCGGGCGTTAGAGCCGACAAGCCTTCCTGCATCACAACCTTTGCTCCCTCCGCGGCCGCAGGATCCTGCTCCAGTTTCAGATGTCCAGCGCCCCGGGTGGGGGAGCTGTTTGGATCTGGGGTGTTTGTTCAGCATGTTACAGGCACAGGGGCCACTGGGGTTTGGTCTGCAGACACCCCACCATTCCCAGGGCTCTGGCCCCTTGTGAAGCCAGGGCACTGTCTGGCACCCCGATGTTTGTGAGCGTTTGGCTCCGTCTCTGCTTGAGCCGTAGAGAACCAGACGGGGGTTCACACCCCTCCCTCTGCCCCAGCCTGTGTCCGTGCAGCGGCCCTAGGACGTTGGGGAGACCTGTGGAGGGTGGAAAGAAACTCCCCCTGCGCGTGACGAAAGCTGGCATGACTCTCTGTCGTCTTTTTCTCTTTCGTGCCTCAGAGATAACCGACATCATGGCCAACTCCCGCAGCTACAAGAAGTTGCTCTATGCCTGGGAGGGCTGGCACAGCTCAGCTGGAAACCCCCTGAGGCCCAAGTATGAGGAGTTTGTGACGCTGAGCAACGAAGCCTACAGGATGGACGGTGAGAGGGACCTAGGACAGCTGCTATTGCAGGCATCTCTGTCACCAAGCAGGGGGCGGGCGATGGGGGAGCCTCACAAACCAGCCCCAAACTCAGCAACACCTGATGAAGGACAATCGCTCCTCCTGGGGTCAGGAGGCACCTCTCCTCCCTGCGTCACCCCATGCCCACGGCACAGCACTGCGTGAGGAGTGCATTCGAGGCGTCAGACTCGCCTCTCGCCCGGATGTAAATCAGGAGCCCAGGGAACCCCGCTGGTGGAAGCGAGGGGAGAGTCACGCCTGGGACGTTTCATGCCACATCTGACACTGGGCAACGCAGGATGCCGGCCTCGATGGCCGTGGCTCCATTTCAGCACGGCAGCCCCTGTGCGCTGGGGCAGTAGCCGGGGCTCAGTTTCCCCATTGCTGGTGCATTCGTGCTCAGCTACACCCCCCCAGTGAAATGTAAGTGAGATCAGACGCTGGCCCACTGCGCGAGATGCCTGGCTCTGGCCAAGCTCTGCTCTGCGGCAAAGGGAACCTCGGGGCTGCTCTAGCTTGGGCCTAGCAGAGTTCTGGCCACGCCCCCTTCACTCTGACCACACCCCCTTTCCTCTGGCCACACCCCCTTTCCTCTGGCCATGCCCCTGCTCAGTAAAGCCGGGGTAATGAGCAGGGATGTACCAGCTGGGGATTCCCCCCCTGTCCCCGGCTGGCAGCTCACCTGCAGGGGCAGGTGTCTCTACCCACTGGGGACAGGGCTGCTCTCTGCCTTTCATGCAGCCCTCCAGCAGGCATCCTTGCTCTCCCAGGGATGATTTTGTGCAGAAAGGCAAGGAGGGGCGGTCCCCGAAATGCCGTCCCCGGGCAAGACGCTGGAGTTCATTGCTGTTGGCCCTGTGCTCTCCGTTGCCAGGTTTCAAGGATACCGGCGCTTACTGGCGCTCCTGGTACGACTCGCCCACGTTTGAGGATGATCTGGAGGAACTCTACCACCAGCTGGAGCCCCTCTACCTGAACCTCCACGCCTTTGTCAGGAGGAAGCTGTACGAACGCTACGGCCCCAAGTACATCAACCTCCAGGGCCCCATCCCTGCTCATTTACTGGGTAAGTGGGCACAAGGCAGGCCCTGTGCCCACTGGGGAGGGATGCCCGCCTCTCCCACTCTAGGGTGCAAAGACAATAGCTGCCTCAGGAGGATGGGGGTGTGCCCATGCAGATCTGGGCTGGGCTGGGGGCAGTGCAGGCTGACCTTGTGCTAAGGGAATTGGGAGGAGGGTGGACATGAGGTCAGCAACAGGGAGGGGGAACTGTGGAGCGTTTGGGTAGCAGTGGGAGGCGGGATTCGGGGAAGGCAGCTGCAGCCCTACATGCCCAGCTCTGTATATTACATGTGCAAGGAACGCCGTACCCTGTGGGGAGTTGTTGGCAGCCGGGATCGAACCCAAGACCTCTGGACCTAAAGGCACGAGCCTCCCCCGCCTGAGCTAAACGATCACGCTCTGCCGGTGTCCCAGCCACCCCAGAGCAGGACAGAGCACGCCGCCGAGTGGGTTCCATACACGCCCTGCACATGTTCCTCTGCTCCTGCCCTGCACCAGCGCAGCTCGGGAGCCACTGGGTGTAGCAGGGGCTGCTCCGCTCTCAGCTCCCCCAGCAACGCTGAATGAGGCCCAAGGGCTCCCGTGGCGTTGATGGGCCCCCATCACACAGGGTGGCTCTGGGAGATCCTACACACTGAGGTTCTGCCTTGGCATTAAAGATCTCCAGGGCACTTTCTCTAAGCGAGGAGATTTCCCAGCACCTGCCGCTTCTGCATGCTCTGGAGCGACCATCCTCAACTCCAGCGGTGGCTGCCTTTCAACAGGGCTGCCGACCCAGAGTTCGCAGAGTGCTTTGAGCTGGAACATAGTCTCAGATCAGCCCGTCACTGCGTGACACGCACTCATGCTGGTGGCCCCCGACAATCAGGCCATGTGAGCGGCACAGCTGCTCGAGCTGGGAGCATATTGTTCTCAGTTATTTATCAGCCCAGAGCAGCTGCTCAAGGCAGTTCCAGATCTCCCCAAAGAGAGGAAAACAGCAGAGGGAAGAACCCAAACAAACCCCAGCACTGGGGCTGCGCAGCCTGGGGAAGGAATTCCCAGATATTTAGCACTGGAACAGATTCCTCCACCCACCCATGCGCGCTAATTACTCGGCTTTGAAGTTGAATTTATGCCAGGCGATTGGGCGGCGGGGGTGGGGGGGAGCACGAGGGAATGGGAAACGCTTGGGGCCAAGCTCTGTGCACAAGGTTGCATAGACTGTCGTGAACCGCCCTCCATGCAGTAGTTACGGCAGGGCACCGCAGCGCCTTCCCAAGGGCTGAGGCAGGGTTAGGAAATCAGACAATTGCAAAGATCCCAGCAGAGGGCATATGATCCCACCCCGCCGCCCTTGCCCCATCTCCTCCCTCACCTGCTGGTGTCAGTAACCCGCTCTTCCGTAGTGCCCGTTGTCCGAAGAGCTTCCCGCACTTTTCCCGGCATCCTCCCTGTTGTACCGAGGTGTGAAACGGAGTCACGGAGCCGGGCAGCGATTTGCCCAATGAGTCAATGGCAGGGCAGGCAATAGAGCCTGGGAGGCCCTGTGCCGTGCTCTGACCGTTGGACTGCGCTTCCTCTTATTGCAGCTAGAGGCAAGGGAAGGAAACCTCTCCTTCTCCAGCTCCAAAAGGTGCTGAAACGAGGGAGGAAAGTGAAGGAGCCGTCACATACCTTCTCCCCGACGAGCCCCTGCTGCTCTCCAAAGCTCCCTATCTCCAGGGATGCTCCAGTAGGCGGCCATCGGTTCTGTTCAGCTCCCTGCAACCAGGCCAAGCTCTCTCCCTGGAGGAAAGGGCGCTGATGGGCCCGGAGCGCTCTGCCCCGTCTAGAGGCAGCCAGAGTTGGTTCATAGGAACAGCTGCCTGCTGTAGCGAACCCCTGAGCTGTGCTGTTCTCTCTCCAGGCAACATGTGGGCCCAGCAGTGGAACAACATCTACGATATGATGGTCCCCTTCCCGGGCAAACCCAACCTGGACGTCACCAGCACCATGGTGCAGCAAGTAAGAGCCTGGCGGCCATTCGCTGCCCTTGTTTAGCCTCTTGCCCCGAAGCCTGACATGGGGCTTGAGTGCCAGGGATTGTGGGTAGAGGCAGGTAAATCACCCCGCAAGAGATGAGGACGCCCCACCGGCTGCCCATGGGGCGGTTTGCAGAGCGCTGCCTGTGGCGATGGGCCGCGTCGCTCCTGGAGGGGCCGTGCTGAGCCGGGCGCGTTTTGCCCCATAGAACGTCTCTCATGCAAACTGCATCCCCCCAGCGCCTGGCCGGAGGCATAGACGGAGACACTCCGAGGCCGGAAGGCACCATGGTGGTCACCTGGTCTGCCCACCTGCATAGCACACGCCAGCAGGGTCGCCCGGGGGGGGGGGGGGCAAGTGGGGCAATTTGCCCCAGGCCCCCACGAGAATATAGTATTCTATAGTATTGCAACTTTTTTTATGGAAGGGGCCCCCAAAATTGCTTTGCCCCAGGCCCCCTGAATCCTCTGGGCAGCCCTGCACACCAGAGGACTTCCCTGCATTGATTCCTGGTTGAACGAGAGCAGATCTTTTAGTAAAACATCCGGTTTGGATATTCAAACTCCCAGTGATGGAGAATGCAGTGCCACAGTGCAGGGCTGACGGGAGTGATCGTAGCACCACCAGCCCAAGGCCAACAGCAGAGGGAGAAAGAGAGGGGGGCTTCCTTTCTGTGGTCACTGCCCCCAGGGGAAACTCACGACAACGAACCATTTTCAGTGGCAGCAGCCTCCAGGTCTGAGCCCCAGGGCAAATCTAATTTTCTGGGGAAGGGCTGATAAAAAGGCTGCCAACTTGGGCAAATCTGCTTTGGCCGCCCTCCCAGAATCTCTTCGGCAAGATCCAGGTGAAGGAACGTTACTCGGTGTGTACAGCGCGGGAATAGAATGGGTCCAATTCCTCGCTGGTGCAAGGGGACTGGACCCAGGGCAGAATTTGGCCCAAGAAAGAGAAAAAAGCGAGAGAAGGGCTGGGAGGAAATGGAGAAGGGAGGGAAGGGGGGGAAGATAAGCAGCAGGGTGTGAGTGAGAGATTTCTTCTTGGGCAGACAGAGAGACTCCAGGCAGCTGGACCCCGTGAGCCTTGCTGGTGCTCCTGCAGCCAAAGGAAAGCTCCAGGGTCCCCAGCTTGCATCACTGTGGGCCACTCACATGCTCTCAGCACAGTCACGAGCAGTTAATGGGCGATTCCTCTGCATAGCTTGTGTCTCCGGCTCCCTGGCTTGGGAGCAGGGCTGGGAACAGGCCCTCGGTGGTCTGGGCAGGAGACAAGCAAGGGAGGAACCGCCAGCTGATTGAGTGGTGACAGAGCCTGGGCCGTGCCCTCTGAGTGCGGTGGTGTGGGGAGGGCGTAGAGGGTTAACAATCCAACCCAGCAGGCCTGATTTGTCAGGGCCCTGCACGTCGTGTCGTCATCCGCACCAGTGCGGGGGGGAAACCACCAGTCCCGTTTGCGCTAATGCAAATGGCGGCACAAGGCTCCGGGCTGCAGGGAGAGGAGCCCGACTTGTTTAGTGTCCTGCTGCTGGCATCTTCTCAGCTACCAGCATCTCTCGGGCTGCCCTGCCGTGGTGTATCTCAGCAGCCTTACGCAGGTACCGCGCATCCCATAGGAGCCATCTCTGCCCCACTGTATCTATCCTGGGGATCAGCAGAGAGCCCTGTTCTCCAGGGCTGTGAACCCGGCCCCCTTCGCCATTCCTTGGAAAAGGACGTGACCCTCCCACTGCTGAGGCTTGCACTGCCTGACTGGCCCGGGAGCGGCCCGGCCCCAGGCAGCCTCCTCCTGGCCTGTGTAACATGGCTTCCCTCGGCTCTGCTTGCCCAGAACTGGAACGCGACGCACATGTTCCGGGTCTCCGAGGAGTTCTTCACCTCGCTGGGGCTGCTGGGGATGCCGCCGGAGTTCTGGGAGAAGTCCATGCTGGAGAAGCCGGCGGACGGTCGGGAGGTGGTGTGTCACGCCTCCGCCTGGGACTTCTACAACCGCAAGGACTTCAGGTGTGTGGGGGCGGGAGGCCAGGCCCGACTGGAGAGAGAGGCTGGGGAGCCGCTTGACTCCACGCACAGCCTGGGGAGGGCGGGCTGGGGAAGGGGACAAGGGCCACGTTAGCGCTGCAAGGAATCAGGTGGGTGGGAGGGAGCTGAGTGCGCCACCTGCCAGGGGACACGTCCTGTTGCCTCAGTTTCCCAGCCCAGCCCCACTTCTGCTTTCTTCCTAGCAGCTCCTGAGATAGGAGTTAGGCCTGGTCAACACATACTGGCATAGCTAAGTCGGTCAGGAGTGTGACCCCCCCCCCGCACCTTCTAGCCACGTAACCATGCCGGCAACCCCCCAAAGGTGACCCCCCCCTGCACCTCCAAGCCACATAACCATGCTGGCAACCCCCCTGTGTGACCACCCCGCACCTCCTAGCCACGTAACCATGCTCTCAACCCCCAGTGTGACCCCCCCTGCACCTCCTAGCCACATAACCATGCCGGCAACCCCCAGTGTGACCCCCCCACACCTTCTAGCCACGTAACCATGCCTGCAACCCCCCAAAGGTGACCCCCCCTGCACCTCCAAGCCACATAACCATGCCGACAACCCCCCTGTGTGACCCCCCCGCACCTCCTAGCCACGTAACCATGCTCTCAACCCCCAGTGTGACCCCCCCTGCACCTCCTAGCCACATAACCATGCCGGCAACCCCCAGTGTGACCCCCCCACACCTCCTAGCCACATAACCATGCCGGCAACCCCCAATGTGACCCCCCCCGCACACATCTCCTAGCTACATAACTATGCTCTCAACCCCCAGTGTGACCGCTCCCGCACCTCCTAGCCACGTAACCATGCTCTCAACCTCCAGTGTGACCCCTCACGCACCGCCTAGCCATGTAACCATGCCAGCAAACCCCCCAGTGTGACCCCCCGAACCTCCTAGCCACATAACCATGCCAGCAACACCCCAAAGGTGACCCTCCTGCACCTCCTAGCCACATAACCATGCTCTCAACCCCCAGTGTGACCCCACACACACCGCCTAGCCACGTAACCATGCCAGCAAACCCCCCAGTGTGACCCCCCCGAACCTCCTAGCCACATAACCATGACAGCAACCCGAGGGTGATCCCCCCCCACATCTCCTAGTCACATAACCATGCCAGCAAACCCCCGAGGGTGACACACACACCCCGCACCTCCTAGCCATGTAACCATGCCAGCAACCCCCCCAGCAGAGATGCAGCTATGGGGGGCTTCTGCCTGCATAGCTAACGTGTTCCCATCCCGGCAGAACTCCTCCTCCCGCCGGCGTACGCTGTGTCCATGCTCGGGGGCTGTAGCATAGCCATTGCCTTACCTTGGCAGCCCGTGTTCTCCCCTCTCCGCCGACACCACCTGCCGGAGTCCCGCCTTGCACTGACCCTCCCCAGCGCCCTAGGGTCCCTTCTGTGCTGCTGTGAGCATCCGTTCCCGGGGGGGGGGAGCTAGGAGAGAGCAATAGGAGGGTGTTCCCAGCGGGGGCGGGGGGCTGTGTGGGCTGCTGACTCTCCCTGCCCCACCGAGTATGTTGCTTCCCACCTGCCAGGGGCTAGGAGGCTCCCTGCCAGGGCTGAGTGTATCCCAGCAGGGGGGAGCGGGCAGGTCAAAGGGCGCGTGTGGACAGGACTCTGCCCCTCGCCCTGCAGGATCAAGCAGTGCACTACGGTCACCATGGAGCAGCTCTTCACGGTGCACCACGAGATGGGCCACGTCGAGTACTACCTGCAGTACAAGGACCAGCCAGTCACCTTCCGCAGCGGGGCCAACCCCGGCTTCCACGAGGCCATCGGTGACGTCATGAGCCTGTCGGTCTCCACCCCCGGCCATCTCAAGAAGATCGGGCTCCTCAGCCAAGTCACCCAGGATGCAGGTACCAGCAGGGACGTGCCCCCGAGGCACCAAGAACCGGATACCTCCTCTGGACAGGAGGCAGGGAGAGGGGAGGGCGGGTAGGGGGCTGCTGCATGAGCTGAGATCTGCGGGGAGGAAAGATGCCCTATGGCGCCAGGGCCCTGGCTCTGAGCCGGGGCACCTTCCACACACTTTCCCCTGCCTCCGGCGTGCAAGTTGCTAACTCTGCCGTTCATGCCCAAGCGTGTCTTTAGGCTGGAGGAGTTTGGGCTCCCAGCTGTCATCACACCCCTGGCTGCCCTGTCCCTCCAGCTCTTGTGTCGCACGTTGGCTGGTCCGGGAGAGCATCTGAGTCCAGAGTGAGCTCTGAGGGGATTTTCTGAGTGCTAGCCGTCGGCGCTCCTTGCCTGGGGACTGCTCTCCGTGCTGGTGCAGGTCATACGTCCCTGGCTGGTGCACTTATTTTCACTCACACCTAGCACTTGTGTGGCATTCTTAAATCGAGAGATCTCAGAGCACTTCCCAAAGTGCGTGAGTATCATTATCACTGTTTGACAAAGGGAGAAACTAAGGTTAAGTGACGTGACCAGGATTATATGGCACGTCTGTGGCAGAGCTTGGACAAGACTCTGGCAGTTGTGGCTTACAGGCCCCTCGTGCTAACAATTAGCCCATCCTGCCTCCCACAGCAGCACCTGAAAGTAATGGCCTAGATCCTCAGCTGGTGTAAATTGGCCTAACTCCACTGACTTCAATGGAGCTACACCAGCTTACACCAGATGAGGCTCTGGGCCCGGGTGTCCAGAGACGTGGACAGCATGAGTCTAAGGAACCCAGCTAGCATCCTCCTGACCAACAGCAGGGCAGTTGTTCACTTCCCCTTCCAAAGAATGAACCTTCCCCCGTCCTTCAATCCTGCTCCAGCCAAAGACCTGTTTGGGCTGAGCTTCGGGGCTCGCCTGGTTCTGAAGCCACGGGCACTTGCCCGCCCTGCTGCCCTGGGAACCGCTCGCTGAGGGGGAGGAAGGAGAAGGCTGCACCAGGCAGGTCCAGGCGTTTCCGTGAAGCGAGCGTCTTTGTGAGGAGGAGGAGGAGCGCGCGAGGGGAAGGCGCAGCAAAGGTCGCCGGCAATTCGCTTCTTCTGATGAGAGCGGACGATTTGTGATCCTATTGCTGATCAGCCACCCTGCGCGCGCTGGGTCAGCATGGGGAGCAAAGGCTGGGACCCAGGCCGCTCTTACTCAGGGAAAACTGTCCCTGGGCCTAGCCCGCTGGCTCCCTGGGATGCTCGGCACCTCTCTGGTTCGGGCCCGTGAACGTCAACGGACATTTTGCCCGAGCAAAACCAGCATAAGGACTTGTGGATTATTTGTCCTTAAGATTTGAATGGCCACGGGTCCGAGTCTGGTCTCACTTATCTGGATGCAAAGCAACCAGTGCAAGTGCAGGGCCGGGGCCCAGGTTTTGAAAGGGGCCTCCAGCTTTGGAGTGTAATTGCACGGATCCGATTGCAGGAGTGGGCTGGTGCCCGGACACCGAGATGCCATTATCTGCACCCCTGAAGGACTCCCACAGGAACACCTCTGGGTGCTAAATCACAGGCCGGCTTGGGAACCGGGGCTCTGTGCCTCGTTTGCTTTGAAGCAAACCTTTCTCCCTGCCAGCAGAACAGAACTTTCCTGGCCGAGGTGTCCCTGGTTTCTTCCTGGAATCTGGACGGAAAGCTCCTTGCCGCCAAGCAAGCCTATTTCCAAGGAGAAGTCAGCTCTCTGGGCTGGGTTTCATGATCAGTGAATTCTGAAAAGACATCCATCTTAGGCTCGGACCAGCTGTCTGAGTGAAAGCGACTAGTGCCTGCTGGAAAGGATCTGTCCTGGAGCTGGGCTTTAACCGGGCCACATGTTGAGCCAGACAGCACCAGGATGAGCCAAATGCATTTTGCAAACTGCTGCTGCAAGCCAGCGGCGGCTTTGCAGGGGAAGGAACATTCTTGGGATCGTATTTATGCTGATGATTATGATTACGGTCTGGAGGTCTGCCAGTGCACCTCCGTCCTGGCCTGCACAGCTGGATAGTGCCTTGGGAGCAGCCAAGGACGGGGCTAGGCATTGAACAAAGAGTAGCAGAGAGCCGCAGCTTGGAAGAGCTAACAACCCAAATGGGCCAGGCAGACCCGGAGGGGAAGGGGTAGGACATGCCAGCAGATGGCAGCAAACGGCATGATTTCTGTACTTCTTGGGTGGGTTTAGGTAGGAGGGGATCAGCTAACTGGAAAGGGGATGGGGAGGGGGATAGGGCAGGGATCAGAGGCTAGGGGTGGAGTGAAAAGACTGAGGGAGGATGAGGGGGAGGGTTGGCGCAATCAGCCAATTGCAGGGCTGAGAGAGTCCAATCAAAACGGTAGAAAGTTCTCCAGAAGTCCCCAGCTCCCTGCTTTGGCTGCTTCTGCACCGACAAGCCTGAGACTCTGGCCTGGCATACACCAGAAACTTAGGTCGGTCTAGCTACCTTGCTCAGGGACGTGCCAACTTCATGCCCCTGAGCATCAGAGCGAAGCCGACCTGTGCCCTGGTGTAGACACCGCTAGGCTGACAGAAGGATTCTTCTGTCCACCACTGTGGTGTTTAGATGCTGCATGTGATTATTAGAACTGGGAGCACTGGCTGTTGGGAGTCTGAAAGGACAGGAAACAGGAAGGAGGGGGGAGGAGTTGAGGAGGCTGGGAGAGTTACAGAGTGTGCAGCTACAGCTTGGTAAAGAGATTTCCACTGTAAATAAAGTTCTGTTGACGTTTGTTAATACCTTGCCTGGTGGATACAACAACCACGCTACTGCCTCTCGAGGGGATGGATTTACTAGAGCGATGGGAAGGGTGGAGGGGAGGTACCACCTGGGTCCTGGTGCCACCAGAGTGGGGTTGGAATGCTGCCTACTCACCACTCAGAGGGGAAAACTGATCTCTCCTGGGGGCTTGTACAGCAGTGACCTGTGCTGACTTCCAGGTGGTTTCCTGTCTAGTTCGTTCCCATTGAACCCATAGGAGTCTTGCCAGTGACTTCTAGGGTGACCAGATGTCCCGATTTTATAGGGACAGTCCTGATTTTTGGGTCTTTTTCTTATATAGGCTCCTATTACCACCACCACCACCCCCCGTCCCGATTTTTCACATTTGCTGTCTGGTCACCCTAGTGACTTCACTGGGAGCAGCAGCATCCGCTGTGGAAACACACAAGAGACCTGCAATATGCACATGGGATCTGGTTCCCGCTCAGCGGGCGTGAAATACTCCCAGGTCAGAACGCACCAATTCACACTCGCTTCGCCCTGGCCACAGCACCAGGGGCCTGCTCCCCTTTACACCACCCAGACAACAGGGGAGTCAAATTACAGTTACACTCGCCTCTGGGCCCATTTACACTGCCAGAGTGGGGCCGTAGTGGGAGTGAGAGGCGGGCCCAACGTGCAGAGCAGTGGGGAGCTGGGCCTGGGACTTTTCTCGTCCTCGTTAGTGGAAAGGTGATTCTCATCCTGAGCGCAGGTTAGAGACAGAAGAGCCCCTTATGGTCCCATCCAACCCCAAACCTGGCCCTGAGTGTGGACGCTGAGCCTTTGGAAATCCTTCCCCGCGGCCTGGCGCCAATGGAGACGAACGCCAGCTGCTTTTCCGCTGTCGCGGTGGCTCTCCAAGAGCCAGCTCCGGCGTCCGGCTGCGGGAGAACCGATTTTTCGGTTCAGTGGCCAACCTGAAACATCAGGACAAAAATCGTTTCGGGTCGAACAAACTTTGGTTTTGAAGGGGTTTCGGAAAAAAATCCAATCAAATGGACGTAAAATTTGAAACCAAAAGTCGTTTCGAATGGAAAAAGCCCCTTTTTTCAATTTTCTCTTTTTCCGGCTGAAACAATTTGGCGAATTTGGTGTGAATCGCCACGATGCTTTGGGGGAGTCGAAGGTGCAGGGTTTTTTGTTTTGGTGGGGAAAAAATAAAAAATTTGTCAAAAAAATGTCCCCCCCACTCTAGTCAGGAGAGCCAGGGAGGAGCGCCTAGCGATGCCATCGCTGAAGGAAAGGGACACGTTGAGCCCTGCGCCTGTGTCATGATGCTTTTTCAGCTCCCCCCATACCCTCCGCAGACCTTCCTGCTCCTCTGGCCAACTAAGGAAGCTGCCTATGCACAACTCCCACCTGCAGGGATCCGGGAGCTCTTTCCAGGAAGCCTGGGCTAACGTCTGCATCCCCCCAGGTCCTTTCCTTGCTTCACTCCGGCTCTGTTTCTTGCAGAAAGTGACATCAACTACCTGCTGAAAATGGCCTTGGAGAAGATTGCCTTCCTCCCCTTCGGTTACCTCATCGACCAGTGGCGCTGGAATGTCTTCAGTGGCCGCACCCCGCCTAGCCGCTACAACTACGACTGGTGGTATCTGAGGTAAAGGGCACGTTGGTGTGAATGCACATATGTGTGTGGTCGATGAACATGCCTGTGCATGTGTGTTTCTTCCCGCACAGGTGTGTGTGGGTGTGCACCTGTGCGCCCATGGGTGTGTGCACATGTGCGTATGTGCATGGGTGTGTGCATAAGTGAACATGCGTGTGTGAAGCGTGAATAGTTTTGTGCTATTTCTGGCTTGAAAGATGCACCAGGTAAACAGATGGTGATTGCTTGTGAGGTGCCCGGATTACTTCACCCTCAGCCCCAGAGTGGGCTGAAATGAATAGAAACAGTGTAGTTGGCATTTTACCCTTGAGAATGGGCTGGGACAAATGTGGCTGGAGAAAAGAAGAAACTGACCCAAACGTCAGACCCGAACCTTTCACTGATGTGGTAGATCAGATACCTTTGGGCAGCCATTGTGGCCACCTCTGCACTCGTGTATCCTGGTTGGGATCGGAAGTGGAGGAACCTTGTGACCAAGGCCGCTCCTGTAATATTTCTGGGAATGGGGAATACCAGAAATCTAACAAGAGAGCATGTTCTTAGCTTTGGGAGCAGGCCAGTACTCTGGTAGATGAATGGATGGATGGGTGGGTGGGTAGGTGGATGGATGGGTGTATATGTGGGTGTGTGGGTGAATAGATGTATGAGTGGGTGTATATGTGGATAGTTGGATGGGTATCTTTGTGAGAAGATGGATGGATGGATGGGTATGTATGTGGGTGAGTAGGTGGATAGATGGATGGATGGGTGTATATGTGGATAGATGGATGGGTATGTTTGTGCAAAGATAGATGGATGGATGGGTATGAGGGTGGGTGATTGGGTGGATGGATGGGTGGGTGGGTGGATGGATGGATGGATGGGTGTATATGTGGATAGATGGATGGGTATGTGGGTGGGTGGGTGTATATGTGGATAGATGGATGGGTATGTTTGGGCGAAGATAGATGGATGGATGGGTATGTGGGTGGGTGTATATGTGGATAGTTGGATGGGTATGTATGTGCGAAGATAGATGGATGGATGGGTGGGTATGTGGGTGGGTGGATGGATGGATGGATGGGTATGTGGGTGGGTGGGTGTATATGTGGATAGATGGATGGGTATGTGGGTGGATGGGTGGATGGATGGGTGTATATGTGGATAGATGGATGGGTATGTTTGTGTGAAGATGGATGGATGGATGGGTGAGTGGGTGTATATGTGGATAGATGGATGGGTATGTTTGGGGCGGGTGGGTGGATGGATGGGTGAGTGGGTGTATATGTGGATAGATGGATGGGTGTGTGGGTGGGTGGATGGATGGATGGGTGGGTATGTGGGTGGGTGGATGGGTGGGGGGGAGTATATGTGGATAGATGGATGGGTATCTTTGTGCGAAGATGGATGGATGGGTATGTATGTGGGTGAATAGGTGGATAGATGGATGGATGGGTGTATATGTGGATAGATGGATGGGTATGTTTGTGCAAAGATAGATGGATGGATGGGTATGAGGGTGGGTGATTGGGTGGATGGATGGATGGGTATGTGGGTGGGTGGATGGATGGATGGATGGGTGTATATGTGGATAGATGGATGGGTATGTGGGTGGGTGGATGGATGGGTGGGTGTATATGTGGATAGATGGATGGGTATGTTTGGGCGAAGATAGTTGGATGGATGGGTATGTGGGTGGGTGTATATGTGGATAGTTGGATGGGTATGTATGTGCGAAGATAGATGGATGGATGGGTATGTGGGTGCGTGGGTGGGTGGATGGATGGGTATGTGGGTGGGTGTATATGTGGATAGATGGATGGGTGGATGGATGGGTGGGTATATATGTGGATAGATGGGTGGGTGGGTGGGTGTATATGTGGATAGATGGATGGGTATGTTTGGGGGGTGGGTTGATAGAAATATCTGAAATTAAGCCCCAGACACGTTCAGGGTTGTTCATCACTATAGCTTCCCCTCTTCCTTCTTCTTGTTTCCTGTTTACTCCTCACACACCGAGGGGTGGCTCATCTGTCCGATTCCTTCAGGCCCCTGCTAATGCTGTTCATTTTGTCCCCCCCACCCCTTTGTTCTACAGAACTAAATATCAGGGCATCTGTCCTCCCGTTTCAAGGAATGAAAGCAACTTCGACCCTGGTGCAAAGTATCACATCCCCGGCAACACCCCCTACATCAGGTACTGGAGCGGCATGTGACTTGCTTCTCGGACCACTCGCGTGGGGGGGGTGCGCTGGGCCAATCCACCGGCCTGAATGTGACGAGCCTCCACTCTAGTCCTTTGGGGCACGTTTATCTGTATCACAAAAGCCACAGGAAGGGGCTGCAGCTTGCTGTCCGGATCAGGCAGGGTCCTCCAGATCCGCAGCGAGGGGCACCCGCAGAGCTCTCGGCCGTACCTATCTGTCTCTCCGGCGGGGAGTTCTGCAGGCCAGGAGAAAGGCCCGCCGGCAAACCTGCGTGGGGCCCTGCACTGGAGTAATAAGGGGTGAACTATGCCGTGTACTAACTAAGTTGGTATGTGGCTGGGCCCCAGTGAGCCTTAAAATTAGTGACAGCTCCTGGAGACTCTCCTATAAAGCCTGGGTAACCTAAAGGTATTCGATGCTATCGCCCCTGATTCTCACAATGTTTGTAATGGCACAACACAGAATCACCATCGGCAGAGCTGTGTGGGGAGCCCAGGTCTGCAATGACAGGGGGTGCTGTGGGTCAGGATTGGGGTACAGCACAGTACAGTATGGGGAGCCCAGCTCTGCAGCGTCAGGAGACCAGAGTACAGAGCAGAGCCGGTGAAATGTACACAGTGCTTCTGTCTGACCCCAGTGCGCTCTCTCATCTCCTCCCCTTTGTCAGCACAAAAACCCCTGGTTGGACTCTGAAACAACCTAATCACACCAGTCACCATCTGGGCACTTTATTGCCCAGGGCCTAGAGTGATTCCAAAGATGTGAAGAATGTAAATGGCAGGAGGGTGGGTGGATGGATGGGTCGGTGTATATGTGGATAGATAGATGGGTACCGGGGTGGGGGACCTCCTCCCTGCAGCGGAGATCGGCTGGTCTCTCCCCTGTTCCCATTGCTCAGCCCTGAGGACTCTGCTGTGGCTCCAAATGAAATGAATAGGCAGCAGGTTTAAAACAAACAAAAGGAAGTATTTTTTCACACAACGCAGTCAACCGGTGGAACTCCTTGCCAGAGGATGTTGTGAAGGCCATGACTATAACAGGGTTCAAAAAAGAACTAGATACGTTCCTGGAGGATAGGTCCATCAATGGCTATTAGCCAGGATGGGCAGGGATGGTGTCCCTAGCCTCTGTTTGCCAGAATCTGGGAATGAGCAACAGGGGATGGATCACTTGATGATTACCTGCTCTGTTCAGTCCCTCTGGGGCACCTGGCACTGGCCACTGTCAGAGGACAGGATACTGGGCTAGATGGACCTTTGGTCTGACCCAGTCTGGCCGTTCTCATGTTCTTATGGCACTTGCTTTCTTCGCAGGTACTTTGTGAGTTTTATCCTGCAGTTCCAGTTTCACAAGGCCCTGTGCCAAGCTGCCAATCACACTGGCCCCCTGCACACCTGTGACATCTACATGTCCAAAGAGGCGGGAGCGAAACTCAGGTGAGAGCCAAGGGTGGATTTGGGAAAGAAGAGGGTGAGCTGCTCAGCCCGGAGCCCCAGCCCTAGCAGGGCGGTTAGAAAGGACCACGAGGGGTCACAAAAGGCAGGGGTGTGTGTGTGTCTTCATTCCCCACTAGCCTCTCTCTCATTGGTTCCCTCTGAAGCATCGGGCATTGGCCACTGTCAGAAGACATGAGATTGGGCTAGAGGGACTGTTGGTCTGAGCCAGTCTGGCTGTTCGTATGGGATCAGTGCATCCATTCATCTGGGGGATATGTGATGGCCTTGCTCCCTACAGGCCGGAGTCCAGGAGGCTGTCAGTCTCTCCACTAGGGCTAGCTGAAGATTACCCTTTAGCTCAAGTGGCTGTTTTAAACGCCTGAATCCCTGTTCAAGTCCCAGCTAAGGACAGGTTCTTCATACAGGGATGGGTGGGGCGATGTGTGTAAAGACTCTGCTTTCTGCAAATCCAGCACTAGTGTAAGTCGGTGCAACTCCAGGCCAGAGCGAAGCCCAAAAACAGAAAGTCCAGCTGTCAAATTTTTAAAGACACCTAAGTGATTTAGGGGCCTGGGTGTCATTTCCCCAAGTGACCTAAGCACATGGTGAGAAGAGATGCTCCCCTGAGCCCGGAGTGGCCAGTTGATCTCCTGAAGCCTGGGAATCAATTGCCCATAATGCTGGCTGCTGTGACTCGGGGCAGACTGTTAGGAAGCAGGGCACAAACCCCAAACTGACTGTGAGTTCTACACTTAAAGCTCATCAAACAGTTACCAAGTGTGAACTCCTCAGGCCCTATAACAGCCTATGCATGGAGTCCCCTTGGATACCCCCATCTACCTCACCACCCAGGTGAAGATACTTTTGTGACAGATGGTCCCTTATGCCAAGAATCACAGCAATATTCAGGTTAGTCCCAGTCTCAACGGACCAGTCACTGAC
Source organism: Emys orbicularis (assembly GCF_028017835.1). NCBI lineage: Eukaryota > Metazoa > Chordata > Testudines > Emydidae > Emys > Emys orbicularis. The sequence continues at coordinate 8,945,313 of NC_088707.1, read as the reverse complement.
CCCAGGTCACACCAGAGCTCTCACACCAAAGCCAACACTTGTAGCCAATGTTCTCATAAACTATATAAAGATTGATTACGTTGGAAAAGGAAATTAGAGAGTTATTTCCAAGGTTAAAGCAGGTCAATATATATACACAAATCAATTACAATCAAGTTTCAAAAGGGAATAGAAGTTCTATAATCAGCAAGTTGTATATGTCCTTTAGGGCTAGCCCAGGATAAGCGGCTGGGGATCTCTTGCTTATAGCTAGAAAACCCTGGCCCCCCAGCATCCAAGCAGCATAGAGATACCAGGTTCCTTTTGTTTGGGGTTTTTATCCCTTCCTGCCATGTGCTCTGAGCTGCAAACTCAGCTGATCAGAGGAATCCACTTACATGACTCCTCTTCATGGGAAGGAGGGCAGAACAACAAAGTCTTTTATCCTCTTTAACAGGGCCATCCCTAGACATTGTGGTGTCCCATGCAGCCCCCCCGTGGGGGGGACTGGCCCCAGGCCTCTGCGGGAGGAGGGGGGCATTCCCAGGCCTCCGTGGGGGGGGGGCTGCACCCAAGGTCTGTGGGGGGCAGGAGCAGGCTTGGGGGGCAGGGGGGAAACCGCCCCCCAGCACGAGCCGGTGGAGCGGGTTGGGGCCGGGTTGCTCCACTTCCTGCCGACCGGTGATTGCAGGGTGGGCACGCCCCCGCACTCACTGGGCGGCAGGAAGTGGAGTGACCCAGCCCCAGCCCACTCCGCTCTGCTCCCCTGGCTCCCAGCCTTGGGACTTGGGGTCACGGGGGGAACCACCCCCCAACACTCACTGGCGGCGGAGCTGGGAGCCGGCAGAGCGGAGCGGGCTGGGGCCGGGTTGCTCCACTTCCCGCCGCCCGATGAGTGCGGGGCACTCCTGACCCCTTCTGCAGTCCCCCGGCACGTAGTTCAGGGGAAGGGGTGGAGTGGGGGCGGGGCTGGGGCGGAGCAGGGGTGGGAAGAGGCAGGGTGGGGGCGGAGCAGGGGCTTTGGGGAAGGGGTGGAATGGGGGTGGGGCTGGGGTGGAGCAGGGGTGGGAAGAGGCGGGGCAGGAGCGGAGCAGCAGCGGGGACAGGTTTCCTGGCCGGCCGGGCTGGCCGCTGGAGCAGCACGCAGCTGCATAGGGCACCAGGAAATTTGGGGCAATTTGGTGCCCCAAATTTCCTGGTGCCCTGCGCAGCTGCGTAGTTTGCATATTGGTAAGGACGGCTCTGCTCTTTAACGTCCCACAATAGTCTGTCTGGTGTCGATGGACCTTTCCTGTTGGGGAGGACATAACACATTCTGTTGATGATCAGCACTTAACAGCAATTAATGTCTCTCTCCTGTCTGGAGAGTCACAGAGGGTCACAATACAACTGCTCAAATATTACACTATGGGGTACAGATGCTATCAGTGAGATTAATGCATGCAGCAACTCACAAGCATTCAATAAAGTCTAGACACATTTTTATCATTCTAATACCTGTTTTAATAATACTAACACACAGGGGAGCCAGACTGATTCCAGCTATGTGTGTGTCAGCGTTCAATGGAGCCATGGGGATTTTGGCATGAGCTGGCACCTGCTCTGCCAGTATCACACCCGTATCTTGATGTGCAAAACCACCCATGCTGTGCTTGGGGCTGTCCATCTCATTGTCTCTTGCTGGCATTTGTTTTCCCGGTTCTCTGCAGTGAGGTGTTGAAAGCTGGCTCTTCCAAGCCGTGGCAAGAGATCCTCTTCAATCTGACTGGCATGGAGAAGATGGACGCTGGGGCCCTACTGGAGTACTTCAGCCCTGTGACAACGTGGCTTCAGAAACAGAACAATGAAAGGAATGAAACACTGGGCTGGCCGGACTTCGAGTGGCGCCCGCCTGTCCCTGAGGGCTACCCTGACGGCATCGGTAAAGCCTCAGCGCTGTCCCTTTGCCCCAGAGCTGGGTCCAGGGGTGTTGGGAGGTATCCCCAGATGGACACAGCGTGGCATTGCTCAGAATACACGTGGAAGGTGGAGGATGTCTCTGCTAGAGCGCGGTGAGATGGGCTAGTCAGAAATAGCACCGTTCTCCAGCTGGGCTCCGGAGAGCATCACACAATCCCGTGCTTCGTGGGGCACTGCACCTTCCTTTGAAACACGCGTCATTGGCTGGACACCTGATCCACAACTAGATGGACCAATGGTCTCCTTCGTTATAGTAATTCCTGCTCTCCTGATGTAACAGATAATCCATGAGGTAGCATTCTGTGCTGCATTCTGATTGGCTGACTAGTACAGTCTAGAATGCCGGGCTACTCCTGTCCAGATGAACAAAGGCAGATGCTCCACTAGCGTCCACCTGCCACTCATCTGTTGGCTTCTCCTGTCATGTTCCTCTAAGGGGGCACCAGGGCAGGAAGTGGAGCCCACTCAGGTGCATGGAGAGCCTGTGGCACTGGCGAGGGCTCAGTCATGGATTCTCCAAGGAGGTTCTGCTCACACAAGGGGAAGAGCTCATTTGGCGGCTTTATCCATTGGGTTTTTCCCCCTTCTAGATAAAATAGCGGATGAAGCACAAGCCAAAGACTTCTTGGCGGAGTACAACAGCACGGCCGAAGTGGTGTGGAACGCCTACAGCGAGGCGTCCTGGGCGTACAACACCAACATCACGGACCACAACAAGCAGATCATGGTATGAGACCGGGCTGCAGGCCATACAGTGTGATGCTGACAGCAAAGTCAGGCAGGTTGTACCCAAAGTCCATTGCAGACAAGCCCAGAAAACCAGGGCAGCTCCTGCTGTTGCCAGGCGGGAGGCATCCACATACTGGTAGCCAGAGAGTAGCATTCATACGCTGGGAGGTGCCTTTCTCCCAGCACCCCTAAATGAGTTGGGCCTCATTTGTAGATTAGACCTAGACCTAGACCTAGGTCTCTGGCCAGCCCGCGGTGAGAGCATGCCATAGCTGCCCATCACACGCGCCAGTATTCTTAGCGGGGGCTGCGTCTGATCACCCCCAATCGGGTGATTCCTTTCCTGTCCCCCCTTGGTCCTGCAGCTGGAGAAGAACCTGGAGATGTCAGCCCACACCCTGAAGCACGGCATGCAGGCCCGGCAGTTCGACTACTCTGACTTCCAGGACCAGAGCGTCAGGCGCATCCTGAAGAAACTGAGCGACATTGAGAGAGCCGCCCTGCCGGAACTGGAGCTGAAGGAGGTGAGATGAGGGGGAGGCTGGGTGTTCTGGGACAGCACCCACAAGGCCCTGCTTAACATGGAGCGGATTGTGGCCTCCCACGTCTTCCACGCAGAGCTGAGCCAGCACGCTGGGAGCTTCCCAAGCAGAGAAGGCACAATCCCTGCCCCACGGGGTTCACCAACCAAAGACTACATGTCCCAGCATGCAGTGTGGCTTGGCTCTTGAAATGCAGCTGGAGCATTGCATGCTGGGGCCTGTAATCTCCTAGGAAAAGCGGGGGCAGCAGTGGGCTGCTTTGCATAACTCTGTGTTGCTGTTGGCTGGAGGGCTGCACCTGGGCTAGCTCTGATCCTGGAAATACGGTGACCAGACAGGGACAGTCCCGATATTTGGGGCTTTTTCTTCTCTAGGTGCCTGTTACCCTCCACCCCCTGTCCTGGTTTTTCACACTTGCTGTCTGGTCACCCTACCTGGAAATGTGTTTTTCATGATCCAGCGGAGTATGCCAAAGTGTGTCTGCACGCTCCCTCCTTCCCTGCCCGTCCACCTCCTCAAGCAGCACAGTCCGAGCGCAGCCCCCGCCGTAGCCACAACATCACATTAGGATGGGATGGTGGGTTCCAGCAGGCTTGGGCAGGAGGCACAATGTCCCCATTAAAACACCGATTATTCCCAGTCACAATAAAGAGACTTTACTGAGCAGGTCAGTTCGCCCCTAGAGAAATGCTTCCCCCGCCTCCCAGATACGTGTGTGTGTGTGTGTGTGTGTGTGTGTGTGTGTGTGTGTGTGTGTGTGTGTGTGTGTGTGTGTGTGTGTGTGTGTGTGTGTGTGTGTGTGTGTGCGCGTGCCACTGCCCTCTCCTGGATGGGATCAGTACTGCTCAACTGTGTGTGTCCTAGGTAGGACACTGATTAAACCCTCTCCCGATACACAACAAATGAAATCTGTGTTTATCCCATAAACACTGGAAATGGTTACTTGTATCGAAGGGCTTGTCTACACGGAGCTGTAATGCACACCATGGGGGGGGGGGAATTCTAAAGCGCACAAATGTGTTGTACATTGATTGGTCCATGTAGACCCGTGTCACCAACCGGTTGATCGCGATCGACAGGTCGAACCTGGCGACTCTCCCAGTCGATTGCGATCTACGGTGGTGCAGGGGGGCTACCGCTAAGGCAAGCTCCCTGCCTGCCCCGGCCCCACGCCACTTCCAGAAGTGGCCCCCTGTGGGGGGGGGGGCAGGGGTCTCCGCATGCTGCTCCTGCCTGCAAGCACCACCCCCGCAGCTCCCATTGGCCGGGAACTGTGGCCAATGGGAGCTGAGGGGGCGGTGCCAGCAGAGAGGGGCAGCGTGCGGAGCCTTCCAGGAGCAGCGTAGGGCCAGGGCAGGCAGGAAACCTGCCTTAGCCTTGCTGTGCCACCAACCCAGGAGCCTCCTGCGGTAAGTGCCCCCTGGTGGGAGGCCGCACCCCATACCCCCTCCTGCACCCCGAACCCCCTCCTGTATCCCAAGCCCCAGCCCTGAGCCCCCTCCCAGAGCCAGCACCCCAAGATCCCTCCTGCACCCCAACCCCCTGCCCCAGCCCTGCCCCCCCTCCCAGAGCCAGCACCCCATACCCCCTCCTGCACCGCAAACCCCCTCCTGCACCCAAGCCCCAGCCCCCTCCCAGAGCCAGCACCCCAAGCCCCTCCTGCACCCCAAGCCCCTCCTGCACCCCAAGCCCCAGCCCTGGCCCCCCTCCCAGAGCCAGCACCCCATACCCCCTCCTGCACCCCAAACCCTCTCCTGAACCCCAAGCCCCTGCCCCAGGCCTGAGCCCCCTCCCAGAGCCAGCACCCCAACCCCCCCTGCCCCAGCCCTGACTCCCCTCTCAGAGCCAGCACCCCATACCCCCTCCTGCACCCAAGCCCAAGCCCTGAGCCCCCTCCCAGAGCCAGCACCCCAAATGCTCTCCTGCACTCCGAACCCCCTCCTGCACCCCAAGCCCCAGCCCTGACCTGCCTCCCAGAGCCAGCACCCTCTACCCCCTCCTGCACCCCTGCCCCAGCCCTGACCCCACTCCAAGAGCCAACACCCCGTACCCCCTCCTACACCCCAACCCCCTGCACCAGGCTCATCCCGGAGCCCCCTCCCACACTGCGAACCCCTCGGCCCCAGCCCAGAGCCCGCACCCCCTCCCGAACCACAACCCCCTGCCACAGCCCGGTGAAAGTGAGTGAGGGTGGGGGAGAGCAAGCGGGGGGGATGGAGTGAGCAGGGCGGGGTAGATCCTGGGTTGCCCTTAAATTCAAAAAGTGATCTTGGGCGTAAAAAGGTTGGAGACCACTGATGTAGACCCTGCTAGTGTGCCCTGAAGGTTCCTTAGTGCCCTTTAACACCGTGCGGTTTGAAAAAATACTATGTTAGAGCACCCGAGGGAACATTACAAAGAGATATGCTGGAACGAATCCTGTAGATCATGATTCATTCCCGTACATACAAAGAGAAAGTCCTGAAACTCCCCTGATTTTTGGACATCTGCATAAAACTCAAAAATTGCTAAAAATACCCCCCCAAATGAAATTAATCAACCCCCAAAAGCAGAAGCGCTTGTCATGGGCCCTGCTCCTCCTAACACCTCCTGGAGATTCTCCTTTAGTTCCACGTGGTGGCGTCTGTGTTGTAGGGGGAGGCTGAGTTCTGACCCTTGGAAGCCACATAGGGCCAGCCAGGAAGGTCTGAGGCCATGAATTTGGTACCGTGTCTGAGCTGGCTGGCTGATTAGTAATTAGGGCTGGTCAACATTTTTCAATCGAAACTGTTTTTTTGACAGAACATTGTTTTTTTCAACTTCATTGTTTTGCAAAAAGGATCTGCTTTCCATGGAAAAAAACTGATTTCTTTTATCTAAAAACTGACTGCCTGAAAGTCAAAATATTTCAATTTGGACATGCTGCCATGGTGCCTTGTTGGAGTTGTAGTTTGGTTTCCTCATGCCCCCATTCTCGTTTGTTGTTTGGGTTCCCCAATTGGACTCAATGTCGCATGATGCACTGCCTCCCATCCCCAAAAGGGGAGACTCTCGTGCATCATGGGAGATGTAGTCTGACACAGGAGCTCTGCCTATACAGAGAACGGGGGCATGAGGCGACTGACCTATGGCTCATTTTTCAACGGCTCTCTTAGTACAGTTATGCCAGGCGTGGACTGACACCATTAAACCACTTGGTTTCCCATGTTCTCTTGTTGAAAGAGACAGAGAGTGTTTGTGTGGGAGGGCAGGGAGGAGTATCGGCTAGTGCCCAGAGCATGGTAGCGGGATTCCCAGGCTCCAGCCTCCCTTACAGGAGAGACAGAACTCCCATTGAGTAAATGAGGGAGATTTGCATCCTGTGGGTTGGAGATTCGGGCCCCTGGGGCTGCCACTGGCTCACAGATTGAGCTTGGGCAGGTCTCGTCTCTCTGTGCCTCCACTTCCCCCCACCATACACACACCCTGTGAAACGTGGATGTTCGTTCCCTACCTTCCCGGCAGTGGTGAGGCTGAATTCATTCATGTCTATAAAGTGCTTTGAGATCTCTGGATGGAAGGGCCAGAGAAGGGTGGCTGGAGACAGGCTAAGCCGTTGGATTGGGGATTGGTCCTACTTTGAGCAGGGAGTTGGACTAGATGACCTCCTGAGGTCCCTTCCAACCCTGATATTCTATGATTGTCTCCGAGCGCAGAGCAATAAGCAGGCATCTAAGTGGATACAATTTCTTTTTCAGTACAACAACATCCTCTCGGATATGGAGACCACATACAGCGTAGCCAAGGTCTGCAAGGGACAGGGCAAGTGCTATCCATTGGATCCTGGTAAGATGTAGCAAGGCCTCCCGGGAATGGTAGGTGCCCACCACCACCACCCAGCACCTGAAGTTCTCTGAAGAAGCCCCAGAAATTAAGGCTGGGATCTCCATATGTGTGTGCAGCAAACTAGGAGGAAAGAGTGGGACAGTTCCCAAATGCCCGGGCGATTCCAATCTCATTTGATCTCAGCTGTGAGGGCTACAACCCAACAGATCCTAGTATCAATGTGTTAGCCAACCCTACTGGATTGCTCTGGAGCAACTAGGATCTCCCCAGCAGAATGAGGTTCCACCTCATTTCCAGAGCACGTGAAATATAGAGGACGGGTTACATTCACATGGACCATAGAGAAAACTGTGACCAACAAGGGCTCCCCCAGGAAGGCTTTGGGAGAAGGTGACTTAGAGGGAAAAGCGGAGTTAGAACGATGGCAGGGAGCAGCGGTCCCATGGGGTGAGCTCGCGGGGAGCGGGAGACGGTCCCGCCAGGTGAGCTCGTGGGGACGTTTGCAGTAGAGGCCTAGGAGGAGAGCCTGGGCAGGTGAAGGAGGACCGGGCAATGGGAACCGTTCTGGGGTGGCTGATCTACGGGTAGAAGAGGCTGCGGCTGGGGACGTGGGTTCAGCAGGGAACTCCAGGGGTGCCCAGATCCCGGGACGTTACGCGGCACAGCAGGGGGTCCATGGTCGTTTCCTCTCTTTGCAGACCTCACCGACATCCTAGCCAAGTCGCGGGATTACGACGAGCTCCTCTTCTCCTGGAAGGGCTGGCGGGACGCCTCTGGGAAGGAAATCAAAAGCAAATACAAGAGATACGTGGAGCTAAGCAACAAGGCAGCCAGGCTCAATGGTGAGCTATGGAATTGCCTTCCCAAAACGGAGAGGGCCCACCACTTCCTAAAGACACAGCCTGCCCGCTGGCAGACCCTCTCCCAGCTGTGCTCCCGTCCCCGCCCCACTGTGCTCCCGTCCCCACCCCTGTGCCCATCCCACCACACTGCTGTCCCTGCCCCCAATGCGCCCCCATCCCTGCCCCACTCTGCTCCCATGTCTACCCCACTGCACTCCCATACCCGCCCCCCCATCCCCACACCACTGTGCTCCCATCCCCACCCCCTGTGCCTGTCCCGCCACACTCCTATCCCTGCCCAATTCACCCCCATCCCTGCCCCACTGTGCTCCCATCCCCACCCCACTGTGCCCATCCCTGCTCCACTGTGCTCCCGTCCCCACCCGCTGTGCCCGTCCCACTACACTGCTATCCCTGCCCAATTCACCCCCATCCCTGCCCCACTCCGCTCCCATGTCTACCCCACTGCATTCCCATACCCGGCCCCCCGGCCCCGCCCCACTGTGCTCCCATCCCCACCCCCTGTGCCCGTCCCACCACATTCCTATCCCTGCCCCCAATGCACCCCCATCCCTGCCCCACTCTGCTCCCATCCCCACCCCACTGTGCCCATCCCACCACACTCCTATCCCTGCCCAATTCACCCCCATCCCCACCCCACTGTGCTCCCGTCCCCACCCCCTGTGCCCATCCCACTACACTGCTATCCCTGCCCCCCAATGCGCCCCCATCCCTGCCCCACTCCGCTCCCATCCCTACCCCACTGCAGAAAATTTATCATAGGCCTCCAGCTCCCTGCGCCCAACCCTGAGCTCCTCACTCAGACACAATCCTCCTTTTCCTCAGTGCCCAGTTCCCCCCAGGCCTCTGCTTTCCTTAGGCTCCTGTGACAATCTCACCACAGTCCCAGGCGAATGCCTCGCAGGGTTCACGGGCTTGGCTGAAGGGAAGTGGAGTAAAAAGCAGCAGCCCCCAGCAAGGTCCTGGCTGTGGCCTGGAAAGGGGTCAGGGGTCTCTGAGAGCCCAGCGTGACAGGAGCTAGATGAGGGAGACGAGGAAGGTCACCTGGAGCCAACCACAATGGCTCAGTTGGCCGCCCTCACCCCACACTTCCAGCCCCGGAGCGAGGGGGCAGGGCCATCCCCGGGCCAGGGCTGGTGCAGCCCGTGGAGATCAGCGGCAGGGCTCACGATCCCCGCTCTCCTTCTACATCTGGGCAGGTCACCCGGACAACGGGGCCTTCTGGAGATCCCTCTACGAAACGCCCACCTTCGAAGCGGACCTGGAGCAGCTCTACCGGCAGCTGCAGCCCCTGTACCTCAACCTGCATGCCTACGTGCGCCGCGCCCTCTACAACAAATACGGGCAGGAGCGCATCAACCTGAAGGGCCCCATCCCAGCTCACCTGCTCGGTAAGGCCCCCGCTGGGCACGGCCGGGGCCATTGCATTTCTCTTGGGACATTATTGTCTGGGTGCTGGGATGGCCTGGGGCCATTGGCGGCTGAGATGGGCCTTCTTCTCCTTTGCCCCCCACCCCGGAGACCTAACACCCCATCCTCCCAGCTGGCTCCTTTGGCCAGTCTTCCATGGGGCTGTGAATCAGCCTGTTAATGTGGGGGTGATGGTGCTAGTGGGTAAGGGGAGGGATGGCTCAGTGGTTTGAGCATTGGCCGGCTAAACCCAGGGTTGTGAGTTCAATCCTTGAGGGGGCCATTTAGGGAACTGGGGTAAAAATCTGTCTGGGGCTTGGTCCTGCTTTGAGCAGGGGGTTGGACTAGATGACCTCCTGAGGTCCCTTCTAACCCTGATATTCTATGAACGAAAGGGCCCTCGTCCTCTGAAAAACAGGGCCCGTCGTTAGGGACCGGACTTCCCCGCAGATCCAGCACCGGTGAGGCCCGGCTTTGCAAAGAGCCCAGCACATTGGGTGCTGCACGTGTCGAAATCGCCCGGAGCTCTTTGCAAAGTCTGGCTCCGGGTACCAAACTCTGGGCATCCAACCGTGTGAATTGTCTGATCTACCCCGAGTCCCAGCGAGCCGGCTGCCAAGGCAAGAGTTCTGCTTTGCAGTCCGCTGCTCTACAGACTGGGTAATGTTTTCCCCCCTCTCTGGGCTCTTGGCCCCAAGCTGAAGCTGGGTGTCAAAGCCAGGGCAGCTCCATTTCTGTCTCTCTGGCCCCATCCCTGCACTATCTGAGCACCTCTCAAGCTTATATGTGAGGGAAGGGCAGGGCATTATCCCCATTGTACAGATGGGAAACTGAGGCACAGAGTGGCTAAGGCCCAGATCCTCGAAGGTATGAAAATTCCTAACTTCCATAGAACTCAAGAGAAGGCAGGAGCCTAAGTACCTGAGCCTAAGAGACTTGCCCAAGTCACCCGGGAGGTCTGTGGCAGAACAGAGAATTGAACCCAGGTCTGCTAAATCCTAGTCTCGTGCTCTAACCACTGGACCGTCCTGCCTCTCACTGACGGCAGTGGAGTTACACTGGCTTTTGCCAGGTCTTAGCCGGGACCTTAACCTTAACCAGGGCTGAGACTTTCAGAGCCACCCCTGGGATTCCCTTTACAGGCGTCCAAAGCCCTTTGTCATCTCTGAAAATAGCCTAAGGTAGTGACGTCCCTTCTGGCTCCGGGGCTGGGAGTAACTTTGCCTTTGTTCTTCTCTCCCTTTCTCCTCCCCTTCCTGCCCCCAAACCCCCTTGCGGGTCTCTAGGGAATATGTGGGCCCAGTCGTGGTCTAACATTTTTGACCTGGTGACGCCCTACCCTAGTGCCACTAAAGTGGATGCCACCCCGGCCATGCAAAAACAGGTCAGTGCGCTCGAACCCTTTGAGACTCTGCTCTTGGGAACCCCTTTTCCTCTCTCGGTGGTGCTGACTTCCCTTCCCCCGGGAAACAGTCCAGGTCTCAGAATAACCAGCAGTCACTGGGTCTGATTCTCCTCACACTTACACAGACGCGCTCAGTAACAGGAGGTTCTGGGACAGCTCTAAGGAGCAGCTCCGGTTTGCGCCTAACAGAGCACTAAAACAACGAGGAGTCCGGTGGCACCTTAAAGACTAACAGATTTATTTGAGCAGAAGCTTTGGTGGGTAAAAAGCCCACTTCTTCAGAGGATACTTAACATAGCACTGACTCCCTGGCCCATACAGCCCCCCCCTTGTCGTTAGCAACACGAAATATAAACCTCCATCTGTTTATTCCTGAGCTTGGCATGTCCCTGCAGGACCCCGCTGTGCTTGTGCCCTGATTTTGTTGCTCTGCGCCTTATATAGTTATTTTACACCCGTGCAAGGGTGGGGGGTGCTGACATTCTGAGCTGGGAGTGATTTTCACCCACTTAGCACAGCTGGGAATGATGGAACAAGGTGCAAGGCAAAGGAGATTCAGCCCCTTTTCCACCCAGGGTGGAGCTAATAGGACCCACCTGGTCTGGTTACCAGGTGGCGCCAGCAGCAGAACTCTGATTTTCTCTGCAAGGTGCTATCTTGATTCTCTCCAGTTTTACAGCAGAGTATCCCACTCACTGCAGTGCCCTGCCCCAGGAGATAATCCCTGAATCTTCGGCCTAGCGCTGTCTACACTAGGGGTTCGGTCAGCTAAACTAAATCGCTTGGGGAGGGGTGTGTGTGGATTTTCACCCCTCTGAGTGACGTAGCTCTGCTGGTTCCCAGTGTGGACACACTCTGAGTTCCTCCTTCCCGATGGCCTGTGTCTGTCATTGCTCTGTCAGGGACCGCGTCAGAGCCAGCCCTGGCGCTGCAGGAATCCCCCCCCCCCCCCGCTAAATACTCCAAGGGCCTGCTCCTGCTCCCACTGCAACCAATGAGAATTTGGCCCCTGACCCTGATGGGAGCAGGCTCATGCCCTGAGTTTCAGAGGCGAGACGCGCTGCTGTGTTACCGTCCCCGGCTTCCTGCCCCATCCGTCCTGGAGCAACCCCGCCCCCAGCTCCCATGTGCTCTCTCTGCTGTTGCACAGGGCTGGACCCCGGAGAGGATGTTTCAAGAGTCGGACAAGTTCTTTACCTCCCTGGGCCTGATCGCCATGCCGCCGGAGTTCTGGGCCAAGTCCATGATTGAGAAGCCAGCCGGCAGGGAGGTGGTGTGCCACGCCTCTGCCTGGGACTTCTACAACCGCAAGGACTTCAGGTGCCTCCAGGGACAGGGCTGGGCAGTGCCCCAGGCTGGCACTGGAACAGGGCAGAGGGGTCTTAGCAGAGCGATAGCCAATCCTGGCTGCTCCCCGGGACGCCAGGCCCAACGGGCCCCAGGCTGCTCCATGGCCCCCGGGACGCCCGGCCCAACGGGCCCCAGGCCACTCCATGGCCCCCGGGACGCCCGGCCCAACGGGCCCCAGGCTGCTCCCTGCCCCCTGGGATGCCCGGCCCAACGGGCCCCAGGCTGCTCCCTGCCCCCTGGGATGCCCGGCCCAACGGGCCCCAGGCTGCTCCCTGCCCCCTGGGATGCCCGGCCCAACGGGTCCCAGGCTGCTCCCTGCCCACGGCTTTGATGTTTTGTCTGTTTGCCAAACCCAGTGGCAGGGCAGGCAGTTCCCGCCCCTATCTGGAGCAGGATTTTGAGCCCTGGCCCAGGCCTGCAGGCAGATTGACTCTGTCCGTGGCTGGGTATAACAACACAGAGCCACAGTCTGCACCGGGGTGTCAGTCCAGCACCACTTCAGGCCTGCGTCCCTGCAGGAAGCCTGCTTCAGCCCTGGGAACTGCATGTGGGGGGTACGTCCATGCAGCTAAAACAGCCCGCGGCAGGGAGTCTCGGAGCCCAGATCCAGGGACTCGTGCTGCGGGGCTGAAAATAGCAGTCGAGGCTCCAAGACCCTCCTGCCTTGCCGGGTTTCAGAGCCCAGGCTCCAGCCCGGGCCCCAACGTCTACACGGATGTTTTCAGCCTGGCAGTGCGAGCCTGCGTCAGTTGACCAGGGCTCTGAGACTCACTCGCTGTCTGGGTGCATGTCTGTGTTTGTCTGGGTGCATGTCCGTCTGGGTGCGTGACTGTGTCTGTCCGTCTGGGTGCATGTCTGTCTGTCTGGGTGCGTCTGGGTCTGTCTGGGTGCGTGACTGTGTCTGTTTGTCTGGGTGTGTGTCTCTGTCTGCATCAGGTATTTCTATAGGTGCCAACATAATAGTTGCTTGCTTGCTTTCTCCCCTTCTCTCTCCCTCCCCCGCCCCCCATTAACCCGTGCACGCTCTCTCTCTCTCTCTCCCCCCCCCCCCCGCGTTCCAGGATTAAGCAGTGCACGGTGGTGAACATGGACGACCTGATCACCGTCCACCACGAGATGGGGCACGTCCAGTACTTCCTGCAGTACAAGGACCAGCCCATCTCCTTCCGCGACGGGGCCAACCCCGGCTTCCACGAGGCCATCGGCGACGTCATGGCCCTGTCGGTCTCCACACCCAAGCACCTGCACGGCATCGGTCTGCTGGATCGAGTGGAGGATAACAACGGTGAGCTGCCCGGGGGCCGCTCACCAGGGCTTCCCGGAAGTCCGCGAGCCTGGGAGGGGCTGGGGGCAGGTTGTCAGCGGTTGGTCCTGAGTGCTGTTGGCTGCTCATCCAGCGGTCGGCTTAGAACTTTCCAAGGCCCATCAGAGGTGGATGATGTCGATGGGCTGCTGGCCAGTGGGGGTGACGATGGATCTGCTGGGTGGCTGCACGCGCTGCCTCGCTGACCCCCCGTCCACTCCCCCTCCTTTGCAGAGAGTGACATTAACTACTTGATGAGCATTGCCCTGGATAAAATCGCCTTCCTGCCCTTCGGGTACCTGATGGACCAGTGGCGCTGGAAGGTGTTTGACGGGCGCATTCGGGAGGACGAATATAACCAGCAGTGGTGGAACCTCAGGTCAGTCGGAGGCTCCTGCCTGGCATTGGGGACACATCAGATCGCACCCCTGGGCAGCAAAGGGCTCGGAGCAGTTCTCTGCCGCGTGAGGTCCAATCTGGGGAATCGACCCATCTCTTTTCAGTGGAGGATGCTCCCCTTGCAGGTCCCGTCGGGTCCCACAGCTTCCCACTGCGTCTCCCCTCGCCGACCTTGACGAGGTCTCTGGTCATCGCTGCTCTCACCAGTCCCTCTCTGGCTGCGTGCCCCCTCCCCTGCTCACAGGGCGTCTCCCTCCCATCCCGTGGAGCTGTGCTGGCTGGAGGTCCCTAACCGCCACTTTCTCCTCATGCCCCCTGCAGGTTGAAGTACCAGGGGCTGTGCCCACCTGTGCCCAGGTCGGAGGATGACTTTGATCCTGGTGCGAAGTTTCACATCCCGGCCAACGTTCCCTATGTCAGGTACGCAGGCCAGGCCGGGGTTACACGCGTGTGCCCCGGCCCTCCCCTACTGACTCCCTTTGCCTTAGCTTGGCAACGAGCCGGCTCAGCCCGTAGCCACTCATCTGGCCTGGGCGGAAGGGCTGCAACGAGAGGAGGGACTGACGGGGTGGGCCATGGATGGGCGTGGGTGGTCCAGTCTGTAGCTACTAGACCTGTCCAGCAATGCCAAGAACTACAGCCCGGGGGTTATCTGTCTGTCAGCCACGTGCACAGGGAGCGTGCGCAGCTGTGCCAGGGTGTCTCCGGGAGCAGGGCCGGACGTGGTCACGGCTTGGGGGCGAGCCCTCTGGAAAGGCTGGGGGGCTGGGGGAAGCAGTGGTGATGCGAGCAGTGCTGTCATCCATGTTGGAGCTAATCTGCCGTCGCTCTTTGAATGATTAAAGGGCCCGTGGTGCTTTTTGTCAGACTGGGGGGGCTAACCCCAATGTCCTGGGTCCTAAGCGTCCCCTGCAGTCGATTGGGAATATAGCAGCACCTCTGACGATTGACATCGGTATGTCCAAACAGGCACTTGAATATAGCCCCGTGGAGGGTGACCTGACTGGGCAGGACAGTCCCGAAATGTACATTTCAAGGCCCGGTTCTGGGCTGAATGACTCCAGGACAGCATTTGTCCGGATTCCCCATGGCACCGCTCCGTGCCTGCCCGAGGCTCAGGGGCGTGCCAGCCTCTTCCTGGTGGGATGGGGGGGCTGAGGTGGGCCTTAATTCCCCCTTGCCTTGAGGCCCCCCCTGCTCCTCTTCCCCTCCGAGGCCCCGACCCTGGCCAGGCTGGAAGCCGGAGCTGGGCAGTAGGAAAAGCCACCCAGGGAGACCCTCCATCTGCCCTGGGAGGCATGCCCCGGGGAGTGGGGACATGTGCCAGGGGCTGCACTCGGGCACCTCGGCCCCACACCCAGGGCTGGTGGAGGGTCCGGGGCTCCCCACAAGCTAGGGTGACCAGATGTCCCGATTTTATAGGGACAGTCCTGGTATTTGGGGCTTTTTCTTATATAGGCGCCTATTACCCCCCACCCCCGTCCTGATTTTTCACACTTGCTGTTTGGTCACCACAGCAGCCCAGGCTCCCTGGGTGCCTCTTGCCACTGTCCAGCTCCGGCTTCCGGCCTGGCCAGGGGGTGGAGCCTCTGGGAGAAGAGGAGGAGCATGGGGCGGGGCCATGGAGCAGGGCGGGGCTCCTGCACGTGTCCCGTTTTTGCATTTGGAAAAGGTGGTCACCCTAGCTCCATGCTGTATAGCGCGGGACTGGCTCTGAGGCCTGCTGCTCCCCGGACTCTCAGACAAAGCACATGCGCGGCCAGGTTCCACCTGGCCTGGAAATACTTGACGTGGCCTGTCGAGGCCCCAGAGTTGCTGCTCACGTTCCCTCCAATCCCCCAATCCAGGTACTTTGTCAGTTTTGTGATCCAGTTCCAGTTCCACCAAGCCCTCTGCAAAGCTGCCGGTGACACAGGGCCCCTGCACAAATGTGACATCTACCAGTCCAAGGAAGCCGGAACCCTGCTGGCGTGAGTATGGCAGCGGGAAGAGACCTAGGGGGTCGTCCAGAGCCCGCGTGGCGGGAGTAAGAACGCCAGGGGGCCGGTACAGAGCCTGCCCTCTCAGACGTCTCCTGATGGCCTTTTCCAGTTCCCGGGCCCCAGTTTTAAATCCCTCCTTTAACCCCGGGGACTTTCGCCTCTGTGATGGGAGCGAACGTGTAGGGCAAGTGACTGAGGGCCAGGACTCCTGGGTTCTATTCCCAGCTCCCCAGCTGACTCAACAGGAAAGTCACTTAAGCCTCCTGTTCCCCATCTGCAGCCCCAGCAGCTTCCCAGAGGGCTGCAGTAGTGACTGTTGATCAGGTGCTTTGGGATCCTTGTGCCTCACCAGTCCAAAGGCTTGTGGACAGGCTGGTCTCCAGTACCTCTGCGTTCGCCTCTGCCCCACCCTGCCGGTGACATGGCTGGCTCAAGGTGGTGGAGGTGGGAGGAGCAGCTGAATTCCCCGGGTTATCTCAGTGGGTGCATCTGAGCCAGTCAGTATCAGCCGCTGTTTGAAAGGGGTTGGCCGCGTTTGTGGGAACGGACTTGTCTTTCGCTAGGGCAGAGGGCCCTAAACTGTGGGGCGCACCCTGATGGGGGGGGGGGGGGAATGTTCATGGGGGTGTGGCAGAGCCTGGGCCAGCCCCCATGGGGAGGGCAGGGAGGTAGCGCCACTCAGCCCCGCTCGGCCCCCAGTTTCCGGCCCTGACCATGGCTTGGGCCCTGGCTTCACCTCAGCCCCCGGCTCCCATCCTGGCTTCTGACTGCAGCCCCTGCTCCCAGCCCTGGCTTGGCTCCCGGGGGGGTGGATAGATTCCGTTACTGGTAAGGGGGGGGCCTGACAGAAAAAGTTGGGGGACCACTGCACTAGGGAGATATGGTGCAATATTAGAAGCCACCACTAGGTGGCGCCTTGGTTTCTGCAAGGATTAAGGCTGGTTTTAGGGAAGATTCCCCCCAAGAAAAGCAATACCAGACTTAACCCTTTCACTGCTGCATGGGTCTGCAGCGAGACTGCTCTACACCGGAGCACCGGGTCTTCCTCTGAGCTACGGTGCCCTGTGTCAGCACGGCCTGGTCCTGCCGGTTAAACGGCCTCCCTCTCCACACCCTCCAGCGCGTCTGCCTCCTGCCTCGCGCCCCATTAAAGCCCATGGTTCAGCCCCCGCCCTCTGCATTAGTAACGGGCTGGCCTTGCCTGCATGCGATCGTGGCGCCCCCTAGAGGAGGCCTTTGGCACAACCCACCGGTGCTGCCTAAGGGTCTGGCTGCCCAGCGGTCGGAGGGGTGTGGTGACGCGCCCAAGCTAGCTTGGACACGGACAGCAGAGCCCCTGGACCCTGGGTACGTACTTGGGCGGCTCGTCCATGACGCCGCGGCTTCGCTGCTTTTGGTACCCATGCTAGCTAGCTGGGGTGTGCCTCCATGCGCTGCAGTCACCCGCCTGATCGTCTAAGCGGGCCGGGGCAGGAGGCCGGGGCTGTTTGCTATGGCACCCGCGTCGGCTGCAGCAGTGCCTGGAGGAGCTCGCTCTCGTCCGCAGGAACGCCATGAAGCTGGGCTTCAGCAAGCCCTGGCCGGAGGCCATGCAGCTCATCACAGGGCAGCCCAACATGTCAGCCGACGCCCTGATGACCTACTTCAAGCCACTGACGGACTGGCTGATCCAGGAGAACACCAGGACCAGGGAGACCCTGGGCTGGCCCGAGTACAACTGGACGCCGTATGCGGGTACTTCCAACTCCAGCGGAGGGGGTGAGAGAGTTCTGCCCAGCCGCAAACGCGGCGTGTTACGTGGGAGGCCTGGCTTGGCACGCTGAGTCCCACACCACTGTCGTTCCCAGCCGGCCCCGCTTGCTGGCAGGCTCTGGGGGCGAGACCACGGAGTGAAGGGGTCACTGAGACTGGACTCCTCCCTCTCCCCCCTCCAGCACGCAGCAGGGAGGGGCTGCCGGGCTGGGGGGAGGAGCTTGCCCTGCTGCTCTGTGGGATTCACCCTCCAGGGCTGTCAGTCGTCGCCGGCATGATGTTCACACCTGAGGACCGGGTCCATTCACGGGTGGGGTTAGAAGGGATCTAAATGAGGCTGCTCTGTTTGGGAAGTGGGGGGGCTGGAAATGTCCGTTGGGCTGGAGTGGGGGAGTGCAGGCAGCTCGCTGTCACAGTCACACCCTGCACAACGCGTCACAAGGCGCTTAGCTCAGTCGCTGCCAAGACAGCCTGGTGCTTAGGCTCCTTCGCCGGTAGACCCGGCCCTGGCAAACCGGTAGCAACAGACGCTTCCCCCCGAGCCAGGGGTCTGTTTTCAAACGCTCCCTGGGCAAGGACCCACCCGTGAGTCCGGGGCGTTTTTCTGCCGACAATCCCCTGGGGTTACATGGCTCCACTTGCGCAGAGGAATGGGGCCTTCGGCAGATCCACCCATTTGCCATGCGCCCGCCCAGCAAATCGCTCCAACCCCCCCTTTTCTTCTTGCTTCTCAATCAGGTCAAGCGCAGTCTAGTGCCAGTGCCAAAGTCCATTTCCTGGGGATGTCGCTGGATAGCAACCAAGCCGCCGCAGGCCAGTGGATCCTGCTTGTCCTCGGACTCCTCCTCTTCATTGCCACCATCGTCCTGGGCGTCAAATTCCGCTCCTCAAGGAGAAGGGCCCACAAATCCAGCTCGCAAATGGAACTGAAGTAATGCCGAACCTCACTCCTTTCCTTTGCCATGTATGCCCACCTGGGCCTAATGTGTGGGTGTGTGCAAGGTGTGTGTGTGTGTTTGGGTGGGTGGGTGGGTGTGTGCGCACATATGGGCCTGTGTGTGTCAGGGGCATGTGTGCGAGCCTCATGTGGCACTGAGGCAGGAGTGCAATCAGATGCATAGGACTCTTCCTTCCAATCAGGTCAAAACTTTTTGACTATGCAAGAGCCAAAGCAGCAGAGAATTATTTATTTGTCACTGTTTGGATTCCCGGAAAAAAGAACCCCAAGACGAGGAGTGGGATCGTGTGGCTTGTTTCTTATGCCCCCTGGGGCTGATGGGCCAGTTTGAATCAACATTGCATTGATGAATCCCCTAGTGATTGGAAATGGTTTTATTAATTGGGCAGGGGAGTCGGTTTGTGCCTGGAAGTCATTTCCACAGCTCCGCTGTGCGGTTGGGAACACCGAAAGGGCTCATGTTAGCAGTAGGAAGCGTTTTGCGGGAAAGGGGCTGTTTGCTTCCCAACAGAGTCCCTCCCTCGGGCCTGTCCACCCGCCAGGCTGTTTACATGCATGGATGAAAAATAAAGTGTCATGTTTTTCCCCCTGTAAAATGTCCCTGTTGTTTGTTCAGGGAGTGGCAAGGGGCAGCCTTCTGTTACACTCACAGCACGTACACATACAGATAACAACAGAAATCCTCTTACTGGAAGGTTGATGAATCGGAGCCTTGGATTGTTGCTTGCTTGCGCTCCAGCGCTGTGCCTTCAGACTGTGTAGCTTCTCCCAAGCATACACGTGTATCCGATTCTCCGTACTTAAACACCACAGCTGTGAACTCAGACCCCTGGGGACTGCACAGTCACACGCCCGATTCCGTTGTCTGAGAGCACCACCTTGGAAATTCCAGAAACAAAACAAAAACCTTTGTTTGAAACGTGTGTTACAGTTGCTCGGTGGCTTGAGATGGGCTGGCTGGATGGACAGCTGCATAACCTGGGTGTGTGGCCCCAGAATCTGCTTCCATCCCTATGGTTCACGCCGCTTAGTGGGTATTTATAAACCATTGTCAAGTTCACATGGCGCTTTACAGAGCATAGAAAAGACCTGGGCCTGATTCCTCCGCCCCCCCGCACTGTGTTGCCCCTTGGGAGGGTGTGCAGAAGGCTTCCACCAAATGTAAACGAGGGAAAATTCTGCTTTGCTAGTGTTCTGCTTACACAGAATGACTAGGGCCCCATTCCCACTGCCCTGGGCAGGCGGGTGGCCAACTCTAGCAGTCACAGGAGTCCTTACACCCATTTTGTGCTGATGTTAGTGACCCCACAAGTTATTAGGCAACTGTGTATCGGGCCTGTTGAACCTGCCCTGAAGAGGTCCTAGGCCCGTACAGCAGGAGCCTGAAAAGGCAGCATGATCAACCTAGCAGTGATTCAAAGAGCCCATTTGACCTCCGTCACCTCTGAGACACTCGCTAGATAGACCTGGACTTGCTCCTGCAGGTGGAACTTAGCACCTATTTAGGTACGCGCTGGTCCGGAAATGGGATTTCCAGTCTGGGGGAAATTCTGACCGTTTGAAATTTGGTTTTATTCTGCATTTGAATGAGACGTAGACATTTCCGACTGTTTTGGACTTTCCACTCGGTGGGAAATGTTGACGCTTCGTTTTGATTTGGAACAAAACCAAAGGTCAAACTGTCGGAATTTCCCGCAGAATAGAAATGCCGAAAAAGGTCCGTTTGGAACCATTGCAACGTTTCATTTTGATAATGTCGGAACATTACAATATAATATAAACCGTTGAATCTATGTAGGGCTTCTGTTCTGGGGGGTTTATGTTGTGGGGGTTATTTTTAGCAATTTTTGAGTTTTATGTAGATATCCAAGAATGGTGGGGGGGAATTTCTCGCTTTCTATTATAATAATTAATCTCTTTGTACTGTTCCCTAGAGTGCACTAACATAGTTCTGTCTCAAACAGCACTGCGTTCAAGCTCAGTAGGGAAACTTTAGTGTGCACCAGCAGGGTTTACATGACCAATGAGTGTGCAACGCATGCATGTGCTTTAGAAATCACAACCCCGTGGTGTGCACAGCTGCTCAGTGCAGACAAGCCCTTAGATACAAGTAACCAGTTCTGGTGCTTAGCCAAGAAACGCTGATTTCTTTTTCTTTTCGTTTAGTTGTATCAGGAGGGTTTTAATGGTGTTTATTGGTTAAAACCTAATATCAGAAGCCCTAAGTATATATCAGTGTTTCTCAAACTTGGGACGCCGCTTGTGTAGGGAAAGCCCCTGGTGGGCCGGGCCGCTGTGTTTACCTGCCCCGTCCGCAGGTCCGACCGATCGCGGCTCCCACTGGCTGCGGTTCGCCACTGCAGGCCAATGGGAGCTGCCGGAAGCAGCGCGGGCCAAGGGACGTACTGGCCGCCGCTTCCAGCAGCTCCCGTTGGCCTGCAGTGGCGAACCGCGGCCAGTGGGAGCCACGATCGGCCGGACCTGCGGACGGGGCAGGTAAACACACCGGCCCGGCCCACCGGGGCTTTCCCTACACAAGCGGTGACCCCATTTGAGAAACACTGGTATATATAATATTAAATGGATAATATAATAATCCAGTGGTTTTCAACTTTTTTCATTTGTGGACTCTTAGAACATTTCAAATGGAGGTGCAGACCCCTTTGGAAATCTTAGACCTATTCTGCGGACCCCCAGGGCCCTGTGGACCACAGATTGAAAACCGCTGTTCTATGGTAACAACAACCTTTTGTGGCCCCCTTAGAAATAGTCTGCATACCCCAGGGACCACAGGTTGAAGACCCCTGTAATAATATATAATGTTGATTTCACTGACGTTTGCTTCAGAAAAGTGTCCGAACGAATTGCGTTGATTTTCTTGTCTTGATAAGTGTCATAACTATAAAGGGAAGGGTGACAGCTCTCCTGTGTACAGTGCTATGGAATCCCTCCTAGCCAGAGACTCCAAATCCTTTTACCTGTAAAGGGTTAAGAAGCTCGGGTAACCTGGCTGACACCTGACCCCAAGGACCAATAAGGGGACAAGATACTTTCAAATCTTGGGGGGGGAAAGGCTTTTGTGTGTGTCCTTTGTTTAAGGGGTTGTTCGCTCTTGGGACTGAGAGGGACCAGACATCAATCCAGGTTCTCCCCATCTTTCTAAACAAGTCTCTCTTATTTCAAAATTGTAAGTAAAAGCCAGGCAAGGCGTCTTAGATTTACTTTGTTTTCTCAACTTGTAAATGTACCTTTTACCAGAGTGCTTATCTTGTTTGCTATACTTTGAACCTAAGACAGAGGGGATTCCTCTGAGCTCTTTAAGTTTGATTACCCTGTAAAGTTATTTTCCATACTGGTTTTGCAGAGATGATTTTTACCTTTTGCTTTAATTAAAAGCCTTCTTTTTAAGAACCTGATTGATTTCTCCTTGTTTTAAGATCCAAAGGGGGTTTGGATCTGTATTCACCAGGAGTTGGTGAAAGGAAGGAGGGGGGAAGGGTCAATTTCTCCTTGTTTAAGATCCAAGCAGTTTGGATCTGTATTCACCAGGGAATTGGTGAAAGGTTTCTCAAGGCTTCCCAGGGAGGGAATTCTTAAGATGGTGGCAGCGGACCAGAGCTAAGCTGGTAGATAAGCTTAGCAGTTTTCATGCAGGCCCCTACATTTGTACCCTAAAGTTCAAAGTAGGGATACAGCCTTGACATGGTGGCACAGCGGTGGGATCGTTTTAAACCCAAAAGCCAGTAAGATTTTTTTTTTCCTTCTAGCTGCTTGGAAAGCAGAGCTGAAGGTAGATGCATATCTTATCTCTCCTTGCCTGAAGGCAGAGGTGTTAAGTTTTTTTAACAAGGTCCTTTGTTAAGAGAAGGGTTCAATTAATGAGCAAACAACTGGTAAAGATAATTTACAAGCTGAATTGTGTTTTTTTTCTTTTTTACATCCTCGGAAGTAGCTAGTTAGAAACTCTCTGTTAACCCAGCAGCACTCAGCAGGAGCCTGAGCTAAATACATCCCAGTTTCAGTCAACTGCAGAGGGTGAGACCCAGCACAAGAAAACCAGGAAAATGACTACCAGTGAAGCAGCTAGCAAACTAGAACTGGCCAGACTAGAAGCAGAAGAAAATGAGAAAAAACATCAGAGACTACTTCAAATTAAAAAACTTGAACAGGAGGCCCATGAAAGAGAAGAGAAAGCCAAACAGGAGGCCCATGAAAGAGAAGAAAAAGCCAAACAGGAGGCCCATAAAAGAGAGATGGAGCTGAAAGAAAAAGAGATGGAACTGGAAGCAGCAAGGACTAGGCAGGGTGCATCAGACCATCCTAACAACTCCTCTCCAGGTACCACTTCCCATCCCAGGAAATTCCCCACCTACAAGGCAGGCGATGATACTGAGGCCTTCTTAGAAAATTTTGAAAGGGCCTGCCTTGGATACGACATCCCTCCAACCCAGTACATGGTAGAGCTGAGGCCGCAGCTCAGTGGACCCTTAGCAGAGGTGGCGGCTGAAATGCCTAAGGAACACATGAACAGTTATGAACTTTTTAAAAACAAGGCCAGAATCAGAATGGGGCTAACACCTGAGCATGCCCGTCGGCGGTTCAGAGCCCTAAGGTGGAAACCTGATGTGTCATTTACCCGACATGCCTACCACATTGGGAAAAATTGGGATGCCTGGATATCAGGAGCAAATGTTAAATCTACGGAAGAGTTGCCCTTCCTATTGCAAATGGAGCAGTTTTTAGAGGGTGTTCCTGAGGAAATAGAAAGGTACATCCTAGATGGGAAGCCCAAAACTGTAACCGAGGCGGGGGAGATTGGAGCCAAATGGGTGGAGGTGACAGAAAAGAAAAAAGCTAGTAGCAGTTGGAGCGAATATCAGAAGGGGCAAGCCGAAACAAAACCTTATCACCGGGGACAACCCAAGGCCCCACCCACATCCCAAGGGAAACCCCAGACGCCTTCTCACCCCACCACACCAGTCTCCAGCAACCAACATCGCCCCGGTGATACCTTAGCAGGGCGATGTTTTAAATGTAATGAACTGGGGCATATAAAGGCTCACTGCCCCAAGAACCCCAACCGATTACAGTTCATTACACCCCAATCACACCAAAGAACCCCAGACCCAGATGCCTCTCTCATACCCTCGGAGCGAAGGGAAACCTTGAGAGTGGGCGGAAAGAAGGTTATCGCTTGGAGGGACACTGGGGCACAAGTGTCAACTATCCACCAATCCCTAGTGGACCCCAAACTCATCAACCCTGAGGCTACAGTGACAATTCAACCCTTCGTGTCACAGTCTGTAACCTTGCCTACAGCCCAGTTGCATGTCCAGTACAAGGGCTGGTCAGGAATGTGGACTTTTGCAGTCTATGACAATTATCCCATTCCCATGCTGCTGGGGGAAGACTTGGCTAACCATGTGAAGCTAGCCAAGAGGGTGGGAATAGTCACCCGCAGCCAGGCTAAGCAAGCTTTCACCCCCATCCCTGTTCCTGAGCTGTTCACCAGGGCCCCGTCTGTGTTACTGGAGACCCAAAACCAGGTGGTGGAACCGGATCCCCTGCCAACGACTGCAACAGCCGTAGTGGATCCAATCCCAGAGACCCAGCCAAAGCCAGTCCCAGAACCGGAACTGGCAACGCAACCAGCACCAGAACCATTGCCAGCACTGAGTCCAGCGCTTGCAACCCCGTCTACAACTCCAATGCCAGAGGGCACCAGCGAGCCTAAACTGGCGGAAGCAGCAGATAACCCTACCCAAGAGGCTCAGCCAGAGCCTGAAATACCACATAGTGCACCAGCGGACAGCAGTTCACAGTCAATGGAAAAAGCCCCAGCACCTGCATCGCTTCCAGAGGGACCAAGCCCCAGTCCACAGTCCAAGGAGGAACGGATGTCTCCAGCATCAAGGGAACAGTTCCAGGCCGAGCAGGAAGCAGATGACAGCCTTCAAAAAGCTTGGGCAGCGGCACGGAGCACCCCACCGCCTCTCAGCTCTTCTAACCGATCCCGGTTTGTTGTAGAAAAAGGACTTTTATACAAGGAGACTCTTTCTGGTGGGCACCAGAAAGACTGGCATCCTCAAAGACAGCTGGTAGTTCCCACTAAGTATCGGGTAAAACTCTTGAGCTTAGCCCATGATCATCCCAGTGGCCATTCTGGGGTGAACAGAACCAAAGACCGGTTGGGGAAGTCCTTCCACTGGGAGGGAATGGGCAAGGACGTTGCTAATTATGTCCGGTCTTGTGAGGTGTGCCAACGAGTGGGAAAGCCCCAAGACCAGGTTAAAGCCCCTCTCCAGCCACTACCCATAATTGAGGTCCCATTTCAGCGAGTAGCTGTGGATATTCTGGGTCCTTTCCCAAAGAAGACACCCAGAGGAAAGCAGTACGTACTGACTTTCATGGATTTTGCTACCCGATGGCCGGAAGCTGTACCCTTAAGCAACACCAAGGCTAAAAGTGTGTGCCAGGCATTAGCAGACATTTTTGCCAGGGTAGGGTGGCCCTCCGACATACTTACAGATTCGGGAACTAATTTCCTGGCAGGGAACATGAAAAACCTGTGGAAAGCTCATGGGGTGAATCACTTGGTTGCCACCCCTCATCACCATCAAACCAATGGTCTGGTGGAGAGGTTTAATGGAACTTTGGGGGCCATGATACGTAAATTCGTAAATGAACACTCCAATGATTGGGACCTAGTGTTGCAGCAGTTGCTTTTTGCCTACAGGGCTGTACCACATCCCAGTTTAGGGTTTTCACCATTTGAACTTGTGTATGGCCGCGAGGTTAAGGGGCCATTACAGTTGGTGAAGCAGCAATGGGAGGGGTTTACGCCTTCTCCAGGAACTAACATTCTAGACTTTGTAAGCAACCTACAAAACACCCTCCGACACTCTTTAGCCCTTGCTAAAGAAAACCTAAAGGATGCTCAGGAAGAGCAAAAGGCCTGGTATGATAAACATTCCAGAGAACGGTCCTTCAAAGTAGGAGACCAAGTCATGGTCTTAAAGGCGCTCCAGGCCCATAAAATGGAAGCGTCGTGGGAAGGACCATTCACGGTCCAGGAGCGCCTAGGAGCTGTTAACTATCTCATAGCCTCCCCCACCTCCAACATAAAGCCTAAGGTATACCATGTTAATTCTCTTAAGCCCTTTTATTCTAGAGAATTAAACGTTTGCCAGTTTACAGCCCAGGAAACTGATGACGCGGAGTGGCCTGCAGGTGTCTACTATGAAGGAAAAAGGAATGGTGGCGTGGAAGAGGTGAACCTCTCCACGACCCTGGGACGTCTGCAGCGACAGCAGATAAAGGAGCTGTGCACAAGCTTTGCACCGATTTTCTCAGCCACTCCAGGGCAGACCGAACGGGCATACCACTCCATTGACACAGGTAATGCTCACCCAATTAGAACCCCACCCTACCGGGAGTCACCTCATGCCCAAGCGGCTATACAAAGGGAGATCCAGGACATGCTACAGATGGGTATAATCCGCCCCTCTACCAGTGCATGGGCATCTCCAGTGGTTCTAGTTCCCAAACCAGATGGGGAAATACGCTTTTGCGTGGACTACCGTAAGCTAAATGCTGTAACTCGTCCTGACAACTATCCAATGCCACGCACAGATGAGCTATTGGAAAAATTGGGACATGCCCAATTCATCTCTACTTTAGACTTAACCAAAGGGTACTGGCAAGTACCACTAGATGAACCCGCTAAGGAAAGGTCAGCCTTCGTCACCCAGGCAGGGGTGTATGAATTCAATGTACTCCCTTTCGGGTAGCGAAATGCACCCGCAACCTTCCAAAGACTTGTAGATGGTCTCCTAGCAGGATTGGGAGAATCTGCAGTTGCCTACCTCGATGATGTGGCCATTTTTTCTGATTCATGGACAGAACACCTGGAGCACCTGAAAAAAGTCTTCGAGCGCATCCGGCAGGCAGGACTAACTGTTAAGGCTAAAAAGTGTCAAATAGGCCAAAACAGAGTGACGTACCTGGGGCACCAGGTGGGTCAAGGAACTATAAATCCCCTACAGGCCAAAGTGGATGCTATCCAAAAGTGGCCGGTTCCAAAGTCAAAGAAACAGGTCCAATCCTTCTTAGGCTTGGCCGGATATTATAGGCGATTTGTACCACACTACAGCCAAATCGCCGCCCCGCTGACAGACCTAACCAGAAAGAAACAGCCAAATGCAGTTCAGTGGACTGATAAGTGTCAAAAGGCCTTTAACCAGCTTAAGGCAACACTCATGTCTGACCCTGTGCTAAGGGCCCCAGACTTTGACGAACCGTTCCTAGTAACCACAGATGCGTCCGAGCGAGGCGTGGGAGCAGTTTTAATGCAGGAAGGACCGGATCAAGAATTCCATCCTGTCGTGTTTCTCAGCAAG
Source organism: Emys orbicularis (assembly GCF_028017835.1). Lineage (NCBI taxonomy): Eukaryota > Metazoa > Chordata > Testudines > Emydidae > Emys > Emys orbicularis. The sequence continues at coordinate 8,918,479 of NC_088707.1, read as the reverse complement.
AAACTGTCTGAGAGGGAAAGCCACTGGTCAATCAGCGAAAAGGAATGCTACGCCATTGTGTATGCGCTGGAAAAGCTACGCCCAGATGTTTGGGGACGGCGGTTCCAACTACAAACAGACCATGCTGCGCTACAGTGGCTTCATACCGCCAAGGGAAATAACAAAAAACTTCTTCGGTGGAGTTTAGCTCTCCAAGATTTTGATTTTGAAATACAACACATTTCGGGAGCTTCTAACAAAGTGGCTGATGCACTCTCCCGGGAAAGTTTCCCAGAGTTAACTGGTTAACAATTGTTCTTGAAATAAAACATATTGTTAGTTTTTATATAATCAGTAGTATGTCTAAAGGTACATGTGTTTTATTAACTCTGTTTTCTCCTAAAGCTCCAGGAAGAAATCACAGCCAGTGTGGAACCGAACGTCCAACACTATCTGTGATTTGGGGGGCGTGTCATAACTATAAAGGGAAGGGTGACAGCTCTCCTGTGTACAGTGCTATGGAATCCCTCCTAGCCAGAGACTCCAAATCCTTTTACCTGTAAAGGGTTAAGAAGCTCGGGTAACCTGGCTGACACCTGACCCCAAGGACCAATAAGGGGACAAGATACTTTCAAATCTTGGGGGGGGAAAGGCTTTTGTGTGTGTCCTTTGTTTAAGGGGTTGTTCGCTCTTGGGACTGAGAGGGACCAGACATCAATCCAGGTTCTCCCCATCTTTCTAAACAAGTCTCTCTTATTTCAAAATTGTAAGTAAAAGCCAGGCAAGGCGTCTTAGATTTACTTTGTTTTCTCAACTTGTAAATGTACCTTTTACCAGAGTGCTTATCTTGTTTGCTATACTTTGAACCTAAGACAGAGGGGATTCCTCTGAGCTCTTTAAGTTTGATTACCCTGTAAAGTTATTTTCCATACTGGTTTTGCAGAGATGATTTTTACCTTTTGCTTTAATTAAAAGCCTTCTTTTTAAGAACCTGATTGATTTCTCCTTGTTTTAAGATCCAAAGGGGGTTTGGATCTGTATTCACCAGGAGTTGGTGAAAGGAAGGAGGGGGGAAGGGTCAATTTCTCCTTGTTTAAGATCCAAGCAGTTTGGATCTGTATTCACCAGGGAATTGGTGAAAGGTTTCTCAAGGCTTCCCAGGGAGGGAATTCTTAAGATGGTGGCAGCGGACCAGAGCTAAGCTGGTAGATAAGCTTAGCAGTTTTCATGCAGGCCCCTACATTTGTACCCTAAAGTTCAAAGTAGGGATACAGCCTTGACAATAAGGAAAAAGGTTTCCTTGCTTTATTTGGTTTTGAATAATTCAAATAGACTAGATACAAAATAAAGCAATAGAACATTTTTCCTTATCAAGGCAAGAAAATCAGCGTGATTCGTTCGGACACTTTTCTGAAGAAAATGTCAGAGAAACTGACACATTCTTGCGAAATGGTTCAACTTCAACTCACCTGAGTTGACCGATGGACGTTTGCTCTGTCGGAAATGACCTGACCAGCTCTAGTTATGGGGGGATGGGCTGCAGTGAGGGCCTGGGCTCATTAGTCAGATGAAGCCAGTGGAAAATTCCACTTGCCAGGCTTGGGGCAGGCTGTGGGAGTGGTACCCCGGTTAGCTGATCAGTGCCCTGCGCTCTGCCTGAGGTTCACAGCAGACCAGCTGCCATGTGTTTATGTAAGAGCAGGGAGGGCACTGGAGTCAGCAGTCAGCTGCGTGCCTCCTGATCTCTCCGCATCCCCCATTATCTCTGCATCAGCCACACTGGGGCTCCCCCTCCCCTCTCTTTCTTCTTCTATAAACAAGACCAGTATTTACTCTGTGGTGATTAGGTACAAAACTAATCCCAGGCCAGGGATTTATTGCAGCCTTAAACAGCCAAGACCTCAAACAGCCCTCAGTGTCAGGGGATGGAGAGCTGAGAGTTTCCATACCATCTTCCTTCCGAGGATCTCCAAGCCCCTTCCAGATGGGGAAACTGAGGCACAGACATACCACAATTCACCCACAGCGAGTCTCTGGCAGAGTCGGGAATAGAACCGAGGAATCCCGACTCCCAAACTTGCATTGAATCCTGCCTCTCTGCCAGACACAGCGCTATACACCGCATACTTTATGTAACACTGCTAGCTCTGTGATAGGATGTGGGACGGACTGTCTGACAAGCTGCTTTTATCATACACTCCACTACACTCTGCCCACTGATCCGCTCCACCGGAACGACTTCTGACATCCCAACCACATTGCCACCAGGAATGTTCCTCCCCCAGTCCCCCAAGCGAAGTGCAGGATGACGCCATTTCCCCTTAGGCGGGGGACAAGTTTAAGGGCTTGAACCCTCAAGTGCTAGAAGCGTTTGCTTCCTCCTGTTGCGGAGTTTGGAATTTTCCCCATCCCAAGAGGCGCAGCACTTGTTGGTAGCCTGGGGAGTTCGTGAGATCTCAGGCCTTAAACGAGGGGATTTAAAGGGAACTGAGTTTTGATAATTTATTTTCCAGATGTTCAAGTTGGATTCATTATTTGCCCCCTTCTGAGGCCTATGCTGTTGGAATCCTGGCACCCAGACAGCCTGGCTTTTCAGGCAGAGGGCTGCAAACACTCAGCTGTCTCTGATAGGTTTGGGTAAAACATGGCATTAGCCAAAGCAAGAGCAACCCATTGTATGGAAATCAAAACATGCATAAGTGCCCCTTGCTCCCCTTCTACGATTTCTTTCTTCTATTTCTTACAAAAATAGGAAAAACTGTTACAGTGGGATGTCACATGGGATCTAAACAGCTTGCTGGGTGACTGTAGCTGGGTAGAAAAGGATCGGTCATCATTAGGGTTCAGAGTTAACAAACCAACTTGTTCCCCACACTGGCCAAGAAGGGGTTAAAGAGCTCCTCTGATAACATTTAGCCCCAGCCTGCCACACCTGTGAGGCTTGTCAAGCCTGGGGAAGGTGGTCCTTTAAAAGGGAGGGTCCCAGCTCAGTGAGAGATGGCACTCTGAAGCAAGCAGGATTGGAACACAGGGCTTCCCCATTCCCCTTACTAACTTGGGAGAGCGCTCTGGCCTCCAAAGCCCTGTCAGTAAGGGGAGTGGCTGGCTTTGGAGCCCTGGAACCCTGGTTATTTGGATGCCCAGGGGGTAGGCATCTGGCTCTCCTCCAAGGGCTGCTTCTTCCTCACACTCTGTGGGCCTGCAGGGACCCCGCCTCTTGTGGACTGTAGACGTATTTTGCTTTTTTTAATGATTCATTTTGACTACTGTGAACCCCTGGAAGGGGGCAAACTCCCTAAGAGACACAGCTGGAGGGCTGTGCCCTGGACTCCAAAACCCATCTAAAGTAATGCTGCTGGCCAGAGGCGGATCGCCGGGATGAGAGAGGTGCCCATCCTTTCCACAAGGAGGCGCTAGAGAAGGGGTATGAGGCTTATAAACCTTTGCTTTGCTTTGCTTTGCTCCCAATACTTCTGTTAGTCTTAAAGGTGCCACAGGACCCTCTGTTGCTTTTTATTGGTTACTGTTGGGGAAACATCAATCTCGCTGCACAGGCTCAAACAGGTGGGAAAATATTTCCACTGACCATCCGAATTGACAGCCAGGCAAAGGAAGAGAAGTGCTGCTTGAGAATCAGTTAGTTTGAGCTAAGGATGTTGACGCTGTATTTTAACATGTGATGGCGACAACTTGCATTTTAACAGCTATAAAACTTTAACTCGTTGAATCTCAACCTTTACTGTCATTGCATTGTTAATGTCTCGTGCCCCCCCCCGCATAATTTCCTGCCACTGTGACAATTTAAGTCAATAAAAGTTGAAGGGGGGGGGGCGGAGGGAGCTTTAAAAACGAACCCATCGCACCAGTGAAACAAGTCAGGGCAGCTGGCCCTGCTCACAGCTGCAGCCTTGAGCAGATGTCACTGCATCGGTTACACGCCAGTCACATGCTGAAGGTTTTATGTGTAAGGGGAGGGAGGGCTCGCTCTGCTTCATGAAAGCTCTGAGGCACAAGATGTAGCCAGATATTGGTGTTCCTAGCTGCTGTGCGCTGGCCCAATTTGACCTGTGGTTTTCAGAGATTTGATCCCCACCGGGTCTTTCTGTACAATCCCTGCTGTAGCTCTCTCTGCAACCAAGGGGCAGTAGAAAATCTTCTTCTTTTTTTTTTTAAGGAAAGCTCAGTTTCTCCCATAATCCCAGAACTCTGGGAACTGGGACTTTAAGAGGACCACCAAATACCACAAGACTTGTAATAAAATCATGAGAGCTGGCAATGTTGCAGAGTGGGCTGTGTGGTCTTGTTCTGTCCTTCCGCTGTATTTAGCTTGTGAGCAGGATGTTTGGTGAATGGCAAACCCAAAACCTCCAAACATTACAAGTTTGGTTTAAAAATCAGGAATTGAAGAATAAACTGTGGGTTCTTTTTATTTGCTTTCTGGCCTTTGAGCACTTGGGTCACATTTGCGAGCTTTTCTTGGCAACCAGGGGGGCTAGAATCTTCCTCTTTTCTTTTAAATGAAAGCTGAGCTTTTCATGAAATCACAGGACTCCGGACACTGGGGCTTTAGGGAAAACACCAAATAGAGGAAGATTCACGATGAAATCACAAGAGTTGGCAACTGGAGGAGGTGGATTTTGGACAAACCTTTTTTTGCCAAAAAAAAAGGGTGTTGGTTTCACTGAATTGCTCATGTCAAACCCTCTGCTTCTTCTCCCCTCTTCCCCCCCCCCCAAAAAAAAACCAAAAAAATCTGTAAGTCTAAATAGTTTGGGGGGTGGATTGTTGTTGTTTTTTTCAAAATGACATTTTGTTTAAAAATTTCCTTCCGTTTTTTTATTTAAAAATGAAAACCAAAAAGGTGTTTATAAAAAAAAAAAAGAAAAAAGCTTGAAATCAAAACAAACCATTTTGTTTGACCTACAATGATTATTATTTGATTTGCTAAAAATTTAGTTTTTGGTTCAACCCAAACCAATTTTTTTTTCCTTGTAAAGTGCCAGTGAACCAAAAAGCGATTATTAATCACACAGCTGGATTGAAGACCTTGCTCTTGTAAATTTCAGCACTCTGCCTGATCTCGGACAGGAGACAGGCTGTGGCCCACAGTCTCAGGGAGGAATTGGAAGCAGAGAAGCTGACAACAGGGTTGTAGGTAATTTCCTGCCTTGTTATGTCCCACCCACCCAGATTACTGCTCCCCATCAACTCCAAGCCCTTTTCTGAGGGGGACACGGCACAGTCCTCCAGGCCTCTGTGTCTCGTCTCCTGTAAGAAAGTGAGTCTGACGATCGGGCTGCTGAAATAGCTGGGAAGCCGGGGGATTAAGCAGACAATTATTTTCAGGAGTCTGCTGATTAACCGTGCCACAGGGGTGCCACCATATGGCCATTTTAATGCAAGACTGATGAGTGCAGCACGGTGATGCCTCAGTGTTACATCACAGGACAGCATTCCAGTGCAAAGGCACAGGCCGTGCAATGCAGCCGTACACCACGTGCAAAGGTACAACAGTGTAGTGCGATGGCACCATGCAAGGCGACAGCACAGTGCACGGAGCAATGCCACGCTGCATGCCCTGCAGCTTCTCCAGCCAGCTCTCCAGCATGTCCCGTGCAATGCCGGTTTGGGGCACGCAGGCTGCCCGGAGCCACGTTTTTCATTTTATTGCCAGCTGAACGACAGCTGGGATGTGGCGGGTTTGCTGCTGGCAGGTGCCTGTGGAGCCGAAGCAGAATTCTTGGGAAGGGGGGCGACTCTCCACAGTTGGTTAAATCCACCTCTCACCTGGGGAGGGCAGAGTCCATCTCCGCGAGGACGGAACTCGTGGCCGAAGCCAGGCGTCCAAGTTGTGCACATCACCAGTACGACTGGTATGGACGCAGGCCCAGGGCTGGAGGTGGCAGAGCACGAGTGAGAGGGGGCCAGTGGAGGAACGGTGCCTGGGAAGCTTGCGGCGTCAGTCAGCTCTGTACAGCGGCTACGTTCCCCCATGAAATCCACAATCTCTGGGAGGACAAGGTCAGCTGCCTGGATAAAGAGGATGCAGCTAACAGCCTGAATCCCCACCGAGGGAGCGGGGAAAGCAGCGGTGTCCACCATTAGATTTAGGATGACCAGACGGCAAGTGTGAAAAATCGGGACAGGGGGTTGGGGGGTAATAGGAGCCGATATAAGAAAAAGACCCAAAAATCGGGACTGTCCCTATAAAATTGGGACATCTGGTCACCCTAGTTAGCCTTGCAGAGCACGCAGCTTGGAAAAGAGCTTTGATGCAGAAGGCCCCGGATCTAGCTGAGCTGTGCTTGGAGCACGGCCTGGATCAATGGGGGTGCTGGCTCTGGGTCAGGCTGAAATGATGCCCCTAAGGGATCATGGGTGTGGCTCACGTCTCCTTCTCTGTTGGCGGGGTGGGGTGGGGTGATTTCTCCTCTCCCCAATATCCTCTGGGGTGTTGTCTCTTGGGGGGGGGGGGGGGAGGAATTCGCTGGCAGGATTAAAGGAAGAAGGGGTAGGAAAGGCTGGGTGTTTACGGGGCACCCTGATGTTGCCTCCCAAGAGCAGGGCCCATCAAGCAGCACCCATGGGCCTGTTGTTATGGCTGGCTTAGGGCGGACTCCAGCTGGCTGCAAAGAGACTTCAGAGGATCTGCGGGGCTCCACTGAGCGCGGCCCTGTTCACACAGGCAATGACCGGAGTATGGTGCCATCGCCAGGTTCTGGGGAGGTTTCGGTGAGAAAAGCCACTACGCCAAGCCCTTGGGGTGCAGCGCTGCTTCACGGGCACCTCCCGCCCTCGCTCCACGTGGGTGGGGAGGGATTTGTCCTACTCGACCCCAGTGTGACGGCTCCTTCGGAAAGCCCAAGAGGAAAATCAATACAGACCAGTGCAAAGTCCTTCACTTAGGAAGGAAAAATCAAAGGCGCAACTCTGACGTGGGGACTGGCCAGCGAGGAGGTCGTGCTGCTGCAAAGGATCCGGGGGTTATAGTGGATCACAAATTGAATATGAGTCAACACTGTGGTGCAGGTGCAAAACAGGTTAATATCATTCTGGCCTGGGCAGGCGTGGTGGATGTAAGAGACGGGAGGTCATTGTCCCACTCTGCTGGGCACAGGGGAGGCCTCAGCTGGAGCATTGTGTCCACTTCTGGGCACTGCACATTAGCAAAGATTTGGACAGAGGCCGGAGGAGAGCAACAAAAAATGATCAAAGGTTTAGAGCACCTGACCTCTGGAGAAAAGAAGGGGGGGGGCTGATAATCTGTTACGGGCTGTTAGAAAAAGGACTGTGATCAATTAATCTCCATGTCCACTGAAAGTAATGGGCTTAATCTCCAGCAAGGGAGATTTCAGTTAGATATTAGGAAAAGCTTTCGAACTCTCGGGGTAGCTGAGCTCTGGAACGGGCTTCCCAGGGAGGTCGTAGGGTCCCCAGCTCTGGAGGATTTGAAGATCCGGTTGGACAAATGCCCCATCGGGGCTGGTCTAAATTTACTGGGTCCTGCCTCAGTGCAGGGCCTGGAGTAGGATGACTCCTTGAAGTCCCTTCCAGCCCGACGTTTCTCTGATTTCTATTACTTTGGCCTCTGCACCCAGAGGAGAACGTAGTGCAGAAGCTCGAATGCTGCAGGAGAGATTTCCCTTCTCCTGTGTTCCTGGGCCTGGCCATGGCCACAGGCCACCATGATGCAGCCACTGGCTACTGAGGAGAAGGTTTAGGCTGGGGGGGGGGCTACAGAAATCCTCCCCCCAGACCTGCTACCCCTAATCCAGGCCCATTTGCCCTTCACATGAGCAAAGGCCCTGCTGAGTCCATTGCCCTCCCCGCCCCAGGGGCCAGCCAGGGCCCGGTCTATTGCCCCAGTTTGGATGTTCTATTATTAGGCTATGGTGAGACGCTGGCTCAGGCCCCCCGGCTAAGGCAGGGATGGGAGGGGGCACAGGGATGAGTGGTGCCACATTCCTCACATTCTCTCACCCACAGGGACAAGGAGCTCATGGAAAAATACTGCTGGCACAGGCAGAAACAGTCGCTCTTCAGGGTTAGTCACACAGGGACCCAGGAGGGGCGACTGCCTCATGGGAGGAGCCCAGCGGCTCTCAACAGAGAGGAAGGGGAGGCTGGTCCTCAGCCCAGCATAGCCCCAGCGCGGGTCGCCTGGCACCCCAGGCATCACCCCGTGCTGGGAGCCAGGAGTGGGAAGCATAGGGCCCTGAGCTGGGCTATTCTCTGGGGCTCTTTCAACCCCTTGTGAGGTCCCTTTCTGTCTCAGAGCCCCGCAGAGGGGTGGGACCTGTCCCAGGGGAATTACGCTCCTGGCCAACCGCTAGGAGCGAGAGGAGATTCAGGTCCCAGTGCTGGGGCCATGTGCTGTGTCAGAAGCAGGATCCACCCCCATGGCGCCGTGCAAAGTGCCTTGCCACAGGGAAAGCTCAGGTATGTGGCGACAGGGGAGGGGGTGCAGGGCTCCCAGCTGTTTGGGAGTGGTCAGGTGTGCTATGGGGTGTAACTCTCCGCATGGCCAGCAGATGTCCCCACTCATCTCTTCCAGGGGCCTGGGCTGTATTTGCCTGGAATGCTTGGGCCCAGGGCATCATGGAGCTGGCTGGAGGCTGGGACTGCGGACCCCCTGATTTCATTTAGCAGAGGAACAGAAGGGAAGCTGGGGTCTAAACCAAGCACCATCAGTGTTACATCACAGGGCAGTATTCCAGTGCAAAGTTACATGCAATGCAACTCTGCACCACGTGCAATGCTGCAACAGTATAGTGCAAAACAATCGTGCAACACAATGCAGCATGAAATGCGACAGCACAGTGCAGGGAGAAATGCTACGCTGCATGCCTTGCAGCTTGTCCAGGCAACTCCTTAGGTGCCCTGAGTGGCTGCTTCATGTCCTTTCTCGTCAGCCCTTTCCCTGGTGTAAGTTCGTCTGTGATCAAATTCCTGATCGACACTGATATCCTGACCGACAGCAAACACAGGAGGCCGGAAGCCAAGTGCAAAGCGAACTGGAGAGCTCAGAGCAGAGGGGGCAGATTTGATCCTAATGACTTTAGAATCCTGCACCCAGCAAGAGGAGCTAAACAGGCCAGGTAGCAAAGGCCCCTTGCTTTCAAGCTGGCTTCTTGTTACTGACTGTCATGTGACCAAATGCTGGGGTTGCCATGTGGAAGTTGGGGGGTTGTGGAGAAGAGGGGGGTCGGACGATCTTAGGTCTTTTCTACATTAGGACATTTGCACTAGTGCAACCCTTCAATGTTGATGTGCTGCACTAGCACAAGGGGGGGGGCTAATCCCCCTCCCCCCACCAGCCTTGGGGTACAGGGAGCCCAGTGACCCATGTGCTTCCCACACTGTCATTCCTGTGCAGAGCGGAGCTTGAGTGGAAAAGGGGATCGGGGCGGACAACAAGAAAGTATCGCTTGCAAGGGACTCCCAGGATGTGCACTCGCTATTCGAGGGATAATGGTGCTTATTAGCAGACATTTGACTGAACAACCAGAAGAGAGAGAGAGAGAGAGTGTGTGTGTGTGTGTGTGTGTGTGTGTGTGTGTGTGTGTGTGTGTGTGTGTGTGTGTGTGTGTGTGTGTGTGTGTGTGTGTGTGTGTAAAAAGCCAGATTCTGATCTCAATTCCACCAGCGTAAATCCAGAGGACATTCATTATTAACAACATGAATTCACACTGACGCAACATGAGATCAGAATCTGGGCTATTGTCCTTGCTACAAACACAACATCTGGGGGCATTGAAGATGCTGGAGTCTGCTCGGGACTCAAGAGCCACTAGTCAGCTAAATATTCATCTGGCCTTGACCCTGCCTAGCTCACGCAACACAGCACAATATGGGAACGTATGATGAGCTGGCTCGGGAAGAGGTTTGCAGTTCCAGCGTAGCAATCGGCGCGTGGATCCTTGAACTCCAGCACGCTGCATTCTCATTTGTACTGATAAGAACTTTCTCTTCCACGGCCTTGTAAGTGGCAGTGGAAGAAAGAAAATTGCTTTGGATTCAAAAGCAATTCAGTTTTTACTGCTTGACAATGGAGTGTGTAGTGAAAGCACTTGATGCTACTTCTCCCCAGCCCTGTGCAGCATGGGAGATTGGTTTTCACCCAGGATTAATTTGTGGAATGAGATGGGATGCCCCCCAACATACAAACTCCCCCCTCCCGCGCTGTCACTTGGAAAGGACCCTCCCTGTGGGAGGCAGAATGCCGCATTCTTTGACAACGACCTGCTTGGCCTCTAGGCGTTACTGCAGTATCGATGGGCAATAACACCACCGCTAATTAAAGACAATAATGATGCTTGTGTTTTATTCAACAGAATGGAGCGTTTCGTGGGATTTTGCAGGAAGATGGTCAGAGCAGGAGGCAGGACTTGTGGCCTCTATTCCCAGCCCTGACACAGACTCGCCGTGTGACCTTGGGATGCCATAGCACTTAGCTGTGCCTCAGTTTCTCCACCAGCAAAATGGGGATAATTATGCTTCACAGGGGTGTTGGGCAGCTTAATTCATGGGTGATTGTAAAGTGCTTTGAAGCCTGAGAGCCTCCGATGGAAGGAGCCAGAGGGTTCAAAGTACAATAACTCCTTGCTTAACATTGTGGTTATGTTCCTGAAAAATGCTACTTTAAGTGAAACGATGTTAAGCGAATCCAATTTCCCCATAAGAATTCATGTAAGTAGCGGGGGTTAAGTTCCAGGGAAATTTTTTTTGCCAGACAAAAGACTATATATATATACACACACACACACACACACACACACATACACAGTATAAGTTTTAAACAATTTAATACTGCACACAGCAATGATGATTGTGTAGCTTGGTTGAGCTGGTGGAGTCAGAAGGTGGGATATTTCCCAGGGAATGCCTTACTGCTAAATGATGAACTAGCACTCAGCTGAGCCCTCAAGGGTTAACTCTCACACTCTACAAGGCAGCAGGAATGGAGGGAGGGGAGACAGCATGGCAGACAGAGGCAGAGACACACAGTGTGTGTGTGTGTGAGAGAGAGACTGCATTGCCCCTTGAAGTATGCTGACCCCACTCTACGTACATTGCCTTTTTAAGGTGATCAGCAAGTTGAGACAGCAGCTGCTGCCAGCAAGCTCCCTCCGTCCTGAGCACTATCTTGTCCCCCGCTGCTCTGTGGACATGGCCGGATGGGGAGCAGGAGTGAGGGGGAGGGGGACACCCTGACATTAGCACCCCTCCCCCCCTTGCTCAGCAAGCAGGAGGCTCCTGGGAGCAGCTCCAAGGCAGAGGGCAGGAGCAGCACATGCCAGTTGGGGGAGGGACAGCTGCAATTGATAGCCTGCTGGGCAGCTGCCACACAGGGAAGTTAGGGGAGCGGGGAGCTGACAGGGGAGCTGCCGGTCCACCCTGGTTCCAAGCCCCCACCAGCTAGCTCCAACGGGCTGCTCTTCCTGCAAGCAGTGGACAAAGCAGGCGGCTGCCAAACGACGTTATAAGGGAGCATTGCACAACTTTAAACGAGCATGTTCCCTAATTGATCAGCGACGTAACAATGTTAACCGGGACGACTTTAAGTGAGGAGTTACTGTAGAGTTATGTTCATGGTTAGGTCCTACTCTTCAGGCATATTTCCCCTTTAGAGAATCTGCTTCTTACTAGCCTATTTGTCCAACCACGGAAGGCTCCGCGTGGAAGCTGCTGGAGGCCATTAGCTCTGGGACCATCTGGAAGGGACCACTTCAAATGACTCCCCCTCCCTGCAAGGCTGGGCGTGTGCTCCTCCCCCTCAGAGAACCAGGACCTGACCTGGATCCGGAACTCACACCCTCCAGCGGATCTTCTTGCCACTCGACTGGTCCAGCGTCAGCCACCAGGAGGCTAAGATGTGCAGCGGCTGGGCTCTATGGATTCCCTTCTCCACCAAGCTTTTCCTGGGCGTGCGGAGACTGAGATATTTGTGACCCGCGCCGCAGGGAACTGGGCCAGGTGATGGGGTTTATGAGGGGGTCTCTGACTCATGCAAAATGAAAAAATCGGCGACACCTCCTCCTATGCACTGAGTGAGCTGGAAAATACCAGCATGGCTTGGGTTAAAAGCCATCTACCCCCAGCTGGGATCGCTCAGTCGTTTAGTCCCATATGGCACAAGACAAACTGCCCTGTAGGAACAGCATTCCAGATGGGGAAAGGGCCCCACACAGGCCAGCTAATTGGAACGAGACTCCACCAGTGAGGGCCACAGCTGAGAAATACCCAAGAAATACCTGCCTTGGGCCAGGTCCTGCTGAGCGTCAGGAGCAGGAGCCAGATGGCCACGGCCCCAGGGCACAAACGTGGCCTAAGAGGCAGCCGATCTCCCTGAGACGTGAGTACTAGCCTACGAAGGGCTTGAGGACCCAGTGCTGAGGGACAAAGCGGCTGCCTAAGCCACACAAGGCATTGGGACCTGTGATTCTGGATCAGACTACAGGGGACTTATGTGAGGGCTGTGGCCTCCCTTATAGGCAGCAAGAGACAGCTCCAGGAAAGGGGGGGCTGCCTTCCATGGCCCCCAGCAGCAACGGGGGGGGGGTGTGTCACAGGGTGGTTGGACCCTTTGAGGTGTAACGGCTCCATGCACTCCACTCTCTTCCCCAGGTGGGGAGAATGAGCCCGGTCACATGCAGGCCGTGTGGCTCAATCAGGCTAGAGGGGGAGATAAAAGAGAAGCTTCCCCCTGGGCTGGGGTGGGGAGGAGAAGAGAGGGGTGGGTGTGGGTGTGGGTCCGGCCCTCCGGCCCCTCAGAGAGCTGGCCTGCTGAAGGAGGCTGGTGGGTCTCCTGAGCTGAGGAAGAGGTGTCCTGGGAAAGAGGGCTGGAGAATGACTGCTGGTGGGTCGGGGGGAAACTGTTCCCCAGTTGCAGCCCTGGCACCAGGAAGGAGGCTGGGGGGCCCCTGAGCCAGGGAGAGGAAGGGTTTGAGACAGAGAGGCCAAGGAGTTAATAAATAAGGTACCACAAGAGCATTTGACTTACACAACCTGGAGTGTGAGCAAGTACTGTTTTCTTGCTCTCATCTTCAGCACTCCAGTCCAATGTCATCCCCACCCCCACGGCTCCCCTCTGATGAATGGGCTCCTGTCTTCGACGGATGAGTTAATCTGCTGGGAGACTATTCTGGGGAGATGACATCCTCCATCACGCAGCCTGACAGGCTGCTCCGAGTGCCACTGACAGGCCAGTGACACCAATAAGTCACCGGGCAGAGGTAGTCGCCCGCCTGTGCTGTCACTGGACTCACAAGAGCCTGCTTCAGCCATGGAAGAGACTCAAGCAGAAATAGTGAGGGGCTTGCCTAAATCTCTGGCTTCTCTTTAATCCCCCATGCCCCTGTTCTACCAGATTGACTCTATTGACTTGGATGGAGTTACACTTGCCTGGCACAGGGGTAGGTGACAGGAGAATCAGGCTGAGAGTGCAATCCACTTGGTTTAGCCCCCTGAGTCATTTAAAAGCACCCCAGAAAATTAGAGGGTTCATTTAAAGGCAGCTCGGAAAGAAAGAAAGAAAGAAAGAAAGAAAGAAAGAAAGAAAGAAAGAGGCTTGTGCCTTTTTTCACGTCTCTAGGGTGGAGACAGAAGCCCCGAGAAGGGGGTGGTTTGTTTTTTTAAGAAAGGTTTTCTTTCCTGCTTATTTTTTACATTAGCAATTTCAGGTTTTATCTGCCCTGGAGAATTCTATAGTGACTGGAGAGCTAACGAAACAACAATCTCGTAAGAGTCAAGAGCGTGAAAGTTGAGCAATTGAGAGGAAGAGGAGGAGAAGGAGAAGGGTAGTGGCTTTTGTTTGTTTATTTGTTAATCTTGGGGCTGGCTGGACTTCGTTCGGCTCCAGGCTCTGCCACAGGCTTGCTCGGCGACCTTAGGCAAGTCACTTGGCCTCTTTGTGCCTCAGTTTCCCCACCTGTAAAACAAGGATAATTATACTGGCCTCTTTGTAAAGTGATTTGAGATCTACTAATAAAAAGCTCTGTATGAGAGCTAGGCATTCATTATTATTGTTTTTTTGCCAATGAAAAGGGAGGAGAAAAGGGGACAAAGTAATAAAAAAAGGTATTTTTGTTTCATATCAAATTGAAATGAATGTTTTCTCTCATTTCACTTTGATAAAAACAATATAGAAAAATATGAAAAATTTTGTATTGTTAAAAAACAAGAACAATGTTTCAGCCCAAAAAGCCTGTGACAGAAAAACCATAGAATATCAGGGTTGGAAGGGACCTCAGGAGGTCATCTAGTCCAACCCCCTGCTCAAAGCAGGACCAATCCCCAGACATATTTTTGCCCCAGATCCCTAAATGGCCCCCTCAAGGATTAAACTCACAGCTGTGGGTTTAGAAGGCCAATGCTCAAACCACTGAGCTATCCCTCCAGCCAACCCCTTTTAACCACTCCACCTCCTGAACATTTTGGAGAAAGGGTATCTTTGTTGAAAGCGCAGCACCAGCTGAGAGCAAGTGCCTATCATAAACATCTGTGAGACCTCCCACCAGTGCTCCAGCACAGTCAGGGGAGACCGAGGTTAATATGCCTGATGTTTTAAAGCTAAGAAAAAAAACCCTCTTTAAAACAATAGCGCATCAACTGTCACGACTTTGTCATAAAGGAGATTTTTTTTTAAAGGGGCAAGGACCCGATTTTTAAAAAGCTCTTTGAAGGCAAAATTCTCTTTGGTCTGAGAAAGCTGAATTTCCTTACCAGCGTGAAGAAAAGAAAATGCCATTTCAAACCTAGGTCTAGGTGAGCGGTGATTACAAGCCACAGCCTTCTGGCAGCCGGTTGGTGGCTAAAGTGAAATGAGTGGGAAGGTCTCAACCTAACTCTTAGTAGACTTCAAAAGCGCCGGAGAATGTAACAGGGCAGTCTGCCCTTTCATGGCCTAGGGAGGCTGAGCTGCAGGCAGCCCTGTTCTGGGAAACAGCCTGGCAGACGGGTGCTGGGGATCATCGGCCGCAGCTGAACGGCATCAAGTGATGGGGGCTGATGATTCACAGGTGAGGGGTATAAATGGGGGCTGGGCGAGGCTGGGAGTTTATTCACCTGGGGTTGGAGCAGAGGACTGTCAGAGGGCAAGCAGGCCCTGCACACCCCTCTAGACTGAGGAAGGGGATGAGCATTCAAAAGCACTTCACTAAGTGTCCAGTTCCCGCTGACTTTCAGTGGGAGTTGGTCGCCTTCCTCCATTAGGTGCTTGTGACTATCCCGTAGGTTCACAGCCCAAGTAACCCCAGGCGTGTTACTGACGGTGCCCTCACGAGAAACTTCAGCAGAGAGGCCAGTGACTGGATGGGCCCTGGAACCTGAACTCACTTCTCCAGCACAGGAGTGAGGTCTGTTGGCTGGGGACAGTGTGGGGAACTGTGACGGGAAGCTACACGGGCAGAGCATGTTCTGTGGGAGGTGCGGGGCCTGTCAATCCACAGCTGAATTCATGTGCACCTGGTTTACAAAATACAGCCGATGGTGGGGAAAGGCTGGAAAAACCATGTTAGCCAGTCGGGTCTGGGAGCCAGGCGAGCATCCAAACTCGACTCTAATGGAGAGACGGCTGATTTGTAAAAAAACGACGAGGGGATGTTTTTTCCTGCTGACTGCCTCTGTGGAGCTGCCTTCATATCAAAGGCCCCAGCCCGCTGGAGCAACGCCCGCACTGGAAACTTGTCAGCTCCAAGACTGGGGGAGGTGAGGGTGTGAAATCGGAGTTGGCATCAACCACTTGACTGATTCCCCCCGTGTGTGCTGAGCGATCATGGAAACAGCGTGTCCCAGATCCTGGAGAGAGTTTGGGGGAGGGGAAAGCTAGTTCCCATTGGATCAGCGTGCACATCTCAAAGCAGCACCCCGCTGAGAAATGTCTGAGAATCTGGGGGACACCCTTAGGGCGTCTAAAAGCTGTATGGCATTAACTAGCCCCATATAGTTAACGTGGTACAATCCGCTCAGTTATACTGACTCACTTATACTGGTTATACCAGGAAGGGCAATAGGCTATACTAGTACAAGGCCCCTTTATACCAGTATAACTACATCCACCCTTGCGGTTGTACCTTTATAACTATGTCAGTAAAAAATCACACCCCAGTCAACATAGTTATCCTGGGTGTGACCCGGCCTTAGTGGCCAAGGGTTAAAAGGGACATAGGCTCAGACCCTCAAAGATATTCAGGCTCCTGACATCTATTGAAACCGAGGGGAGTTAAGTGCCTAAATACCTTTGAGGATCTGGGCCATAGCGAATACATTGTCATGTCACTTTTGAAAATGGGTCTTAGGCTCCTAAATCAGTCAGCTGCTGCAAGGCTGAGCAGAGCAACACCTAAATGCCTTTAAAAATCTAGGTCTTATTATTTAAATACGTGTAATCACAGCTAAATACGCCTCCCCCACATTTCCTTGTTCCGTGACTATCTCAGCTACCGTAAATATGGCAACGCGTATTCCATATTCAGTATGGACGATCGCTCCCTGCAATGTGCAAATATTTTACATCCTGCCTGTATTATTTGGAACCCTACGACCCTCTTTGTTATCTTCCCTCCCAAACTAAACAGTGCTTGGCTTGCACTGGCTTTCACAGCCCCACGCATGGCTTTTTATTCATTTACTTTAGTGAGATAGGAAGAGATCACTGATAAGCTGGAGGATTTTGTTTACACCGGAAATCAGACTGGTTCCTACTTATGCTTTCCCTCTCCAGAAAGATGTGGAGAAGGGAGTGGAGAAGACAGCAAGAGAAGAAAGAAGTCAGAGAGAGAAAGAAAGAGAACAGATAGCAGGGAAAGGAGATGCAGAAAAAAAAGTTACTTACAGTCTAGGGTGACCAGATGTCCCAATTTTATAGGGACAGTCCCGATTTTTGGGTCTTTTTCTTATATAGGATCCTATTACCCCCCACCCCCGTCCCGATTTTTCACACTTCCTGTCTGGTCACCCTATTACAGTCTGATCCTGCACAATTAAAGTTAATGGGATTTTTTCCATTGACTTGAATGGGAGCAGGACCAAGCCCTTTAGCCCCAATCCAAGTAAGCATCCCTATTTTGGACAACTCTTAAGCACCAGTTTAATTTTACGTACATGCTTAAGTCCCATTGAAGTCCATGGACCTTATTTAAGCACGTGTTTAAGAGCTGTCCTGACTAGGGATGGAATTAAACATGGGTTTGATTGCTTTCCTGAATCAGAGCCTTAGATGGGACAGGGACTATTGAATTCATTTAATGTGTGTACATTTCCTAGTGTTTGCGACTGGAATCGTGGGTCCAGTTCTGGTGTTCACACCTCAAGAAGGATGTTGGAGAACTGGAAAAGGCTCAGAGAAGAGCCACAAGAATGATGAAAGGATTGGAAAGCCTGCCTTGCCATGAGAGGCTCAAGGAGCTCAATCTTTAGCTTATCACAGAGAAAGTTAAGGGGTGACTTGATCTGTCTGGAAGTACCTCCATGGGGAACATAAATTTGAGAGAGGACTTTTCAGTCTAGCAGAGGCAGAACAAGAGCCAATGACTGCAAGTTGAAGGTAGACAAATTCACATTAGAAATAAGGCATGTATTCTGAATGTGAAGGGTCATTAACCATGGAACAATTGACCAGAGTTGTGGTGGATTCTCCATCCCTGGACATCTTTAAATCGTGTCTGGAAGTTTTTCTAAAAGTTCCATTCTTGTTCAGCCACAAACTATTTGACTTGACGCAGGAATTAACTAAGGGAAATCCTCTGGCCTGTGTTATACAGGCAGTTAGACTAGGCCAGGGGTAGGCAACCTATGGCACGCGTGCCGAAGGCGGCATGCAAGCTGATTTTCAGTGGCACTCACGCTGCCTGGGTCCTGGCCACCGGTCCGGGGGGCTCTGCATTTTAATTAATTTTTAAATGAAGCTTCTTAAACATTTTTTAAAATGTATTTACTTTACATACAACAATAATTTAGTTATATATTATAGACTTAGAGAAAGAGACCTTCTAAAAACGTTAACATGTATTACTGGCATGCGAAACCTTAAATCTGAGTGAATAAATGAAGACTCGGCACAGCACTTCTGAAAGGTTGCCGACCTCTGGACTAGGGGATAACAATGGTCCCTTCTGGCATTGGAATCTAAGAATCTAATGGGGCCCTGACGTTTGATTGTGGCCACTAGGTGCTAACATAATAATTTTATTATTATTTATTATTAATACATGTGTTAATTGGGTTCATTTTTTAAACATCCAATATTGGCTTGCAAAAAAAGAAGAAAGACCTAAAAGAAAAATCTGGGAAACAACAAACTCAGTCTGTCTTCATTCTATTGTCTAGGGACCCTATTAATACATCATAATACTCTGCCTTCTCATACAGCAACTTTCATCCAAGAATCTCAAACTGCCTTTGAAAACCGTGGTGAGTATTATCCCTATTTTACAGATGGGGAAACTGAGGCACTGAGAAATTCCCCTAAATTCTCTCAGCTCATCAGTGAGAAAACAGACCCCAGAAGCCCTGACTCCCAGTCCCCGCCACAAATTCTGCCCAGACTCTGAAGCTGCAGCCCTGTGATACAGAACAATGTCTCCTCAATAAATCACAGTGAATTATGACCCAGACGGCTGTGGAAATTGGACTGGAGAAAATGAGTTTTCAACAATGGAACAAGTTTTCTCTGCGGGGGGAAGGTCAGATTTCACGAGCGCCACAGATGAAAGCAGCAGCCACACTCTGCAATGGGCTTTGAAATCTCCTTCCTTTCCTCGGGCTCAGGTTCCCACGGTACAATGAGCAGGCCCAGCTCCCTGGTCACTGCTTTGTATCACGAGCTGTCATCCGAGGCTGGCAAGAGGAGTGCTTTGTGTATTTCCCTCTGGGTGAGGTGCTGCTGGAATATTCATGGGAACTCCCCTGCAAAACACCAGCCTGCAATCCTCTTCGACCAATTTCATGCATGGAAAGTTGTGCATAATTAAAATCAAAATACCCTCCGTGGCCATGGTCCTCCGCTCATGGGGGGGCTGATCATAGTGGGGGGGGGGGGAAAGGTCACTGTGAAGGAGATCAGTGATTAAGTCAGGGACCTGGGAGCCCTGAGCCCTGGAGTTACTTGGAAACCCTTGGGGGTGGGGTGATATTTCTGTGCTGAGACTGGCTGATCTGCAGGGAAAGCATCCCTGTGACATGCCCAGCCAGCCGCCCCTTCCCCACTCCTAGAAAAGCACTGGTGGGGAGCAGGGACTGTGCTGATGGGGGGAGGACAGGTAAAGAGGGTCACAGCTGGATGGTGCTAGCACAGTGGTTTTCCATCTTTCCCATACAGGGGCCCCTTTTCCCTACCAGGATCCAACCCGCCCTCCAGGGACCCATCTAGCCAGGCCCCTCTCCCATTTAGCAATCGGGGAAGGGCGCGGTGGTCACCACCCACCCCCTGACTTCTCTCCCTGTAACCTCCCGCTTAAGCAGCCCCGGCCTAGCACCGGGGCTCCTTGATCGGTGCCCTAGGGGGCTACTGCCATCGAAGGAAAGGATCGCCCTCAATGACTGTCTATGGGGGAGGAGGCGCCGAGCGGGAGGGACACTGACCCCCAGCCGCAGGGCACGGTGCAGAGGTGCTGGGGGAGAAGAGAAATGGGAGGGGGGCTGGGGGGCGAGCTCAGAAGGGACCCTCAGTCCCACTGAGACACTGGGAGGAGCGGACAGTGGGGTGGGGGGGATCCGGCGCTGTACATGGCTTACTCCCCCACAGCTCAGCCTGCAGCCCCGCTCCCGGGCGCAGGGAAAAGGGGGGGACAGGGCAGGAGCCCCCAAATTGGACAGTCCGGAGCTCCCTCCTCCCATCCCCCGCCACGGCCCGGCGCCCCCTGGCTTCTTCCGCCCCCGGATTAGCGGCGAGCCCCGGGCGGCGCTTCAGCACCACGGCCGGCGGACAGCGCCCCAGCCCTCCTGGGCACCTCCCCGGGGCCGGGGCGCCGGAGCAGCCGGGGAAAGGTAGTGGCTGGGCGGGGGGGAGAGACCGCCCCTGCGACCCCCCCCCCCAGCCACCCGCAGCGCTTCCCAGCTGCATCTGGCGGCCGCCGCCTCCCCGCAGAGCCGCTCCGGGGCCGGGGCCGGGCTGGAGACTGTCAGGCTCACAGCTGTTGCCGCTGACAGCTCCGCTCCCGAGCGCTGGCGGGGCCGCGGTGACTAAGCACATTGAGAATCCCCGGGGCTTGTATTTCCTTCTTCCCACCGGGGCCTTCCCCTCCCCTCCCCGCCCCCCTCCCTCTTCCTCCGCCCCCCAAGAAACCCAGCCCCCTGCCCGGGCGCGCATTGCCCACCCGGCCGGGAAGCCGAGCAGAGGGCGGGGAAGGGGCTTCCCCCGCGCAGGCTAGCGGAGCATGGGCTCCCCTGGGACGCTGGAGCGAGCCCTCGGGGCGGCCCGGGGGTAAGCCCAGGAGCGACCGGCAGCTCCCCCGGAGAACGGGGCGCAACTTCCCAGCGGTGGGCAGCCTGGGCCGGACTCCAGCATGCCCGTGCGGAGGGGCCACGTGGCCCCGCAGAACACCTACCTGGACACCATCATCCGCAAATTCGAAGGGCAGAGTGAGTACCGCCGCGGGACTGCCGCGGGCCGGCCCCTTCCCTTCCCTGCCCTGCCGCTGCCGGGCACCGCGCTCCCCGGGCACGGGCCGGGGCCGCTCCATCCCTCCCTGCCCGCAGCCGCTGCCGGGGAGAGGCGGGCTCCCTGCCCCACGGGGGGATTTCGGGGGACTTGCAAAACTTCCTGCCTAGTCGTCAGCCGCGTTAAAGACTCGCGGAGACCCAGCCATGGCCAGGCTGGGAACAGCGAGGCACCTGTGCGCCAGTCCCAGAGAGAGGCGGGTAGATCGAGGGATAGATGGTGTGGGTGGGGGAGATAGATAGATAGAGTGTATGGGGCTAGAGTATGGGGGTAGAGATATATTGATTAGATAGATGGGTGTGTATGGGGATAGATAGAGTGTATGGGGATAGAGATAGATTGATTATATATGTGGGTGTGTATGGGGATAGATAGATATTGGGGGTGTATGGGGATAGATAGGTAGGTAGAGTGTATGGGGCTAGAGTATGGGGGTAGAGATATATTGATTATATAAGTGGGTGTGTATGGGGATAGAGATAGATAGATAGATTGATTAGATAGGTGGGTGTGTATGGGGATAGATAGATTGATAGCTAGATAGGGGGTATATGGGATGGATAGATAGATAGATATTGGGCGTGTATGGGGATAGATAGGTAGGTAGGTAGACTATATGGGGATAAAGTATGGGGATAGAGATAGATTGATTAGATAGATGGATGTGTATGGGGATAGATAGATAGATAGATAGATAGAGTATATGGGGATAGATAGATTGATAGCTAGATAGGGGGTATATGGGATAGATAGATAGATAGATAGATAGATAGATAGATAGATAGATAGATAGATAGATAGATAGAGTTATGGGGAGATAGATTGATTAGGTAGATGGGTGTGTATGGGGATAGATAGATTGATTAGGTAGATGGGTGTGTATGGGGATAGATAGCTATTGGGGGTGTATGGGGATAGATAGATTGATTAGGTAGACGGGGTGTGTGGGGATAGATAGATTGATTAGGTAGATGGGTGTGTGTGGGGATGGATAGATATTGGGGGTGTATGGGGATAGATAGATTGATTAGGTAGATGGGTGTGTATGGGGATAGATAGATATTGGGGGTGTATGGGGATGGATAGATATTGGGGGTGTATGGGGATAGATAGATTGATTAGGTAGATGGGTGTGTATGGGGATAGATAGATATTGGGGGTGTATGGGGATAGATAGATTGATTAGGTAGAGCGGGGTGTATGGGGATAGATAGATTAGATATTGCTGGCCAGATGCCATCAACCAAGCCTGTAAAAATGGGGTGGACTCTGGTCTTAGTTACACCAGCATAACTCTGGAGTAATTCCACTGAAGTCAACAGAGTAACCTTGGATTTACTAACATATCCGAGATCAGGAGCTGATTAAAATCTAACTCCTGGGGGGGAGGGGGGAGAGGATAAAACCTTTTTTTATGTAGGGGACAGAATGTTCAGCTAGAAAATGGCCAGGTAGAAGTGCTTATTTTAGTGCAAAATGGGCTGTCTGGTGCCATTTGCCTTAAATTATAGGATGCTCCCAGGCAGCCTCCCCTGACAAAATACTGCCATTTGCTGTTGCTAGAAATAATCTCTTTACATGAATTTTAGTGGGTTTATTTTTTTCACCTCTAACACAATGAATGGACGGTGGAGATCTCTGCTTCTAAAGCGTTTGGCGTCGTTTGGGGGTGGGCAGTTCTCTGGCGGTAACCGATGCAAGGGGAGCTGTCTTTTTTAGACGTGTGAGGTCTGATACCCCCGTGGGGTAACTTACCCCAATGCCAAGTGAGTGCACAGTGGGTACCCAATGCTACCAGAGCAGAATATACAGAGATCACTTTGCTCACCAGCTGCAAGGCACCAGAGAATTAGGACCTCTGGGTCCCTCCAGCAGCATAATTCAGCCTGTCTCCCATTGCAGAGTTTGCTGGGGAGACAAACTTGCTGCCTTTCCTCCCTACCCGACTGATCTGTAGTTGCCAAAAGAAGAGAAGGGCCCCTGTGGGGAGGGACGTGATCCTGTGAATGGGAAGTTCATGTAACTTGCCTTGTCTATCCATCTAAATTTGCAAGCTGCATCCCTCGTGCCAGCCAAGTGGTAGGGAGGGGGGGGCTGGGGAACTAGCTCATCAACAAACAGACAAGCCTCCCTCGCCCCCTGCCAGCTCCCAAAGCCAGGCGGGACTGAACTTGATAACTTGCTGCTGCTGCCACTCTTGAAACAGTGCCCCATAGTCTTTAGCTGGGTCTACCTCTTAAAGGGACAGCTGCACAAAAAATAAAGGCCTGCTCGTTCGCTCTCTCGCATACACACACACACGGCTCCTTCCAGCTCTAGGAGCCCATCCCTGAGCCCCATTTTGGAGGCAGGATTTCATCTCATTCTAACCTGAGGTAGCCCAGTGTGATGGATTGAGCAGAGCAGGGGGCTGAGAGCCAGGAGCTGCTGGGCGCTAATGCCTCGCTCTGCGATGCCTTGGGCATGTGGTTTAACCTGTAGCCCAGGCAGGTTCCTTCTCACGCATACCAGTTTGACACCAGCTGCCCCTGATAACCGCTGGGGTGAGTGAGAGCAGGAGCAGGCCTGAAAGCTACCAGCTAATAACATTCCCCCCTCTTCTTCCTAGCTGAGGTCTCCTCCATGGATTCTGCCCCCCTACACACACACACTGTACCAGATTCTCCTTTAGTGAAGGCCAGTTGCGTGCTCCTCTGATCCGGCTTGTATTTGCCCGACTGCCTGCTGTGACTCAATGAAACAATCCAGGAGTTTAATTCCATTTCCCTGTAAGCAGAGTTGCGCTGCCTAGTTAAAATCAACAGCCTCTTTTCCCTCTGCCCACCCACCTGGCTGCCCACTCCCCTCCCAAGCTCTGCTCTAAGCCCCGACTCACTGAAACTAATCCTCTCCCAGTGCCAGAGAGTGGCAGGCCGGCGCACTGGGCGATACGGAGTGATGGCATCCACTGAGCAAGCATCTAGATCCATCTGCCAGTGGGGTCAGAGTCATTTAGTGAGTTGAGCAGGAAACTCCACCTGGATCCTGGGTTCTGTGTCTGGCATTGCTGCTCACTCACTTATTCATGCCACTTCTCCTCAGTTTAGCCAGCTTTAAAATGGGTAACAATAGTAACACTTCCCAGCTCACTGCAGGTGCTGGAGTGCCATTCGGGAATGTTTGCAAGGCGCTTTCTCATCCTCTGCTGAAAGGCACCAGGGAAGTGAGAACGGCTCTTCTCCAGCTCTCTGCCATGGCAGGACTGCAAATAGGGGCCCAGGAGTTGCTTGTGGGTCCATTGTGGATTGCAGGAGGCTTCTTCAGCTCTGTAGTGAGCGTGGCCCTTTGCCAACGCACATTCCCCAGGTCAGGTGGGAAAGGAGGCAAACAGCAGAACTGGAATAAACACACTGCAGATGCCACTCCTGTGTAATCAGCGAGGTTAATTCGGGAGTGCACTAATAGCTAGCCCCCAAATGCGCCCTTCGTGTTTAAGAACTGGCTCTGGCTCCAGCCAAAAGAGATGCCGACGCTCGGGAGAGCCATGTTCTCACACACCTGCTAAGGGCACATCCCACTTGGGTACACCCCGGCCCCTAGGTCCCCACTGATTTCAGTGGGGCGGAATCAGGAGCTGAATTTGGCCATGAACTTCCCGCTCGCTGCTGGTCTGAGCAGCCGTGGCCTCTACGTTGCTAGATTACATTAAGGACAGGAGATGAGATGCGTGCTCTAATCCCCTCGTATCATCGGCCTCAGCTTTACAGGACAGCCTCCAAGAGAGCTAAAGCAACGGCAACAGGCAGAGGAACCTTCATTGATGGAGAAGGCCAACCCCTTCGCTTCCCCGCTGCCTTCTGTGGAGTCATCCAAAGGCTTCCCTGAGCCCACGACGTCCATGTCTGTTGTCCGGATGTCCGGGTAGTTGAGCTGTGGAACGAATTGCCTAGGGACCTTATGAAATCTCCATCATTGGAGGTTTTTAAGGAGAGGTTAGACAAACACTGGTCAGGGGCAGCCGAGCTTGATGGTTTTCAAACTGCGGGTTGTGACCCAGTACTGGGTTGTGGAATGTAAGGCATTGGGTAGCGGCAGCTAACTGCCAACTGGGCCATTAAAAGTCCTGTTGGTGGTGCTGTCTGGCTAAGGCAGGCTAGTCCCTACCTGTTCTGACACCGCGCTGCGCCCCGGAAGTGGCCAGCAGCAGGTCCGGCTCCTAGGCTGGGGGCCATGGGACTGTATGCACTGCCCCCACCCTGAGCACTGGCTCCAGACTCCCATTGGCCGGTTTCTGGCCAATGGGAGCTGGGGTGCCTGCGGGCGAAAGCTGCGTGGAGCCACTTGCGCGCATCCGCCTAGGAGCCGGACGTGCTGCTGGCCGCTTCCGGGGTGCAGCACAGTCCATGGTGCCAGGACAGGCAGGAAGCCTGCCTCTGCACCCCTGCTGCGCTGCTGACCGTGAGCCGCCTGAGGTAAGCCCATGCCCCAACCCCCTGCCCCAGCCCTGAGCCCACGCAAACCCAGAGCCCCTTCCTGCACCCCAAACTCCTCTTCCCCAGCCCCACCCCAGAGCCTGCACTGCCAGCCCAGAGCCCTGACCCCCTTCTGCACCCCAACCCCCTGCCTCAGCCCAGAGCCCCCTCCCACACCCTGAACCCCTCATTCCCAGCCCCACCCCACAACCCTCACCCCCGCACCCCAGCCCTCTGCCCCAACCCTGAGCCCCTCCTATACCCCAAACCCCTCCTCCCCAGCTCCGTTGAGTCACGGGCATCAACAGTTTTCTTCATCTGGGTCACCAGGAAAAAAGTTTGAAATCCTCTGGTCTAGCTCAGGGATCGGCAACCTTTGGCACGTGGCCCGCCAGGGAAATCTGCTGGCGGACCGGGATGGTTTGTTTACCTGCAGCGTCCGCAGGTTCGGCCAATCGCAGCTCCCATTGGCTGCGGTTTGCTGTTCCAGGCCAATGGGGGCTGCGGGAAGCGGCGGCCAGCAGATCCCTTGGCCCACTCTGCTTCCCGCAGCCCCCATTGGCCTGGAACGATGAACCGCAGCCAGTGGGAGCTGCGATCGGTCGAACCCGCGGAGGCTGCAGGTAAACAAACCGTCCCGGCCTGCCAGCAGATTTCCCTGATGGGCCATGTGCCAAAGGTTGCCGATCCCTGGTCTAGCTAATACTGAGTCCTGCCTCACTGCTGGGGACGGGGCTAGATGGCCTATCGAGGTCCCTTCCAGTCCTACACTTCTAGGATTCTGTTTCTCAATTCCCTGCTCCAGTTGCTCTGCGAAGGCGCATGCTTCCGCTGCCCACATCTGGCTGCACATCTCGTTCATACCCCTTCAGAGGGAAGTTAACAGGAGTACGCAGTGCAGTTACCTTCAGCGAGTCTGCAGCAATCTCAGTGCGTGAGTCATCTTGGCCCAGCTGGGCCCCCCCAGATGGATAATCTGGCCCACAAACTAGCCAAGAGGCAGTGCTGCGCTTGGGCAAACTTTGAATAGAGCAAGCTGGGCCGAGGGAGGTGATCGCTGTAAGGTGGGGTGGGAGGGGTTGAACTAGCCGCCCACCGGTGTGTGCAGGGTAGATCCCCGAGGAGGAGGAGGGATTACAGAGGGTGCTATGAAGGTCATGGAAGGGAAAAAAAGAGCAAAGGGATGAAATTGAGAGAAGGGAAATGTATCAATGAATTATTGACTCACTTATGCCCGTTGTACACATTGGCTTCAAAGAGACATTCCTGATTTACACCAGTGTCGGGAGAATCAGACTGAGGATGGTAAAGACCCATCAGCTCATTTAGTCCTTCCCCTGGCAAATGCCAGATTATTCCCTGTTGTACGTGTGCTTGTGTTAGGTCCTGTCTAGCTTCAAAGGTCACAGCTGATGGGGCTTCTGCTGCTCCCCCTGGGAAACAATCCCACGGGAGAGCCGATCTCACAGCCAGGAAGCACCTGCTGCTTTTCCACCGAAATCTCCTTAGACTGAACATCGGGAGCAGCTCCCTGACGCCGACAGCTCTTAGACGGTGGAAAAGTCTCCCAAGGGGAAGGGCTGGGACCCACATCATATAGGACGTGTAAAGTGGGCAACATGCCAGACAATGGGCTGTAGGCAACAATCCTAGGAGACAGTGTGGTCTAGTGGTGAGGGCCCTTAGCTGGCAGTCCGCACCCAGCTATGCCACTGACCTGCTGTATGACCTTGAGCAAATTACGACACCCCTCCAGGCACCAGTTTCCCCTCCCATATTTTGTTTTGTCCATTTGGACTGTAAAAGCTGGGACAATATCTTACTATATATTTGTACAGCACCTCGCACTGGGGCCCTGATCCTGGCTGGGGCCTCTAGGCACTATTCAATAAATAATATGTTAATGAATAGATAACCTGAGGGTTTGTCTCATCTCTACTGTCTCTGCGTTAGATCCTCATGTGGTGTAATGGGGCGCAGCTCCCCCGGCTCAGTAGAACGGTGCCCATTTACAGCAGCTGTGGTAAAAACAAAAGCCACTTTTCCCATGCACACAAACACCACTTGGCAGGGACACCAGGGGTGGACCAGGCTCCCTAGCTCCAGAATTGTGTCTCACTGTCTGCACCAGCAAGGAAAGGAGAAAGCGCCTGTCACAGGGCTGGCGCATCCCGTCACGGCGCCCCTTTACTCACAACTGTCTCGCTCATCTGCAGTGATGGGGAGGGAAATACAGAGAAAGCAGGAGGCAGATTGGGATATTGCTAGTGGTGGCAGTGGCCCAGCGGACTGGGAGTCAGGCTGCTTTGGCTTCTAGTCCCAGTCCTGCTGCTTCTACACTGGGCAAGTCACCGGGCCTCAGTTTCCCCTTCTATAAAATGGAGATCATATACATAGGGATTCTGCCATGTTTAATATCTGTCAAGTGCTTTGACATCCCCCAGATGGGAGATGGTTTTAAAAAGCCCCTTGAAGCCCTGTTCCAGCTAAGGAAACATCCCATGTGGTGCTGGGGAAACCCAATGGTTTATATTCCAGTAGCACCCATAGGCACCAGCTGAGATCAGGGCCCCACAGTACTAGGCACTATACAAACAAGTAGGGAGAGACGGTCTCTACCCCAAGGAGCTTACAATCTAAACAGGTGAGGCAAGAGAAGGAACTGACTTATCAGAGGTCACTGGTGGAGGCAGGATCAGAACTCACCTTTTCTGAGTAACAAGTCTGTGATTTGGCCACTGTCCCAGGCTGCCTCTCTAAGCATCTTGCCCTCAGATACCCTATTTGCATGAAGACTACAAGGACGGTGCCCTGGCAAATCTTTGCACCCAGCTCTGCAGGTGGAGAACCTCCTGTCACTCCCACCCGCACATCCTCCGCTAGGAAGTTCGCTTGGGGGCAGTAGCCTTTATTTTAACCCTTTGCTTCCCATGCGTCTTTGCAGACCGCAAGTTCCTCATCGCCAACGCCCAGATGGAGAATTGCGCCATCATCTACTGCAACGATGGCTTCTGTGAGATGTTCGGCTACTCCCGGGTGGAGGTCATGCAGCGCCCTTGCACCTGCGACTTCCTCACCGGGCCTGAGACCACCAAAAACTCCATCGCGCAGCTGACTCAGGCCTTGCTGGGATCCGAGGAGTGCAAGCTAGAGATCCTCTACTACAGGAAAGACAGTAAGAGCCCCTCATTGAAATAGCAACATGTGTAGCTAGGTGGGGGGTGCACACAGGGGTAGCCATCCTAAGAGTTCTTTGCTAGTGGGAGATGATTGCTATTTATACAGCACTATGGACTGGTCTCCCTCTGTACAGACGAGCCTGATTCTCCTCTCCTACTGATGTACTTCTACGGATTTCCCCTAAGCTACTCCTGATTTACCCTAGGGTGAACAAGAGCAGAATCAGCCCCCAGGACCCTGCCTTGAGAGGCTTAAAATGTGGAGGGCTACCTTCTGCCCTCACCAACGGGGTGTCAAGGGGAGCAAGCCGCACAGGATCTGGCCTTGAACTGGACTGAAAACACGACAGAACTGCCTACAGATCCCAGGACTGGGGGTGGCGAAGGGGAGCAGTATGGGGGGGAGGCGACAGTCACTGTCATGGGGAGCACAGAGAACATCCTTATGGGGCTCCTTTGCTCAGTCTTGATTTTTCCCGTTCATTGCGATAAGGGCCCTGTCTTCTGCTTTCTCCAAAAGTGACACCTTGTAACCAGTCAGCCCCAGTTCTGCCTTCATGGCAGCTTGGGTTTCAGTGCAGATGCACGGATCTGAGAGCAGCCCAAGCTTGCAGGGGAGGGCAGGTTACACCCATTCTGAGCATCCAGCAAACACAAGCAAATCCAATGGGCCTGGTCCTCCGGCTCCCGGCGCCTTGTGGTGTTATTTACGTCGATGCAAAGCGCGTGTCACCATTCCAATGTGGAGCATTTCCCCCTCCGGCAGGATCAGTCCCATACTGCACAAGTGGCAGGATCAGACCCGATGGGCCCATTTTAAAGAGGCCTCCCCAAGTGAGTCTGTGGACGGGATCCTTAGTCTGGCTGCCCCACGTGAGTCTGGGCTGGGGAAAGGTCCCCTGAAGTGTTGTCTATTTCTAAAGCAACAGAAGGTCTTGAGCAGTCTTCTGGATTGAACTCCCCTCGTGCTTGAGATCCCAGGTTCTGACCCAGATCCTTTCGCCAATGATTCAAACCTCAAAGTCCAGCCCTCAAACTTCCCAACCTATCTCCCTTAGGTACTTGTCTGGACCCCATCCCATAGTATCTGAGCACCTCACAGTCACGGCTGCCTTTATACTCATAACGCTCCAGGAGGCAGGGCAGAGCAATTATTGCCATGTTCCTGGGGGCGGGGAGCTGAGGCGCTGTGATGGGGTGTATGCCTCACCCTGGCTCTGAAAGGGTTAAGGGGAGCTGGGGAGCTTAATTAGTGGTGGCACCTGGTGGTTGGGCCAGGCCCAATTAAAGATGAGTCCTAGCTGGGGGAGGAGCCAAGTGGTTAGTACAAAAAGAGGAGGCCCACCCTGAAGTAGGGAATGCTCAGTTCCTCTCTGGGTAGCAGACAGTTGACAAAGTTGATGAGGATGTGGGGAATCTAGAGTAGAGAACTTTCTCTCCAGGGGGCCAGGAAATGGGGCAAAGCTGCTAAGCTAGGGGCTTGTTCTGGCAGCATTTAGACCTCCAAAGAGGCAGCCCAGGGAGGTGTTTGGGTGAGGAGGGACACAAAGGGGCGCCTGAGAGGGATAAAAGCTTGAGCCTAAGGAGGCCAGAAGTGGCTGAAGTCTGTATTCTCATTGGGGACTTGTTGGAGGACTCCAGGGGAGAGCCCTGCAAACCCAGCTCTGAAAGAACCTAGAGAGGCCGTGGGGCCTGAGAAGGCCGAGACATCCTGGCACCTGAGGAGAATGCAAGTACACAGTGGGTCCAGGAAGGGGCTCTGGGAAAGGCCGTCTGACAGGCTGAGGGAGGAAGAAGCCCAGGGTGGTTGCAGGGGTGGCTCTGACTAGACAGACCTTGCCTGCTCACTACGGGGTCTCTGGGCTGGAACCCAGAGGAGAGGGAGGGATGGGGTTACCCCACCAGCCCAGGGGGAAGGTGGTGCAAAGCCCCCTGACAGAAGGCGATGAGAACCTTTGAAGCCCTGAGGGTTGAAGGCCCATGGGGCCCAGCGGCACGGGCTGAAACCTGAGGTAAAGGACACTGGACTCTTGTGGGTCGGACTTTGTTACCCCGGGGGGGGCTAAAAGCGACATGGCCAAGTCCCAAGAAGGAGCCCACTACAGGGCCAGAGCGGTTGTCAGCCCTAGACGAGGGGCATCTGCTACACCACGCCCCGCCTCGAGGGCGTGCGCTGAGGGGACGTCTGCTCGTCCACAGGCACAGAGATACCGAGGTCATAGGCTCGCACCCTAACCACTGCACCATCCTTCCTCCCTTAGAATACACCCATGGGTGCAGTGCCCAAAGTTGGGGTCCTAGGGGTCAGGGAGGGCTCTGACTGTATCCTACTGCCCCTGGAATGGCGACTCTCTGAGGCCGCTGCCTCTGGTGGGGGCGATGGGGCTCAGATTTGCTGCACTGCCAGTCTTCTGCTGCCAGCTGTGGTAAACACGGCTTCTTCCTTTCACCCAAGCAGCTTTTGGGGGGGGAGGCTTTTTAAAGCAAAAACAAGACTTTCGATGCACATTACAGGATGGGCCATGGCTCTGCCCTGTAATCTGATTGGTTAGGGTATAAGTGCAACGCCAACAGACCCTGGCTGTCAGCAGGCAGGATCGAACCTGCGGCCTCTGGCGCTTAGTGTATGAGCATCTACTGCATGAGCTAAAATCCAACTGCTTGTTCACTAAGGCTGTAGAGCAGATTCATTTTCTCTCTCGCTAAGTGGTCTCGGTGCCACCAGATGGGCCAGAACACCCCACCCAGCAGGAGTGTGCGTTACGTAAGCAGGAGAATGTGATACCATTTGAACTTCCTTCTGATGCAAAGCCCCTGGAAATCAATGGGCAGACACCCACTGACGGCTGTGGGCTTTGGATCGAGCCCTGCAAGCGCCGACCGAGCAGAAACTCAACTGTTAATTCAAGGCTCTGCTTCCCCTTGGGCAGCGCGGTCCTGCCGTACCCAGGCGGTGTTCTGCTGGTGGGATCCAAGCTCTGCTTCCCTCCAGCAGAAGGTGGCTTGTGCGGGCGCAGATGGAATTACGTTAAGATGAAAATGAAGCTTTGCTGGGCAATGCCGGTGATTAATTCTAATGCTGCAGGGAGTTAGTTAAACATTGAGGGCTTGATGCTGCAAACAGGAAGCATATGGAGTCCCAACCACAGCCAATAGGTGTTCCCTTGGGAGAGGGCTTAGAACATTAGGTACTCGCTAGATATGCAAATATTGTTTTGTAAACAGCCCGAGGCACCTTATTAGTTTTTTATCCTTGAAACCCCAATGGAGATGTGGGGGTGGGGAATATTGTTCTAGGTATGAACACCAGGCCAGAGACCGTCTCTGCCCTGAAGATCGGGTGACCTCACCAGACAGCAAATGTGAAAAATCGGGATGGGGGTGGGGGTAATAGGAGCCTATAAAAGAAAAAGATCCAAAAATCGGGACTGTCCCTATAAAATCAGGACATCTGGTCACCCTACCTGAAGACCTTACAACTTAAATAGGCTAGCCAGATGAAGGGTGTGTGTGGGGGGGGGGAGATGAGAGGAAAACAGACCTTAAGTGACTTGCCTAAAGTCATGCAGCAGGGGAAGCTCAGAATAGACAGGAAGGGCATTGGCCTGTGTGACATTGGGCAAGACATTCTGCCTCTGTGCCTCAGTTTCCCATCTGTAAAATGGGGATAATCGCACTGCCCTGCCTCCCCGGAGTGTGTGAAGATAAATGCCTTAAAGACAGAAGTGAGGGGGACACAAATAAGTGCTTTAGATACCTAGACTAGGACCCAGGTGTCCTGCCTGCCAGCCCAGTGCCCCATCTATTGGCCACAGCACCTCTCATCTCACCTGTCCCTGTTTCGCTGCCTGGGTGACCTGGCGTGGCGCTGCTGTAGGTCAGCGAGAGCTGCCTTGCGCCAGGAGGCTGATGGCCCAGATTAGGACTCAGTGAATGCTGTCCCCATTTGAATGAGGGTGACTTTCACCACTCTCCTATTGAGGGGAAAATAACACTTCCCTTCCTGCAGCTTTGGATTCTGTTCCCCCTGCATTCCTGGAGTCCTCCCATTACGAATGACTTGCCGCACGCATCAGTAACAAAGACCTCATCAGAGTCTCTCTTCTTGCAGGGTTGTTAATTGCTTTTATTCTAGTGGAGCAACTTTAAAATCTGGTGTTTGGTGATTTGCCCCTCTCGCTAAGCAGCTGTAGTGTGACCAGGGTAGCGTCTGTATCACCCTGCACTTTCCCTTTAAGAGCCAGGACACGGGCACAGGGGACTTGTCTTCTCAGAAGGATCTACTGTGACCTTCTGTCCTAGGGGGGTGGGGAGGTCTTCACATTAGAAACAGTGCATACAGGCTATGAGGAGCCAAGCATGGGTGTGTCTTAAGGGTGTGATCCTTCAGAGCTCCTTCAGTGTCTCCGCTAGACAGGCAATGTGCCTCCCTGGGGGGACAGCCTGTGCAAGCGCAGTGTGATCAAGGGGCGGCAGGAGGAGAGCCAGAGGGCTGACGTTACAGGATGGGTGGCAGGAGTTGCTCAGAGGCTACAGATGGAGGATTTTTTTCCTGCTGCCTTCGGTGTTTGCCAGGGCTCCTTAAAGAGGGAAAGGCGACTCCGCCAGCCCTGCTCCGAGACTGATTGTTGCAACTGCCGGGGGTGGGGGGGAGTAAGAGAATCCTGGGGTGACTATTAAACTGACAAACCACAGCTATGGTGACGTTCCGACTGCAGGCAGCCCAGATACACGGGCGAGGCCGGACTGGTGCAGGATGCCCAGCCGAGCCACTGCATTGGCTGGGCCACAGGGCTTGAGTTGGAATGGAGACCTGGCCCTGTTTCTGTAGGCACAGCTGGGTGCTCGGATGTCCAGGCAGTCAGATTTGCATTCCCAGTTAAGTGGGGGGTTGGGGGGGGGCTCAAAGAGAGTCCAGCACTGAAACTCTGGCCCCTGATGTTCATGGGTCCCAGCATGCCCCTCCCCCCTGTTCTTTATACTGGGGGAAGGTGCCAGATTGACAGCCCTGGTGAATGGTGCCTCCCAGACAAGCTCCCCCCCTATTCTGCGCCGTGTTGTCAGGCTGACCCTCAGCTCCGCCTCCATGGGCTGTTCAGTCCTTGCGGCATCTGCTGGGTTGCACTAACTGGCCCCTTGGCTTGGGTCAGTCTGGCTGGTTCTGGGCATAGGGACCCCGTCCACTAGGAAGCGGCTGGGAACCCTCTGTACTGACTCGCTTCACCAAAGCGCTCTCAGAAGAGATGGGTCTTCAGCAACCACCTGCATGGGCCCTGCGAGCTAGAAGCGAAGAGGGCCCGATTTTCAAGTGCCCAGCACCCCCCATCGGAGACCATGTTCTCCCAGGAGCTCAGCATCCAACTGCAGATCTCTTGGGGAGGGGGAAATCTGGCCCTGATTCCAGTGCCTAAATGGGAGCATTTAGTTTGTTCCCCAAAGAGCTTAGCCTTTTTGGGCAGTGTTTGTACAGCACCTAACGCCACAGGGCTGCGGTCCGTGAGCAGGGCTCCCCGGTGTACAACAAGAATGTTGGAAATTCTCCCCAGTGGTTTTCCCTGCCCCAGGGTGCCCTGAGCCACCCTTAACCTCCCCCCCTCTCCTCTGTGCAGTGTTCTGCTGGCCACAGGAGAAGCTCAACCACTTCGGCACTTAACCTGGGAGAGCGCCTGCTGCTTTTTTTAATGCCTTGAAGAAAGCCGTTCATGTCTATTTTTAAAACCCCGCCCCGCGGCACTAGGCTTTTCAAGGGGAGCATTGTCTCCCCACAGCGCTCCGCCTGTGAGCGTTCAGCCCATTATAGATGGGGCTTATCGGCAAAGAAAGGGGCCTGCGTTCGAGGGACCTGCTGCTTAATTACACAGCGGAGGCTCCAAACCTGATAATCCTCTTTTTAAAATTTTTTTTATAACGTCGCCACCAATCTCCAGGCTCTGCTGTTTCTGACTACAGTGCAGCCGGCCCGGCAGCTCGCCTGCTTGTCGCGTTGCTTT
Source organism: Emys orbicularis (assembly GCF_028017835.1). NCBI lineage: Eukaryota > Metazoa > Chordata > Testudines > Emydidae > Emys > Emys orbicularis. The sequence continues at coordinate 8,884,221 of NC_088707.1, read as the reverse complement.
TTACGGCCTGCCAGAGACACAATGATACCTAGTGGAGACATGTCTGCTCCTTTGACTAGAAAGAAGCCACTGCTAGGTGCTATGCTGCTTGCTGGCATTTACCCACCAAGGAAACGGCAATGAGCGTCAGAACTGCGAGGGAGGGGTGTGGCATTTGCACTGGGTCCAGCAGCAATAAATATTTGTGTGTGTGTGTGTGTGTGTGTGTGCACGTTGACATATACATGTGTGTGACTCAGATGTCCCTTGGACGAGGTGGCTCAGAGGGTAATGGCCCATCAGAGGAAGGATGCCATGGACAGGAGGCTGGTTGCTTAGTCATCTCAGGGACATGTAATCTAATAGGTCTTTCCCAGCTCTGTTGGTTCACTCGGTGCAACTTCCTGAAAGGGTGAGAGATCCCCCTCCTAACACAGGCTGCATCAGAGGAAAGCAGGGGCAGGTCCAAACGGCACCCCTGCGCCCCACCATCCCGGAGTTGGTGAATTCAGATCCACACGTGGGCTTTGTGACCGGCGGGGGGGCTGCTTGGGCTCAGAACTTCTCATCCAAGTCTGTTGCTTCTATCTCAGACTCTCAGTAACGCCTCCTGCCACATAGTATTGCATTGCATCGCATCCTCTATACAGACAAAAACGATCCCTTATCACAAGCTCTGCTTCCTCCCGCTTGCACTCCTTACAGCTGGCTCCAGACCCGTGCTGTGCTGCAAGAGAGGGGAGCTGGTTAGGATGGGTGTGGCAAGAAAAGCCACCTCACCTGCTCCCCGGTGCTCTGAAAAGCAGGGCTCTTGGTCCTGGAGCGGTTCTCTGGCTAAGGGCTCGAGGGCTGGCTGCTTCCCCTGCCAAGAATGTGGGAAGGCAGGCCCACCAAATTCATCTCCCCTCTGGAGCCTTCCCATGACTCCTATTCCGGGCTCTACCACTGCAGGATGCTGACTGATATTGGCAGCTGTTGCAGGAACTGCTGGCCAAGCCATTGTTCCCATTCCACTGGGGCCTCTACCTGTCAACACCCTTCTCAACTGTTTACTGAGTTCTCATAGGTGGCACCATCTCTTTGTAAGTCGGTGGACCATGAGTTCTTAAAGGTGTGGGTCTGCTCTGCACAGCAAAAATAGCAGGGCCTCCTACTTACCTGCCTTTTGGCCAGATCAAACCTGCCCAGTTACAGGTTAAAATGTTTTCTAGCTGCCAGCCCTGCACAATCTGCCTGGGATCTGAGAGTCAAACTGGGTTCTTCCCTTCCTGTGGACCGTTTTACGCTCGCCGTCACAGCCGTGCCGACTCCGCTGTCTTCAGCGATACCCTCGATGGATTCCAAGGAATTTGCAATGGTGTCGCTGATTGGGACTTAATAAGCAATTGTGTTGATGATGCGCTAGAGAGAATAAACCCCAACTCCCGTTCTCACTATGCTGGCTCCGTAGGACTAATGGGAGTAAAAAGCACTAGACCCTTATTTCAGTCCCTAAAGTCAGCAGATAAGGGGCTACTTTTTCAGTCATTTTCCATCACTTTCAACATCATTGAGTGAGGCAGAGAACATCGGGAAGGGCACGTTGGTTAGACAAGGGGCTTGTCTACATGGGACACTTGAACGTTAATCCGAATTAACAAAAGGTATGAATTTAAAGTGGATTAGTTAAACTACATTAAACCCCTGTGTGGATGCTCACATTTGGAGTTAAATTCACACCTTTAGTTAATTTGGATTCATGTTCCTGAGTGTCCCTGTGTAGACAAGGGTTCTATTCTTTCACCACTGACCTGCTGTGTCACAATTTCCTCCTCCTGCTCTTCATCGCATCACAGAGGGGGGTTTGCTTCAGGGTTGGTTGCTGGGCAAAGCCTTTTGATGTCCTCAGATGAAAGGTGCTATCGGAGGGCAAGGGGACAATGTGAGGAGACAATGCTTGTAACCTCTTCCCTCTGCATTCTCGCTTTGGGAGGACTTGACGTTGCTGACTTTAGCATCTGTCACTTTGGCTCTTGTAATGGGTCTGCCCTTCCACGGTCAAAGCGGTGTGGAATCCTAGTGGTTACATGCATCCCTGACTGCTGGTACCTAGAGGCCTACACCAGATACAAGCTCTGCTGCTTGAGAGGCAGTGTGGTCCAGTGGGTAAAGGCATTGGTCCAGGAGCTGTGGGTCTATTTCCCCACCCTGCAGGTGCCTCTGGACAAGATACTTCACCTTTCCCTCTGCTTGTCTACAAAGAGTGTAAATTCTTCAGGGCGCGGACTCTCTCACTGACTGTCCAGCCCCTAGCACCACGGGGCCTGGAACTGGGACATTTAGGATGCTACTACAATACTGATTCTAGTGTCTGTTAACGGAGATGCTCCTCTAGATGGAATGGCAGAGGGTAGCTGAATGGGTCAGCAGTGAAATAAATGAGGGGTGTTGGCAAGTCCTTTGTCATTGGGCTTTGGAGTCGGTGCCCTACTGGGATGGGTGGGGGTGGGGGAGTCCACGCCGCTCTTGAGGCTGTTTAGTTTCATCTGCAAACTCGCTAGGGTGGCTTGAGTGGCTTTCCTCAGACCTGAGTTTCATTTGTGCATGGGGCTTTAAAAGGGATCTCTGCCCCCAGGAGCCAGTGAGCTCGTGTAGACCTGTTGAGCGGTCACAATAGCCAGCGGGTGGAGGGGGGGATGCGGCAGCCAGAGACGTGAGCTGGTCAGTGCTACCGTCTGAGTCCCTTGTCAGGCAGCACATGGTTGGGTAAAAGGATAAGTGTGTGTATGTGGGGGGCGGGTCCTTCCCAATCTGCCCCACACTGGGTCCAGGGGCCACTGTGGAAAGCAGCTGAAGCCTGGACGTGGCTGATTCAGCATCCCTAATCCACCCTGTTCAAAGCCAAGCAATCAGTCCAAAGTTAATTTCCTTACAAGATGACTGACAGTGACCGAGCACGAGAGCCAGGAGGTTAATTACAAGATCATTTGCTTCAGCCAGCTCCCAGGGCAGGGAAGGAGCTGCCAAGGGCGACAGTCCCATCCATCCATCCCTGCTCACACCGTGATGTTTCCTGGGCTCTTCCCTTCCTGGACCATGGGGAGTAGCTCTGCTCTAATGTGCCCCCACCAGGAAAGTCTAAGGAGACGATGGAGGCAGCCTGAGACTTCGCTTTAATGCAAATAGGAGCAGCTGTTGCTACCATTCATGCTCTTGGATGCAGACTGGCATTTGCTTTCCCTCTTGCACCTTGGAGGGGCCCAAACCCTCTGCCACTGCCCAGTCCTATCCCCCTCTATCGAGGCAGCCCTCATGCTGGGCTTCCAGAAACACATCATGGGGCCGTGCTGAGCGGAGATGCCGCGCTGCTGGCTTTGGTCTGCAAGCTGAAGGGAGGGAATCCGGGGGTCATGAGAGTGGAATCCCGCAGACCCTGGTGGTGGTGATTGCTTAGGGGCACTCAGATGCAGCTCTAGGCTATGTGGGGCCGGCTCTGCAGCGACAAAACAGGGCCTGGTTTTCCATTGCCCTGAACGTTGCATTGTCTCTTGCAGCCGTGCAAAGTGGGAGGCAATCCGCATTGGGCACCCAGCTCGCACTGATGCAAATGATGCACAAGGGCTGGGCCAATGGAGAATCGGGCCCAAAGGCAGGGAATGGGGAGGCCCCTGAATGGGACTATTTTCCCTTTGCTAGTGGGGGATGCAGGGCGTGGATGAAATATTGCCGTAGCCCAGGGAGCAGCAGCAGCTGGCAGCCTCTATTAGCGTGGAGTGGTTTTCTTTGTAATCTGCAGGCATCTGATGCTTATGAATATGAAACTGGCAACACCAGCTAAAGCCACTGGCAGCTGGTGTGTCAGCCTCCTTCGTGCAGTTCTATTAAAGCAGTTATAATTTGCAGCGCAGCCAGCTATTCCAGTCCTGGCCCTTCACCCTACCCCAGCTCTATGGATGTTCCTCAGCCTTGACCTGCAGCACCTTCTGCTATCCCAGGTCTGGTCCTCACTGGCCAGAGACAATCAGTGGTGGGGCCAAATGGGGCTGTGAATTAGGGATTGCAGTGAGCCCAGCAAACTCACTTCATTTGGGACCCACTCCCCAACCGGTCTCAGGAGGGGAGGGGGAGAAATGAGTGATGGGAACTCCACGGCATCTCTTCCCTGCGGGAGGCCCAACCGCAGAGAAGCGTCTGCCTTGCTCTGCTGCTTTTCCGAGCTCTGTGTTGGCTTCTCAAATGATGCTGGAGTTGAACAGCGAGGCTTGAATTCTCAAAGGTATTTAAGTGCCGAGTTAGGCATCTAACTGCTTTGGATGCACTGGGGCCCTAGGGCCTGATTCTCCGCTGTCTTGCACCTTGTGCAATCATCTGCATTAGTGCAAAGCACGTGCAAAATGCTACCCGGCCACACTGCTGCAGTAGGGGCCGGAAGGTTGCCCTGCACCCTTGTGTTGTAACTTGCCCCAATGCAAAATCCCACCTAACCAGCGCATCCAGTGGGTGGCAGTATTTCACACCCACTTTGCACTGGGGTAATCCACGGCACAAGACCACAGCAAGGAGCTCTCCTGCCCAGGTCCCTTGCCCTGAGCCCAGAGATAGGATTTCTCGTCATTGTACATCCTTCCTGCTGGCACTGCTCTCCTGGCTATCCCCAGGTGGAGCTGTGCTGGTGACTTCCCTGTTGAATAAACACCTTTTCAACACGTTGCTAGAGCCCCTGTGCAGCCAGGGGACGTTAGATTCCAGCAGGGGGATTGAACTTACTCTGGGAGAGAAAATAGACCTGAGTCTCCATTGCCCAGCACTCTGAGCAGCTGGTTTTATCTGCACCAGGTGACTCTGGTTTGGTAACATTTTACAGCTGGTTGGCACGGGTGCAAATGACCAGGTGACAGGCAGTGGAGATCCGGGCAGAATCAGTGAGGGGAGACCGATGTGATGCTTGATCTAAGGTTCCTGGTGTTTACAATGTGTCTTTGACGCGGGGCATTAGGCCGTTAAAGCTGAGCACATCTGACCGCTCCCAGAGCTCCTGGAAGCGGCTGTACCTGGGTACCCAGCCTGAATGCTTCCATCTCGAACTCCTCCCCGGGGCCTGCGTCTCCTCTGCCTGGCACCATGTGTTGTCATTGACACCATACAAAGGGAGTTAAAATTCTGCCTTCCCCGGTCGCTCCCACCACTGGGAGCATTTCACACCCACCTGGCACAAGAGTAAGTGACAGCGCAGAGCCCAAGGCAGGGCCAATTCAAGCGTCTTGGCCCCGTCTCTTCTACAAAGCTTCGTAGCGGTCGCCGGCACGGGTGCATTACTCCAAGCAAGTTCTAGGGCGAGCTGCTGTGCCCACAGAGCTGGGATATCTCGGTGTTGCCAGCTGAATGCTCTCAATTTTATTACAAGTCTTGTGATATTGGGTGCTTTCCTTAAAGCCCCAGTGCCTGGAGTCATGTGAATGAGAGCATCTCAGCTTTCATTTTAAAAAATAATGTTTCTAGCTGCAGAGAAAAACTGGAAAACTTGGCCTGAGTACAACCTCAGAAGGCAAATAAAAAGAACCCAGCATTTACTGGGCAGTTTTTTGTTTGTAATCTCAGGATTAAGCCAATCTTGGTTTGTTTTGGGGTGGTCTGACTCATGATCTCTTAAGGCTTGGGAATACTGTAAGCTGTGAGCTCCCTGGGGAAGGTGGGTCTCTTTGTGCTGTTTGTACAGCACCAAGCACAGTGAGGTCCTGGTCTGTGACCGGGTCTCCTAGGTGCCACTGCAATCTAAATAATTGTAGCCGGTCAATCACATCGCTCCTGATCACTGTAGGGTGGAACAGGGGCGGTGTCAATTGTACCTACTACTTTGCTAGCTCCGAGGCAGCCTTTCTGCTTAGCTCCCTTCTCCAGTATATAAACCCTGTGGACACTACAGCTCCCAGCATGCAGTGCTGCAGCTCAGTCAGTGACCAGGCCATGGTGCGCACTGAAGCTTGGCGTCTGAGAATTGCTCCTCTCCTGGGAGGCTGCACTCTGCTTGTATGCTGAGTGCAGCTGGTGCATTGCCTCTTTTGTGGCCCTTGGTTGAGCCAAATTCGGGAGGCCGTGGCATTGCCAGGGGCCTATGTAAAGGGGCCCCCATGCTATTTTGCTTTCCCTGCCTGGCAGGATAGTCATTAAGTAGAGAGACGGCTCTGACCTTCAAGGGGCGGCAGCCCGTGGGAGCAGTCCCCGCATTGACCCGTCCATCAGCGTGGGATGAATTCCATACTCAGCATCTTTATCCTATTAACACTTCCAGAGGCAGATTCTGTCACAGAGAAACACTCACTTATGTCCCTGGGGCTGGTCCCCCACCCTGAAGTGACTTCACTCAGGGCTCGCGGCTGCCTTCGTCTCTCTTCCCATGCTGCACGTACACTGTTACTGATGCAGTGTCTGACTCCAGCATCCGACGCAAAACAGGACTCAAAGAATGACATGTTCCTGCTGCTGGGAGCAGAATCTGTCCATCATACCTGCTGAGTAAAAACCCCCTCAGCTCCAGCCATATGGGGCTCGGTTAATGCAATATAAACGTAGTGAAGTTCCTCTTTCCTTATTAACGGGAGAGGCAGGCGTGCTGTGAGATATGGATCAGGTCTAGCAGTGTTGGGAGAGCAGGGTTCCGTTCTTGGCTCTGTCCCTGACTCTCACCTTAGCGTGGCACCATGGCCCCGCTCTGTGCCTCAGTTTCCCTTTTGTGAAACAAGGATCAGGTTACCAAAGCCATTCTAAGGCTATCTAGCAGTGATATTTGTTGCTGTGCTACACGCAGTGGCCACTAGAAACGTCACTGGGCGAGAACTCTGATCCTACTGGTTCAAACGCCGCTGGCTCCTATCGCTTGAACTAAAGGAGAATATCCATTTGCTGTTAGCAGTGTGGGGTGTCTGACACACAGGTGAGCTGTTCCAATACAGGGCACTGCACATATACAATAGCTGGTTCATTGCGGTACTAATCTGCCTCACAGACTTTTGGCAGCAGCATTTCAGCCTTAAGTCTGCTTTGCTGGGTGACCTCGGGCGAGTCAGTTTTCCCTCCATCTCAGTTTGCTGCTGCAAGTACCACAATCCCCATCTTACTTCCTTTGGGACCTAGGGGTGGAAAGCACTGGAAGAGGGTGCAGTCTTTTCCCATCTCTAGTCTCTGCAGGACACATCCTCGGGGCCTCACTCCATTTCCTCTGATCCTGACGGGGGCAGCGCACCCCCAAATGCTTGCAAAGATCAGTGGGAGCTTTGGCTGAGATAGGATCCCTGGATTTGGCCCGAAGAGCCTCTGTTTCATGAAACCAGCTCAGCACCCCAGCCCCTCCCCAAATCACTCGCTGACTCAAGGCTTCTCGGTGGCGCTTGGCCCTGGGAATTCCTGGCTTGGGCCCCCAAGCTCTGTGCAGGGGCGTGTGAAGCTGGCCATGTGGTGTGCACGCTAAGGGTCTTTCCAATAAAAGGACCCCGTCCCCTTTGGGGCACGGGAGAGCGGTGCGTTGGCTGGGCCTGGCTGGGCTCTCAGGAGTGCCGTGGCGTCACGACACTCGGTTTAATTGCTGCTGATTTCGGTGCCCAGCTTTCAGCTAAGCTGCGCTAATGCCTGAGGGCTGCAGAGGTTTAGCATGGAAAGGCCAAAAGGCCCCGTGTTATCCAGCATCGTTCACTGCCTTGGAGCCACACATTAGGCTGCCTTTTGCCAGCCCCTCGGGTCTGGCTGGAAGTTGGCTGGGATTCCAGCGGTTGATGGGGGATCGGTTCCCTCGCCCTTCTCCCTGCGGCCAAAGCCACTCGACTGCCCCATCAGCAATACGCAGCATCGAAGGGACCTGAGCAGCCTCGGAGGGATACGACTGCCAGGCTGAGGGGGCCCCTGCCCTTAGGGCTGAAGTGTGAGGTCAATGGCAAGGGAGCAGGACCATAGCTGTTGGGGGATGAGGAAAACTCCCAGACTAGATTACCAAGGCCTGGGTACCCAAAAGCAGGCAGGTGTTGTGATGGTGACCAGCACCATGCCAGATGGTTAGGAACCCTGGAAATCACTCCTGTTAGGTGCTGATGCTCCTCTACCATGAATGTGGAGAGAGAAGTGCTATTGGGTTGGCTGCACGGTAGCTGGGAGCATGCCTTCCTGAGCAGGTGGGCAGACTCTCGTTAGCAGGGTGCAAGCCTTTGGAGCAGGGAGATTGGATCCTGGGTGAGTGCTCTAACCACCAGGTGATAGTCATTGTCATGTTTGTTCGGACTCCCCCACCCCAATTCTTCTTCCTCAGTCATCTGGGTTAGAGAAGCAGGAGAATGACCCTACAGCCTGGTGGTTACAGCACTTGCCTCTAATGTGGGAAACCCAGGCGCCCACATTAGAAGCCAGTCCTCTGCTCTAATGACTCTTTAATTAGTTAGCCAGAGTGCAACAGCTTCAAGAGGAGAGATTGGGGGAACCCCATGTCAGAATACCCCAGTGTGCAACCATTAGAGGACTCACCTGAGAGGTAGCAGATCCCTGTTAGAACATGAACGGCCATACTGGGTCAGACCAATGGTCCATCTAGTCCAGTCTGCTGTCTTCCAACAGTGGCCAATGCCAGGTGCTCCAGAGGGAATGAACAGAACAGGCAACCATGGAGTGATCCATCCCATCATCCACTCCCAGCTTCTGGCGATCATTGGCTATGGACACCGAGCATGAGGTTGCGCTCTGACCATCTTGGCTAATAGCCATTGATGGAGCTATCCTCCAGGAACTTACCTAATTCTTTTTTGAACCCTGTTATACTTTTGGCCTTCACAACTTCCCTTGGCAATGAGTTCCACAGGTTGACTGTGCATTGTGTGAGGAAGTACTGTACTTCCTTTTGTTTGTTTTAAAGCTGCTGCCTATTTCATTGGGTGACCTCTGGTTCTAGTGTTGTGAAGGAGTAAATAACATTTCCTTATTCACTTTCTCCACACCAGTCAAGATAGTATAGACCTCTCTAAGAGGGAATATGAGTCTTTTCTCCAAGCTGAACAGTCCCAGTCTTTTTAATCTCTCCTCATCTGGAAGCTGTTCCATGCCCTTAATCATTTTTGCAGTCCTCTGTACTTTTTCCAATTCTAATTTCATTTTTTGAGATTGGGAGAGCAGAACTTCATGCAGTACTCAAGGTGTGGGCGGACCTTGGATTTATATAGTGTCATTATATTTTTCTGTCGTCTTATCGATCTCTTTCCTGGTGGTTCCTAACAGTCTCTTCGCTTTTTGGACTGTCACTGCACAGTGAGCGGATATTTTCAGAGGACTATAAATAATGACTCCAAGATCTGTCTTGAGTGGAACCAGCTAATTTAGATCCCATCGTTGTATATGTATAGCTGGCATTGTTTTCCCAAGGTGCATTACTTTGCATTTATCAACACTGAATTTCATCTGCCACTTTGTTGCCCAGTCACCCAGCTCCGTGAAATCCCTTTGTAACTCTTTGCAGCCTGCCTTGGACTTAACTAACGGCTCCAATCCCTTCTCCTCCTTAGGGGGAGGGGGCAGCACTGGGACACTCAAACCAGGAGTCTCCCATCCCCAGTAGGTACCATAACCATTGGGTTAAAAGTTATGAGGGATTTTCTCCTCCTCTTCCTCTCCCCTGGCTCTTGTGTGAACTCACTTGAAGGGTCCGATCTGGTAGGTGGCCTCTGAGTACACCTACTGGATCAAACACTGTATGTGACTTAGGCTAGGTCTACACTACAGCGGGGGTCCGACCTAAGAGACGCAACTTCAGCTACGTGAATACCGTAGCTGAAGTTGCGTATTTTAGGTCGGCTTACCTGGCTGTGAGGACGGGGGAAAGTCGACCGCTGCCGCCGACTCCGCTGCCGCCTCTTGCCGTGGTGGATTTCCGGAGTCGACGGCAGAGCGATCAGGGATCGATTTTTATCGCGTCTTCACTAGACGCGGTAAGTCGATCCCCGATAGACCGATTGCTACCCGCCGGATCGGCGGGTAGTGAAGACGTAGCCTAAGGCAGCTGTGCACCTACCTTCCCTGGTTTGTGACTTGTGCTGGGGCTTAGTTGGGAGGTGAGTGTCGGGACACCTAGAGGGGGGAGGCAGCCCCGTGCACATGCTCAGAGGCAGAAAAATCTTAGGTGTCGAATGAGTTTTTAGGCAACTACCAGATTCATTTTGTGCGTTGCAGTGGAGCCTAAAACAGGGATGTAGGCACCTAATTCCTTTTGTGCATCCAGGCCCTAGTCCTTCTGCTCCCACTCCCTGGCCAACATCGACCTGTCCCCTCGGGATTCCTCAATAGTCTGGAGAAGCCTGATCTTAAATGACTTCCACCCCCAATAGATCTCTGGCACTTCCAGATTCCAGCCACTGCTGTCAGATGTTTCCTTGATTGGGTCAGTTTTCCTCTGCTTAATTTCATCCCATTGCCTGTGCTCCTTTGAGTCACTCTAGGCAAGACATCCAGTGGGAAGGTGTCACACAAACATTTCCATAGGAATATTGCAGTGTGTGTGTGTGTGTGTGTGTGTGTGCACACCCGTGTGTGTGAACTTCCTCCTCACCCTTTAAGGTCCCCCCCCCCCCCCCCCGAGTCCACGTGACATCCATCTCACTGCGAGGGAAACCTGTGCTTCAGCCCAGGTTACTGTTGCTGCCGGGCTCTGGGTGAGCAGTGGGTGTGGGATCTGAAGGGGCGTCTGTGCTGAGTAGGGGGAGAACAGTTCCAGCTTTCTCGCTGGTTTCATGTTACTGGGATATTTTTAAATGGTGTGAAGCCTCAATGGCACCTGTGCTCCAGAAGCCTGATGCTCGTTACCCAGAGCTGTGTAAAACCGCCAGGCTCTCGCGTCCAAAGCCAGCTGACTCTGCTGCTGTCTCGGGAGAGAAAGGCAAGAGGAGACTTGCAAGTGTTTCAAATGGTTCCCAGCTTTAACTGCTGGCAGATGCTTCGGTGGGCAAGGGTGGTGCTGGTACCCACGACCTGCTCTTGGGCTGGTCAAACATTTTGTGACTGAAGAGTTTTTTCCATCGGAAAATGATTGGATGAAATTGAAATGTTTCATGGGAACGTATTGATTTCGTCAACATTTCAATGGGAAATTACCCCAATGTTTCATTTCAACTTGATTGCGTCAACTTTTATGTTTCAGCTTTTATTAACGATATGATCGATCAATCGAGTTGAAATGAAACCTTTTGGTGTTTCTGAAACAAACCTTTCCGAATTCATGTGTGGCAGGAAATGTCAACGTTTTCACTTTTTGCTCCAATTCGGGCTGTGAAAGGCAGCTATGGGAATGTCAGACGATCCCGTGGAATGGAGGTTCAGTCACCTGTAGCCTGTTCCTGGATGGGGACTTGGGGAGAACGACCCCCCCCCTCATTTCTAATAGGGGGAGCTGTTAGTCCGGGTCAGAGTTCATAAGCAGATGCAGATCTAGGCAAATTTATTCACCCTCTTACCCCCCCCCCCCCACACACACACACACAATATCAGGGATGGGGATAGATGTCAGGAATCAGGCAGTCTGACCTAGTAGTTAGAGCAGGGCCCAGCAGGCAAGCGAAGAGTCGGGGCAGAGCTGGAGCAGACTGGAGTGGGACAGGAGCCGGGCTAGGAACAAGGCCAGGAATGGGGTTGGAGCAAGGCTGGGACAGGAGAGACCTGTGTAAGCATCGAGCAGCCAGCGACCTATTGCTGAGTTTATCTGCAGACCTGTTGGCTCCTTGCAGCCGTTTGGGCGGTTCTGCTGCCGCCCGGCTGGGCTCCTTAACCGGCCTGAGGGCTACACTGGCTGCGCCCTCAAGCACAGAGTAGCTGACCATGGAGGGGAGGAAGGGGGAAAGGAAGATGAGGGAGGAGGAAGTGGCTAGTCCGCTTTGCCGAGCCTGTTTCATCATGATGAAGCTCCAGCTCCCTAGTGAATCTGAGCCCTTGATTGGCTGCCCACCCCATGTGCCCGCCTCCTGGGGAAGAGCAACAAATCCAAGCTGCTACAGGATGCAGGCAGGTCCCCGCCCCAACCTGAAGCTATTTTCACAGGAGGGTAGGCAGCAGGAAGAGCCCTGCAGCTCAGGGTGGCTCCGCTCCATCCTCCCCCCTCCCCTAATGTGAGCAGCAAGGACAGGAGGGTGCCTCTGCTCCTCCCCTCTCTGCGAGGCCTGGCCTGGGAAGGGGGAGAGGGGTGAAGAGCCCTGAGAGCTACAGGAGGCATAGAGGTGGGATTCAGGCGGGCTGGACTGCGGCGGGGCCAGAGTGGCAGAATAGATGTGGAGGCAGAACAGCTGAGAGCAGGGGCAGAATTGATTTGATTTTTGGGGGGCAAAGGGGGGCAGGACTGATTTGGTGGGGGTGGTGAGGCAGAATTAATTATTGGGCAGGGGGATGGGCAGATGTGGGGGTTGAGACCCCCCACACACTGCTTTTTTCAAACCACTTTACACACTGTGTTGGGGAAAGTGTGTGTGTGTGTGTGTATACACACTGCACACGGCCGCTGGGGGGAGGCTGTTTCTAACTTCACCCTTTCTGAGCCCCTCCTTCGTGTTGCCAAACTGGGGGGTCACTCAGTCTCTGCCCCTCTGCCCTTTCTCTCCTCATCTCAATCCCCTGCTGCTCCACTGTGCTCTTTGCGGGGCAGACCCCTGGCAAGCGAGCTGGGTGCGATCACGGGGAGGGGGCAACCTCGGGGGAGAGATGCTTGTGTTGCCTCAGGAACCCCAGACTCAGGTGCACCCTGGAGAACAGCTCATGACTGAGGGAAGAGAACGGGGCTGGGGTGGGGGGTTGAGAATCCGAATTCCTCTCATCCTGCCCCAGCCCATCCCAGGGACACTTTGTATAGGGTTGTTGGCCAGGGTTCTTTACCATGTCATCTGCCCATGGTGCTGTGCGTGTTGAGGTTTATTGATTAGATGAATCCCACTTGCTTCGCAAGAAAAGTCTCTTCATCTCTATGGTGTAACGGAGGGCGTTTGAACGTACAAACAGTCCCATCCAAACTCCTCCGAGCCTGTTAGGACTTTGAGTTTGTGCCATGTGTCAGCGGAAAGGTCATTGCCCCTAGATTCACATTAAGGTCTCAGCTTTGACCTCTTGGCCCTTGACGTGTGCTCTCGAATGGTTGGCACTGAATGCCTCCTAGACTATTAGGAGTCCGATTACTCCCTAGACTGTCCAAACATATGGATTGAGTGAACAGCCTGGGAATCCAGATTCCTGGGTTCCATTCCTGGCTCTGATAGTGACCGGCTAGGTGAGCTTGGCTAATTCACTTCACTTCTCTGTGCCTTTCTTTCCACATCTGTACCAAGGGGACAATGATAGCTACATTGGGAAAGCACTTTGAGATCTGTGGATCCATATGTGCAGAATATATAATTATGTATTGTATGATGCACTAATAGCATGGAGCTGATTTATTACCTCCGTGGCCATTTATGCTTATTCTATGAGAGATTGGTGGCCACTAATGGTTATTTATCTCCATCGGGGAGTAAGCACATGAACCATCGTTTCTGTAAAATTGCTAGAAGGCTATTTAGGTGCTAAGCTAAACTCCGCTTGTAGCTCTTGTTCATTTCTCAGTCTGAACACGTTTACACTGAAGATACCTGATCATCGGACAGGGAGCTCGGCTGGCATTTAACATTGTGAATGCCACGATGAGTTGGAAAAACAAGGGGGCAAGAGGTAACAGTGAAAGACTCAACCCATCCAGTCCAGCCTTCACCATCTGCAAATGCTCTCTCATTGGGAGAGGCCTCGGGGTGGGCCCACTGCAGTGGGACACAAGGGCACTGAAATGGGAGGCCTGATTTTCAGACGCTCTCCGCATGGCAGGTGCTGGGCGGTTGGGAAAACCTAGCACTGCTGGTGGGCGCTGAGCACTAGAATGACTGGTCCTGAATCTTTCTGCCAGTTTGGTCCCACAGTGCAGGTTGGGATCTCTGTCACCTCCATGCCCTTGCCAGCTCCCATCTCCTGGGCTCTGTTATATAACCCTGATGTAGATTTAGCTACTCTGCCATGAGACCCTGCGGATTAAAACCAGGCTGGGGAGGGGGGACTCGGTGATAACTCCCGGGGGCAGATTAATGGCTTGCTTTTTTTTTTAATATTCATAACAATGCTGCTTTTGTCTCCAACTCCTGGAAAACCCTGTGTCCTGTTGATTAGTTTAATACTGATGGTACGGCCAAATACATTAACCACTCTAGTTGCTGCAGGGGATAAGCTAGCGGGGGGGGCGGGGGGGGGAGGACCGCTCCTATTATGATGATATTTTTATGTTATTAAATGTTTGCCTTTATCAAGGTCAAGGGACAGGAAGGGCTGGGAAATTCAAGCCCCCTATTTATCCACAGTAGCAGGCAAGGACAGGTTGCTGGCTGGCTGGGGGTGGAGTTAACTGTGATCCGGGGGCCTTTGGCTCTAGGTCAGTGGTTCAAAGCCTGCCCAGGTCAATAGCAACTGAAAGGGGCTCTTACCTCTCAGCCATTTGGTGGCCTCTGTGAAAGAAGCTGGTGGGTCTCCGTGCAGTTCCTAATGGACGGGAGACCACATCCAAGCCCTTCCCATTGCAATGCGGCCTCTGTCCTTGGCCAGAGACACAGTGAGCCATGGGGACTGAACCCCTCCCATGGCCCTGGTGTGGCCCCATCAGGTTGGGGCCAAGGCGGGTTAAGAAGGGACGCTGCATGTGGGGGAGCTTGTGCTGCTGTTGTGCCCACCCTATAGATAAAATCAGGGCTCTGGTCTCTGGGGCAGTTGAGCCAGAGCCTTTCCCAGCCTCCTTTGTGATCACAATGTCAGAGAAATAAACGTTAAATAAACAGCAGGGCGGCAGCCTGGGGCAAGGCCGCCCACCAGCCATGACCCGGCCTGAGGAGGGAGAAGGTTCCGTGTGGTGGTTTTGACAATGGAGTTGAGGTGGCTGAACCTGCTCTGCGCAGCTTGCCTTCTGCTCCCATGGGCCTTCTGCTCCCTGCCAGCTTTCACCCACTTCTCACGCCCCTCCTGCCAACCCAGCTCATTCCCACGGAGCTGCTGTGGAACTACCCTGCCGCTGACCGCACAGCAGCGGGTTGGCTTCTCTTTAGCTGAGAGAGGTGAAGCACAGAGAGGCCTCTGCATTTGTTTGCCCCTGAATTGTGGTGCTGTGTGTTTCCAAGAGGTGGACACTGGGATCTATGGCAGAAACGCTCCTGGGAGAGGGACGTGTTTTCCTGTAGGGTTAGCACAATCCAACCCAGTCCATGAGTAAGTAGAGCAGTTTCTTTGGGCTTGGTAAAGGCACAGTGTGTAGGATGCCCTCTAGTGGTCATTAAAATTACAGTATTTTAGTACAGGAAATGCGTGTTGGACTATACTGCTCAGAGGGATTTCCACACTGGAAAAAGTCCAGATGTTTTAGAGGAAGGTGCAAGAATCCATGTAATAGACAACTATGGTGTAACCGGCTTATAGAGGATGTTGCAGGTGGAGGTTGCATTATGCCTGAAGCAGGAGTGGGACTCTGGGTCTATGTGGAGAGGGAATGATAAAACATGGTGAATTGTTTGCTGCCAACACCAAAGCCTCTGGGGCTGATTCTGACTCACCCAGTCTGTTGTAACTCTGGAGTAGCCCCCTCCAAAATGCAGGAGCAGAATTGGCCTTTGTTTTGCAATTCCCCCTGTGTGTCTGTCAGGCCCACATTATAATTCTACGTTGTAGCTGCTCACGCTTCTCAATGAACAAAACAGGAAGGAAAAGTCACAATCAAGGAGAAATGTAACACCTTTACACACACCATATGTGTTAGACAGCGGGGTGGGTGTTGCATGGGAAGCTGTGATTACATTACTGTTAGAAAAGCTGTGGAAATGCATTTACAACATGTGCAAGCAGGAGCAAAACTGCTTTCTGATGGGTTTTGTCCAAGGAATGAGCCAACTTGTTTGGGATGGAAAATAAGGACTGATCCAAACCACCTCCTAGAACGTGCAGCCTTTCATCTCTGAGAAGAAACTGGGTGGATGCACAGATTCAAAGGCCTGAAAGGACCACTGTGGTCATCTGTGTTATTCAGGAAGTCAGACTAGATCATAGACTCTAGAAATTATTTTGGGGAAGTTCAATCTTTTGGAAAAGCAGCCAATCTTGATTTAAAAATTGTCAGTGATGGAGAATCCACCGCAACCCTTGGTAAATTGTTCCAGTGGTTAATTACGCTCATCATTAAATATTTACGCCTTATTTCCAGGCTGAATTTGTCTAGCATCAACTTCCAGCCATTGGATCACGTTCTACCTTTCTCTGCTAGATTGAGCCCATTATTAAATATTTGTTCCCCATGTAGATACTTAGACTGTAATCAAGTCATCCCTTAACCTTCTCTTTGTTAAGCTAAATAGATGGAGCTCCTTCAGTCTGTCACTCTAAGGCAGGTTTTCTAATCCTTTCATCATTCTTGTGGCTCTTTTTTGAGCCCTCTCTAATGTATCAACATCCTTTTTGAGTTGTGGGCACCAGAATTGGACAGTCTTCTAGCTGTGGTCGTACCAGAGCCAGTACAGAAGTAAAATAACCGCACTACTCTTACTCCAAGATTTCGCTGTTCACTCATCCCAGGATTGCATTAGCTCTTGGCCACTGTGTCGCACTGGGAGCTCATGTTCAGCTGTGATTATCCACCCGGACCCTCAAATCTTTCAGAGCCACTGCTTCCCAGGATAGAGTGCTCCATCGTAAAAGTAGGGCCTACATTCTTTGCTCCTAGATGTATGCATTTACATTTAGCCATATTAAAATGCATTATTTTTTTGCTTGTGCCCCGTTTACCAAGCAATCCAGATTGCTCTGAATGAATGAGCTGTCCTCTTCCCTATTTACCACTCCCCCAATTTTTGTCATCTGCAAACTTTATTAGTGATTGTTTGTTTTCTTCCAGATCATTGATACAGATGTTAATAGCATAGGGTCAAGTACCAATCCCTGCAGGACCCCACTGGAAACATACCCTCTGGAGGATTCTCCATATACAGTTAAATTATTTTTTTTTTGGTGAGTCCCCTGTGGCACCTTTAAGACTAACAGATGTATTGGAGCTTACGCATGCATCTGACGAAGTGGGTATTCACCCACGAAAGCTTATGCTCCAATACATCTGTTAGTCTTAAAGGTGCCACAGGACTCTCTGTTGCTTTTTACAGATCCAGTCTAACATGGCTACTCCTCTGAGATTTTTTTGAGACCTATCAGTTAGCCAGTTTTATTCCATTTAATGTGTGCCGTGTTAATTTTAGATCATTGTCGTGTTTTAATCAAGATGTGGTGTGGTACCAAGTCAAACACCTTAGAGAAGGCTAAGTATATCGGGTCAACCAAACATGTAATCTCATTTAAAAAACAGGATCTATTTTCCATGAATCCATGTTGATTTGCATTAATTACATTACCCTCCCTTAATCCTTATTTTTAATTGAATCCTGTATCAGCTGCTTCATTATCTTGCCTGGGATCGATGTCAGGCTGGCATGGATCTAATTATCCATGTGTGTTCCATATTCCCACTGCCCTTATACATCCTGCTTTCCATTGGGACGGGAAATGGAAGAACTGAAGCACTGTGGTGTTTCTAACATGACCTGAATCAGGAAGCACTTGGGGCTCTCCTGAGAATGGCATGTTTGCAGCTTGGTTTCTAAATCATGGGGCTAAGCTTAAGGGAAATATCAGCTGCTTTAACCCAGTGGAACAGAAACATTGCCCCTCTCGCTGCTACTCATGGTTTCCCTAGTTTGCTTCTGGTTCATATCCATTTTCCCTCTCTGTGCTGAATTATGAATGAAGCAGCGGCGGCAATTTGGCGGCAGGTCCTTCCCTCCGACAGGGACTCCGGGACCCGCCGCCGAAGAAGCGCCGGTGGTAGAGCTGCCGCCAAAGCGCCGCCAATCGCGGTAGAGTTGCACCCCTCCGCTTTGCGCGCCCAAGGCAAGTGCCTCACTCGCCTCGCCCTTGTTATGGCACTGCTTGGGACCAGATTTTCAAGGGAGCTCTGATCCCAGGTAGGCACCTAAATAAGAACCAGGTAGAGGCAGCTCATAAATGCTTAGGCCGAGTAGATTGGCTTGACAGAGATTGGGTGGATAGAGAAGATATATAGCTGGATAGACAGACAATAACGGGGTAGGTGAAAGGAGAGCGCTGGTTGGCAGATAAAGACCGAACTTGCTGATGGTTCACTTCATTAGTCAGTCTTTTGTCACCCACAGCGCCCCAGCAGGTCCCCAGACACAGGCTCCCCAGAGCACCAGAGGTGAAGGGGATGCTAACTGCAGCTGGTAGAGATTGCTCTGAAGTGCTAATGAGACATTACATTGAGCAGACGGAGCCCAGCAGGAGATGGGCAGGCATAGCAGGGGAACAGTCAGACTTGATGGAGGATAAAAGTTAAAATAAGGGCTGAGCAACTTATTCCAAGAGTTGGGTTGTGGAGCGAGGAGTCCGGCCTCATGCCATAGCTGTCCAGGGGCCTCTCTCTTTCCAAGGGGGAAGGGACCACCACTTCCTTGTTCTCTTTCCATCCCACACAAACCAGTAGTGCCTGTAGCCCTCTGGCCCCAGAACAGGTAGATAAGGGGCAGTGCTGGGCGAGATTTTTCTCGCACACGCTGCTCCACCAACCTGGCGAGGAAGGGAAGCCAGGCTAGGGCTGAAAAGAAAATTCAGTCCCCAGGGCCCGGTCAGTCCTTGGCCGCTCCACTGAGCCTGCTAACAATGCTGCCGTTCATGCACGGTGGTTTGTAACCTAGGAAGTGGACTTGGACCCACCTCCTGGAAGAGCCAGCGCATAGGAAAGACTCTTGGTTCATCCCAGCCGGGACTGGATTTAAGCCAGTGATCTCAAGGCCGAAGGCCTCTGTCCCCATAACCCCTAGCTTGGTATCCGCTCACTTTCCAGAGAGGGATGTTAGTTATAGGAAAACCTCTCCGCAGGAAAGGAGCAGAACCCTGTGGTCTCCTCTGCAGCAGCATCCGTGGCTGGGCCTTGGGGAGACAAGGATGGGAGTGTTGGCTCAGAGAGAACAAGAGCCGGGCTCCAACTGGCAGGGCAGATGTCAAATACCGCAGGGGCGTCTTCTCTTGGGTTATTTCAAGCCCGGGGGAAGCAGGAGGTGTCAGATTCTGTGGCTGCCTGAATACACAGGTCCCTGGGGTCACGGACCCCTACGGTAGCACCTTTTGAATCAGATTTGAATAAACTTGCAAACATGGGGGTGTTAGGTAAAAAGCAAGTCCTTACTCACCTCTCCAGCACCCGAGTTCGTGCGGAGTTGGTATGGGGCTCACAATCTGTCAGAGACCAGACACCAATTCGTTGATCAACGGGCTCACACTATCCTTAGCTTAAAAGGCTTCGGAGTAAGTGTGGCGAGTTTATTAGGGGTGAGCATCAATATTTATACACAGAAGTAAACAAAGTGATTAACAGATCATAATGGTCATGCATAATCAATCAAGATTCTACAGGATAAAACAGGTTAAAATGTAAACTTAAAAAGACAAAAGGGGAGATGGCTACTTAAGGGGAGGGGGGGTGTCATGAGAAGTTAGCAGGTCAGAGCTTTGATTAAAACTTTCAGACAGAGACATCAAGTCTGGGTTAAGTTTAAGCTCATCAAAAGTTCAGACTCAACAGGGGTGTTGCCCCTTTTTTTCCACTGCTCCTTCCTCCTCTTCAAAAGCCAGCGCTGTGCCTTCCCTCTCCTCACGTCCTGATTCATTCCCCCCCCCTTCTCTCCTCCATTACCCCTTTGTTTCATTCCCCTGCACCCTGCCTCCTGCCCTCCTCACTTCCTTCTCCATCCTTGCCTGTCTGTCTATCTCTCTCTCTCTCTCTCCCCGCCCCCAGCCTGTGCTCAGAGTTAACTCTCCCCTGACTGGAAATCTCCCTGCGCCTCCTCTCTCTCCTCTCTCCATTAAGTCTCCAAGAGCTGAATTCTTAAACACACAGATTAATCTACGGGACATCTGCCTGTACCACCATCAATCACCTGCAGGCACCCCCCTCTTGCACGGATTATGCCGCTCTACCTTGAGTCGCGCCGATCCAGGCCCAGATACAGAGTCATTGACATTCTGTAGACGTGACAGTGGGTTTTTCCATTCAGCATATTCCCACAGCAGCTCAGCGCCTGCTCCCCATGCTGCTGGCCAGCCGACACCCGTGCTAGTTTAGGAGCGGTGCTCCCGGGGTCTCCACATAGGCCCTTACTTGCTGCAATAAAGGGGATGCTATTGTGACAGCTGCTATCTTGGCGGACACAGCAGGGCGTGACTTGGGGCCCCTGCTGGGGCCGTAACAGATTCTGATCCTCTGCAGAGCGGGCCTGGAACACCCGCTCACCAGTGGGTTATACAGTGCTCCACACCTCCGTCCTGAGCTGATCTCAGCCAGCAGTGTCCCAACTGCAGATTTGCCTGGCTGGCCACAACTTAAAAACATTCAGCCGACAAGCCCAGAGGGCAGATTCTCAGGATGACGAGCGAGGCTGATTTACATACCAGCTGGCCTGAGCATTCTCTCAGCCCGAGCACCCCTTGGGGGAAAGAAGGCCCCAGGGGCAGAGCGAAAGGAGCTGGCCTTAGCTAGCCTCTCCTCTGACAATGCCACACCTCCCTAGAACTACTCCCTAGGCCTAAATCCTGGGATGCGACTCGATGGGAGGAGAGCTCCTACCCCAGCTGCTACCACCAAGGCAGCAGAGCCACCCTGAGGAAAGCAGCAAGCGGCCAGCTAGTTATTAATGGATCGAACTGTAGCCGGGTGGAGTTGGCCTGGTGTGATGAAGTGGGACTGTTCTTAATGTTTCCTCTGAATACTGTGTGGGTGCCTCAGTTTCTAGCAGACACTCTGTCTCCTGGCAACTAATGGCCCAGGCCCTTCTCTTCTCCCCCCCCCCCCCCCCCCCCCGCAAGGGGATGCTAAAGGTGTGGGAGAACAAACAGGTCAGATGACCTCCTGGCCCAGGAAAGGAACTCAGCAGAGAAGGAGGGGGCTGGAGGGAGTTTCAGTTTGGGGCTGGCTGGGGATGGGAAGTGAGGGCAGACGGGGTTGTCTGGCTCACTGGGCCCCAAAATGGACCCGGCTGAGGGGTCCCATTCTCTGTACCTACAAGCTCTGTTTTAGACCGTGTTCCTGTCGTCTAATAAACCTCTGTTTTACTGGCTGGCCGAGAGTCACATCTGACTGCGAAGTGGGGGTGCGTGCAAAACCCTTTGGCTTCCCCAGGACCCCGCCTGGGCGGACTCACTGTGGGAAGCACACGGAGGGGCATATGCTGAATGCTCCAAGGTCAGACCCAGGAAGGTGAAGCCGTGTGAGCTTCTTGCCCTGAAGACAGTCTGCTCTAAGGGAGAGGAGGCTCCCCAAAGTTCTGACTGGCTTTGTGGGGAGCAGTTCCAGAGCATCGCCCGGGGACTCATGACACTTGGCTCCAGAATAGGCAGTCCCAGAGCTCAGGTGGTGGAGATTCTTCTTGCCTGTGTTTAGGGAAAGGAATGTGATCTAGTAATTAAACATGACGCTGGGTGTCAGGACTCCTGGGTTCTGTTTTTAGCTCTGGGCGGCTGTGTGGTTGGGTGCTTTGAGCTGGAGCCTGGGACTCCTGCGTTCTAGTCTCGTCTATCCTCTGGGTGCCTCCATTTCTCCATCTGTAAAGTGTGGCTGATACTCCCCTGTCTGCCAGAGTGCAGGGACAGCATGAGCTTATACCGGCGAGGGGCTTTGCGCTCCCTGACCGAACGCAGGGCAAAGTCTAATTGTCGCCGCCATCACTGATGCTGGAAAGGCCAGCAGAAGCACAAGGCAGCCCGTTCCGGCACTGTGCATTCTGGGAGCCGGGGACTCTTGCCATCTCCCCCCAAGCCCATCTAGGGCGAGTAATGGCTGGGCGAGCTTCCACTATGCTTGCTGCTGATTTGGGATAGAGACGCGGGTGAGGGAGAGCCGGGACCGTTTACGTTGCCAGGTTCCCCGCGCGACCCCTCCGGCCCACCCAATGGTGCCTGAGCAGGTGTGCCCCGCTCAGCCTGGGGCAGCTGCTTTCAGCAGGGTGCTGCTTCGGACCCTTGGATTGCAGGGGGTGGAACAAGCACATCCACCCATGCTGGTGCGGTGCGTTTCCCAGTCTGCTCATGCTTGGGGATAGCAGCACGGGCTCTGGCCTGGGCCAGGTCCCTCCCTCCTGTGACTCCACCGCAGGCAGAGCGGAACTGGGCACGTCCAAGCTTCCGTCCGCAGTTCTCTGCCAAAGCCCATTAGTATCTTATTGCGCTGCGTGACTTGGAGCCTCAGTCGGGCTCAAAGCCGGCTCGTGATATTTCAGGCAAAGCTTTTTGAAAACTCCCGTTTGCCTTTCCCCTCCCCGCCATTGCGGCCGGGCATGAGGCGCAGCAAAAGGCTGGCCACGTGCTGGGCAGCTGCACCCGTCCCCTGGCAGCTGGGAAATTCAGAACCACCCCCAATCAGGCCGGCACCCTCCTGGCAGCGGGGGTGAGGCACAGACGTGGCTCGGGGTCTGTGGACGGCTTGCATTTTTGTGAGGTTGGCCACAGTGGCGACGTTCTGGGGGCGTGAAAAATGGCTGGCCACCTTCGGGTTTTCTCCTGCCGTCCATCACCGTGGTCTCAGAGCACCTTCCACATCCAATCACTAGCAAGAACACACAGTCCCTAATGCGTCTCGTGGAATCTCCGGCCCCTTCTCCCTTTTCGAGGGTCAAAACGCTGCTTAGGATGGGGGGGATTTCTTTGGGGGGAGGGAGGGGGAGTTTGTTGGTAGGTGTTTGGCACAAAGGCCCCTGATCCCAACCCTGGTAATGCTGAGAAAAGAGCATGCAGCAAACATGGCGCTCCAGCAAAGGAATCGGCTCATTAAAATGAGCCCAGAAGTGAGTGTGACCTTTGAAAGCCTGTATTGATTATTCTGTTACAGGTCCCTTGGCTTCCTGCAGCAGTGTAAAGCCGCACCTCTGATCCACGGGTCTCCAAGCTCTTTACAAATATCCATGAGGCTCACGTGTCATGTGGGGGGGGGGGAGGAAAGAGGAAGAATCATCTCTGTTTTACAGGCAGGGGAACTGAGGCACAGGCAGAGATTAAGAGCCTGGTTTTCAGTGGTCAGTGTCTCACTGACATCAAGGAGCTTGGTGCACTCAGCCCTGCTGGGGACCTAAGGCCAACTTTCCAAGTGCTCCAGCACCCATGTGCCAGCCCCCAAGTGACTGGCTTTTCCCCCGAGCCCAGTACCGGGGGTGCAATATTAGGTGCTTTGCAAAATCTGGCCCCCAGGTGCCAAATCAGGCCCCACTGTGAGTGCTGAGAAGAGAGCCCAGCAGCCCTGCCATCCCCCGCTCCCCTGCAGAGAGCGCTATATTCCTGGCTCTGGAACAGAGGCTGATGGGGGGTGGGGGTGGGAAGGAGGAGGCCTGAGTCGGGGTCTGACCGAGGCAGCTGCTTCTCAGCCAAAGTGAAGCTGGGACCCTGGGAGGGGAGGGTCCTGCTTGGTCGTTCTTGCTAGCTGCGGACGGCCCTGCTGGGAGGAATTACTCTGTGTCTAGGAGAATATTCAGGGGCCAAGCAGCAGCTCTGCTCACACAGATGGTTCCCCTCCAGCGGCCTGCCTGTGAGATTGAGAGAATCCCGGGAAACCTCTGTGCCTTGCCCGGGAAAGGGGACACTGGGCCAAAGGCTTCTGAAGTCAGTGGTGGTACGGCTGGGATGAATTTTAGCCCAATGCCCAGATCTGAGCCGTTATGCCAAATTCAGGCTTGATGTGAGCAGATGCAACTCTCGTTGCCTTATAGCAGGGCTGGCTTTGACTCGAAGGGTCTCTGCATTTTAGGATGACCAGATGTCCCAATTTTATAGGGACAGTCCCGATTTTTGCGTCTTTTTTTCTTATATAGGCTCCTATTACCCCCCCACCCCTGTCCAGATTTTTCACATTTGCTGTCTGGTCACACTACTGCATTTTGCAAGGACAAGCTGAGGCCTGTAACCAGGGAGATATTGCAGCTACCCTCTGACCCAGCGCGACACCTCCTGTCCCCAGGCCTCTAATCTTTGATCTGGGCTGGGGCACCAGGAGGGGTTGAAATCATCCACTGCCCAGGCAGCTGCGTCTAGCCCGGAAACCAGGATACTTGCTTCCTGGGACTGGTCCACGTGAGCCCTCAAACTCACTGTGATGGGGGAAGCCCCCCGAGTGAGCAAGGGGTTAATTACAGCAACCATCCCCCTCCGGAGCCCCTCCAGATGTGCAGCAGGGTAACAGGGCAGCGGCTAGTCTAGCCTGGGGGGCCTGGTCCAACCTGTGCACTGCGATCTCTGCCCAGGCGGGAGGATTGGGAGCGGGACAGGCACCAAAGACGGTGGACTGGATGGATTCAGAATTCTCCCCTGGATCTCATAGGCTGCACCAGCTGCATATAGTGGCCATAGTGGGCTACAGCGGCCTGGGGGAGGATTTCCCCAGCGTGGAAACTGTGTCGCGCTGGCGTAAGCGGTTCTGTGCTGCCGTCTGCGCAGGCCCTGGCATCGGAGGAGAGCCGGGGCAGGTTGTGTCAAAAGGGGGGGTGGCACTTGGCTCCCCAGGAATTCCAGCTGGCGCAGCAGCCTGGAGGTAGCTGGGGGGAGTCTGACCTAACTTACCCTGGCCCCCAGCACAGGCAGAATCTGGGCAGCACGAAGGTGGCTTGCAGCATCCCCACCCAGGAGAAGGCGAGTCCTGGCTCCAAGGGCTGGGTGCTGCCTCCCCCACTTTCTCGTCTCCTCTGCCATTTCCCTTCCCCCTCGCTGCTGGGAGCCAAGGGAGACTTTCTCAGGAAGTCCCTGCCAGCCTGGGGCCCAGATGGTGCAGTATGAGCTCGTCTGGCAGAGAGAACCTGCGAGGAGCAGCCAGTGCCTGCCCTGTGCAGTTGTAGCGTCTGGCTCTTAACCAGTGAGCGCCCAGAGGCGGTGGGGATGGGGACAACCGGGCAACTCAGCGGAGAGCCGGGTGTCCCTGGGCAAGGGGGGTCGGATCAGCTGAGCGTCACAGGCGGGGACAGAGACTGGAGTGTTTGCGGAAAGCACAGCCCCCTGCGGTCTGGTCTGTCCAGCCCACAAGGGTCGGGGACCAGACTCTGGCCTGCTTCACCAAGGTAAATACTGGAGGAGCAAAGGCCACCAGGGTTAGTGTCCAAGCTGGGACTTTCAAAGCTGCCTAAGAAAATCTGGTGCGGGGAGATAGGTGCCTAAATACTTTTGAGGATCTGGGCCTTGGATTAATGAAGGTGCAGGTCTAGGTGCCTTTGGAAAGCTCCGCCCTACTCTAAATGGCTTGTTATGGGGAGGGGAGAAAAAGAGAGGAGGAGAAATGGAGGGACCCTGCATCTGTCCCTGCTTAGCAGTTGTTCCCCCTGAAAGCTGCTTTCCACTCACTAGTCTGTTCTTCTCTCTTCTCCTGAGATCCCGGAGTCGCTTCCAGGGGCAGCATCCGACTCCCCACTGGACACCCAGCAAACAGCTGGTCCACCTCGGTCTGAAATGACACCCACCCTCCCTCTTGGCTCAGCGCAGTCTGACACCCTCTGCAAAGGTGCTGCAACCCAGGCAACAGACTCAGAGGGGGCTGGCGCAGGGGGCATTGCTCCAGCGCCATAGGGCAGAGGGGTTCCCCCGCCCGCCTCTCGTCCTCACCTAATCCGGCAGCAGCCTAGTGTGAGGTCTCTGGTGCCGTGGGATGCAGCTGGATCCCAGTGCATCATTTACAGGAGGTAGCATAGTCTGGCCTAAATTACACCACCACCTACAAAACGATGCACAGGGGACCGGGTGTCAGGACTCCTGGGTTCTGTTCCCAGCTCTGGGAGAGCGCGGTCTAGTGATCAGAGTGGAGGGAGAAGATGGAATCAGGTCTCCTGGGTTCTGTGCCTGACTCTGCCCCAATTCTCTTGTGACCACGGACCCTGTCTCGCTCTCTCTTGATATAAAATGGGGATACTAATATTTCCCTCACTTTGTAAAGTGCGTCAAGCTTCTCCGGGCGAAAGATGCTGTTTGATTGCAAAGTGTTGTTGTCACCGCTGGTTGACGTTTTTGGGAGGAATAACCTTCATTATGGGTGATACCTGATCCCAATTCTCTTGGTCAGTGTTCATTATTCATTAGCATTCACCACGGGCTGGTCATTTTCACGTACGGGGCACTAGTGAACACTGTTGGTTTGTTTTTCATGGCACGTGATTAGCGGCTCTGTCAGGTGGCTTTGGTTCTCATTGGATGGCTAGAAAAATTTTAAAAGAACTAAGGTGGCTAATGAATAGGGTCCCTTCTGGGTTGGAATCTTCCCATGCGTCTGCATTCAGGCAAATCTTTGGGATTTCACAGACATTCCCATGCATACCTGGCAACTGTACTCCTGGATTCTGGCTTTGTCTGCACTTAAACCACTTCAGCACTGTAGTGCTTCAGTGTAGACACACTACAGCGATGGAAGGGGAGGTTCTCCCATCCTTGTATTTAATCCACTTCCCCAAGAGGTGGTAACTAAGGGCTTGTCTATCCTGGGAACTTGCATCTCTCAAGGGTGTGAAACAGCCAGGCATAGCTATACCGACTGTAGACAGCGCTAGAGAGACAGGAGAATTCCTCTGTTGATGTGGGTACCGCCGCTCAGGGAGGTGGATTACCTTGGCTGACAGGAGAACCCCTGGCACTGTCTACACCGGGGGTTAGGTCGGCTTAACTATGTTGTTTAGGGGTGTAGATTTTTCACACCCCGAAACATTGTAGCCGGGTCAACTTAACTTTTGAGTGTGATCTGACAGCCCAGCAAGCCCAGCGCTGCTTTTTAATTCATACGAATATTTGCAAATTAGGGTGGATGGTTTGGGATTTTTTTTATTGACTATTTCATCAGCTCTGATTCTTACGTGACCAGCCCGTCCCTCAAAGTGGATTTTTCTCTTGACAATACCAGCCCTGTCTCCCCGCCCACCTCACTCGCTAAATGGATTTATCCGATATCGATTGAAAAAATAATCCCGGCTGTCTGGCCCTTTAAAGGGATTTAACTGTGGCCATTGCTTTCCCCTTCTTTTGTGTGTGCGTAACTGACGTCAGGGCAGATTTTAAAGTTCTGAGATGCCGGCCATCTGCTCCTGATTACTGAAGCCTGAGCTCTTTAAAATTGCATGCAGAGAGGAGATTGTTCCCTCCCCTTTCCCCCGATGGCTGAGAGAAAGGGCTAGGGGGGTGCTGGCTATGCCAGGGAATGAAGCTCCCGATAGGAACATCAGCGCAACACGGTGCCTGTTGATGTGCTAATCCCCCTTGCTTGTGAACTGCTCGCCTGTTAATCACAGAGCAGAATGAGGGAGATAAGGAATCAGTGCTGTACAAAACAGAAACTAATTGCCACTGAGAGAGGCTGGGCTGCTTTTTGCAGAGCCCTGCCTAGGCGAGGGTTTGAAGAACAGGAGTATATTCTCTCTCTCTCTCTCTCTCTCTCTCTCTCTCTCTCTCTCTCACTTGCCCACCTCCACGGTCCTATCTCAAGCACAGGGAGAGATTGCTGCAGATTTTCTCAGACTCCGCTAGCAAGAGCTTAAAACCCCCAAGCGATCCAAGGAGGAAAGCCGTCCCCTCGGGGCTAACGTGCCAATGGGGTTTCCTGTTGCCCAAATGTGCCCAGGCACATGAGGATGGGCAATGCCAGTGTGGTGTTGTGTTGGTGCATCCCCCTCTTAGGATAATAATAGCGTACGCTAACACAGCAGCTTTCGACCCAGAGGATCCCAAGGCATTTTATGGTTTGCGCACCTCCAGCGCACAAGTAGAAAGGCAGCTGCTTCTAGGGCAGGGCAGCTGTTTAACACCGCCGCTATAGGACACCCAGGAAGTGAAGAAGAACTGAGCCCCATCTCCCAACATTTCCTTCCAGGCTGGGAATCTTCCGAGAGAGCCTGTTCTTGCCCATTGCCAGACGAAACCTACTAAACACGAAACCTTTCAAAGGTCACCCAGTACCAGGGATGATTGCATACTGCTCTAGGAAAGGGCTGCCATAAGATTTTAACTGTAGACTCTAGTCTAGGTCAATTGCAATTAGCCTTGTAGTTGCTTTAAGTGCATCGGGTATAATCGGCGGGAGAACTATGTCATTGCGGTGCCATTTCATAGTGGCCTAGCATGGAATTGCGGTGGGCATTCATGATGCCCTGGCATGGAATCAAAGCGTAGTTTCATGGTGTCTTAGCATGTTATTGCAATGAGCCTGTTAGGATCCAGGAAGTGGGCATGTTATTGCAATGATGGTTAGCAGGTCTATACAACGCAGCTTTATGACGTCTTGGCATGTTATTACAAGGGTGTTTAGCATCTAAGGGATTGGCAAGCAATGACCATGCCACTTCATGGGGCCTTAGCATGGGATTAGTATGTATTTTAATGGGAAAGTAGGAAGTAACTAGAATGGTACTGAACATGATACTCGGCGTGTATGGCTGTCCTCGCTCATTATTCTCTGGCTGTCTCTCTATATCACGGCATGACATACTTGCATCTTCATGCTGTGATACCAAAATCCTTTCCAGTGCATTTTTGTGAGGCTGCCTGCTGCTTAGAAGTGGAGTTAATGACCTGACCCGACTCCAGGCCCTGCTTCCATCTGTGATCAGGGACGGTTGGCTAAATAGCAGCCCTCGAAGAATGGTACGCTGAAATCATACAGATCTGGGTCACCTCATTACACGGATGATGTTGGACTCCAGCATTCCATTTGTCTGCGTTCTGCTCTCCCAAGATGTAGTTATCCAATCTCCGTGCCAGATGAATACAGCTCGTCAAATGCCATTGTTATTAAAGCCATACATCTTGCCTCACCGAAGGAAACTTCTCTCCCCGGAGCCACTGGCTTATTAAATGCTGACAAGGCAGCCCCCGCTTGGTTAGACAAAGAGGGAGCCAGGTGCACCACACAGATCTTTATTAGCCTGTGTTTGAAAAGCTGCCTGCTGAGTTACAGATTCAAATATTTGTGACCCTTCAGGATAAAAGTGTTTAAATGCTCATTAAACTCAGATGCAGGAGAACAGTTATTAGTCTTATCTAGTGGCTCAAGCCAGGCTCTGACACAGAGTCTCTTGAGACAGTGAGTGAATCGGCTCTGTGCCGCCGTTTGTAATGTGGCAGTGTAATGAACTGGCAAGTGTGTGTGCGTGTGTGTGTGAGAGAGAGACCCGCTCCCGGATGGAGTCTGAACAGCTCACGGGCTGACAACTGGACAGCAGGCAAGGACCTGGGCTTCAGGAGGATCCGAGTTCATAGAATATCATAGAATCTCAGGGTTGGAAGGGACCTCAGGAGCTCATCTAGTCCAACCCCCTGCTCAAAGCAGGACCAATCCCAACTAAATCATCCCAGCCAGGGCTTTGTCAAGCCTGACCCTAAAAACCTCTAAGGAAGGAGATTCCACCACCTCCCTAGGTCAGTGGTCTCCAATTGCACCCCTATCAGTAAAAAAAAATTTTGAGCACGTACCCCCTGCTGCGCCGGCTCTACCATTTTTGCCGAAGTGCCAAAAAAAAAAGGCCGCTCGGACGAAGCGGGGGGGGAAAAAGCGCTCCTCCTGCCGCGCACCCCCAACGATCCTCTTGCGCACCCCACTTTGGAGAGCACTGCCCTAGGTAATCCATTCCAGTGCTTCACCACCCTCCTAGTGAAAAAGTTTTTCCTAATATCCAACCTACACCTCCCCCACTGCAACTTGAGACCATTACTCCTTGTTCTGTCATCTGCCACCACTGAGAACAGTCTAGATCCATCCTCTTTGGAACCCCCTTTCAGGAGTTGAAAGCAGCTATCAAATCCCCCCTCATTCTTCTCTTCTGCAGACTAAATAATCCCAGTTCCCTCAGCCTCTCCTCATAAGTCATGTGCTCCAGACCCCTAATCATTTTTGTTACCCTCCGCTGGACTCTCTCCAATTTTTCCACATCCTTCTTGTAGTGCGGGGCCAAAACTGGACGCAATACTCCAGATGAGGCCTCACCAATGCCGAATAGAGGGGAATGATCACCTCCCTCGATCTGCTGGCAATGCCCCTACTTATACAGCCCAAAATGTCGTTAGCCTTCTTGGCAACAAGGGCACACTGTCGACTCATATCCAGCTTCTCGTCCACTGTAACCCCTAGGTCCTTTTCTGCAGAAGTTCTAATCTATCCCTGCTTCTGTTCTGACGTTCCTCAGTAGGGGGGACACTCATTGCACTGCCCCAGCAACGGACCGGGGACCAAACTGAGCCTCAAGAGCCACCGTTTGGTCCCCGCTTGCTCCAGGCAGGAAGAAGGCTGCGCCAGCCAGCCCTATGCCTGGCACATTTATTTCCTCTTCTGCTCTGGCTCAACTGCATGGCCACTGTGTTAGAGGGGGTGGAGCCAGGCTGTGCCCACTCCTCCCCCATTGGCACACCCAGACTGGCGATGTGGGTAGCCCAGATTGGCCAGGACATTTCTCCCCCCCCCCCCCTTGCTGCCCTGCACAGGTGTGTAAGGCAGCTCACACCTGAGCCCTGGGAGAGGAGTGAACAAGTAGATACATGATGCGCAAGGCTTAGAAACGGGTTGTTTTTAATTACGCCATTTAATTTAAATCGATACTTAGAGTTGCCACCGTTATTGCATGGCAATTAGCTATTTATTGATTATGAACCGCAAGTCTCAGGAGGCTAAATGATCACAGATAAGCTTCATATTTTGTTCCGAATTTTTAATTACCAATGCTTTAAGTGCCAATTAAAAACTAATGAACATAAATAACTGTCCTGGAAAAAACCCGTATACGTCAAATCGGCACTGGCTAAGACACGCCACGTAGGCCCACATTTTTCAAAAAACTCAGGGCCAGAGTCCCAAGTCCTCAGTACCCACAGTTGGAGCTAGATATTCAAGAGCTCAGTTCCCAGTGTGCACTCAGCACTTTGAGCTCCTTAGAAAACACTTTTTTCCTCCCAGATCACTGATAAAAATAGCCCGGAGCTGAGAACTGATCTCTGTGGGATCCTACTAGACACGCTCTTATTTGATAATGATTCCCCATGAACAATTACATTTCAAGATCCATCAGTTAGCCAGTTTTGCATCTATTTAATGCACGCCATTTTGATTTGGTATAGTGCTAACTTTTGAAGCCGAATGTCAGGCAGGACTAACTCAAACTCCTGCCAGAAGTCTAAGTGTATTACATCAGCGCAATTACTTTTATCAAACCAGCTTGTAATCTCATAGTACAATGCCAAATTTGTCTGGCTAGGCCCAGTTGTCCATTTTTTATATATGGAGATATAACTATCTCATAGAGCTGGAAGGGACCTTGAAAGGTCATCGAGTCCAGTCCCCTGCCTTCACTAGCAGGACCAAGTACTGTCCCTGACAGATTTTTTGCCCCAGATCCCTAAATGGCCCCCTCAAGGATTGAACTCACAACCCTGGGTTTAAGCAGGCCAACGCTCAAACAACTGTGCTATCCCTCCCCTCCATGAAGCCATGTTGATTGGTATGGATTAATTTCCCATCCTTTAACTCTTTATTGATAGCCTGACGTGATATGGGCCTCTAACTCTTAGAGCGCTGGCCAGGGAGCCATGCGTCGTAGCTCCGGAGGTCCCTGGTATCTGCCCCACTGTCGGGTAAGATGGTGGCCATCACAAGCAGGGCTGCTGCACTGGCAAATGCCTCCAGCAGCCCCCACCCTCCTGTCTTGCCGTTTATCTGACCCAGCCACTGCTCTGCCACGGAGCTTCCCGCTGCACCCCCAGAGAATCTGCTGCCCCTTCCAGCCGTGGGTCAGCATCAGGCTGACGCCTGCGGGGAGGTGGGTGTGGCTTGTTGCAGGCTGAGAGCGCGCTGCCTGCCGGGGGCTCTGGGAATATGTCAGAGCTCAGCTCACTGGGCTTAGCTGTCGAATGGGAATGCCCAGCGGTAGCATGGGGCGACCCTGTTCATACCCAGAGGGCACCCTGCCCTGGTGATCTCTCCTCCCAGGTTTTAGGGCATGAGCTGTACTCAGTGGGGGGTGGGTTGCAGTGATGGTGGATGCTCTAGGTCCTCCTCCCCCTGCTACGATCTGACCCCTGCTCCCTTTCCCACGGCAGCATCGTGCCTCCGGTGCCTGGTGGACGTGGTCCCGGTGAAGAACGAGGAAGCATCTGTCATCATGTTCATCCTGAACTTCGAGGACCTGGCCGAGCTCATCGCCAAGAGCGCCAGCCGGAGTCTCCACCAGCGACTGTCCCAGGGCTGGCGCCAAGGTGAGCGAGAGCCGGGGTCCCCAGGCGGGGATGGGGGGGAGGGCGGGGGATTGTGTAGATTCCGCTTGGTGAAGCCGACCCTGGAATTTTCTCTGGAACTCGGAGGTGCCTGAGCCGTGGGGCTGGTGGCCTGGTTCGGGGCCTGAGCTCCTGACCAAGCGGTGGCCTCGTTGCCGATTGGCTCTGGGAGGCGGCGTGTTGCCAAAGGACGATCTTGAAGACTCTGGAGCCGTGGAGAGCGACTCCCCAGCTGTGATACAGCGAGACAAGGAGGCAGCTCTGCAAAGGGAGGCGGATGGAGCCTAATCTCCCTGGCCGAGAGGAAACTGAGTCCTGGGGATCCTGAGGCAGAACCCATCTTCCGGGGGAAGCCCTGCCCTCGGACCTCCCTGTCCCTTTGCATCCGCATCCGCCCCCGCGCGCACATGGTTACACCTCGCCTAGATGTGTCCTAATGCCCCAACTCCCCTCAGAGGGGACTGGACCTCCCCACACAGTACCTGAACTCCGCCTTGCCTGTCACCCAACCCTCCCCTCCCCAATAGCTCCTCCGCCCCCACCCCTCCCACCTCACCAAACTGGGCCTGTACTGCTAGCAGGTACCCCCGTCCCTCCCATCCATTGCCTGTAACTGCCTCGCATACAGCCGCGCCTCCTCTCTAGCTAGCTTTTGTATAACTTGCCCATACATTGCTTATAGCTGTATTTTCTTATCTATACACCTCACCGTCCTCTGCCTCTGTACAGACCCCCACCTACCCCTGTGCCCTATATACACTCTGTACATACTCTGCTTCTAGCGAGGTACCGCCATTAAATTACAGTATCTATCCCCCTGTCCTCTTGCCCTCCATGGATTGATTGCCTGGTGCTCAGGACCCAGCTCAGCCCTTTTCTTCCAGCACGCTGCCTGGAGACAGCCTCCTGACCGGGATCGCTGTTGCTCTTCCACCAATTGGCACATCTGCTGCCGGCCCTGCTGGGTCCCTTTGCAGCCCCGCCCCTGCTGCCGGCTCGTGTTCATACACGGGGCTCGGGAGCTTGGAGGGAGGTCCCACCGAGGTCAGGATTTCCAGTGAAAGCTGAGTCCGTGCTCTCCCCCCCCCCCCCCCCCAACTGGCAAGGCCATCATCCTAACGCTCTCTCGGGTTTAATGTTGTCTGTTGGTTTGGAGAGATGCACCCCGGCATGCCAGCCTCAGTCTCAGGAGACAGACCCTACCGTCAATGACCTGTAATGACACTAGTCTTGATGCTATCGGGGGGCGGGGGAAGCAGCTCTCATGCTTCAGACTATCAGCTGATCTTCTGAGGGCGCAGGAAGGAATCCTTTCCCCTCGTGCTGCAGCGTGGCCCAGCCAGCCAGGTGCCTGATGGGGAGCTGGGGAAAGGGGGTTGGATGTGTCAGGCAGTGGTGGCTGTCAGTCTGTTCCGTCACTGGGCTCTAGGGGTGTTCGGGGAACTCAGAGCAGCAGGCTGATCTGAGACCTCAGCGTTAGGGGACAAGGAAGATTTTGGAAGCTGGGTCCTGTTTCCCCAGCTCACCCCTTGCTTGGCTGGAGCGACCATGGATAATGTCCCTTCCTTGCCCTGTTTCCCTTGGCGCTGATGTGTGAGGTCCGATGTCGTCTCACGGGTCACTGCATCCCCGTTGCTTCCATGCTGGGGCTGGGAGTCTGGAAGCAAGAGCAGGGACAGCACCGCTGTGCATTTCACATTGCGGGGGTGTTGTCCTTCTCTCAACTCCGGGGAGCGGGAGGAGGTGAAGGTCTCTGGGAGCCAGACCCCAGGGGGCTGAATTCTGTGGCTGATATTTTATGCTTACAGCAGCTCTTAGATTTCCCATCCGAGAGCAGAGCCCCATGGGGCTTGGCACCGTACAGACACAGAATAACAGCCCGTGCTTGTCCCAAAGTGTGGGAAGGTCAGTAAGGGCCTGGAGAGATGAAGTGATTTGCCAGAGGTTACACAGCAGCCCACTGGCAGCGCCAGGAACAGAACCCAGGTCTCCAAAGTAGTTTCCATCTTCTCTCTAGTCTAAAACGTTTCCAATCTGGTGGATTGTCCATCTCTGTGAATTCCGTCACCCCTTGGAGAGAATATAGATGTAAAATCCAGCAGAGCTGGTCAAGTTCCCCTGGGATCAGGAGGTGGGATGCTGCCCTTTAAATATGTTTGGACTGGAGGACATTGTGTCGTGTGCTCTTGCCGTGTGTGTTAAACATCCAGCCAGTTCTGCAGGCGGGTTTGCTGGATTGTTGCATATGCTCACATGTACGTGGAATCAGTGTGAATCCGTGTGGCAGCAGGTGGTGAGCGGGGTTCTGGATTTGTTTTCTTCTCAATAGGATTGGCTTAAGTGAGTCTCTAAAACCCATCCTCAGAAGGTGCGAGCTAGAAACATTTTTTTGTCCAATACAAATGTAATACGGGGCTACCCCGGCAGGTGGAGATCGTATGCGCAGATCTTGTAATTCAGAGGGGACAGTGTAATGTAGTCTTGGACCCACAGCATGAGACCCCAGGGACACGTCACAAACTCCGTTCGGCTGGCTCCTGGCTAGACACTCCAACGCTGCTCTCCCCGGCACAGCCATCATCCCCTGTACTCCAGAGCTCATGTGCCACGGCTGCCCTTTGGAGGGCCAAGATCAGGGATCGGTTTTCAGAGCATGTTAGTTTCCTAAGAAACTGACAGCCCAGCACGTTTTGCATGTATCTCCCCCTTCCCTCGCATAAACGGTCTGTCTATTTCTAGTGCAGCCCTGCCGCTCTGCACGGCGATCACACCTGTCTCACCAACTAAACACGTTCAGTGCTAGGATGGGAGACACCCTGGGAGTGCCATGGGGCTGCTTTATATGTACCGGCCCTCTGAGCCAGTGCTGAACAAACGCTTCCAGCAGGGGGTGAGGAGCCACCAAGGGGCTGTTTTCCAGCCGAGAAATACACCTGGCCTGTCACGGTTGTTCAAGATCCTATGGTGCTTTCCACGTGAGTCTGGCATCCCTCAAAGATTCCAGCCTGGGTAATTGCAGTCCCTCCCCTAGCCTCTCTGGGAGATGGGAATTCTTCTCCATTTCCTGCCTTAAGAGGTTGGCCGAGGTTGCTGTGAGCTGTGTTCCACCCCAGAGGTGGCTGCATTTCAGTGAGTGGGTGCTGTGAGCCCTTGCCTACAGTGAGTGCCTCAGACTCAAGGTCACTGTAGCAATGTGGAGTTTAAAAAACAACGGGCAAATGGAAGCTTGTGCCCACAGCACTGCAGATGTTTATGGGGCAGGCAGGGTAGATCTGGCCAGCATGCAAAGTAGCTGGAGCAAGGCATATGTATATATAAATATGCTGTGCTTGCTGTTGCTTAGGAGACTAGTTCTGCTCTTGGCCTTTGGCATGTGAGAGCTGTGCCTGTGTGCAGAGTTACAGCGGCTACCCAGGAGCCAGGGGGGTACCCGCGGTGTCCGTGGTTCCTCTCTGCTGGTCGCAGCGTGAGCCAGTGACAACGGGCCAGGATTCCAGCTGATGCGAGCGGAAGCCACTCTATGGGGGACATTGGAGTCCCATCAGGAAGGGGATTTAGATCATGGCATACTGGGAAAGGCTGGGTGCTGTCCTTTGAGGGCCTGCTTCTCCACGGCCCTGCGCCTTGGGTAATTATTTACCCAAGTGCAAAATGGGTGTACAACGCTACCATGCCAGAGTGGAAACATTTACACGCACTTGTCGCTGGTGCAAATGGCAAGACCCCAGGCAGGACAGTGGAGAATCCAGCCCAGTGTCACCTCGATATTCCGGATGCTGTGCAGTGTTTTCGGGAAGGATATGTGCCCCGTTTCTCTACCCCCTCTTGCCTGGCTTCCAGCTCCCTATTTAAAGAAAGCTTCTAGACCCGTGATTCTCAGCCAACGGTATGTGTACCCCTGGGGGTACGCAGAGGTCTTTCAGGGGGTACATTAACTCAGATAAATATTTGCTTAGCTTTGCAACAGGCTACATAAAAACCACTGTTGAAGTCAGTGCAAACTAAAATTTCATCCAGACAATGACTTGTTTATACTGCTCTATAGACTATACACTGAAAAGTAAGGACAATTATTTATATTCCAGTTGATTTATTTTATAATTCTATGGTAACAATGAGAAAGTCAGCAATTTTTCAGTAACAGTGCGCTGTGACACTTGTATTTTTATGTCTGATTTTTACAAGCAAGTAGTTTGTAAGTGAGGTGAAACTTGGGGGTACACAAGACAAATCAGACTCCTGAAAGAGGTACAGGAATCTGAAAAGGTTCAGAGCCACCGGTCTTGACAGAAGCTCTCCAGTGAAGTTGCGAGAGCATTTTCCTGATTCCAGTAAAGTTCCTTGTTCAGTGTTGGAAGAAAGCGACTCTTTTTCCGAGATTCTGTCCCATTGTCACATGACCGCATCGACACGTCTCAGCTTGACTTATTAGGAGCGGTGAAGTCACGAGTTTTGCAGGTTGTCACAATACATAGTCCACCCTGGACGCACCGCAGAGGTGACAGAGTAACCGAGTTCGAGATGCACATAATCAGAAGGGATTTTTCTGTCTCATCTCACTATTATCAGCCTGGTCTCAGACATCCTCCAGCATGATCATTATCTGCATGGCAAGATTCAGACTCCTTCTGTGTTGAAGTTGTTTGTGGTGTGGGGAAATATTATTTTTTTACAGGTAGAAAAGTTTGGTTTTGGGTGTCTCTTCTCATCATTCAGACTTTGACTGATCAGATTCTCCTCCAAGTTGGCATTACAGATTCACCCTTTCTGCTCAGAACAAGCATGGAAAGTTTGGCCCCTAAAAAAGAATGTGCCAGAAAGTTACAGAGCAGGGTGGGGAAGAGGTTATAACTGAAACTGCTTCGCTACCGTAACTAGTTCATCTTGGCTGGTCAGTGGTTAGCCCAGGTCAGCTAACGCAGTTTGGTTAGCCCAGGACTGTTGTCCCTTTTGGCCTGAGCAGTTAGCCAAAATTCAGGGCCTTGCATGGTTGTTTACATTTGGATGAAAAATCTGAGAGGTGAGTCAGGTCTATTCTTGGAGTAAACTTGTATATTTGCAAAGAAATGTCCACAAAGTCCTGTTCCCCTGAACACAGTGGAAACAAAGAACAGCATGCAGTTTCCTTGCTCAGAAATTCCCATGTCTGCCACTCCAGCGAGCTCTGTGCCCAAGGAGCTCTGTCTCTCTGCTTCTTTTCAGGGTCATGCTCACAACTGTGTTTTTCTGCTGGCTTGGTTCCTCACACCACCCTGCAACTGATATCTTAGCCACTGTGTTTGCAACGAGGGAAAACCCTGTTAATCTACCTGGCTTAGCTCTGACCTGTTTTGCAGCCTAGTCCTTGGGTGGTAGCCCCCATTGTGTGCAGCTGTCCTTACTACATAAAGGGGCTTGATTGCTTCTGTTGAGCCTAAAAAAAAGAGTACTTGGCACCACCGTTGGCTTAAGAAGGTCTGTGATAGTCTTTGGGTTCAAGACCATCCCTGGGAGCCATTAGCACCTTTCAGCATAGCAGTACTTAGCCCTGTCACCCTCCCTCCACATTGGATGCTGGGCTCTTTTGAGAATGTGGTCCTTATTTAGGTGCCTAAATGGGAACTGAGCTCTGATCTGGCCCCAGTTGTGGCAGTCAGGTCCTTGAAAATCTGGCCCTAGTGAAAGCCAATGCCAGGTGAAGATTTGAACAGGTCGTTTGTTCGGAACGGGCCAGCCTGAACTCTGGCATTTGGCGAAAGCCCAAAAAAGAACCACAGGCCCAGTCCCGCATGCTGGATTCTTTCTCTGTGCAAGCTCCTCCACTGCCCCTCCTCCCCAACCTCTCTCTAGCGTTCTCCAGCATATAATGCATCTGGCTCTCCCCAGCCTTACAGCCGAGACATCAATAACAAGCTGTGGCCACCTAGCAACCTCATGGTTGTCACTATGCTGTCACAGCAGCCACTTGGAACTTGATGATGGCAGCGGAGTAGGCTTTGGAACCTCCTGATTTGGAATGTGCGCTTAGGCCCTGTGGCTTAGCTTAAGGAGGAATCTCTGTTAACAGTATAAGTGCTATGACACACAGCTGAGCAGTTCTGATTCCATGCAGCAGAGAGCAGCGGTGCCACCTGCACACTGGACCAGATCCCTGCAGTCTTGTCAATGGACGTGATGGGCAGAGTCGCTGTAAAGGGCTTACCTCCCATTTCCTAATCTCCGGGGGCTGGAGCTGCTCCTCCCCCCATGCAAGGAGAGAATTATCTCCTAGGAGGGGCCGGCACGGATTCTTCTTCTATGCGGAGCTGGCGGCCTTGGGCCCTTTCTCAGACCCGTGCTCAGCCAGCCCCATTGGGCAAGTGACCGCTTTGTTGCCCACTGTAGCGGAAGCACAGAGCAGTTGTTGCAGGCAGGGCCGAGAGGAGCTGGGTGATCTGGGGGCATGTCCATGGGAGATTCCAAGCTGCCCACCCGCATCCCTGTGCTAGCGGGGAGCACGGGGAGCTCTGCAAACAAACTGCTGCTGCGTTAAGGGGCACAGGGCCCCTCCAATGCTTGGTGGCAGAAATGCAGCCTCCCGGGGAGTTCAGGAGCCTCCTCGCGCGTTCCAAGCCAGCAGCAAAGCGTTTAAAAGGCCCAGCCCTATGGCTCTGACCGGACCACTCAGCCATGTAATGGTGGCCAGAGGATGGGGGGCCTGGGCACAGCCAGAGTGTGATCCCTTGGGACACATGGTGGTGGATTGAGGATGGACCCCACCACATGCACCAGGATCGGGTCCCTGCACTGCTCTGCGGCTGCCTGGCACCACATTCCTTCCTCCGACAGCATGAGCGGGATGGGCATTTGTGCCTTGGCATCTCGTCCTGCTGCCAGTGCCAGCTATCCCTTTGCTGGCCCATATAGAGCATGTGTCTGTCTGTCCCTCCTGTGAGACAAAGTGGGTGAGACTATATCCTTTATTGGAGCAACTTCTGTTGGTGGAAGGGACCAAGAGTCTGAGCTTCACAGAGCCCTCCAGGTCTAGGAAAGGGACTCACTCGAGAGCTTGTCTCTTTCACCCACAGAGCTTGTCACTTCACCCGCCTTGTGTCTCTACTGTCCTGGAACCAACATGGCTACAACATATTCCTTCTTCTCTCTTAGAGATGGAGTAACCCTCGATCCAAACACCGCTGCTCTCCAGCGGCTTTGAAATTGGGGTCTGGGGCCCATCTACATTGCAACTGTAGCAGCATCCGGGGGCCAGTTCTAATCTGGTTAAAAGCTGGGGTGTGGGCGGCACCTAATCATGTCTCCATTGATTGGAGTGCAGTGTAGTCAACCCTGAGTGCACGAACAATACAGGGATTGTAGTGTTTTCTTCCTGTGTCGGATTGGGTTTCCCAAAGCTTCGAGCTGTCCCTGTGTTGAAACGAGGCTCGATGCCACGTGTCGTGGTATTTCAGAGATGTTCGCCGGAACGCTCTATTATAGACACACAGACATCTATTAGTATTGATTATATTGTTTGTAGCACTCTTCTGCGTAGAACCTCCACCCACTGTGTAGGCACAGCACAAATACATAGTAAGAAACAGCGGCTGCCCTGGAGACCTTACCGATTGGCTACGTGGGGAAATTGAGCAGCATAGCTAGAACGTAATAAGTATTTGCAGGGGCAGAATTATAACTCCCATTGTACAGATGGGAAAGTGAGGCAAGGAGAGATGAAGGGTCAGATTTTCAAAGGAATTTAGGCACCTAAAGGTGAGATAGGTGCGTAGTATCTCCAAAGGCATCATAACCTTTTAAAAATCAAATGCTGTTTTCTAAACACGTATGGTAATACATTTAAATTGCTATAGTGTGCTATGTTATATAATATTCTGTATCTATCCATACAGCTAAATAAGCTTACACCGATCTTAATAAAAGTATTATATATGTATATATGGATGCATTAAGAGGGTGTGTGTGTGTGTGTGTGTGTGTGTGTGTATATATATACACCTCTACCCCGATATAATGCTGTCCTCGGGAGCCAAAAAATCTTACCGCGTTATAGGTAAACCGTGTTATATCAAACTTACTTTGATCCACTGGAGTACGCAGCCCCGCCCCCCCTGGAGCACTGCTTTACCGCGTTATATCCGCATTCATGTTATATCAGGTCGCGTTATATCGGGGTAGAGGTGTACATATTAAAAACATGATATACTTTAAAAGTATGAAATATACTGATTTTAGATGCAATGATAACAGGCCGATTTTGAGCCACTATAAAAAAACAATTTATTTAATATACAGTGCGTGTGGGTATGAAATATATCCATACTTGTACATATGTATTTGCATGTGTGAGTATGACTTATTTAAAATCTAGTTACCAACCATAGGTTTTAAATGACGTGCAATTCCACTACACTGGTAATTTTTATAATACACTTACTATCTGTGCTTTAATGAAAGTTTTAAATGTACTAATAATAATCGTTCATAATTATACACAAAAACTATCCATACATATGTTGATATATGTATAAATGGCAATCTGTCATGTCTAGGTGAATAATTAATAATTGTTTAGATTTATATAACAATTCTACACGTGTAGAATATATTACTAGTTTATATATGAAGTAATGTAGATTTATATATGTGTATACATAGTTTTGTGTATAAATATACAAAATTATTAATAGTACATTTAATACTTATGTTAAAACATAGATGGTAAGTATATTGTAAATATAGCAATGAATTGTACAATATTTTAAATAATACAGTAGAACCTTAGAGTTACAACACCAGAGTTACAAACAGACCAGTCAACCACACACGTCATTTGGAACCGGAAGTACACAATCTGGCAGCAGCAGAGATAAAAAAAAAAAAAATACAGTACAGTACTGTGTTAACCATAAACTACTAACAAAATGTTAGTAAAACCATAAACTACTAACAAAAACCATAAACTACTAACAAAATATCCCTCCCTGGGGGGAGGGATAGCTCAGTGGTTTGAGCATTGGCCTGCTAAACCCAGGGTTGTGAGTTCAATCCTTGAGGGGGCCACTTAGGGATCTGGGGCAAAAATCAGTACTTGGTCCTGCTAGTGAAGGCAGGGGGCTGGACTTGATGACCTTTCAAGGTCCCTTCCAGTTCTAGGAGATGGGATATCTCCATTAATTATTTATTATTATTATTATAAAATAAGTGGAAAGCAGTATTTTTCTTCTGCATAGTAAAATTTCAAAGCTGTACTAAGTCAATGTTCAGTTGTAAACTTTTGAAAGAACAAGCAGAACGTTTTGTTCAGAGTTACGAACATTTCAGCGTTACGAACAACCTCCATTCCTGAGGTGTTTGTAACTCTGAGGTTCTGCTGTATATATTGATCTATTACTTGTACACTATTTAAAATACTCTATTACATCTGTATGGTACATATATGCTTTTTATATATATATGATTATGCACATTATGTATTGTATTACACACACACACACACACACACACACACACACACACACACACACACACACACACACACACACACTATGATAAAAGAATGATTGAGGTGGCAAAGTCAAGCACTCAAAAGTTAGGAAATGCCAGAATTAAGGCTGTTTTTACAACCTTAATTCGGCCCCCCGGTGTGTATGCATTATGTTAGTCTTTAATGACATGCTCACACGTTATTTTTTCCACAGGACCCCTGCCTCATTCAGATGGATGATGCTCCTTTAGGGAGCAGCTATTCAATGTTTTCTTTTCTCCCTGTTCGGTGTGTGGCCCTGGGCCTTATGTACTGCACACTGTTCAAAGCCGGCTTTCAATACAGACCTATTCATTTTCTCTTTGGCTTTTCTATGGCGCTTAACCCAATACTGTGAGGCCCAGATCCTACAAGCTATTTAGGTATCTAACTCC
The DNA here is from genome assembly GCF_028017835.1 of Emys orbicularis. Classification (NCBI taxonomy): domain Eukaryota; kingdom Metazoa; phylum Chordata; order Testudines; family Emydidae; genus Emys; species Emys orbicularis. The sequence continues at coordinate 8,841,999 of NC_088707.1, read as the reverse complement.
CATTTAAGTCTAGGCCTGAGTGCTTCACAAACATTAGTCAATGTATTTTCACAACACCCCTGTGCAGAGAAGCAGTATTAGCTCCATTTTACAGACAGGAACTGAGAAACTGAGATATTGAAGTCAAAACTGCCACTGATTTTGGGTGCTCACATTGAGGTATGTGGGACCGGATTTTTCAGAGTACTTAACATTATATAGCACCTTTATATGTTCAAAGCACAGCTCCCGTTGCCTTCACTTGCAGCTGGGAGTGTTCAGCACTTTGGCAAATCTAGAGTCTCAAGTCAGATAGCCAGGAAATGAGGAACATGCCTTTAGTGACCACCTGTGAAAAGTTTGGTTTACATGACTTGCCTAGCATCATACAGGAACTTTGTGACCTGGGCAGAGGTAGACTCCAGGTCTCCAGAACACCATTCAATTGCCTTATTAACCATGAAGCCATCCTTTCTGTGCCTGCAATCCCCTATCCTATCCACCCCACCTTCCAACTTCAGCAGCAAATGAGGCAAAGGTCCTACAGCCAACTGCCTCCTTTATTACACAACCCTGATTCATCCCCTGAGCAGGGCCATACTGTGCGTTGAATGAGGCAGGGGTCCACTGGAAGAAATAGCGTGTGATCATGTAATTAGAGGCTGTATCGTAATGCATATGCACAATGGGGCTGAATTAAGGTTACACGGACAACCTTAACTCTGGCATTTCTTAACTTTTGAGGGCTTTGCAACCATAATAAAGCTCTATTAACATATTTTTGTGGGTAATTTCCCAGGTTTTTAAAAGAGCAAACTGAAAAAAACAGAAATTCCATCCTGTGACATCAGACCGGCACCGACATGGGTCATCAGCAGGGTTGGAACCTCTAGATTCACTGCACAGATTTCTGTCATATGAGTTCAGGGAGTAAACTGATAGCAATAGTAGGTTGTGTGGGCCAGCACTAGAGGAGGATGGGACACTTTGCCAGTGGGTATCACAGATTATTTGCTGACAGCAGAGCAATGGTGTGACTCGGAAATCTTGGGTTCCGTTCCAGCCTCTGGAGGGGAGTGGGCTCTAGTGGCTTCAACCTTCTGCCTCTTCTCTGCAAGCTTGATCCCTTCTGCCCCTCCCCACCTCACAACCGATCCCAGTCCAGTCTCTTCCCCACCCTGGGATCTTTATCCCAGCCCCATTCTTCTTATCTAGCCAGGCCTAGTGTCCCGCTCCAGATTCCCAGTCCCCTTCTTCCCCTCCTGCTTCCCAGTCTCCTTGCTGAGCCAGTCCCATTTTCCCTCTCCCAGCTCCTCGTCTGAGCTATTTCTGTCTTTCCCCGCTGGCCTCTAGTCACCCTCTCCACCCCCTACCCACATCCCCCAGCCCTACTGGCTCCCAGTTGCCCTCCCTGAGCTCCTCCAATCTCAGTGTCCCCGCCAGGTCCTTTCCTCAATCTCTTTGCCCAGCCAATCCCAGTTTACACCCATCCCAAGTCCTAGTCCCAGTTTCCCTCTCCCCACTGCCAGTCCTCCCACCTTCCCACACCCCTTGTCCCAATCTACTCCCCCTGCTCCTTTCCCAGATACGGCTTGTATCCCCTCTGCACTCAGATCCAGCAGCTTCTTCCTCCTCCTTGCCGGGGCATTAATAGCAGGGAGCGCAGGCGTGGGCACAGGCAACCTTAACTCTAGCAATCCCCAGCTTTGGAGCGCTTGGCTTCGCAACCCGATGGATGTTCTTCTCACATCATTTTGGTGCGTGGTAGGTTTAGAGGCTGATTTCCAAAGCCCACCTAGGAGATTTAGATGCTCTGCTCCCATTCTGTCCGAATCCCTTAGATGGCTTTGGAAATCTCAGCTGTATATTTCCCAGCTTGGGTGGGACAAATAAATCAGGGCAAGTGCTAGCGTTTCCCTGGGGGAGAGAATCCACACGAGGATTCTCCTCTCATGGGCAGGGGTTGGGAGAAGGTCCCATGAGCTAATGACATCTGACTGCACCAGGAGAAAGGATGACCTAATGTGTCCACCCCGCTAAGGGGAGGCATTTGGGCTTATAAACTGGACACAGAGGTGGGATGGAGCCAGTGCTCCGAGCTCTGGGTCCTGTCACCAGTGAAATTCTCCCCGTGGCCTTGCACGGCACTAGGAAACTTGGATTTCACTGTGGGATCCCAGCTGATCATTGCGAATGTCCAGGAGTTGGTCTCTGTGGCATAGTGCAGGGACTGTGTCCGTGCTTAATTTGTAACGAAAGAGGCGTCGAGGCTCAAGCAATGATTTACTTTCATAACTGATGCGGCAGGTGCCGGGGCTATGAACTGCCACCAGAGGTGCCGGAGCTAAACCCTGGCACAAATTAGTCACTGGACTGGGTGACGGCAGAGTCCAGGCAGCCAGGGGGCTGGGATACAGAACCGTTCCTCTCTAGGACACCCATCCCAGGCAGTCCTGGACTGGTAGTGACCTAATGTTACCATTGGCGGGCCCTGGGACGGCCCAGCCTCGCCGCCCGTCGATTCTGCCCCTGCTAGCCAGACTCTAGAACTGACAGCGGAATCCAGAGCAGATAAATGTTCATCGCAGCCATCGGCAGCCGTCCGATCAGGCCACCCACATGGGTGCCTCCCCGTGGCTGGGCACAGCTCGGCTGTGTCCCTGGCCCTGTCCCCCCCCCCCCCCCCGTGTCTCCCTCCCCCACACCCGCTTTGTCCAGGGCACCTGGCTTCACCTGCAGCTAGGTTACATTTGTGTCTCTTGTGTTTTGTTTGTTTTTTTTCTTTTTAACAAGGTCAAGGTAAGAGGTTGAAGTTTAGTCTCCCGTCCCTGCGGCGACTCAAAATCCAGCGGAAATCTCTGCCCACCAGTGAGTTTGATGGAGTAGCCATTGACTATGGAAAGGTAACCGTAGACTTTGTACGATATAAGCTGATACATTAGGTCAGGACCCAGCGCTCTTCCTTGGCTCTCCCCACCCTGCCCCCTTCAGTAGCAGCTGTGGTGTCTGAATTTAGTGTCTTTCTCTTAATGGTTAAACCCTGAGCCAAAGCTGTGGCTAGGTAGGGACTTTGTGGTTGTTGCCTTTGTTGCTCGGAACTTCAGTGGGGACAGACCCTAGAACCTCCTGCGTTGAGAGCTCCAGCCCTTACCACTAGAAGTGAAGGAGAATCTCCATTAGCTGCTGGCAGTACGTAGGCTGTGGTGCACAGCTGAACAGCTCTGTTTCCAACCAGGAGGAAGAAGTGGTACATATATACATACAACTACATATGTGCATTCACACACAGGCCTTCATACCACTGCTCTCGGGTGGCAGCACAGTTTAGTGCAGCGGTGAGAAATGCCTTTTGGAACCCCCAGGGGTTTGGATTAGGGTTAGGGGTGAGCTCGTTAGGACTTTCTCTGTCGAAGCGTTAACAGATTCTAGAACCATTTGGGTAGGAAGAGAGCCTGGAAACATTGCACAAATACACGGCTCTTAAGAAAGGACATAGCGCTGGTTTGAGATGGTGGCACTTGGAGTTGCGTGGATCTGGTAGAAATCAATGGGCAAAACTCCAAAATTTTGGTGCAAATATTCCTTGAAATTACACATTTCTTAAAATTGCCTTGCCAATTCTTGTGTCACCCCATGCATTATCATAAGCCCTGGGTTTCAAATACATTCTAACGAGTCATCTTGTCCAGCTCTTCCCCACTATTGTACAAGCAAAGATTACATTGTCCCTATGCATTAGGGCCAGCAACAGTCATGACTGCATCAACTTAATGGGGTAGGGAAAAGATTCTTGACCTGTTAGTATTAGAACTTTTTAAGAGGTTGCTGTTCTCATTATCCTCTTGGCTACTGCAAATGTTCCAGGTATGTACAAGTAGCAAAAACATGCTGTGTGGCCAAACGTTCTAGATACGTCTAGGGAGAAGGCACCTGCTGTGCTACCAAAGGTTCTAGGCACATCCAGGCACAAGGCACTTGCTGTGCTTTCGAATGTTCTAGGTGTGTCCAGATACAAGGTACTCGTTGTGCTGCCAAGCATTAAGTACAGCCAGGTAGAAGGCATCTGCTGTGCTGCCAAATGTTTTACGTATGTCCAGGTACAATGTGCTTGGTGTGCTGTCAAGTGTACTTGGTATGTCAAGAGAGAATACAGCTGCTGTGCTGCCTGACGTTGTAGGTAGGTTTTGGGTAAAAGGCACCTGTTGGGCTGTCAAAGGTTGTAGGTACATACAGGTAGAATGTACCTGCTAGGCTGTCAAAAGCTCTAGAGACATATAGGTAGAAGGCACCTGTTGGGCTGTCAAAGGCTCTAAGTATGTCCACATAGAAGACATCTGGAGTGTTGCCAAGTGCCTTTGGGACAAGCTGACTTTCTATTGCCTTGAGTGGAGTCTTCCCTGAGGGATAGCTGCCTATCAAGAGCAAAGGGGCCATCAGCAAAAGAGTTGGAGGTAATAAAATTCCGATCTCCATGATCCATTTTGCTTAGCCAGAAAAGGCTGTGAGCCGCAGAATAAAAGCGCAGCTCCATCGGAAGCTGAGTGAAGGTTTTTGAGGAACAGCGCGGTGATGGAGGCCAGCAGCCTGGAGAATGGCCTGGCGGGGGCTGTGCAGAATCTCTGCGGACAAAGCAGAGTTGAGCTAATGCCAGTACTTTGGCAGGGTGTTTGGGGTGAGGTGGGGTTGGGTTGGTTTCCCTCAGAAGAGTCACGGACAGCACTGTATTTCTGGTAGCCAAACCCTGCGAGAGCCTGAAATGTGCAATTTGGGCTTTTTACCCTGGCTGACAGCGGGGAAACTCCTTAAATCATTGGGGCCTGGTCTCTGTTGGGCCCAGAGGCAGAAACATGACACTTCTGAGGCGCCGAGATTTCATGCAGCGTGCGTTCCGGGCTAGGGGTTGGTTGTTTTTTCAGGCTTGTCATTATACAAGTCTCTTAAGTCAGGAGACCTCGCCTCACTCTCCAAAAACCTGAGTTTAGCAGGCACCGAGGAGAGGGTGGGAGAGGAAAACCTGTGAATAACTGAATCTGCACGTCTGGCAGTTTCCCCAGTGGTCTTGCTCTCTGGTGTGTATTAGGCAGCATCTGTCAACCGCAAGTGAAGGACTTAGTACATTGGTTCTTTAAACTCCCTCAGCAGGCCATGGGGAGAGGAAAGGGCATGTTCAGCTTTTCACTCTCATGCCTTAGGTCCTAGAAACACTGTGAATAGAAGCCACCTCGTGCCAGGTAAATCCACTTCTGGGGTTTCCTCTTTTCCTCCTGCTCCGGCCCGTTTACTCTCTGCTAGTGGCTCAGCAATACCTTGCAAGCTACCCCATGCTCAGCCAGGCTTAACGGAACAGGACGTTGTTGGTGGGCCCCGCAGTCGTACATGGAGTCGGGGCTCGCAGGCTTTTGAGGCTGGTGGGATTCCATTAGCCATGTAACAAGGTGCGCTCAGTTCTGGTCCCAGCGGGAGTTTAACCCACGACACGGCAGCGCTACCCGGCCCTCTGTCTTTCCTCTTTCCTGACCCTCCTCCCCTCCTGCCACAGCATTCCAGGACTCCTCCTAACCAAACGCTTTCTCCTGGCTGTCTTCAAGCCCAGGGGCGACTCCCTGATTCTGAGGGACTTGAAGACTCCTCCCAAGGAGAACTGTGTCCAGTCAGAGACCGAGTCCCTCCTGGAAAAGGAGAGGAGGTCGAGCCTGGAGGCCGTCCCCACCGTGCATCACTCATCCCTGAAACGAGAGCCTCCCTTCTTGGGCCCACCGGGGTCTGACGCTGCTTGGGGCTTGGTTCGGCCTCGCCCCGGGGGCAAACTCCGCAGGGTCTCCTCCTTGGACAACTTTGAGGTCACCAGGTCTGAGTTCCAGAGAAAATTCAGGGAGAGGAGGGCGAACTCAGGTAGGGGAAAAGCACAAGCAGATGTGTCGCTACCAATGGGGAGGTGGTGCAGAGCTCTTCCAGCAGATGGGCCCTCCGCTCTGAGGGTCCCTGGGGGAATTTTTCACCCTACGTTGCCTTAAAGAAGCAGCGATAAGGAGTGTGTCTCCCGGAGCATAAACTGACTCCAGTATGTTTCCAAGTGCAGGGATCTCTGGATGTGTCTTGGCCTGTAGATCCAGCTGTGTCTCTACAGCCCAGTTCCTGAAATGAATTTAGGTGCCTAACTCCCACTGACACCAATGGGAGTTGAAATCATTGAAACCAATGGGAGTTAGGCACCGGTATGCCTTTGATCTGGGTCTGTGTATGAAAGTCTCTGAGTGAACCGGTCTGCGCTGTAAATCCGCCATGTCCAAACCCCTCCAGGCTCTCTCCTGACTCCGGTCCCACTGGTGGAGGGGTGAGTTTAGATGAGTGAATACGGTAGCTATAATACATGTTCTGAGGATGAGAGACCAAGTATTTAATCCGGAAACCCCATCCCCATGGTCACGGCGTGTCATTGACCTTTGCAGAGGATACTGAATCAGGAGGCATTGCAGATTTCATGAAAAATGTCGAGGTTTTGAAATTTATTTCGTTCTGCATTGGAACCAAACTATGAGAGAGCCAGGCCGGCAGAGCCAATCGCTCAGTGGTTCGGGCACTCACCTGGCAGCTAATTCGGAGCGGGACCTTGATACTGGATCCCCCATCTGCCAGGCGTGTGCCCTGACCACTGCTATGGGTCTCTCTCTATCGCACCAGAAATGCCATCCTGCACCAAAATGTCATTGAAGCCGGCACATTTCTGCCGCGAGTTTTGGGTTTGGCAAATCGGCATTTTCTGACTTAAAAAAAAAAAGACGTTTAACTGAAAAATGTCCAACCGGCTCTACTGCCGACATGCAGAGAGGACAGAGAAATAATCCGGAGAGACCTGGAAAGGTGGGTGAAAGAGACTGAATTCAGAAAAAAAAAAATGCAAAGTGAATACACTGGGGCGGAAATCATTCATCATACAGTCCCGCGATGGGAGATCGAGAGCTGGGGAGCAGTAAAGCTGAGAAAGGCCTTGGGCCTACGTTTTCAATAGCTCAGAGACACATTTTCAAGTGCTCAGCACCCACAATTGAGCTCTTCAGAAAATCCAGCTCCAGTTTCCATTTAGGCCCCTAAATGAGGGCCAGATTTGCTCCACAGCCCCCAGCGTGACCCCTGCATCTAGACTTTCAGAAGAACTCAGTGTGCTGAGCATGTGTGAAAATCTCCCCACTAAAGGTGGGATTTTCCTAAGCCGTCAGTGTTGGCCTTCCTCTGTTCCCATTGACATCAGTGGGAGCTTCACCATTGACTTCACGGGGACTAAGGGTAGGGCAGTCCCACCCTTGTTTTGTTCTTCTGGCCCTCTGGCCCCTTGAGGTGAGAGTGGACAATAAAATAGACCGGAGTTTGCAATGTCTCAAAGAAGGCCAGTGCACTTTGGGGCGGCGGCAGAGGTATCATGCATTGAGGCAGGGAAGAAGTAGTCCTCCTCTGTAAGACTCTGGGACAAATGCATTTCTGGGCTCCTCGTTCTCATAAGAAAGATACTGTCCAGTAGGTTGGGGACCAGAGAAAAGAAACTAAAACGGTCAGCAGGCTGGAGGGATTGATTGAGGAGGAAAACTGTAATGAGCTGAATATGTGCCGCTTGGCTAAGCCGCCGTCAGGCAGGGGAACATGAGCGTCCACAGATATTGAAAGGTTGTAAACCCCAAGGAGCTGGGGAATGAGACTAGCTGGGAGAACGGGGTGGAATGACGGAAGGTTGACATGTAAGCTGTTTATATTGGAAAACTTGAGGGTGTTTTAGGGAAAATGTCCTGCTGGTGAGATCCACTGGGCTGGAGAATCATGTCCCAGGGAAAGGGGTAGAAGAAGCCTTAATGCCTGGAACATTAAACTAGACCAGAAGAACGCTAGAAAATCCCCTACAGGGAACCATCCTGCCCTGGCCCATAGGGATGGATTGGATGGGATGCAGTACGGCTTTGGAGGCAGATCGTAGGACTCCAGCTGGGCTCTCTCTGCCCTACCAAAGCAGCACTCCACCCCCGTCCCTCCAGCAGATGTTAGTTTGAGGAGCCAGGACGAACAGCCCACCCAGCTCGGAGGGCAGGAGCAGCTGAGGCAAAACCGCCTCAAGAGTCTTGCCTGATGGGCCCTGTCTATAATTTTAGGGCTTTGACAGTTTTCTGGATTCTGTTTACATTCATATCCTGCCACCGCCGCGTCGGCCACCACCAATGGTGGCTATCAGAATCAAGGCCAATTGGCCTATGCTTCGGCAGTGACTAGGGATTTAGGTGCTGCTGTTTTTCGGCACCAAGCTTGAGACGCCTCAGAGGGGCTTGGTTTTTAGGGGGTGGGTGCTCAGCTCTTTCTGAAAACCAAGCCCCTTTCAAGCGCCTTAAGTTGGGCACCCAAGATCACGAGGGGCTTTGGAGAATTTTGGCCTTTGGGTTTGGGTACCAATGCAAAATGGGCCCATCGCAATAGCGTTGTGTCTCCAGATAGGTTCTCTCAGACGGCTTATCCCGGGCTCCCTTGTCCACAGAGACTAGGACGCTGATGGTTAATCGTTGTTTTTGACGCCCTCCTGAGTGTTTCTCTCCTTCCTGGGTTTGTTCCAGAGGCCTCCCAAGTCAAGCCCAACCCCCAGAACTCCACCTCGGACTCAGACCTCACAAGGTACCGCACCATCAGCCAGATCCCGCAGTTCACCCTCAACTTTGTGGAGTTCAACCTGGAGAAGCACCGCTCGGGCTCCACCACTGAGATCGAGATCATTGCGCCCCACAAGGTGACGGAGCGCACGCAGAACGTCACCGAGAAAGTCACACAGGTACGGGGGGTGGGGAGGAGTTCTCCCCAGGCCAGGGGCACTCCTGGGAGGTGGAGGGAAAGATCATGCTAATGCATGGGGCAGGGTGGGGGGCGTGCGTACTAATTTGTGGAGCAGATTTGGAGGGGAGGGGCAGATCACATGAGTTTGTGGAGCTGAGCGAAAATTGGAATTTCTGTCCCACAAGAAATTGCAATATTTTGATAACTTTTTTTTTTTTCTTTTGTGGGTCAAACTGTTGAAATCTTGAGATTTTTCACGGAACGAAAAGTTCCGAAAAGTGTTGAGTTGGAAATGGCCAAATGTCACATTGGGGTCAAGTCAACGTTAAAGGGCATTTCCCTACAAGGGCCGCACTGCCTCCTGGGAGGTGTGGCTCAGGTCCCCATTCTCCCTTGTGGGCTGGCCTCCCTGGCCAGACTACGTGTCCCGTGGGGAGAAGTCGGGATCCTGGGGGCTGAGTGAGGCCGTTCCCCATCGGCCATAGCATGGTGGGGACACTTGTGATCGTTTGTGGAACAGCCGCAGGGCAGAGGGAGATTCACGCATTTCATGGAGCGGCTGAGCGGGGACAGGGAAGGGTCCCTGCGTACTTGGTATTCAGTTCCATGTCTCCTCTCCGGCACAGCCGGGGCTGGGGACGGACACACCCACCTGGCAGTGTTTCACTCTTTCTGTCCGTGCTTTGCTCTTTGCACCTGGGCTCCCCCATGGCTGCCCCACTGAAAGCTGTTCCCAGTGCCCGTGTGGGCTCAGTGCATGCGCGTGGCTCTCCAGAGGGCTTCCCTCACTCCATGGCAGAGAACAAGAGATCATGGCCAAGATGGGCTCCAGACACGTTCCGACATGTTTTTAACCCCAGAAAACCAGCGTCTGCTGGATGCTGGCCATGACGCTGTCTGTCTGTCCAACCCAGGGGGCCCGCTCTAGGGCAAACCCCACAGTGACTAGGAGCCACCGTGCGGGGGAGGTCGCGCTGTGGGGTTGCTGTCACTGTTTGGGGGTACAGTCACTAGGGCTGGATTGTCATTGCCCTCCTCAGCCATGCAGGGGAATCACGGGGAGGTCCATTCTCCCTTACTCCTCTGCTCGGATTGTGGCTACTACTTGCCTTTCACCCTCCACTACAAGCCTCTGAGGGGTGGGGCCGTACGGCAGAGAGGGGCGGGGACTAGGTGGAGCCCTGGCCCTTGGTTCCACCCCCTTATTTATTAGCCAGAGTAGCTGGTGGGCATATTTAAGGCGGGAGCGGCTTGAGCAAAGGGTTGAAGTAATTCCTCCTCCCCCAGAGCAAGGGGGGAGCAGGGATACAATAGGGCAGATGGCACAGTTAAGATCTAGCCCATAATAATCACCATCTCCCCCCTCCTCCCTCTCTCTCATCTGCTCGGTTGCTTGCTGGGAGGTGTTTGGGCTCAGGCCAGGCACAGAACAGTTCAGCCCTGAGCCTGTGGGCCCGGCCCTCCGCTGGTGATCAGTGGAGCTTTGGCGAAGGGAATGGGCCAGATCCTCAGCCGGCGTAAGGGGCGGCGCTCCGTGGAAACCTTTGCAGATTGGTGCCAGCTGGGAGGCTCTCCCTTGCTGTTGGCTGGCACGACACCATCGTTCTTTCCTGGCGCCAACAAGCTGTTCATCTTGGCAGCAACCCTCCACGACAAGAGTGTCGTTTTTCCTGGGTGAAAACTCTTGTTTGTGTCTCAGCAGCAATGGGAGCGGGCAGGGAGAGCCGCATGGTGTGTGTGTGTGTAAGTGAAATCTGCACCTTCAGTCATGCACCCCTGAAATAAGTCAGATTGACTTTCTTTTTTCTTACTCTTGAATAGGCTACAGGCCTGGCATGTTTTTCTGCCCAGCTGCGGGGGGAAGAGGATGTACCCAGGGCTGCCCAGAGGATTCAGGGGGCCTGGGGCAAAGCAATTTTGGGGGCCCCTTCCATTAAAAAAAAAGTTGCAATACTATATTCTCGTGGGGGCCCCTGCAGGGCCTGGGGGAAATTGCCCCTCTTGCCCCCCCCGGGCGGCCTTGGACGTACCTGCCTTTGGCATGGCTTTTCCTGGCCCCCCACTCTTCAAGAGATCTCCCCCTCCCCTCCCCAGCCAACCGCAGGGCTGGGCCGTCTGTGTGTGTGCTGCCGAGGTCTCCTTTCTGTGCTTTGAGTGCTGGAATTGGTGGAGGTGACACCAGCGAGCAGAGCTGCTGATTGTTCCTCCGGCAGCCACCAGGTGGCAGTGTCCCTTCACCATATGGGATGCTGCGCATGGTGATGGTATTTCCATTTTCCAGGCTCCTTGGAAGGGAAGGGGGCATGGGGGGGGAGTTACATTAACTGGGAAACACCCGGCCGCCTCCTTCCCGCCTACAGGTAGGTCTGTCAGAGAGCAGAGAGCCCGGTTCCTCTAATGCATAGACTGAGACTCCACATCCCTGGTGTCTATGGCCTTACACGCCCAACCGCAGGTATTCCCGCTTCCACCCGCAGACGTGAATGGCTCAGCAATGGCCCATTGAGCTCAGGGAGTGAGACCCGCAGAGAGACACTAGTGAAAGAGCAGAAGGTCTTCAGAATGGAGAGAGGTAAATAGTGGTGTCCCCCAGGGGTCTGTACTGGGCCCAGTCCTGTTCAACATATTCATAAGTGATCTGGAAAAAGGGGTAAACAGGGAGGTGGCAAAATTTGCAGATGATACAAAACTACTCAAGATCGTTAAGTCCCAGGCAAACAGCGAAGAGCTACAAACGGATCTCTCCAACGTGGGTGACTGGGCAACAAAATGGCAGATGAAAGTCAATGTTGATGATTTCCAATGCAAAGTAATGCACATTGGAAAATATAATCCCACCTATACATATAAAATGCTGGGGTCTAAATTAGCTGTTGCCACTCAAGAAAGAGATCTTGGAGTCACTGTGGATAGTTCTCTGAAAACATCCACTCAATGTGCAGCAGCAGTCAAAAAAGCAAACAGACTGTTGGGAATCGTTAGGAAAGGGATAGATAATAAGACAGAAAATATCATATTGCCTCTATCTAAATCCATGGTACGCCCACATCTTGAATACTGCGTGCCGATGTGGTCGCCCCATCTCAAAAAAAGATATATTGGACTTGGAAAAGGTACAGAAATGGGCACCAAAAATGATTAGGGGTATGGAACGGCTGTCATATGAGGATAGATTAATAAGACTGGGACTTTTCAGCTTGGAAAAGAGACAACGGAGGGGGGGATATGATTGAGGTCTATAAAATCATGACTGGTGTGGAGAAAGTAAATAAGGAAGTGTTATTTACTCCTTCTCGTAACACAAAAACCAGGGGGCATCAAATGAAATTAATAGGCAGCAGGTTTAAAACAAACAAAAGGAAGTATTTCCTCACACAACAGAAGCAACCTGTGGAACTCTTTGCCAGAGGATATTGTGAAGGCCAAGACTATAACAGGGTTCAAAAAAGAACTAGATACATTCATGGAGGATGGGTCCATCAATGGCTATTAGCCAGGGTGGGCAGGAATGGTGTCCCTAGCCTCTGTTTGCCAGAAGCTGGGAATGGGCGACAGGGGATGGATCACTTGATGATGACCTGCTCTGTTCATTTCCTCTGGGGCACCTGGCATTGGCCATTGTCGGAAGACAGGATACGGGGCTAGATGGACCTTTGGTCTGACCCAGTGTGGCTGTTCTTATGTTCCTGGATGGCTTGGGAGGGATGGGCCCAGGCACAGTGCCACCTCATGGCAGAACACACAAAGGAAGCCGCATCTCTGGATGTGTGGAACTCCTGGGCGTCAGCCAGAGCCCCTGAATGTTGCTGTAACTCCCACTTGTGCTCTGCTCATGCAGAGGGGCTCCCTGCACCCTTTCCCCACCCCCCAGCTCACCTGTGCAAAGCAAGTTAGGGTTTTGCCCCCAATTTTTTATTCTGGAAGGTCTTTGGGTCACCTGTGGAACTCTCTGCTGCAGGATGTGATTGAGGCTAATAGCTCAGTAGGTGCCAAGAAGGGATTAGACACTGGGGAATAACCATCGCGGAGTCACTAACTGGGGTGCAAATTATACAAGGGCTGTCAATCCCCAGGATTTGGGACCCACCCTAAGAGAGACCGAGAGCTGGGGGGGCGGGGAGTGCAGGACTGGCGGCCAGGCTGGGTTCCACCTCATAAGCAAATAAAAGACACGGGTTTTAAAGAAGCACACAGGATGTTGTTTGAGTTTAACTGAATGAATTAAAAGTCGTTAAGAATTGCTCTGATGTGGAGTGCAGACGGGACGGTAGGAGTGAAAGCAGCTATTACCCAGGGGGTAGTGTGGGAGTAATTATTATTATTAATAACCATATAGCAGCATTACTGTTTATCCTTTGCACCTAGAGAGCACATTTCATCCAAGGATCTTGCAAGGCTCCTGTGAGCTCCTTGGGTTAGGGCCTGTCTCTTCTTGGGTGTCTGGAAGGTGCTCCCAAGGGGTCAGTCTCTTTATCTCCCTTTTACAGATGGGGAAACTGAGGCACAGGGAGCACAAGTGACTTGTCCAAAAGTAATGCAGGACGTCTCGGGCAGAGCCAGGAATAACATCCAGGAATCTCGGCTCCATGGCCCAATGCTCTATCCACTATGCCAACCTGCCTCCCAGACCTAGAAAAGGACACCAGCAGTCAAGGCCCCCAGATTGCCTGCTTTAGCCACTAGACAACATTCTCTCCCCGAGCTGGGAAAGGAATCCAGACTTGCAGACTCCTGCTTTAACCACTCAATCCCATTCCCACTCCCAGAAGCAGGAATGGAGCCCAGGAGTCCTTCCTTCTAGTCCCATGTTGTAACCACTAGACCCCACTCCCCTCCCAGAGTTGGGTAAAAAAACAACAACCAGCATCCTGATTCCCAGCCTGGTGTTCAATCCACTAGGCCCCAGAGGGGTTGGTAATGTGCCCTTAAACTAGGGTTACCATATTTCAACAAGCAAAAAAGAGGACGGGAGGAGCCCCGCCCTAGCCCTGCCCCTGCCCCTCCCACTTCCCGCCCCCCTCAGAACCCCCAACCCTCCCCCCGTTCCTTGTCCCCTGACTGCCCCCTCCTGAGACCCTCCCCCCATCCTAACTGGCCCCCTAGGACCCTACCCCCTACCTGTACCCTGATTGCCCCAACCCTTATCCACCCCCCCACCCCCAGACAGACCCCTGGGACTCCCACGCCCCATCCAACCACTCCCCACCCCCTGACAGTCCCCCCCAGAACTCCTGACCCATCTAAACCCCTCTGCTCCCTGTCCCGTGACTGCTCCGATCCCTCTCCCCACCCCTGCCCCCTGACAGCCCCGCCCCCAGAACTCCCAACCCCCCCCCCCGCTCCTTGTCCCCTGACTGCCCCCTCCTGGGACCCCTGCTCCTAACTGCCCTCCAGAACCCCACCCCCTACCTAAGCCTCCCTGTTCCTTGTCCCCTAACTGCCCTCTCCTAAGACCCCCCACCCTAACTGCCCCCCAGGACCCTACCCCCTACCTGTACCCTGACTGCCCAAAACCTTCTCCACCCCCCCAAAAAGCCCCCCCCGAACTCCCGACCCCCCCGTCTCTTGACTGCCCCCTCCAAAATCTCCCTGCCCCTTCTCCTGCCCCCTGGCCCCCTTACCCTGCCGCTCAGAACATGGTGTTGGGCTCTGTGCGGAGCCGGACACGTGGCTGCGCTCCCCAGCGCAACACACAACCCGGTCCCACCCCACCCAGTGCTGCCGGAGCGGGGCGCTGGGCAGCAGGGGAGGAGGCGCTGCCGAGGCCCGATGCAAACGGCCCGGCAGGCCGGCCGGCTCGGAATGCGCGGGGGGGGCGGGGAGGGGGAGCTCTACAGCTGCTCCGGAGTCCAGCCCGGCAAGCTGCGGGGGAAGGACTCTGGCTGCCAGAGCCCCATGCGAGCGGCTGAATTTCCTGCAGCCCTTCCCAGCCACGCCTCGCTCTGCATGGGGGGGAAATCCCGGACATTTTTAGTGATTTACAAATTCCCCCCCGGACGCTATTTTTAACACAAAAAGCAGAACATGTCCGGGTAAATCCGGACGAATGGTAACCCTACTTAAACTAGCTGGCAAATGCTGGCACTTGGGAGAGGAGCCTCCTCCAGCACCCACTTCCCCCGCCAAGCCCCTAGGAATGGCTCAAGGGGCACACTTCTCCCCTCTCCTGCTTCCCCCTAAAAGCCTCCACCCCGAGCGGCACATTGACTTTGGATGCCATGTGCACCAGGGCCGGAGGGCCCAGCGTGCCTGGCAGAGGCAGCCAGCCGCGATGCACAGGGACCCGCTGCTAGGCGACGGGGCTGACGCTGGCTCGGCCACACCAGCCTGTCGATACTGGGTCATTAGGTGGCTGGGAGGTGACGGGATTGAAGCTGACAGGTCCCTGCTGCGGGCGGGAGGGCCAGCATCGAGCCTGTGTGCTCCCCACCGGCCCGGGCATGGATCCACAGCGAGTGTTCTGGGAAATGTCCATTCCCCTCTCCCCTTAAATCTCCAGGCCGGCTGGGTTCTGGGTGGTCTCTGCTGGATCTCGACCCCCCCGTGCACCGTATTGAACCGCTAGATGACGTTTCCCCCAGAGCTGGGCAAGGAACCCAGGAATCCTGTCCCCCAGCCCCTGCTGCAACCTCAAAATCCCACTTTCCTCCAGAAGGGAGAACATAATGCCGGAGTCCTGACTTCCAGCCCCCTGTTCTAACCACTAGGCCAGAGGTGGGCAAACTACGGCCTGCGGGGCAAACTACAGCCCGTGGGCCACATCCGGCCCGCGGGACCATCCTGCCCAGCCCCTGAGCTCCTGGCCTGGGAGGCTCGCCCCCGGCCCCTCCCCTGCTGTCCCCCCTCCCCCGCAGCCTCAGCTCACTCCGCCGCCGGCACAATGCTCTGGGCGGCGGGGCAGAGCCCGGCCTGACTCGGTGCTCTGTGCTGTGTGGTGGTGGCAGGGGCGGCAGCGTGGCCTGGCTTCACCCGGCTGGCACGGCTGTAGCACCGCCAGCCACCGGTGCTCCAGGCAGCGCGGTAAGCCAGGGGCAGGGGGCGGGGGGGTTGGGTAGGGGGCGGGGAAGTTCAGGGGTGGTGGTCAGGGGGCGGGGGGTGTGGATAGGGGTTGGGGGGGGGAACAGGGGGTTGAATGGGGGCAGGGGTCCTGGGGGGGGTCATCAGGAATGAGAGGAGGGGTTGGATGGGGCGGCGGGCGTCCGGTGCCAGTCAAGGGACAGGGAGCGGGGGTGTGTGGATGGGGCAGGGTTCCCAGAGAGGCTGTCAGGGAACAGGGCGGGTTGGACGGGGCAGGAGTCCCGGGGGAGGCAGATAGGAGATGGGGGCCAGGCCACGACCCCCTCCCCTAACTGGCCCTCCATACAATTTACAAAACCTGATGCGGCCCTCAGGCCAAAAAGTTTGCCCAGCCCTGCACTAAGCCGTACTCGGGCCCTGGTTTGGCTGTGCGCGCTCAGGCTAGCGCCAGCGACACACACCCAACATCCATGGGGCTAAACCCCTCCTCCCCCTGGCCCCGCTTTCTATTGCGAGCCTGGATCCCAGGTGAGATGAGCCTCCCCCTCTCAGCCTGAGTCCCCTCGGGTCGCATATTCACATCAAGGAGCTGTCATCTAATTAGGCACAGGGGGCAAGGTTCATGGGGACTTCCTGGGGCTGGAATAATGGGAGGTGGCAGAGGGGGGTAGAGGGACATTGGCAGAGCTGGCTGGGGGGAGCTCAGGGGAGCAGCAGGTCAGCATTGAGGAGGCTCAGCAGAGCTTGGAGGGGCCTTGTGCCCACTGAGGTGCAGACCTTTCTCTGTCCCATTTCACGGGGGTCAGGCCCAGGTAGACCAGGGGCGGTCACTCCCCATGTCCAGCCTGGCACTGCGGGCCCCTGGCCCAGGTGAGAGGCTGCGGGAGGCCTGGTTACCAGTTCCTGTTTTCTCTGGAGCAGCTCTTCACGCCCCTTTGGCTTGCAGGTGCTGAAATGTCAGCCCAGCTCCTGCAGCCCTGGCTGGGTCAGCGCAAAGAGTGACTCAGTCATCAGGGAGTCGGGGTGCCCGGATCCTGCCTGCCAGGGGCTGGAGGGGCGAGAAAGAGCTGGGGGTGGGCTCCAGGGGGTGGGGGAGAGATTGACAGGCCAGGAGAAGGAAAGTGGGTGGGGGAGGGAAGGCAGAGGTCAGGCAGGAAAATGAGCTCAGAGCGATACAAAGGGAGCAGAGCTGAGCCGTCCAGGGCTAACCCCCTACCCCAGCCTGGGCTGGGCTCTGGGGTAATTGTTTTGGTGGCAGCTCCTTTGAAAGATGCGGGTGGGGTCCCGCGGGAGCCCTCAGAGCCGCTGGACCCTGCTCGGACGAGCCCTGCTCTAACGCCTGCTGCTGGCTGGCTCTGCCATTGGATCAAGCCCCAGGGTGTCCCTTAGACCCGGGCCCAGACCCACAAACACTCGCAGCAGCTGCTCACAAGCAAGGGTGCTGAGGACATCCCTGCGCATTGCCTTGTCCCCCACCCCCCGTGCAAAGGGAGCACGAAGTGCTGCTAAACCACAACGGTGGCAACGTCCCCCCGCGTGGCACTGCTGCAAGTGATGACACCGAGTGCATGGCAAGAGGGAATCGGGCCCCGTGTGCCTCCCATGGGCCAGCCTGGGGTCCGAGCATCCGCTCAGGACCAGGAGAGATGCCCCTGGCCGAGTCCCCGTGACGATAAATAATTCACGAGCAAGGCAAAGCGGGTGGTGAAATCCCATTAGTGCTCCGTGTAAGTAACGACTCAGCAACTGGGAGAACCAGAGGCTGACTCCTGCAGAGCGTATGATTGACAGCCGCGGCCTCGCCCCATCTGGGGTCACTGCTTGATTCGACTACAAGTGCACGGAGCACGTTGGCCTCATCCCGCGGTCGCTCCTGTGGCCTGGGACAGTAGGAGCCATTCATCTGTACTGACGCCAGTACTGGGGTCCTTACACAGCTGATCCCCCTGACTGCCCCCAACCAAACCAGAGCCCCCGGGCCCAGCTTGGCAGCAGCAGGAGACTGGCAGGGTGGCAATGGGTGGCCTCAGGGAAGGGAGCTGCTGCAGGAGTCAAGGCGAGAGGCTGAAGGCAGGGGAGTGGCGGGATGATGTGGCACAGGTGGTGATGGGAGCTCAGAAGAGGGAGGTGGACGCGGGAGCTGTGCTGGAGGAGGTTCCTCCTGGGAGACATTGGCTGAGATGAAGCCACAAAGTCCCCTGGCCAAGGCAGGCAGGGAGGAGGAGTTCTAGGCATTGGAGGAGCTGGTCCTCATCAGGCCCTGTGTATAGTGGAGGCCCCAGTCAGGATGCTGGGTGCTATATGGACACCTGGGGTAACAAAAGCCCCCATCCCACAGAGCCCAGTTTCAGGAGAGCCGGGTATCCAGGGGCCACGCTCTAGGACCATGAGCTGAAGCATCTGGCACCGGCCACTGTCGGAAGACCGGATCCTGAGCTAGACGGACCGCTGGTCTGACCCAGTCTGGCCATTCTTGTGAGCTGTGGTGGCTTGTGGGTGCAGAGTGACAGAGCTCAGACTGGGGCCCCAGCTCCGCCGAGGTCTGGCCAGCACCAGCTCGTGTGCAGGCCGAGAGCATTACAGCATCGTCAGTCCCCTGGGGCATGTTGTGTGCCCCAAATGCCTCTTCCTCGCACAAGGTGCCCGGCTGGTTATCGGTGCCCTGGTCTGGCCTTCACCAGGGAGACCTGAGTCCAAAGACTGGCTCATTGAACAGGGAGACAGGAATTCTGGGCACCCTCATCCCAGCTTTCAGCAGACACTGATCCCCATCACCAAGCCACCACCGAGTCAGGGTTGAGGTGCAGCAGCAGAGCTGGGTGTGGGGAGCCCAGGGCTGGGGTAGCAGGGGGCTGTGGGTCGGGATTATGGGGAACTGGCAGAGCTAGGTGTGGGGAGCCCAGGGCTGGGGTAGCAGGGGGCTGTGGGTCCGGATTATGGGGCACTGGCAGAGCTGGGTGTGGGAAGCCCAGGGCTGGGGTAGCAGGGGGCTGTGGGTTGGGATTATGGGGCACTGGCAGAGCTGTGTGGGGAATCCAGGGCTGGGATAGCAGGGGGCTGTGGGTCAGGATTGAGGGGCACTGGCAGAGCTGGGTGTGGGGAGCCCAGGGCTGGGATAGCAGGGGGCTGTGGGTCAGGACTGGGGTTCAGAGGCAGAGCTGGGTGTGGGGAGCCTGGTCAGGGTTGAGGTGCATCGTCAGGTGTTGGGATCCACCCTGTCTGCTCCCCAATCCTGGGCTAGCGGGGGGGGGGGAGGAAGGGGGTCTGCCAGCCAGGCCTGAGGACCATCAGCTAAACTGTGTGGGGCTCTGAGTGGCACCGCAGCATGTCAGTTCCCCCCGCTCCCTTTCAGCGCACTGAGCGCGGCAGACAGGAGTCTGCCCCGAAGGGGCCGGAGGGAGACCAGGGCAGCGTTGACCCCAAGCCCCAGGCAGCCGCCGTGTGTGCAGGGGAGGGTCTGAGTTCCCGCGCAGAGGCGCCAGGCAGGGTGGTAAGTGCCGTGTCTAGCAGGTTGAAGCCGCACTGTCTGGCAGGCAGCAGACACTGGTAGTGGGGCCGGGGTGGGGCGGAGGCTGGGTCGCGTGTGGTCACAGCTCTGCCCTGGGCAGTGATGTAAGCACCAGAGGTCTGTGCTGGGGAACACGGATCCTCTCCCCGCCTGTGCCTCGCTCCCTGCTCACACACAGCCTTACTTCCAGCACACCATGAGCCTGAAACTGAAGCTGAAGCCGGTAAGCAGTGAGACGAACGGATGGGATGGGGGGACGGGCAAGGCTGAGATAGGGGGAGAATGCTATTGCCATGGGGAGAGCAGCTCCAGGGGGCGTTTGTCCCTAGAGTGAATTAAACCCCAGGGGGGAGCCAGGACACATTGGCTCTTTTCTTTGCGGGGGAGGGGGGCGGGGGAAGCCGTCCTTTCCCCAGGAAACAACTCCCACTTGACCTAGCCAGCCCTGCTCTCTGGGGAGGCAGAAACTCCTGCCGGGGGTGGGAGGGTGGGGAGCTGGCGTGGAGCGGCCCAGCCTCCCTTGTGCGCTGGACTTTTAAAGCCACAGAGGGGTCAGCCGCACACGTCTGCGATGAACGTACAAATCTCTGCCTGGGAACCAGCCTTGAGCTCATGGCCCTGCCTGGGGCCCCTTACTGCCGGCTCAGCATCCCCTCCTGCACTGGGTGCATCGGGCTAGTCAGAGACCTGCTGGGTTTGGGTTGATGCAGTGAGGCAGGATTGAAGGGGCGAAGGGGAAAGACGTGATCCTTCTCCCCGCCTGTTCTGCCGCCAGACGTTCTGCGGGTTCTGGGAGTTTGGGTCTCACAGCTACTAAAAGCAAACAACCCTCCCTCCCCCCCGCCGTGGACCAGGAGACACTGACTAAATCCTGCTCTTGGTTACTCCAGAGTGAATCTGGAGTGAGCCCGCTAAAGTCAGAGAAGTTACTCCAGATTTATGAGTCACACCCAGTGGTTCTTGGATATGAAAGCAGCAGATGCGTTAGAAATCCCATAGAGCATTGGCAAGGGTGAACGGGTGCCTTGGCTACGATGACTGGAGCTGGTAGATGATCAGGATTCCTTCCCTAGATGGATGCATTGGCTGGGTAGGATCGCTGGAGAGGATGGACGGAGACACAGACTAGCTGGAACTTAGGGCTTGGCTCTGGGCTGTAATTCTGGGGGATGTTTTTTCTCTCTCACGTTTTGTTCTCAGTTCGAAGGGTCCCCAAATCCCTCCGCTTTGGGCAGGGTCAGCCAAGCGAGAAGCCTTTTTAATTCCACAAGCCAACCTCCCTTGCTCCTTCCCCGGCTCCACCGATTAATGTTGAAACGTTCATTTCAGCCTTGAAACCAAAAGGCCGGAGCTCGGGCAGGTGGCGTGTGCCGGAAGCCGGCTGAGAAAGATCACGCGGAACTTGGCACGTGAGCAGCGTATGTGCAGCTCTCAGAGCAGGGCAGGGGAGCTGTGTTAGCCACCCCCAAAGGTTAGACCCACGGAGGGGCTGAGACCACCTGACTCCTACTGCCATGAGTGGGCTGTGAGGAGTCGCTCAGGATCAGGCCCCCGTTGGGATGTATCATACGGGCTTCCTGCTCTGCTGTGATTGTTACTCGGGCTCTGATCCAAAGTCTAGTACAATCCATGGGAGTGCTTCCTGTTGGCTCCAAAGGACTTTGGATCATGCCCTGGCATTGCTGCCAGGCTTAAAGGCAGCTTGATCCTGCCCCCTGCATCCTTTGCATTGCTCGGGGGGGAGGGTCCCAGTTCCCCTCCCCTTGCCCCGATTTGCTCCTGTCGGGACGAGGAGGTCGGTTCCCTGACCCCGCCAGCGCTGCCTCCGCACATCCCCCTTCGGAACAATTGGATTTCGGTCACTTTTTCCACTCCCTCTCCCTCCCTTGCCAGCCACGTCTTTGGCCTTCCCAGCTCTTGATTGGTGGCTTCCTCCCCACCCGGGGCCTGGCCATTGATTGATTTTGATTAATCTGCGACAGGCTCCTGAATGCCCTTTGCCGGCGTGTGTGCATGTGGGTCTGGGCATGCATGTACCCGTGTGTGTGAGAGACACCATTGTGCTGCCTGTGGGGGGAGCCGGGCCTGGGTGCAGGGAATCCAAACCACGCCATGGTCCAGCAGCTGTTAAGTTTCAGGGCGGGACGTGGACAGGCAGGAATTACCCTAACGGTGGGGCAGCGGGCAAGGGGCTGGCAGTCGAGAGGCATTGGCTGGAGGAGGCAGATGCAGGGCAGGACCATTGGTCAGTGGAGAGGCCCTGGTTTGCAGGGCTGGCTAGTGGGTGGCAGGGTGGGGCTGAGACACACATATGGTGGTTGGGGGGGTCAATCTGAATGGGGCGTCGCTGATCTGGACTCGCCCTAGACAGCTGGGTTTGTTA
This sequence comes from Emys orbicularis, assembly GCF_028017835.1. Classification (NCBI taxonomy): domain Eukaryota; kingdom Metazoa; phylum Chordata; order Testudines; family Emydidae; genus Emys; species Emys orbicularis. Next base: position 8,820,310 of record NC_088707.1, on the reverse strand, counting down.
ATGCTGGGGCCGATGAGGGGAGAGCACACGGAGGGGACTGTGGACAGTATCTGGAGGGACACCAGCCAGGTAAAAGGAAACCCAGGGAGCCCAGTGGATGCTCTGGTAAAGCTCACCCCCAGAAGTACGCGGGGGGGGGGGGAGTAGGAGGATCAAGAGGCAAAGGCACACCTGGGGTTGCTCGGTTCCTGCCACGCCCCTAGGACCAGGCCGCCTGCTGCCGTCACGTCCAGTGCCAAGCGAGTGTGAAACACGCCCATCCTGCCCTGGGAGCGCGTTACCCCTCTTGGCAATGGAGCATCAGGCCCAAAGCGCTGGCAGGATTAAGGGCCTTGTCCTCGTCGCTCACTGGCACAAATCAGGAGTAACTCCATGGACACCAGTGGTGTAAACCTGGTGTCAGTGGGAGGAAAATTGGGCCCTGATGGTCTATCGTGGGAGTTTCCATAGCGGCCGTCATCATGGTGTCTAAGCATTATGGGTTGGCGGCTCAGAGGGCAGCGAATCCCAAACACAGCAATAGCAGGGGGAGCCTAGTGAGGAGGGGGAGGGAAAGGTAGGTCCCCTCAGACTCCTCTCGCTGGGCTATGGGACCTTTACCTTCCAGCCAGCGAGCCAGCAAAGAGCCGGCACCAACCAGGCCGGGGCCTTACGCTCAACCCTGGATGGTGGGCAACGTCCTGGCTCAGCCACGGGTGTAGGCAAATGGACACCCCGTGTTATTCATGGGAGGCCAGGCCAGGGCTCTCGCTGTGCAGCGCTGCCTGGCTCTGCCTGTGAGCAAGGGCCACCCTGCTGGGCTGGCTTTTCTCCGCGGTACTTTTGGGTGGCTCCCTCCTCCATCCTGCTGGGGCGCGGTGCAGAAGATACTGGAGCAGAGCAGGCGTCTGGCCTCTCCCTTCGGGGCCCAGGAAGTCTAGAGCTGCTGGTTCACCTAGTGTTTGGGACCCTGAGGGCTGAACATCCCTCCCCTGACCTCCGGGCAGCAGGTGCCAACCAGATGGGTTCCGGCTCCCCTTGGATTTGGAAAGACCCCGAACTATCCCTCCGTTTCGTGGAGATGAACTCCCTCCTCTGTCAGGCCACTGGGGAATCCGAGACCTCCCCTGGCATCTCCCCACTGTGTCCTGGTCAGATGGACCCTAGGGGGGCTGGAGCCAGTAAGCTCACCATAGGGGTGACATACAGTGGCCTGTGTTAGACGAGATGAGCTAATGGTCCCGTCTGGCCGGAAACTCAATGAAACTACAGCAAGGGAGAGGAAGTTTTCTCCTGGGCTCCGGAGCAAGGCAGGGCTCCAGTGCATGATACTTCGCTATATGTACCCTTGGCCCTTCCTTGATGGTTCCTTCCCTCCTCAGCCCCATGTGGGGCCCTACTGCTGCCACTACCTCATCACACCGATCTTGTCACACAGTGTCTTGCCGTGGTCATTTTGACGCCGTGGATCAGCTTCCCCCCTTTCTCCCTCCCTCCCAGCTCCTCCCGCCCACCGCAATCAGCTGTTCAGCAGTGTGCAGGAGGCGCTCAGGAGAGGGGGGTGAAATGGGGTGGGAAGAGGTGGGGCGGGGATGGAGCGGGGGCGGGAAGAGGTGGAGCGGGAAGAGGCGGGGTGGGGATGGAGCAGGGGCGGGAAGAGGCGGGGCAGGGACGGAGCGGGGGCGGGAAGAGGCGGGGTGAGGATGGAGCAGGGGTGGGAAGAGGCAGGGCAGGGACGGAGTGGGGGCGGGAAGAGGGGGAGCGGGAAGAGGGGGAGCAGGGGCGGGAAGAGGTGGAGCGGGAAGAGGCGGGACGGAGCAGGGGCGGGAAGAGGTGGAGCGGGAAGAGGCGGGACGGAGCAGGGGCGGGAAGAGGTGGAGCGGGAAGAGGCGGGACGGAGCAGGGGCGGGAAGAGGTGGAGCGGGAAGAGGCGGGACGGAGCAGGGGCGGGAAGAGGTGGAGCGGGAAGAGGCGGGACGGAGCGGGGGCGGGAAGAGGTGGAGCGGGAAGAGGCGGGACGGAGTGGGGGCGGGAAGAGGTGGAGCGGGAAGAGGCGGGGCAGGGACGGAGTGGGGGCAGGAAGAGGTGGAGCGGGAAGAGGCGGGGTGAGGATGGAGCAGGGGTGGGAAGAGGCGGGGCAGGGACGGAGCAGGGGCGGGAAGAGGTAGAGTGGGAAGAGGCGGGGCGGGGGCGGGATGGAGCGGGGGCGGGAAGAGGTGGGGCAAGGGTGGGGTCTTGGGGGAAGGGGTGCAGCGCGGCGGGGCCAGGGTGGAGTCAGGGTGAGCACCCCCTGGCAGATTAGAAACTTGGTGCCGATGAGTCAACTAAAGGAGAATCACTGACCTGAATTCCATTAAGTGCTTACTGCAGTTGCGCTGAAATTCAGGCCAGATTTATAGCTTCTCTTTGGGCCCACAGCTGGCCTCTACCCAGTCATTGCTGCCTGCCTTGAAATGGGGACCAGGAGCTCTTGGATAAATGGAGTGACAGTCTGTTTCGTAATATCCCATCTTGCCCACCCCCGCCCCGCTGTTGAATGGTGACCAATGATCCTAGGCCTCTTACAAGCAACAGCATGCTGGAGGCAGGAGAGAGAGCGAGCTCACCTTATTTTGGGGGGGGGTGACATTGGAAGAACACCTGTGGGTGCTTGGGGGAGGGCAGAGCAGTTGGGAGGGTTGATTGGGGAAGGGCAGAGCAAAGAGATGTTGAGGACACTTGGTGCCATCAGGCAAAGTTGGACTCCAGGACCTTCTAAGCCCACCTTCCCCCTGGTTCTTGCATCCCCTGTGCCCCTCCCGTGCCCATCTCCCTGGCAGGTCCTGTCGCTGGGCGCGGACGTCCTCCCGGAGTACAAGCTGCAGGCGCCGCGGATCCACCGATGGACCATCCTGCACTACAGCCCCTTCAAGGCGGTGTGGGACTGGCTGATCCTGCTGCTGGTCATCTACACGGCCGTCTTCACGCCCTACTCGGCCGCCTTCCTGCTCAACGAGGAGCAGGAGGAGAAGCGCTGGAACTGCGGCTACTCCTGCAACCCGCTCAACATCATCGACCTCATCGTGGACATCATGTTCATTGTGGACATCATCATCAACTTCCGCACCACCTATGTCAACATCAACGACGAGGTGGTGAGCCACCCTGGCAAGATCGCCATCCATTACTTCAAGGGCTGGTTCCTTATCGACATGGTGGCTGCCATCCCCTTCGACCTGCTCATCTTCCGCTCCGGCTCTGATGAGGTGAGCAGTGGTACGACGCAGAACCCAGAGACCTGGGCTGAGCCCTTAGAGGGTAGAGTAGAGACCAGTCTGCCTGGGGTTTCTGGTGCCCAAACACCATATTGACGATGGAATTACAGATGGGGGAGGGAGAGACATGGATAGATGGATAAAGGGGTGGGTGGTTAGATGGATAGTGGTTTGAGCATTGGCCTGCTAAACCTAGGGTTGCAAGTTCAATCCTTGAGGGGGCCACTTAGGGTTCTGGGGCAAAAATCTGTCTGAGGATTGAGCAGGGAGTTGGACTAGATGACCTCCTGAGGTCCCTTCCAACCCTGATATTTTATAATTCTATCTGGCCTGCTCTACCCCCTGCTGGAGGCACCATGACAGTCTCCTACATATGAGAAACCCACTCAAGAGAAGATACCAACAAGACTTAGTCCTCCAAGGGCCTAGAAGGGCTGGGAAGAGACAAAAACCAATCAGGAGCCAGCAGGCAAGTTAAGAAGGCTTGTCTGCACCATCTCCTGGGGAACGTTAGGTGAAGCTGGGATAGGAGAGGAGCTGGGTCCAGGAAGTGTTGTGGCCAAGAGGTTACTTTGTTTTGGGTTTATTTGCAACTTTAAAATAGCAGATAGCCAAAGTCTGAGTCCCGCCTTAGAGGACTGGCACAGAGACACTGCAGGAGTCGCCTTACTCTGAGCGGGCTGTCCTCCATGGACAGACAGGGAGAAAAGGCTGTATATAGGAAGAGATGGCTAAGGAGAGAGATGGGATAGAGGGGAGCCTCTTCCCGCTCCACCTCTTCCCCCCCCCCTCCCAGTGCCACCTGCACGCCGGGCAACAGCTGTTCCGTGGAGTGCAGGCAGCATTGGGGGAGAGGGGGAGGAGTTGATCAGTGGGGCCAGCGGCCCCAGACATGATTCCATCCCCTCCCCCAAGTGTGCCCCATCCCCGCTCCTCCCTCATCCTCCCAGTGCCTCCTGCACACCGCTGAACAGCTGTTCCCTGGCGTGCAGGCAGCACTGGGGGGGAGGGGGAGGAGTTGATCAGTGGGGCCAGCGGCCCCAGACATGATTCCATCCCCTCCCCATAGAAATAGCAGCTCCTGAAGGCCAGGATGGCTTACTGCCGGGGGGGGGGGGGGGGCTGATATGTCAGTCTCCAGTCTCAGGTGTTTGGGGGGGTTCCCTAAGCCTCTCCATGGGCTGGCATTGTCCCCTGGCTCTGCCGCTGAATCCTGGTGTCGCCTCAGCCAAGTCCCTGCCCCCTCTGCCTCCATTTCCCCACGTGAAAGGTGCTGGGGATGGTGCGAACCGCGTGGTTGTGCCTCTGTGATTCCGATTGGAGTTTTGTAGCTTGTTAGTTACTGTGGCCTTTGTGGCCAGGAGCCTTGTTACTCTGGCCTGTCGCCTGCCCCATCAGCCAGGGAGCCGCTCAGCGGGAATTGATTGGCGTTTCGGTTCACAGCTGGGGATTGCCCTTTTCAATCTGCAAAAATAACAGGAGTACTTGTGGCACCTTAGAGACTAACAAATTTATTAGAGCATAAGCTTTCATGGGCTACAACCCACTTCTTCGGATGCATATAGAGTGAAACATATATTGAGGAGATATATATACACACACATACAGAGAGCATGAACAGGTGGGAGTTGTCTTACCAAGTCTGAGAGGCCAATTAAGTAAGAGAAAAAAAACTGGGCTACCTTGATTATCACTTCACAAGTTTTTTTTCTCTTACTTAATTGGCCTCTCAGACTTGGTAAGACAACTCCCACCTGTTCATGCTCTCTGTATGTGTGTATATATATCTCCTCAATATATGTTTCACTCTATATGCATCCGAAGAAGTGGGTTGTAGCCCATGAAAGCTTATGCTCTAATAAATTTGTTAGTCTCTAAGGTGCCACAAGTACTCCTGTTATTTTTGCGGATACAGACTAACACGGCTGCTACTCTGAAACTTTTCAATCTGGAACACCAGGTCCTGATATTTCGCACATCCTTAGCCCCAAGGATCTCAAAAGCGAGTTACCAACACTCATTAATTATGCTTCCCTCCCTCAGGGTTATTATCCCCTTTGAACTGAGCACAGAGAGATGAGGGACTTGGCCAAATGAGTGGCAAGGCTGGGAAAGGACCCAGGAGTCCTGACGCCCAGTCGTCTGCTCTCACTAATAGAGACCTCCCTTCTCAGAGCCAGGACTACAACCAAAGAGTCTTGGCTTCTTTCCTAAACCACTAAATGGTCCTTCCTGTCCCGAGCTGGGACGAGGACCCAGGAATCCTGACTCCCAAGCCTCTGTTCTAACCACTAGACCACACTGTATCCCAGAGGCATGAATGGAACCCAGGAGTCCTGGCTCCTCGTCCCCAGTTCTAATTGTCGCCTCCACTGAGGATTCCATTTGGTTGCTGGCTGATTTCCTTTCCCCACTTGTCCCATCTGCAGACCACCACGCTGATCGGGCTGCTGAAGACAGCCCGGCTGCTACGCCTGGTGCGTGTGGCCCGTAAACTGGACCGCTACTCCGAGTACGGGGCGGCCGTGCTCTTCCTGCTCATGTGCACCTTCGCCCTCATCGCCCACTGGCTGGCCTGTATCTGGTACGCCATCGGCAACGTGGAGCGGCCCTACATGGAGCACAAGATCGGATGGCTGGACAACCTGGGTGACCAGATCGGCAAGCGCTACAATGACAGCGACCTCTCGTCCGGCCCCTCCATCAAGGACAAGTACGTCACGGCGCTCTACTTCACCTTCAGCAGCCTCACCAGCGTGGGCTTCGGCAACGTCTCCCCCAACACCAACTCCGAGAAGATCTTCTCCATCTGTGTCATGCTGATTGGCTGTGAGTACCTGGCCAGGCCTCCCAGCCTGGTCCCCACTCGCCCTCCTGGGCCACATGACCCTCAGCTGGGGGACCTCCCATCTGCTGCCCACTCCCCACTCACCTTCCTGGGCCACATGACCCTCAGCTGGGGGACCTCTCATCTGCTGCCCACTCGCCCTCTTGGGCCACATGACCCTCACCTGGGGGACCTCCCCACTCCTGCCTGTTCCCACGCGCCCTCCTGGGATGCAGTGGTGGCCAGAGGCCACAGGGGCTGCTCTGGGGAGAGGAGTGGGTTAGCTCATATTGAGAAGGGTGGGGAGAGCTTGTCCGGCCCAGCACCTGGGTGCAGACAGCTGCCTGTAGCAGGTATTCTCTGCATTGAGAACCCAGCTTGGCTTGGGGAGGCTCCTGAGAGTCAAGTGTAGGAAACTGGCCTGCTCCCAGATCCATGACAACCAGAGACTGCCTGTGCTAAGCATTTGGAGGGGTAGGCAGGAGGCACTAGACCAGAGAGAGAGACGGTTTCTGGCAGCTAAGAAACAGGGTAAGGGACTTTTGCATGGATTGATCCCCCCCCCAGCCTGACCCAAGAGACAACTCCAATCCCCAGTGTGCTTTGGCCCTACAGCCCCCCATCCCGCTGCCAGACATGCCCCCGATCCCCAGCATGAGTCCCCCTAGCCATCCATGACCCCCCGCGGCTGGGAGCCTGCAGCAGCACACATCCCCCTGGATCAGCAAGGGAAGCAGCCGTGACACATGGGGGCCGTGGGAGGGGATCAGGTGTCTTGATGAGAAGGCAGCCAGGAGGGGGTTGGAGCTGCTGTCCGTGGGGCGTGTCAAGGAGCAGTTCCAACCCTCGCTTCACGAAAGGTCGATCCCTTCTGCGGGATCCCTGACCCCAGCCCTCTCCTTGCAGCTCTGATGTACGCCAGCATCTTCGGCAACGTCTCTGCCATCATCCAGCGCCTGTACTCGGGCACGGCCCGCTACCACACCCAGATGCTGAGGGTGAAGGAGTTCATCCGCTTCCACCAGATCCCCAACCCCCTGCGCCAGCGCCTGGAGGAGTACTTCCAGCACGCCTGGTCCTACACCAACGGTATCGACATGAATGCGGTGAGTGCCTGGCTGATGAGAGGGGAACCGCCTCCCCCACGGGGCTGAGTCGCTGCCAGGCAGGGATCTGGGTCCCGGGTCCTGCAGAGCCGCTGCCAATAACCCTGAGGCATCCGTGGGGAGGGAAATAGGAAGGCAATTTATGGTGCTGCTTGCTTTGGGAAGGCTCCTAGCTCCGTGGTGGGCACCCTGCAGAATTCTGAGCCCATCTCCACTGCCCCTGTCCCACTCTCAGTGCTTTTAGTTCGGGCTGGAAGAAAGCAGGGCAAGATGAGATCGCGTCAGTATCGCATGGGTGCGTGATTGGAGCCGTGTGAATGAACAGTGGGTCCGTCTGTCTCCACGCAGACCCATTACTTAGCTAGCTAGATACCCACTACTTAGCTTGGTGGCTGGGGAGGTCAGGAGGCTAGGGTGTGCTCTCCTAGGCTTTCCCTGGCTGCGTGCTGAGCTGCCGGTGGTTTGAAGCTGAACTGAAAGCCCACTGCTATGCTCCAGCGTCAGTTTCCGTTGGGTGCTGGGGAAAGGCTCTGGAGTGCGTATCGATCCAACTTCCTCTCTGCGCCGCTGGTTGCTAAGCAAAGCAGGTTGTGCTTTGGGTGACAGGGAAAGGACGGCATTTAAATAAACTTCAGTCCAGTTTAATTAGCATCTGGAAAGGCCGCGATGAGGGAGCGAAGGGGATCAATGGGAGAGCAGCATTATGAGAGAAAGGCCTTCGTTCAGACCCCTTTGAGCCTTCGCCATCGGGAGAAGCCCTCCTCCTTAGACACTAGCCATCCAGAACGGGGTGCTGTGAACCCGAGGAGAAGAGAGGACAGTCAATTATAAAAAAGAGTCCATCTCGCCTCTCGGGCGAGGAATGTATTCCCCTCGCTGGGGACATCATTGGGTCAGCTTGCAGATTTTCACCCTGCTCCATGTGCTTGACAAGCACCAGGTCAAGGCGAAATGGAAGCCAAGCAACACAATGTGTAATTAACCTGAGGAACTCACAGCCACATGATATTACTGAAGAAAATAGTTTAGATTAGACATTGATACTAATAATTAGGGATGGGCCCAAGCCAGAATGCTAGGTATGGACACCCACCCCCAGCTTTGGAAAAATTCAGATCCTGATTCAAAATTTGCTTCTGGTCCATTTGCATTATAATGAGCCAAACCAAACCCCAAGTCCAAGCACCCCAAACTTTGTGTCTGGGGTCTGTTTCTCATCGTAATCCTGAGTGCTTTATATTTTCAAGGTGCTATACAAATATTAACTAATTACTCACCCTGCTGCTCTGTGAGATAGGTAGGTATCCCTACCCCCATTTTAAACAGGGGGAAACTAAGGCACAGAGCCAGGGGCGGGTGACCAGCCCAAGGCCACACAATGAGTTAGTGTCAAAGCCAAGAACAGAACCCAGGAGTTCCTGACTCCTAGCCTGGTGTTCAGTCATTAGCCCAAGACCAGGGGACCCTCAGGACAGGTACTAGGGGGAGTGCCCTGGGTCGCACCACGCCCACGGGCTGAGAAGAAATGGGCGGAGTCCCACAATCGCTAGGACTAGCTGGAGCCATGGGAGGGAAGGAGCTGTTTTCTCCCAGTCCCCCCTCCAACCCCTAACCCAGTCCCAAGGGAGCCCAACTCCTACACTGGGCCTGGGAAGCGCTTCGGCGCCTGCTAAGGGACAGCAACGTACTCAGCTTCCACCTGGCGTACGCAACCCACTCATTCAAGGGCAAAGACAAGACATGCTAAGGCCGTGCTAACTCTCCCACCACCCACATAACACAAAACCCCGTGGCTCTTATAGGCCACGGCTCAGGGCCAGCTCCAGGGTTTTTGCTGCCCCAAGCGGCGGGGGGGAAAAGCCGCGATCGTGATCGGCGGCACTTTGGCGGCAGCTCCACCGTGCCGCTTTCTTCTTTGGCGGCACTTCGGGGGCAGGTCCTTCCCTCCGAGAGGGACCGAGGGACCCGCCGCCGAATTGCTGCCGAAGAGCCCGACGTGCCGCCCCTTCCCCTTGGCCGCCCCAAGCACCTGTTTGCTGAGCTGGTGCCTGGAGCCGGCCCTACCACGGCTACATGGCCAGCAGCAGCCCAGGACAGGGAGACTCGGGTTAGCAGGGCTCACGCTACAGCAGCGCTCTGAAGTTGTGGCGTGGGCTGGAACCTGGGCTCTGAAGCCCACCTCTCCCTAGGTTGCTGCCGCGGGCGGCGTAGACACAGCCGCACAGTTCCATAAATGTGGGTCTAACTCTGACCCAGCAATTGCTGGAGGAGTGTTTTGTGTTACTGCTCTTTGTCATCCTGAGTCCAGTTCCTCTATATTTACTTGTAAGAAATACCATTAAATGGGAAATATTATCTGCTCTACTGATCAGTTGGCAGTTGACCATAATGGCAAACCCCTCGTCATTTGACATCTTGAGAAGAAGAGTACAGAGTTTAATTAGGATAGCATGTCTCCTCACCAGCAGATGGCATCATTCGGTATAGATCTGGGGGCTGGCTTTTGGGGTGATGAATCTCATCACTAATGTGCACCTATATTTTATTACTGCTTCATACTGCAGCAGCCGCGTGCAGCCCCCGTCATGAACCACAACCCCGTGGCCCTATGTGCTGTAGAAACACAGAACAAAAAGATGGTTCCCTCCCCCAAAAGCTTCCAGTCGAAGCACGGGACAAGAGACCGCTGGTGGATGCAGCCAGACAGGAGCACAAGGGAAATCGTGAGGCCATACTGGTTGGCATGACTGGCACTGGTCTCACCACACCAGCTGCCTCATCATTGTCAAGTTTTTTTGGCCGGCATCCTGGCAAAGGAGAATTTAAAATGGCTTTTATTTTTCCCTGGGTTTGCTCCACCCCTGCTCTGCCCGAGCCCCATCCCCACTCCACCCCTCCCCCAAGGCCCTGCCCTCGCTCTAACCCCTCCCCCAAGGCCTCTGCTCGCCGCTTGCTGCTCTCTGCCCTCCCCCACGCACCTCCCACAGCCACCAAACAGCTGATCGTGGCACCTCCCCAACAGCTGATTGTCAACGCCACCAAACAACTGTGGCTGGTGGGTGCTGAGCACCCACTTTTTTTTTTCCCATGGGTGCTTGAGCCCTGAAGCACCCATGGAGTCAGTGCCTGTGGCTGGGAGAGATCTTGAGAAGTCCAGTCCCCTGCCCTGAGGCAGGACCAAGTAAACCTACACCAGCCCTGACCAAGGTTTGTCCAACAGACCTCCGGAGATGGGGATTCCCAAACCTCCCCTGGAAGCCTAGTCCAGAGCTTCCCTCCCAGTTCGAAAGCTTTCCCTAATGTCTAACCTAAATCTCCCTTGCAGCAGATCAAGCCCATCACTTCTTGTCCTACCTTCTGTGGACAAGGGGAACAATTGATCCCCGTCCTCTTTCTAACAGCCCTTAACGTATTCACAGACTGTTATCGGGTCCCCCTCAGTCTTCTTTTTTCCAGACTGAACATGCCCTGTTTTTTTACCCTTTCCTCACAGGGCAGGTTTTCTAAACCTTTGATCATTTTTGTTGCTCTCCTCTGGACTCTCTCCAGTTTGTCCACATCTTTCCTAACGTGCGGTGCCCAGAACTGGACGCAGTGCTCCAGCTAAGGCCTCCCCGGTGCCGAGTAGACCGGGACAATGACCTCCCGTGTCTTACCTACGACCCTCCTCTTACTACTGCCCAGAACGATATTAGTCTTTTTCGCATCTGCATCACAGTGTTGACTCATCTTCGGTTGGTGATCAGTTATACGCGATAAGAAGGGGTCTGTCATGTGGTTGGTGATATCTCAGATGCCCCTCGCTATTCATTTCCTTGCTTTTCAGGGCGTGGGTTCTGTAAAGGAAGGAAGGGGTAACTGCAAGCAACCATCACTTTTATTTTTATTTTTTAAACAACAGTTTTTTGGGTTTGGAATTTCCCAAGTGTTTTTATTTGTTTTTTGGGAGTCAGTGAGGAGACAGCTTCTAAAATCAGGAAGGCACCAGCGGATGAGTCACTAGATTATTATAAAGTGACCTCACCTAAAACCAGGCCAGTTCCCTTTGTGCTGGTTCTACTGAAGGCACCATGCTGACTTGCTCCTAGAGGGCTGGATTCGCAGTGCAGGGCCCAGCATAGGGACTGAAGGGGAGGGGGGGCTTCTGCCCTCCTTATCCTGGGGCTACCACAGGCCATTCAGCGCCCTCCCCCGCACACACACACTCTCCACCCCTCTGGTTCCCACCCCCTTCCACAGCTGGGAACAGACTCCCAGCCCCCCACCTCTCAGCACATCCCATTGGAGCCTGCGTCCAAGAGAGCTGGAGAGAGCTGAAGTCCGTCCCCCACCCCACCCCCGTGCTTGGGGATTGTGCCGCGAGCGGACGGGTTGGATTGTCCCATTACAGACAGAGCCCGTAGTCATTGGCTGCGTCCGGCGCAGAGGCTATGGCTTGGATCCCTTTCTCGATGTAACTGCGACACGGGAAGCCCAGTCTGCGCTTGCCTATCGGACGGCCGGGGGCGGGGGATGTGGGGTTCATCCTCTGGGCCTGCTGTGTGACTGGCTGCCCCCTCCTCCCCATGCAGGTGCTGAAAGGCTTCCCCGAATGCCTGCAGGCTGACATCTGCCTCCACTTGAACCGCACCCTGCTCCAGAACTGCAAGGCCTTCCGGGGGGCCAGCAAGGGCTGCCTCCGAGCCCTGGCCATGAAGTTCAAGACGACTCACGCTCCTCCCGGAGACACCCTGGTGCATTACGGGGATGTCCTCACCACCCTCTACTTCATCTCCCGCGGCTCCATCGAGATTCTCCGGGAGGACATTGTGGTGGCCATCCTAGGTGGAAGAGCCCTTCCTTCCGGCGCGCGATGTGGGGGTGGGAGGGGAGGTGGGGGAGAGAGAGGGGGCTCTGCCAGAAGAAAGCAGAGAACCGTCCCACTCCCCTGATAACTCCCTGCTTCGGGCAATGAGTCTCAGCTGGTGGTGTGAGACACCCCCCCCCAAAAGGTCACCCAGCCTGTGGACGGAGAGGAGGGAGCTGGTTCCCATTCCCCAACTCTAGGCTTCCACTAGCATCCAGTGCTGCCTCCCTTGGCAGAATGAGCCCAGGCCTGGGAGGAAAGACCAGATCCTCTCTCTGCTGTAGTGGGGCTGGGAAGAAGCATCCACCAGAGCTGGGAGGGGGCAGGAGGCTGGGAGGGTGTGTTTGGAAGATGCCAGCAGCCGGGTGGATCCGTGCCTGGTTTGGTCTCAATCCACCCCTGGCTGTGACTAGGAGTGGAGGAACCAGCTCAGATCAAATCGGAATCGAAGCAAACCCAGCTCAGACCCCTGGACTCTGCCTGTTTCTAGGTTTGGGAAGAAACTGGTGGGTCCCAACTCCTCCACCCCCCTAAACTGTTCTTTCCCAGAATGCTGCCTCCTGCAGGCAAGGGCCAGAAACACTGTAATCCCACGCAAGACGGCTGATCTTGTGACATCTCTGGCGCAGCCTAAAGCAAGAAGCATCGGAGATCATGAAAGAGGAGGCCTATTCTCCCGGCCCTCCAAACCCAAGAGGTTCTGAGAGTTGGGAGGAGCACTTACATCTGCCGATGTTTCATCCTGTCGTGTCCCTGTGGGCAGGGGAAAGCCAAGACTCAGCTGTCACGAATTCCAAGGGGATTTTTATTGAGGCTGCCGGACACAGACAGACCCTTTGGGTTCTCTCTAGCTCCCAGCCCAGGCGGCCCCATGTCTCTACAGAGGGTCTACCCAGCGTCCTGGCCTGGACTCAGCAGCTGTGGAAGGGAGTGCTGACTACGCTCAAAGCTGACTTGACTCTCCCAGTTTTGTGAGGTTCGCATGTCGTGACCTCAGCGAGGGCTGGTGAATTTCAGCACTCCTGGCCTAACGGGGGACAGTCTTTGAATTCAGTGTTAGAACCCTCGAGAGGCCCACGCATGGCATGTTACAGAGCAGCTAAAGGGACAAGGCCCCTGCCCTACCAGAGCTTACAAAGATCAGCCACAGCGCAAGTAGCAAAGGGGTTGGCAGAGGAGGCCTTGGGGTGGGGTGGATCTGGAGAAGGGAGGCGTGGCAGAAGGGGCAAAGTGGCGAGCAGGAGTCTAGTGGGTGGGTCAGGGGAGAGGACACAGAGGAAGGTGGGGAGCTGGAGGAGAGGAGGACACAGACGTAGACTGCTGAGTGAATCAGGACTTCAGCAGAGCAATCTCTCTAAAGCCTTAGAGCCGCTGGGGACAACTCCACCACCCATGCCCTCATGAGCCTCTCTCCATTGCACAGGGAAGAACGACATCTTTGGGGAGCCCATCAGCCTCTATGCCCGGCCTGGGAAATCCAACGCGGATGTCCGGGCACTGACCTACTGCGACTTGCATAAGATCCAGCGGGAGGACCTCCTGGAGGTCTTGGATATGTACCCGGCCTTTTCCGACAACTTCTGGAGCAACTTAGAGATAACCTTCAACCTGAGAGATGTGAGTCTCAGGCGTAGGTGTGGAGAGTTAGGAGAACAGAGGCAGCTGCTGCGAATTGTCCCCATCCAAATCGCTGGGGAGGAATGGGGCCGAGGGACGCCGGAGGGAACGGTGCTGGGGAGCATAGACTGACAAGCGCTCTGTGCTCCTAGCTCAGATCATTCACATGTTTGCTAGGCACCAAGGGCTACGTTTTCAAAGCCTTGTCTGAGCTTTTAATTGCTTTCGAGTCAATAAGAGCCAGGTTTTGAGAAGAGCTCAGCACTCCCCCTGGGGATTGTGAACATCATGATTTTGGCCCTAAATTTTCACAAAAGCCCAGCCCATGGGGGCATGTTAGGAGCCGTGATTGTAGGTGCTGAGAGCTTGGAAATCTGGCCCTGAGCTCTTCTGGAAATTTGGATCCATGAGTCCTGCAGCTAAACCCCCTTCCCCCCAGTTTTGCAGGACCTCAGCACTATTAAAATATCTCAAAGGTTATTTCAGGCTGATGCAAGGTCATCATGTTGCAATACTATGCCAGCAAGACGTGTTGACGTTAGGTTGTGATGGGAGGGAGTATGGGAGACGTGACAGTGCCCAGCATGGGGTCGTGCAGAGTCATCAAATGGTGCCGTTTTATTGTGACAAGACAGTGTTATGTCATGACAGCGTGGTGTCGTGATGGCTTGGTGCAATGTGGCCACATGTCAACATGGTGGTGTCGTGATGTGTCACATGACGATGTTTTGCTGTGACATGTTGCCTCGTGACGTGGTACTGTTGTCCCGTGTTTTGACATGATGCTGTTCTCACAACGTGAGGGCATTGTTTCACATTGTGATGTAACGTGAGGGCATTGTTTCAACATGACACCATGTCATTGTGTCACAATGTAACACTGATGTGACACAATGGTTTGAGTGAGGGCATGATTTCATTGTCATGATGCAGCACGTCACATTACTGCAGTGTGCGGTGATGGTCTTGTCATGACGTGCTTCTCTGGTCTTGACGTGATGTGATTTGGGTCACATTGTTACAACACTGGGACTAAAGGCACTGTCCCATAGAGATGGCATTGCCATGATGATGTCATTGCATACTGATGATGTCATGTGATGACATCACCATGTAAACATCATGACTTTGGCACCAATCCAGAAGAGTACTCTGAACTTTTAACCACATGCTTAAGTCCAATTGACTTCAGGTATCAGACGGTGGGTCAGATTGCTAAGGGAAAAAAGAGGGATTCCAAAGCCTTCAGCCAATCACAAATAAGCTTATTCAGAGAAGTCCCCGCTTTTATGAACAATCAAGCTGAAGGCCCTGGAGTCATTTTTTCCCCGTAAACATTATCGTTAAATCCTGCTCGGCGATCTGATTGGCTGCCACCGTTTGTTTGTTTTTTCCAGAGACACTGGCTGATGAGTGTGTGAGAGACACCCCCTAACTCCACTAATGGGGCACCCCCCATCCGCCCTCCTTCACACTGTACCATGCCCCCCAGGGCACCGAGCCTTGGGGGTCTCTCATCACACCTCAGGAGGGTCCGGTTCAGTATCTCCTGCCGGCGGGCTTGGGGAGAGGGGACCGGGAGCATGGCCTGCGGAGAGGCGCCCCAGGGTTTCTTTGCGTAGCACTAACAGTCCCCTCTCGCGCTCGGCGCCCTCTTCCCTCTCAGGCAGACAGCATCCCCCGCTCGCCGCTCAGCGAGGACTACGACTGCTCCTACCGCCGCGTGCGCCGGCGCAAGCATTCCCTCTGCCGGCCCTCCAAGACCGGTGAGTCGTAGCCGGCCGGGCTCGGTCTCCTCGGATCGGTGGCAGCTGCTGGGCAGGACGGGGAGGGTGTGAACAGCCGTCTGCCCCCCAGCGCCTTCTCCCTCCAGCTGCTTCTCTCCCGTCCCCCCTCTCCCCAACGCCCCCTGTCACTGTGGTACCAGCACTACAGGAGGGACTGGTCTCAGCTACGCCAGAGCTGGTTCAAGCCAATCTGGGCCCCTGACTCAGAGATCGACGGTCTCCCCGCACCCCCCCCCAACCCCGACCCGACTCCCCTGCCAGGGCTGGTGCGGCTCTGTGCGCCATGGCGCAGGGTGGGTCTGGGTGTCTGGCGCTTGTGAAGGGATGTGGGGAGGGGAGGTAGCTGGCCTGCGCCCTGCCAGGGCAGTGTCCTGACAGCTGAGCGCCCTGGGGCAGCCGGCTCTCCACCCCGGGCACTGGTGGGAGGGCGGGGGTTTGAGAGCCTCGGCTGACCAGTGCCTCGAGGGGGGGGGGCTTTACCAGTTTATCTGCTGCTGGCACAGCAGGGCCCAGGCCACTGCCCATGAGGCAAAGCAGGGCACTGACTGGATCACGTCGTGCCCACCCTGAGACATGGTATTGGCTGGCCTGGCCCCCTCCGTGAGGCAGCACTGGGCACCAGCCGGCCTCTCCTGTTCACCGTCTATTAAGCAGCGCTGGGCACCATCCAGCCCGCACAAGGCAGATGCCCGCCAGCCCTTTCCTCCCCCTCATCCCCGTGATGCTGGGCAAAGCTCCCCATGGTTCTCTCGTGGGCTCCTGAAGCCCCTTGGCATCACGGTGGGGATGGGGTCTGAAGGGGCTGCCCTGGGGTGTCTGTACTAACCTGTCTGCACCCCCTGCCCCACAGACCCGGACGGGCTGGACACGGGCATCTCGGACGCCGAGCCATACCACACCTACTCGGAGCTCACCAACCTGCAGGGCCCCCTCAGCAAGGACCAGTGGGATGACCTGTGCAGCAGCACCACGCCTTGCTCGCAGACCAGCGACGAGGAGGCCAAGCCTCCCAGCCCCACCCAGGCCGAGCCCTCTCCTGACTCCGACCAGGACGACTTTGCCCCAGCCATGCTCAGCCTGGTCACCCCCAACGCCAGTGGCACCGATGTCAGCAAGCAGGCGGTGGACGACAGCCAGTCCTACGCGGGTAGCGGTGATTGTGTCTTGGGGCGCTGCCGGGAGCCGGGGGGGGGCAGCGCTGGCTATCAGCGAGGGGAGATGGGCTGAGATCCAATTGGGCCCCTCAAGGGCTGACCAGTGTCCAGGGTTCGAGTATGACCACTGCGGGGCGCCGTGGGAGGGAGAAGGGAGAGTGTCCCGTCTTTGGGAGATGGAGGCAAGTCCGGACCCTTGGGAGGAGCAACAGGCCCTGCCTAGGATCTAGCTCTGTGGGGAATCCAGACAGTGATGGTATCACAACACAAACCTCAGCCTAGGCCAGAGGTGGGCAAACTACCATTGGGGCTGCAGGGAGAGCTTGTTTGGGACTGCAGGGTCGGGATTTGCTGACCGGGAATTCCTGGTGCCGGGGTGGGGGGGCTTATCTCGGGTCTGCTCCAACAGCAGCTGTGAACTCTCCTCTTTGCAGCCACCCCCGGGGACGTTCCAAACATGTTCGCCTTCTGGGAGGACAGACAGCCAAATCTCCACCCAGAGCCCCTGCCGCACGCGTCCTTGGTCCACAACTCCCGGGCCAACCCTCTGCGCTTGGACTACGGGCAGGGTCAGATCGAATCCCGACTGGAGCTCCTGCAGGCTCAGCTCAGCAGGTGGGTGCAGCACCTCCAAGGCCGGAGCCTGGGTTCCTGCAGCGCTTGAGTGGCTCAGGGTGCTGCCCCTTCTGGGCCAACCCAGTGAATGGCATCTGCCGCCCCCCCCCCCCCCTTAAAAGACCCACATCGAACAGGGCTGTTTAACAAAGCTCTGTGATGTGACGTGGGCTCTCCCTGCTGGCTACTTTCGGTATTGCATGTTCATGGAGCATCCTGCCCTACTGTGATTAGTGGTGACATCTGGAAGCAGCTGCTAAAGTATTTCCTCAGCAGGGCCCAGACTGGCTTTAGTTACAGTGGCTCCCACAGAATTCAGTCACGGGGTCAGGAACTGAAGGCTTTGCATTTACATTTGCCGCTGTTCGCTTATATGAAGAGAGGCCGCCTTCCTCCTGCTCGACCATCCTAGGCAGGTGAATTGTTCGCGAAGCCAGTCACTGGCGACAGACAGTTGCCGTGTAAATAGTAAGGAAGGGGCCAGCATTTGAATGAGAAGGGAAAGGAGCTCAGATCGGTGAGACCTGCCACTTCAATAGTGCAGCTGGAATTTCCACCGCTGGCGACCAAAAGTTACACCCATGCAACTCGATAAAGATGTGATTTTCAGCGGCTGCCTGCAGCCCCCATTCAGTGCAGTGGGAGTTGTGTGTGCTCAGTGCCTCTAGGAATCAGGCCACTTTTATCTAGGTGCCTAAGTGTAGATTTCGGTGACTTTAGGCCCAAGAAGTATTTGCCCTGCGTCACTCAGCCGTTTTTTCACTGACTTAATAAAAACTCGCATGTGGTCTGCTGACTAGGTATGATGCGCCCCCTGGTGGCCATGTAGTGACAGCAGCAGGCTCCGCTGAGATCGGAGAAAGGGCCCTAGCCTGTCTTTTAATTTCCATTGACTTCTCTCAAAAAAATGGTCCCTTTGGGTTGTGATGTAAACGTCGGAATATTCAGTCATTCTTCACCCTGCCAGACCCACGTGGAGATAGGGACAGCCCCGAAGTCCAGAACCAAATCTGCAGCCAGCCTTCCCCAGCACTCCTGGGAGTTTGGCTTCTTGGTTTGGGCCTGGCTGTTGAAGAGACAGCATGGCCCAGTGGATTAGGATCAGGAGACCTGGGTTCTCTTCCTTGAGGCAGTTACTTGACCTCCCTCGTGCCTCTGTTTCCCCTCCCACCTTTTGTTATGTCTATTTAGACTGTAGCTTTTTGGGGCAGGGACGGTCTCTGACTCTGTGACTGCACAACGTCTAGCAGAATGGGGCCTGGTCGCCGCTCTAGTTGCCTCTAATTGCTACTGTAATATAAATAATAGTGTAAATCCACAGACCGTGGGAATTGCCAGACTGGATCCAATCAGCTCAGGGCTCCATCTAACCCAGCGTCCTGGCTCTGACAGTGGCCAGCAGCAGACGCTTCAGGGGAATGTGGAAGAAAACCTCCAATAGCCAGCCCAGCTCATCTGCCCAGCGTGATCCCAATAGCGATTGGTTTAAGATCTGAGTTTGTCTCTCTTCCAAGACTCTCGGTTAGCATTAGCCATCCTAACACTGGGTGTCCTTGTGACCCATCTACACGACAAGAAGATGCAAACGAGGCTCCTGCCTTAGAAGGGAAGGGCTGGAAAACGCCTTGGCCAGGCTGTTTGGGATAAGCCTTTTCTCCTGGGCTGGCTCTGGTGGGTGGTGACTGCAGCATCCTCTGTCTGTTGATGGAGCCGGCTGTCTGACCCTGCCCTCGCCAGCCTGAGCTGGGAGGATCTGCCGCAACCTTGGAAAATCAAAAGGCGCTTTGACAAACCCCACCCCCCGTGCTCTGGCCACTCCCTGGATTCGCTGGTTCCCACGCCACCCTCAGTGGGCCGCACTGGCTTGGCCACACTGGGGTTCCAGACACTTTGCCTGCTCAGTGCAGCCCAAACAAAGCCCACTGCCCAGGCAAAGCCCCAGATGAAAGAGGGTGGCCCTGGGATGCACCGTGCTAACGCTGGTTGATCTGTCCCACAGGCTGGAGTCCAGGATGTCTTCGGATATTAATATAATCCTCCAGCTCCTGCAGCGCCAGCTGTCCCAAGTGCCGCCCGCATACAGCCCCATCTCGCCGTCCTCCCACAGCCTGGCCATGTACAGCATGGGCCCGAGGGGCATGGAGCCTGCTCCACCGTGCACGCCGCTGCAGGAGAAGGACCTGACTCCTCCCGGGGAGGTAACTCACAGACTCCTGTGCTGGCTAAACACTGAGACTGAGCGCTTTGGCTGGGAGCGGTGTCCTTCCGCCTCAGGCAGCCCAGCAGATCTAGTCCCAGTACTTCCCGACCTCATCCCGTTTCACAGCAAAGACCAGTACAAGTGCTGAGCCCAAACCGAGGCTGAGGGGGCTCTAGGGGAGATGTTTCCGTCTCCTCACAGCGGAGAGCAGCTTCCTCCTCCAGAGGAGCAGACCAAGGGGGTCCCCTGGCATATCATTGCGCGCGTGACCCTGGGGTGAAGGAAGGCGACTTGGCTCTCCAAGGCTGCCCCTGCCTTCCAGATGCAGAGAGGGCTGGGCTGAGGGTCCAGAATAGGGGCTGCTCCCCTCCCATTTCTCCTCACAGTGTGGGGAAGGGTCTGGCCATGAGGGAGGCAACTTCCTCTCACCAATGTGGGGGATGGAGAGACTGGGGAGATGTTGCCACCTCACCCACTGCTTCTCTCTGGGCGAGGTCCCCCTGCTCCTGTTTCTCCTCTCCCTCTCCGACTAACCCAGGGCCGTTTCGAAACCCATCATCCCCCAGGTCATCCCCTCTGGCCTAAGCCCTTGGGGCTGGAGAGGGGATGAAGCCCAGCAGAAGCCTGGAATGAGAACACCCAGCACCCCAAAGCCGTTCTTTTGGGGTGCTGGAGGAAAAGAGAGTAGAGTCCCCTTTCTGGCATGAATCAGCTGCACAGGGACTCAGGTCGGCTTAACTACACTGCTCAAGCCAACTTAATTTTCTGGTGTAGACCAGGCCTCTGAATTTGTTGAGACGTGGCTCCAGCACTGGGGGTTGCGCCGTCACTAGGGCAGCAGGATTTGACCAATGGGAGTGTGTGTGAGCTGTAAGGGGTTTCCCAATGACGGGGCGGGGGCTTCTCTTCTCCAAGGTGTCCCCATGAAAAGGCAAGAAGCTGCCCCACTGTATGGGCTGGCACCACCTGCTCAGTGGGCTTCTCTCTCTCTAGGGGACGCTATGGCCTCTTGGCCAGAAGACCCTAGTTGCTGAACTTTAATCTCATAACAACGCACCCTCATTTCTCCTTTTCTTCCCCTTCTCCACCAGAGCCCAAGCTACACAGAGATAGAAAAGTTCCAGCTGAAATCCAGGGACGCCTTGTCAAGCGGGGTACACCTGTTGGCAGCCTCAGAGAAAACCATCTACTCCCAGCCGGAACTCCATTCCCAGACCTTCCCCAACCCAGAGCCCCACCAGAGGGCAACACACACACGGGGACTCTTCCACGGCTCTCGTTTCCCTTCCCTCCCCGAGCATCTTGAAGCCTCTTCCGAGCACCTAGACATTCAGAGACATCTCTCCGATCCGGTGCTTCCCGGCAGTTAGAGACGCGCATGCGCCGAACCAAGCCAAGAGGGACCGCAACTGAGAACTGGTTTCGCTGATTTCAGTTTTGACTGTGGGGGCGAGACGGGGAGGACAATGTTATTGGCTCAGGGGTACACTTTGTAGCTGTCTTCTGCCCCGGTGGAGGGGAGTGGAGAGTGGAGGGAGTTCAGAGATCATTGTTCTCCAAAGGCTTATGTAGAGTAGATTCAAATTGCACATTATAGAGTGCACCCAACGCGGCTCTTTTTGATGGCCACCAAGAAGCCAACGGGCTGGAGGAGCCAGATGGCACCAGCCTCCTCTTCCTCGCCAAGGCTTCCTCCCTGTGTTGGTGCCACCAAAATGGGCCACAACTGCAGGAGGAGAGTGAATGCACGGCTGGGAGGCCACCTTGCTGGCAGCTCTATGGGGCGGGGACCACCTCGACATCTGTGTTCGTACCGCGCCTAGCACCACGGGACCTTTGTGCACTACCATACTGGGGCTGTTCATCCTGGAGATGATGTTGTCCGGAGGAGGAGAGGGAAAGAGGGATAAATGGCATCAGATAGTGGGAGAATGAAGGAGCTGGAGGTGTAAGGTCCAGAGGATGGGCAGAGGAGAGGAGTAATCCCTGTCCTACCTGGCTGTCATTAAGAAACGAGGGTGGTGGTTTCCACCCCTCTAGCATGCTTCAGCACAGGTCCCTGGCCAGCAGCCTCTAGAGCAAGGCTGACTGTAAGCTTCAGCCAGGCCCGAGACGCTTTCCTCCAGCCCGCATCCGACTCTTGCAAAGCCCCCGTAGCTTCCCAGACAAACTCAACTGTGACCCGGCGTGAGTGGAAAGCACAAAACTCAAGCACAATCCTGGAAAGCAGAAAAGCAAAACCAACCCCCAGACGCGTTGTTTTCAGCTCTCGCCCGGAGATCGTCTCCTTGAATAATGGTTTCATAGATGCTCCCCTACACACACACACACACCGAGGGACCCCGTTGCTCCCCTGCAGAATAAAACCCGCCTAGCAATGCTGCCTTCCACTCGGTTAGATGCTGTAGAGGTGGTCTCGGCCGCCGGCTCACGCCGTGTTGAGCTCCCTGTGAGAGTAGCAAGACTGTGAGCGTTTCTTAGTGTCCACTTTGCTAATAAATGTTTTTTGGCACCTAACGTGGCTCAAGGCTGTGTTTTGTCGAGGGGCCAGGAGAGTGGCTGGAGCGAGCTCATGGCTGTGGAGCTCTGAGCGCTACCCTGACCCCGTCCAATACTGGAGCTGCTTCAGAGCCCTGCTCCTAATCTACAAAGATCTCCGGGACGCTCCCTGTCAGCTGCCCTCGTCGGGGACTCCAGGGCCAGTGGCGCTCAGAGCGCAGCTCTCGCGGAGCCCAGGCGGGGCCTTCGTCTGTGGAATTCCCCTTCGGCAGAAATGAGAACACGGCTGGATCTCAGCACTTTGTCCGGCCCAGCTCTTTGCAAAGGCCGTTCTGTAAGGACAGCCTGGCCTGCCCCCGAAATAATCCAACACACGCTCGCAGCCGAGCAGAAATCTGAGAGGGTGGAGATTTGAACAGCCACCTCTGACCGTGACAGAGGCACCTGATCTGCTTGTTCTCCCCTTTGTCCAGAGAGAAAACGAGCTTTGGGGGCACTCACATAACTAAGTCCTGATGTGGGGACCCCCTGCTTTCCCCTGCCTTGTGCCTCAGTCTTCCCACCCTGCCGCCACTGGGGAGCAGCCACATGGAAGCTGTGCTGTGAACCCTCGGAAAGGCATGAGGCACCAGGGCACAGCGCTTCCCTTACGCGTGCACGGGGCAGGCTTTCTCCACCTCTGTGTAGCGGTGGGCTCAGGAGATGTTGGCTCTGTATTCAGAGCCGGCTTTATTGCTTGGACTCCCAGAGGGCCTAAGGGGATTAAGCACCCAACACCTCCCTTTGAAAATTCCCAGCTTCGATGCTCCATGCCTTTAATTGGTCTTCTTTGCACTTTCGGATGAATGTCCTCATGTGGGCCGTTTACCTGGCTGACCTTAACACTGATGGTCTCAACAGCCATTCCAAGGCGACTCCCTCAGGAAGGACAGCTCAGGGTAAAGCAATGAGTTGGATGCTTTCGTCTAGGACCCCGCGGCCTCTGATTAGAAGTGCAGCTGCCTAAACTCTGCTGCCTCTTCAAGACCTCGGAGCTCACGGCTCCAGAGGCTGCAGCGTTTAAAGGGTTGTAAAAATTAAGCGTCCTACTAAATTGCCGGGGCTGAAAAACACCTGCGTTGGAAGCAGATGTGGCAGAGAGACTTTAAGATGCACAATGGCAATTTCCAGAGAGGCCAAAACAACCCACAGGCACAAAGGATTCGTAGTGAAAGATGGTTTTCATTTCTTTCAGTAATGGGGTCTAAAGGCAGGACATTTCCAAAGCAAATGCCTGTAATAGCTGCACTCGTAATGCACAGCAAAATGTTCTAAACACCAGCCCAATGCTATTCCTAATCTGAGTGAGTGTGTGTGTGTGTGTGTGTGTGTGTGTGTGTGTGTGTGTGTGTGTGTGTGTGTGTGTGTGTGTGAGAGAAGCGGTGACGCATCCCAGCACAGGTAGTTGGGGCTTTGTCACTCCATAGAGGCTGGATAACATACAGAGGAGAGTGAATTTGCTATGGCCTTCGTACCAAGATGTTTTCTCCTTTAGCTCACGTGAGAGAGACTAATGCTTCTAGATCTAAAGGTTCCCCGGTTCAATCCCCGTGGATGAGCCAGCCATGGGTATCAGTAAGTAGGAGAAAATGTGTGTACAGTAACATGGTACAGTCCATGAGCTACCCTATGGAACTGGGCAATGAGATATACCCCCTTTCATCCCAAAGCACTTTACACACTGCATATATGCACCAGAATTATTTCACCCACCAATGAAATGCAGCCACCACTTGGGTGGAACATGGCAGCTGTTTAATACCCCTCAAGAGTTTAGGACAGGAAGTGAAAAACCTCATCTCCAACTGAAATGGCAGGTTGAACTGTAGCTGGGCAGGATATTACTGGAATTGGCACTGTGGCGGGTCAGATAGGATGGGGAGGAATGTGGTGTGAAAACATGCTCTGATTCTCCCTTCCTTGTGCCATTTGTTGGCATCCACATGTGTGCTGCCTGGGTGTCACGTGGTACCAGTCTGATCCTGCAGTGTGCACGCACCTGTTTGTGCAGGCATCAATGACCAGACCAGGCGCAGGGCAGTGAAGAGACAGCTGCTGAGATGGGAATTTGGCCAGAAACATGAGCCGATCCGCCCTCCTCTTACCCATGGCAACACTTTGGGTTCTGCGGCTCCTCCAGCAGCCCCATGCTGGGGCATTGGTTCAACACTGACTCCGTGCTGGCTATTCATTCATAGCCACCCTAGTCACTCAGGGCGGAGAGAGTGTGCCAGTGAACTGCTAGCTGGAGCCAAGGCAGCTCTTGCATTAAAGGGCGTGGTGGGGCTCAGAGAAGAGAATTCGCTAAGCTGCAGCCAGGAGGAGTCTGGCCTGTGCCCTCACAGCCAGCACTCCGATGACTGATGTCCTTGCTATACCTGAGCAACGTCGCTATGGAAACTGCGCCGCAGGATTCAGCAGGTGCCCAGGGCTCTCCCGTAGCAGGAGAAGGCAGAAGGCAGATGCAGCCGTGCCAAAGGGAAGGGGAGTTTGTGCAGCATCCCCTGCCCGCAGTCTGGTTTCTCCACAGCCGCTCGGGGGAGGAGTGGGGAGAGCCCTTCTGACTGCTGCTGCTTGAGCTGGGCTTGAGCTGTGAAGGGGATGGCGCCATCTCAACGCCATAAAGCACTGTGGGGAGAAGGGGCTGGGCAGGGGGTATGTGCTGGGGGGGAGTGTACCTGGGAGGTTCTGTGGTCGAGGTGTGTGTACAGGGGAGGGTTCTGAGCTGGGCCACGGCGGGGCAGAGGGGATCTATAGGCTAGGTGTGTTTGAAGAGAGCAGTGAAGATGCTGTGGCATGGATCCTGGCGCAGGGCAGCAACCTGAGTGGGGCAGGCTTGTGCTGGGGTGACTAGCCTGCACAGGAGCCCACGCTGCCACTTCCCCGCCACCACTGCCACCCTCATTAAAGCCAGTGGCAGGACGCCTGCCCACGCTGCAATCCCAGCTTCCTTTGCAGTGTGAACGTACCCTTCAAC
Organism: Emys orbicularis; assembly: GCF_028017835.1. NCBI lineage: Eukaryota > Metazoa > Chordata > Testudines > Emydidae > Emys > Emys orbicularis. Next base: position 8,795,410 of record NC_088707.1, on the reverse strand, counting down.
CTGCCAACACTGGGCTGGGCTCACCGAGCCAGCTTCTCCACCACGCTGCAGCACCTGTTGCTGTTGTGTCTCTCACCCCAGCCCTGTGTCCCAGGCCCCTGCTGCACACACACGCACGCACGCACGCACGCACACACACACACACACACACAGTCTCTCTCTCCCCAACCACGCAGCTAGTTCTATTTCAGGACAACTTCGGTTTCATCTTTCTGCAGCAGCAGGGACATTCCAGCCGCAGGCATTTTTTCTCCCACAAGGCTCCTGCCTCTGCCTGGAGAGGCAAAAGGCAACTGAGCTCCCCTAGGATCTCTGGGGGCTGGCACATGGCCAGGTCTTTCATCCACACAGCAGCGTTAACGTGCTACCAGTCCTCCCCACAGACAGCGAGCTAACCAACCACCGATGAGTTTAGGAAGAAACTGCCCCTATGGGCAGGTTCTCCCATCATGAGCCACTTCAGAGTTCCTTGCACCTTCCTCTGAAGCAGCTGGTTCTGGACAGGATGCTGGATGAGATGGACTTGACAATTCCTCTGTTCCTCAGTGTCTCTTCGAAGGGATGAGAAATGCTTACAACGGGGATGCTTGTATTTCAATGACCCTGACGTACACACAGGAATTCCTGCTTTGTCCGTTCAGCACCTGTCCGCGGTAGATCTCACAGAACTGAAGTGAATTTTAGTCCCAGGCCAGGAAAAGTGACCAAAGCCTGAGGAAGAACTGTGCCTGCTCAGGACAGCACTGCACCAGAGGCACCTACTCCATGGAGGGTTATGGAATGCAGGCTAGTAGATACAGCCTGTGGGTCCCAGAGCCCCACTCCTGTGGATTCATAGTGCCTGTAAATGGCTCCAGCCTCTTGTCAAGTGACATGCCCAAATCCTTCCTCCGTGTGCCGCTGCAGAAACCCACAGGGAAGTCACGTAGGTGGAATCGGGAATGCCAGCTCTGTCACAGACCTGCTGCAAGATCTTCCCAGTCACTTACCTCGATCTGTGCCTCGGTTTCCTTATCTGCAAGATGAGGAAAATGGTGCTACCCCCACCTCATGGGCAGTTTGTGAGAACTACAGTAATGAGCAGTTTGTAAAGCACTTAGAACAGGAAAAACCTTATGTAAATGGCAAATACTTTAATCATTAATTATTATTATTATGCACCTAGGAACCCCAGTCAAGACTCATGGCTGCTTTGTTCTTAGCACCGTACAGACAAGAAACAAAGATGTTCCCTGCCCTAGAGGCTCTACATGGCAGACAGGACACCACTATCTTATTACATGCTAGATTATCCCCATTTTACAGATGGGAAACTGAGGCACAGAATGGGGAAGTGACTTTCCCAGGGTCACACAGGGATCCGGTAGCAAAGTTGGGAGCAGAGCGCAGGAGTTTTTGGCTAACAAAGATCGCAACAAATCTCACTACTGATGTTATATCGTCCCCTCCCCAGCTGGCCTATGACAACTATTCAGACCTCTCTCTTGGCCTTTGTGACGCAGAGGGCAGTAGCTACCTTCCACACCACGACAGGGGGAGAATGAGAAATGTTGGCCAAGGACACTGAGGTTATTTCCTATGCAAAAATCTGGCCACTGACATTGGTACCTGCCTAAACAGGCGCTGCAATCTTTTGAGAATCTGGCCCCATACAAATTAGACTTTTCTCTGCTTCTCCTCCAATGCCTTAGGAGAGCTGTCAGCAATGGTGCAAAGCTTTTGAAAAATGTCCCTAGCATAAGGAAATGTGTTTCCATCCATGTTGGGATACACTCATTGAGTCTAAGCAGCATGGATTCTTTCCTCCTACAGCCCAGCAGCGACATGCTGCCTCACCCGCCCTTTGAATAAACCTACAAGGGTTGACCTGGGGCATGGTTTTCAAAATTGCTCATATGGGCTGCTTGGCACAGCTGAAAATCTTGCCCTTATATTACTGCTTAAATGGGAGCTGAGCTCCTTAGAGGAGCCTGATCTGGCCCAGGGTGTTTACAGCCCCGCTAGTTGTCGGAGCTGGGAATCGAACCTCTCTCACAGCAGGATACGTCTAAAGCTAAGGCTCAAATTGCTCTGCTAACCCCTGCCGAGCCCCAAACCCCGCCTACTGCCCAACAGCTCACCCCTGACTGACACTTTTGTCCAGCCAATAGGAGGACAGGGAGCTAGACGGTCCCGCCTCATGAAGGGGCGAAGCCACTGCGACCCATCGCAGCCAATGAGATGTTGAGAAAGAGCATCCCATCCTTCTGGGGCGGGAACGAACGGAGTGGCAGATGATTCTACTAACGCGGCGCGCGCCTGCTTAGAGTGAGCGGTGCAGTAGCCAATAAGAGACCGGAACGCTTCTGACTGGCAGGTTTCCCACCCAACGGCTGTACGGGATGCCCTGAGTGGCGGTCGACTCAGCCAATGGACGCGCAGCAGGCGGGGCAGCCCGCGTGGTTTCCGCTCCTGTTGTGTGAGGGGCCGAATCCCAAACGGCCTCCGCCGCGGCTCGCAGTGCCTCCGGGTTTGGAAGCCGGGACTCGGGGCCAGGAGCCGGCGGCGCCGTCCACCCGCGTCCCCCGCTCGGCCCATCTGCCCCCGGCTTCCGTAGGCCCCGCTCGGCGTCTCTCAGGCCTCGCTCGGACCGAGACACCTCCCCCCCCCGCCCCGCGCGCGTCTCACCTGGGCCCTTGGCCCCTCGCCGGCTGCCCGCGCCCCCCGGCCCCGCCATGTCGCTGCACGGGAAGCGGAAGGAGATCTACAAGTACGAGGCGCCCTGGACCGTGTACGCCATGAACTGGAGCGTCCGGCCCGACAAGCGCTTCCGCCTGGCGCTCGGCAGCTTCGTGGAGGAGTACAACAACAAGGTGCGTGGGGGGCGGGCTCGTCCCCGGGGCCGGCCGTGGGGGGCGCAGAAGGCTAGTGCGATCGCGGAGTCCGGGGGCAGAGTTAAGGGTAAGGCGGTGGGGTCGGGGGGCAGAGTTAAGGGTAAGGCGGTGGGATCGCGGGTCGGGGGGCAGAGTTAAGGGTAGGGCGGTGGGATCGCGGGTCGGGGGGCAGAGTTAAGGGTAGGGCGGTGGGATCGCGGGTCCGGGGGCAGAGTTAAGGGTAGGGCGGTGGGATCGCGGGGGCAGAGTTAAGGGTAGGGCTCGCTCTGCCCCCGGTTGGCCATCACAGTCTCCTCACAGAGTTTTTTGTGCGGCGTTTCCTAGGATATTTGGTGGAAATCCCTCTTCTTTTCCCAGCATTAGAAAGTTTGGGCTGGGGTCAGTTTTCAGTGGTATGGAATACTGATGGCTTCATGTTAAAAATGCGGTACCTTGCTTCTGAAGGCTTCATTGTTGTGGGAAAGGTTTTGCAGGACACAGGAAGTTTTCCCCCATGCAAGCTCTTTCTCGGAGGGCCCTCTAGGAGAGGAGTCTCCTCTCTGTTCCTCACAAGGTGTGCTATAGCTTCTGTATGCCCTTTCCAGATTTAAATAAGAGACCTCATCTTCCAGGAGCAGCCCATGTAATCCCTCTTACAGGCAATGTATTTTATTACTAGGCAGCAAGCTCATAAGTGCTATAACTTCAGCTGTTTTATATGAATATCCCTCTTAGATAAGCCAGGCTGGGGGTCAGGGTGCATAGTCCTTTTGTGGATCTGTATAATGGGAAGCCTCCAAGCAGGGAAGAGTACAACAGAGTTGGTGTAGGGGAGTGGGATGGCTTACAACTTTGTGGAGAAATGTAACAAGGTGGGGGCAATTTGGGGGCTGGGGAGGCATCCTCTACAATGGCTAAGTTGTTGCCTACATGGATAGCACTGTAGATGACCAGAGCACTAAGTGTGATGTGTAGTTGTTTTAACCAGCAGGCTGTATGTGTGTCACACTCACAGTTGGTGAGTTATGTTGGGGCCATGGGAGCACAAATGGCACTGACACTGTCAACTTGAAAACCATTCATTTGTTAAAAAATTAGTTAAAAATATCTTATGGCACTATACTCTCCCTTGAATTCCCATGCCAACTTTTGTCATTTTACAATTGCATTTTCCCCTTTAAATCTCCCCTTTCTGTGTGAAAGACCCATACAAACAGGAGGAAACTGACTATACAGAGGGCTGTTGAATGGACTGAAAAAAGTGTGTTTCAGTTATAATAATATTAGGTGTTGTAATAGCAGGTGGTAAACTTGCAGAGAGATATGCAAGTTTCTCTTCTAAGAATGTGGGGTGGTAGTAGGGAGGAAAATAAACTAAGTTGTGTTGGGTTAATGCTCATTTTTGGGTCGAGAGAGATTTGGTCTTTGTCATAGTGGCAGTTAATGAATGAATGTAATGACAATTGCAGCTTCCTTCAAAAAGTCTCTTGACCTGAAACTTTCCAGCTTGGTTTCAACCCAAAGATTTTTTTTTAAATGCTAATTAAATCCAGTTATCTGGTTTGAGTTCTGTGGGAGGTGGGAGGGAAAACACGAACACTTTTGGAAGCCCCTTACAGTGGCTAATTCCAAAACATCTGAAAGTTAAAGCTTTATAGGACAAAGGGGAAACACTCCCTGAAAAATGCAATGACAGCCATTGTGAACATTTGTCAACAATTTTTCACGGTTTGGTATCTGAGATACCAGTGTTAACCCAGTACTTTAGTATGTTTCTATGGTAATTTTGTATTTGTGGTTGGCAAAGGGTGAGTTTTCAATGGCTTCTGCTGTACCAGAACTGTCTCAATACGCTTATCTTCTGATACTCCGTGATCTGACAGTACCCTGTCAATACCATCAAACTGACCAAAATCTGAGAGGCTAAAAGAACAATGGTCTCATAATTAAATCCAAAGCATCTGATTAAAAAAGGCAGCTGCACTCTCTAGCTATATGCATTTTGTCAGGTAACAATCTATTGTAAATATGATGCTCTAGCACTGCGTATGCAAAGGACCTAAAATAAGAAACTCAAATGGGGATTGGACTAGAAGTGGTAAAATTGATTAAAAGCACATGGGCAAGGTTCTGTGCTGTGACTCTTGACAGGTAACAGAAGGTGCCGCTTATGTGAAGGGGGTTGGGAGATAAGAAGGTGTCTTTGCCATCTTTGCACTTCCCTAAATCTGGGCCATTTCTAAAGCGGCTCTAACATTTGGTAGACTTACCCGTGTCCTGGGGATATTCCCAAGTGGGCTATAACAGCCCTGCATCTATCCCATTGTTTTCCATTCCCTCTGAGTATTGGAGAGTGGGAGACTTCCATGTAGAATTGAAAATAGAGAGCATGATGGGTGGGGTGCAAATCTGTTTGCCTGATATTGCTGTAGAAATAAATATTTTTTTCAGTCTTTTAAAAATTGAAACAAGACTTTCAAACTTCACATTTGGCTGTTCCTCAAAAGGGATCTTGATCAAACGCTGCCAGACTCGTTGACATCATGTATAGGTTTTCAGTTTCATGGTGCTAACAAATATCAATAGTTACCCATGTAAAAAGATACCTAATGGTGGCAGGGAGATTGCAGTCTTCATTAAATAAAACTGTAGCTGTTGCTTAGAGTATTGGTAGTGCTATTTCTTAGAGTAATGGTAGTGTCTCCTGTACTTTGTGTCTTTGCTCTGCATGGTCTCCGACACCTTGTCACTCTTGATTGCAAACAAAACCTATGAGTACTGGGATGTGGTGGTGGTTACCCCACTGAGACTCTTGTGATAATGATATAATCCAGTTTGCTGAATGTTGCAAGGAAACATTTAGGAAAATGGAGGGAAGTTTGTCCTCCAGTGGTGCAGATGCCAGCTAACTCTATTGGGGCCATGCTAGTTGGAAAGTGGCTCTTTCAGATCTAGTCCATATCTATTCATGGGTATGATATAACCTCAGGGATCATGAAAGAACTTATTTAAGTTTCAGTTAAATGGAGCTTTGTAATTTGGGACTGTAAAGTACATGACCGTTCTTGGTTTGATAACTGATTAGTTTCAGGGACAGGAGGAGGATAGCTTTATAGGGCAGGTCTGAAAACTGTCACCCTACATGTGCCTTATCTGAGGTGGCAAATTTACTTGCCAATCACATAAGGTAGCCTAATGACCTAAAAAAAATTGAGGTACAGTCAGCAGCATTTAAAGGAAAAATTAAAACTAACATGACTTTTCATATTCATAAACTTTAAAGCTTCTTAAGCTTCAAAACAATATTTTTCTTAATTTTATTCCCCTTGCTTTGGGGAACATTGACTTCTCTGCTTCCCCTGTGTTTCTAATGCATTACAAGTCAACACTAATGAATATCATCCATTTTGTTACTATTTTTAGGAAGGTAGATTTGCTAAAAGCATGCCAATATTCCTATCTCTTCCTTATTTACAAGAAAAATAAGTCTGGTGCTTTTAAAAAGATTCAATGCTCCTCATATTCACTACAGCAGAACTGCCTACAGTGGATGAAAGCAGGACAGATTCTTATCTGATTTGTATTGGATTGGATTTCTTCTAAAAGGGCATTCCTGATGCAAGATACAAAATGAATAATACAACAGCAGTTTACTCCCCAACCTTGACAGACAACATAATATAACCCCCTATAAAACCTAATTTATCATTTCCCTGCCTGAGGCAGTTCAAGCCCCACCATCTGTAGCAGTCCATAGGAATAGGTGCACTTCTTGCAGCATGCCATGAAGGCCAACAGACATGAGTTATTTTGGACCCAGGGAGCTTAGCTGAACAACATCCGAAATCATTTAGGTCTTTGTAGGTGAACAATTGAGGTTCAGACTGGAAACCAATAGGAAGCAGTGGTGTGAGCTGTAACTTGGTGTTACTCAGTGGTGTTCCTCCACTCCGGTAGACTGCCACATTCTGCACCCAATACGTTTCTGGATTCGTTTAAGGCACTGTTTACAAGTGAGAGGCATGAATGATTAGCCAGGGGTATAGATAGGACTCTTAATTTTTCTCCACAGTTTCAGCTTTCACTTTTTTTTTTTTTTTTTTTTTTTTTTAAAGCAAGATTTTTAGCTGTCAAAAGTTGTAAAGAGACATTTCAGTCACACTTTCAAGGTTAACTGTAGTCCTATCCGTCTTGAGTTTGCAGGGGGTTCGATACAATAATCAAATTGTGAATTGCCCCATTTGTTTCAGTGGGTACAGACTCCAATGTCACCACTGTAAACTTTCATTACTCAAAGCATAAAATACCTAGATTTTAGAGCACTTTACATCAGTAGATCTCAAAGCAGTTAATATCATTATCCCCATTTTACAGATGGGGAAACTGAGGCATAGGTGAAGTGGCTTGCCCAAGGTGGCTGAGCCAGGAATAGAACTCCGGTCTCCTGAGTTAATCTAGTGATCTAGCCACTAGGCAACATTGCCTACAAGAAAGGAAGTACTGCTGTGAAAATGGCACAATCTGTCTCCACTCATCTGGGGCTAAGCCTTTACCAACACTTGGCAGGGTTAAAGAGGGATGGATTGTTCTCATTTTCTTGAAGGGGAGGCTCAGTTTTCACGTCTAGGAAATGCTGATTTGAAGCAATAGATCTGCCAAGTTGTCTTATCACAATCTTCTTTGCAATCTAAACCAAAAACTAAAGCAGAGATACTGGTCAGTAACCTAGCCAGATTGTCTGCATCAATTCATACTCTCCCTGCAGCATGAACCTCAGAGTTACGATCACCACAGTTACGAATTTAGCAGTTCACCACATGCGTCATTTGGAACCAGATGTACACAATCAGGCAGCAGCAGCAGACCCAAAAAAAAGCACAGTACTGTGTTAACTGTAAACTACTAAAAAAAGGAAAGCAGCATTTTTTTTCATAGTAAAGTTTCTAACCTGTATTAAGTCATTGTTCAGTTGTAAACTTTTGAAAACAACCGTAACGTTTTGTTCAGAGTTACGAACATTTCAGGGTAACATACAACCTCCTTTCCCAAGGTGTTCGTAATCTTTCTGTTCTGTTGAGACCATTATGTGTCTGGCAAACAAGACCTTGGTATAACTAATCAGGTGAGAGACCTGGGAGGGTTCAGAGGAGGGAAGGTCTGAATACTCTGATAGGAGTCTGCCTTCCGGAGTAGCAAGATCCTCTTTTTATTGTAACAATGTTTGTCTGTTTCAGATTAGTTCTAAGCTAGAAATAACTTTGTCGTATGGCTGCGTAAATCCCGTTGAATTAATTTGGCAATGATTCATTCAGTTAGGGACAAGTTGTCTTGCAATCTTACCTTCCTTTACTCATAACTTTCTTTGGAAAATTCATATTTTGAGGCAGAAGTTTTTCAGTGTGTGGTGTCTGGGGGTCAGGAGGGTTAAGATGCGGGAGCTTGGGCAAAATCCCTACAGTTTCTTAATTAAACAGTGGAAAAACAAAAGTCCTTTTAAAAAAAGACACTTTTTTACACACAACTCAAATAGCTGAATAGTTACCTTTGGCAGGTAAATAGTACTCATTGAGAACTGTCCATAATCAAGTTTGAAAGAAAGTGGATATTAATTTACAAATAGAAGTTGGTTTTTTGCTTGTATGCAATAGAAAACGTTGCACTGTATATCAATGCATTGCATCTAAAGTACTCACTGATATAAGTAGTTCAAGCACTTAACTGACTTGAAGGTCTTAAACCAGCTTAGAGGGGGGACATTTAGACTCCAGGCATGGAGAAAAAGTAAAGAAGGAGAAAATTTTAATGTTAAATCAGTTTCTAATCTAAAATTAGCTTCAGAAATGAACAGGAATATTGACTTGTCCAGAGCATGTGAAACTTTATTAAATATATTTCACATAAAAATTTTAAAGCTATTCTTTAAAATAAAACTTATACAATTTAAGAAGGAAGGTACTGTACATCTGGGGTCAGGCTTAAGTTATGAGAGGTTACAAGTATCGGTTACAAGGTTCACAAGATACATACATAGGACATAACCAGCGTAGACCCAGATTGGGATGCGGGAGTTTTTGAAGCATCAGTGAATAAGTGATCTCGGGTATTGCACCCATAGAATGTATTTAGAGTCTGTCAGTGTTGTTATAGCGAATAGGTGCAGTGTGGCCAAGCTAGCAGTGCTGTAAGAATCTTAGCTCTTATTTCTTGATTACTTGATTTTTAGCAGTGCAAGCTTAATGTTGCATTAAGAAAGCTTTTTGTGTTCAGTAACTGTGTTTGACAACATAGGCTGCCATGGCAAATATACAACTATTACTCCTGGGGGAATTCTGCGCCACTGCGCATGTGCAGAATTTATGTCCCCCGTAGATTTCTTTGCTGATGGCATTAGGTGCCAGAAAAATGACTGGTGAGGAAGCAAAGGGAAGCCACAAGAGCAGTCATGTGGCCTTCCCCAGCAGTATGTTTTGGGTGCCCATGGCAGCTGGCAGAGAGGTAAATCACTGTAGGGCAGGGGGTGGGAATGGGGAAGACCTGGCTGGTGGCTCCTACCCTGTGCTGGGCTCAGCACTAGTCCTGGCTGGGCTGGGGAGGACGGGACTTCCTCTTCGCCTGCACGGCATCCAGGGGTAGGTCAGACCAACCCGCAGATTTATCCCCCAGCTGCAGGAAGCTCTGCAAACTCCCCCCTGTCCTCCCACTTCCTGCACCCATCGCTCCTCAGCTGCAGGGGAGCTGCACCGTACGGGGAGCTGCTCCCCCATCTGTCATCCATCCAGACCCCCTCATACCCAGGACCCTCCTGCAGAGCCTCATCCACCCACCCCCCGCATCCAGAACCCCCCTGACGAGCCCCATTCACCCTGGACCACCCCGATGAGCCACCCACACCCGGATCTCCACCCCACTGTGCCCCAACCAGCTGCACTTGGATTGCCACACCACTGAGTTCTAATCCCCCAGCATCCTACCCTACCTTCACTTGGAACCCCCTGCAGCGTTCCATTACCGTTGCATCCAGAACCCCCTAACAAGCCCCTTTGCATCCAGATCTCCCGCTGAGCCGCCCACACCTAGATGGTCCCACGCAGAACCCCCCCCCACACACACACCTGGCTCCTCCCCCGCTCCCCCACTAAGCCCCTCCACACTTGGATCCTGCCGGGCTGAGCCTGCCTGCCCACACCTGGTGCACCTAATGCAGAGGGGCAGGCCTGGTCCTTGCGCTGCGTCAGGGTTGGATGCTGAGTCCATGTCCCTGGGGAAGCTGTAGAGTGATCTCCCACCTCTGTGCAGCCAGTGGCCTGTGCTCCCCCATGCCATGCTGGAGCCTCCACATTTATTTGACAAATAAAATTTGCAGAATTTGTACGTGTTTGGTGCAGAATTTGTACGTGTTTGGTGCAGAATGCCCTCAGGAGTAAACCATTGCTTAGAAAAGTTATTGTAATAAGCCTTCTCTCTGCCTGAGAGCTGGAAGAAAGTGGGAAAGAACTGAGAGGAACTGAAGGGGCATGCTCCTGTTTGAGTGCCTGTTTGGGGCTGAGTATAGTGTTGCAGTCCTCTCGCCCCTGATGCCTACAGCAGGTTGCTGACTGACCTTGGTGGGTCTTTGTGGCTTGGCACTCCAGCCAAGCCACAAAGTCCAAATGAACCCTGCAACGGGGTGCGACTCACCACTGCGGCGCCTCCTGCTGGATGTCCCGGGGATCAGCTATGCAGTGCACCGTCTTCTGGTGGTGTCTCACCCACTGTCACCTCTGCTCCTGGACCCATGTCACCACAAGGACCGCAGCGTCCTCTTCAGGACACAGCCCTCCGGCTGTGTCACACTCAGTTCTCCCCCCTTCCAGGGGAATGGCAGTCCAGCCACTTCCTCAGTGGTTACTGGTGTAAGAGGAGGACTCAGGCCCACCCACTACTCCGGGTCTCGGCTCAGGGACCCTGTAGATGGCAGCCACATGCTGCGTCCCCTCCCACCCCTCAGTCTACTTCCCTGGGCCACTTTCCCGCAGCCCCAGCATCTTCTCCACCCTTGTCTCAGCATGCCAGCAGTCAGCCGGGAGCTCACTCTCGCTCCCCTGATCCTGCCCAGCACTGCTCTGTCCAAGGTGCTATCTGCCCTCTGCCTGTAAGGCAGCCAGTCCTCCAAGCTCCAGGGAGTGACTGACCTGCTCTGCCCTGCTGCTCTTCTTATATGAGCCTGCCTGGTATTGAGGGGCTGCTCCACTCCAATTGGCTGTCTCCTGCACAGCCTCCCTAGGGTTCTGTTAACCCTTTATGGGCTAGTGTGGGGCAGATGCCCCATCACAAACCCGTTTTACGGTATTAGAGTCCAATAAACAGTCTGTTTGCCCTCAGAGGGCTCTGCGGCCTTTAAATTCGGCCCTTTGTTCAGGTTCCCAAATAAGCTCCATCACTTCTTGGGGTTTATACCACTTTACCTGTGGCCAGTAGGGGAACTTGGGCCCACTCACTACTCCAGGTTCCAGCTGATGGACCCTATAAACAGCCATATATGGCTTGTTTCAATTAATTGCTGTCTCTTCCTTGGGCCTCTTGCTATCTGGCCCCTTTAGGTTCACCCTAATCTCAGGGTTAAGGTTCTTAGATTCTCTCTCTGCAAACTGAGCTGTGCAAAGTGCAGCCAGAAAACAAACTCTGGATATACTCTCAAGTTCCTTTTTCCAGAGAGCAGCACCCTTCCTTGCCCCCTCTGGTCCCAGCCAGGAACTGAATAGCTAAGGCCAGGCAGCTCCTTTTATCTAAGCCAGCAGGGCCCTGATTAGCTGTAGCATTCACCTCTAGCCCATGGAGGACGAGGCAGAGACTTTCATTGAGCAGCCACAAAAATACTCAGGATTTTTTCCCCTGTGTTATATCTAAGGCTTTGTCTACCCTGGCACTTCCGTTGTTAAAGCTTTTGTGTGAAACACACCCCCCCCCCCCCCCCCCGAACGACAAAAGTTCTAACAACAAAAAGCGCCGGTGTGGACAGCACTTCGTCAGCAGGAGCCACCTCCTGGTGACTAAGTACTGCCTCTCGTTGGAGGTGGTTTTATTTTGTCGCCAGGAGAGAGCTTTCCCAGTGATAGAATGGTTACACAATGCACCTTACAACAGCGCGGCTGCAAGGTGTGCAGTGTAGACATAGTCCAATTTAGAATGCAGTGAAGTGTTTGAGAAGTTCAAATTATTCCCCACTTTGTGCCTTAATTTGTGCTTGTCAATACTAAATTTCATAGACCACCATGCTAAAAATCTTTGATATAAAGGAGCAGAAAAATTTAAAGTTTGATTTCTTCTTCCAGGTCTTAGACTATTTGTAATACTGTCACTCTGACTTCGTCACTTGTGTTGTACCATCTGCTATGATTTTTAAGCACTTTGCTGTTGGAGACCTGGGGTGAATCTTCTGAATTGGAAACTGATTTAAAGTCATGTAAAGAGAATAAATATGGCACCCTAGCATGTCACTTTCATTCACTTACCTTGCTAAACCCATATGCTTAGAAAAGAGGCTTCTGTAATGCATATGCATCTACTGAAACCAGGAAGCACACTGTGAGGTTTATATGTAGGAAGACTGGGCATGTTTCCTTTTTTAAAGTTGACATAAATTTTTTTGTCAATCTGAAAGCAGCATAGGTGGAAGAGAAGAAATAGCTTTCATCATTTGGGGGACAGATCTGTGTTCTGGTTATGACTTTGCAACTCACTTCACCTCTCAGTGCCCCAATTTCTCCTTCTATAAAATGAAATTAGTTAATACTTTTGTACCTCAGAAGGAGCTGAGTGGTTTGGTTTTGTTATCTCAAAATGCTTTTAGAGGAGTTACTTGGTTGGCAAGTACTAGAGAAGTGCAAAATATAATGGTAGTGGTAGATCAATGACTTGTATTTAGCAGTAGATCTTTCGTGTCCTACCATAGACTGTATTCCTTAAAATTTGAGAAGGTGGAAGAGAGGGAGGTATCTTGCAGCTTGTCAAGATGAACACTGGGGTTTGTTTTGGCATATCATTAATAGACTCTTAATTGCTAATATAGCATTTAAAATGCAACACTTATACACGTTGTCTTAATACTGTTGTTATATACGTGGTTATTTTGCTAAGCAGAAAAGTGAGTTTTTAATTGATAGACGTTTTCTTACAGGTCCAGCTTGTTGGTTTAGATGAGGAGAGCTCAGAGTTCATTTGCAGGAACACCTTTGATCACCCATATCCTACTACAAAGCTCATGTGGATTCCTGACACCAAGGGAGTCTATCCAGACCTGTTGGCAACCAGCGGTGATTACCTGCGTGTGTGGAGAGTAAGTAAATAGCCTCTTGAAAAGGACCACGTATGTGCCATTAACTGCATTGCATTTTGATCCCCTTCTCTCCCAGTCCCATTTCTTTTGAGGCACATTATCTCTAGCATTATGCTCACCAATATTGCCGGGGGGGGAAGGAGGGGAAGCCAACATAGTGGATAATTTGTTCTTTTACCTACAGTCTCAAAGTAACGTAGAACCCTCTCTGAATAATAATACAATGGCTGTGAGTTATCTTGAGTATTCTAGCAGTGTCAGAATTATGAAAGTAGCTTATTAAATGTGATGGCAAGGCTCAGTAGTTGCTGTTGTAACAGAAACTTGTTAGGGGAGAGCATATGTACCTTTCTCAGTTTTACTTCAAACACTCTGAAAGCTCTTCACAATAGATAGATATTTATGGAAGAAACCAATGTCAAACACAGTTAAGACTTGAAGTTCTGAAGGCCTATGCTCTATGGGGCACCTCTTGGATTTTGCATCCAGGCCATTCAATAAGGCAGTCATTGTGTATTTAACTTCTTCCTGAAGGTGGGTGAAACTGAGACCCGACTGGAGTGCTTGCTGAACAATAATAAGAACTCTGATTTTTGTGCCCCGTTAACGTCGTTTGATTGGAATGAAGTGGATCCTTATCTTCTAGGTAAGACTGCTGACCCATTAAATACTCAATATAAAATTGACCATTTTGAATCTAGCCCAGGTGAGTAGTGACTAGAACTTACTACCAGCTCATGGGTGTTCAGTGGCCAGGTTTCTACATCACAAAAAACCTGCTCCCTTAAATGTCACAAAAGAGCAGCCCGTGGAGACTGAAAACTCTCTCTCTCTCTCTCTCTCTCTCTCTCTCTCCCCCCACCCCACCTCCCAGGAGGCATCTCCAGTTCAGGGTTGTGCACATGGGTTGGGAGTGTTCCCCTGGCTGCTGCTTGTGCTCAGCCTATATGTTGAATAGAGGGTTTCAGTCTTCAGGGCTGTCAGATTGGCACCTTTTGTTAGTGTTAAATTTATACACAGACTCTTCAGCTACAATCAAATGGCTGAACTGTGCCAGATGATGTTGGACAGAACGTTGCCCCACAAGTGCCATTCCACCATGTTTCAGAGTAGCAGCCGTGTTAGTCTGTATCCGCAAAAAGAACAGGAGGACTTGTGGCACCTTAGAGACTAACAAATGTATTAGAGCATAAGCTTTCGTGGGCTACAACCCACTACTTCGGATGCTGAAATGCCTCTGCAGCAACAGGAGTTAAACCAGGTGTCACTCTCATTTGGAGCAGAGAGCTAAATTCATTGTTTAATTATAATCTGTGGGATGGGGTATGAATCCAGGATGGTGTATACTCCCCTTGATCCATAGTCAGGACCTCCGCTAGCATCAGGGGGAAGTTTGAACAGAGATCAAGGGGGCAATACTTCCTTTCAGTAGTAACATTTATTCTGGTGTTTCCTCTTTTGCAGCAGTTCCCACCCCGAAGGGCTTCACTACCACCCTTGTTGGACTTTAGAGCTGATGTTCCAGTCAGTTTTGTATAGGGCAGGGGAGTTCACCCCACTGAGTCTTTATCTTAGGCTGTCTGTACACTCAGGCAGACATGATATCGCTTTATGCTTGGTTCATCTTTGTAAGGCTTTCTCTACAGCTATGAGGGCTAGAGAATTAACTAAAAAATTTCTGCACAACCTGAGTCATGTGGGCCACACACATGTTGTGCAGGCCAGATCCAGCCTGTGATCCATAGTTTAATTCAGGCATGTCAAACATTTTAATCATAATACTTTGCTCATGCAGAGTTCTCTTCACCCAGAGATCTCAAAGCACATCTGAGACTAATCCCATAAGTGATAAGATGACATTTCTGCAGATCTTTGTTAGTACCACCATTAACAGACACTTTTTTGTTTCAGGTACCTCTAGTATTGACACAACCTGTACTATCTGGGGTCTGGAGACTGGGCAGGTATTGGGAAGAGTAAATCTGGTATCGGGCCATGTCAAGACCCAGCTTATTGCACATGACAAAGAGGTGGTGATATTACTCTTCCTTCTTCTCATTCATACAGTTGTCTGCATGAAACCTGTTAAACGTCTATAGAATGAACATAACTCCCATTTTTCTCCAGAAAAATCTGAGGATTTAGAAAAAAGACTTGGATTCTACCTTACATATCTGTCTAAAATTAAGTTGCTTGTAGCCTGAAAATTCTACATACTCGCTTTTACTCATTTTAGAGGGTGACCTACAGAATATGCTTGCTGTTTTGTTCTAATTAAATTTATAAAATGTTGCCAGACAAAACTTAACTCCAGTTTAAAGTTGAGAGCTATATTCGTAATTTAAGGGTGGTAAAACTTTTTAATGTTTTCTTCATTTTTAATTTTTTTTTTTTTTTTTTTTTTTTTTTTTTTTAAGTTTAAAGTTAAAAGAAACCTAAAGATAGCAAAACATGGAAACATACAGTTAAGGCACCCAAATCACCCTGTAGTGACAGCACCCTCTAGACTTTCCTTCTTTGTTCCTTTTATACTTAGGACATCATATCAGACTCTTTCTCATGCAATTACGGGTTTGTAGGATCAGGCCTGTATAGTATAAGCATTTTTCTAAGACTTATTCTAACTGCCTGTTTTTTTTTTTTTTTTTAACAAATTTTTTTTTTTGCTCCCTGGCTCCATTTGAGGGAGTGGAGCAGGATTCTTTGCTGCCTATGCCTTTCGGAGGAAGCCTCTGTGAGCATTTTGATGGGGGTGGGGGAGAAAGGAAAGGGTTCTTCATTCCCTGGGACTTTCTGCCCCTTTACTTCAGGGAGCATTACTAGAGTCTTTAGTAGTTTTGGCGGGGCAGGGGTGGGGCCCAATGGAGGGGATGGAATGGGAGGGGGGGGCTTTTGTACCTTTATATGAAAAGGTGTCAGTGATGCGGCCCTCGGGCCAATGTACTAGTCCTCATGTGGCCCTCGTGGTGATTTGAGTTTGAGATCCCTGTTCTACACCAAGATACCTGTGGTATTTGCTATAATTCATTCCAATTCCCTAGTAAAATCAAATGCCTGACATAGTAAATAGTTACTGATGACACACTATTTAGATGGAAAAGCCCTCTTAGTGCATTCCTCAGACAGAGAACAGATCTGGTAATAAACTGGTGCCACACTGGATCTTAAGACTTTTGTATTTTTCTCTGTAAGTATATGTAGCACATGCAGTCCAGCTATGTAATGGTGATATTTTTATTGGAGAGGAAAAGGCCCAGATGTAGATAATGAAGAAGCTGGCACAGCTGTGTGGTTAGCACTCCTAGCATGCTCCCATCTCAAACTGCCTACAGAGCAGTGCTGTCACTACTTTGACATGCCTGTGTGCTGTTCTTGCGTTTGCAAACACTAACTGGTGGGAGGAGGAGGAAGAATTAATAGGGCACGTTCCTTGAAAATGGAGAAATGGGAGCCAAAATGAATGTTAAAATAATGCCATGTTCTTATCTCCCCTATCACTGAGCAGGTGTATGACATTGCATTTAGCCGCGCGGGTGGCGGGAGAGACATGTTTGCGTCAGTTGGCGCAGATGGCTCAGTGCGGATGTTTGACCTTCGTCATCTGGAGCACAGCACCATTATCTATGAAGATCCACAGCACCATCCGTTGCTGCGTCTCTGCTGGAACAAGCAGGATCCCAACTATCTTGCAACAATGGCCATGGATGGTATGGAGGTGAGGCACTGAGCATTTGCCCTATAGGCTGTTGGACTTTTTAGATGGGCTTACTGATTAGTCAGTGTTTGTAAAGCACGTTGGAGGAGAAGAGGACTACATATGTGCTTAATATTGGGTATCTGGGACAGGGCTGTAGATACGGATTGCAAGAAGCCCAGCTTCTGAGAAAAGTATTGTAATGAGTTATTCTATGGAGTTGTTCACTGCATTGTTCATTTTCCAAATGTATTGAAGTTCTCATACTTGCTGAATTTCAGTATTAACACTTCTTTATAAAAGCCAACTTGATTTCATATGGCTGTATACTTATTTGCATCTGTAATATGCAGCTGTAGGTGTTGGGATGCTACAAACTTGAGGAGTTGAAAGGCTCCTTTAACCTGTAGCTGATTTTTGAGACTGGTCCTTATGCCTCTGAGCTGATACTCTTAAGTTCCATCTTGCTCCAGTGACGCCAAAAGGCACTGTAGATTTTTCTTTAGTTCGACATCACCAGTACTCCTCCATGGAATTGTAACTTCATAATTCACTCTGCCTGTGTTACATATTACACAAGGTGTACAGTGATTCTCTAGCTGCTTTCAAAACCGCTTTTGGTCAGTCATGTGTGTCTTTAGAGACAGTGCTGTATTTATAACATTCTGCCAAAATGTCTTGTTTTCTTTTGGTGTTTTTTCTTCAGGAAACAAATGAATAAACATTTTTACTTTTGCTTCTGAAGGTGGTGATTCTAGACGTCAGAGTTCCCTGCACACCTGTTGCCAGGTTAAACAACCACAGAGCATGTGTGAATGGCATTGCCTGGGCGCCTCACTCTTCCTGTCATATCTGTACGGCAGGTGAGCATGGGGACAGATCTGTTCTCCTTCTCAGCTCCTCCCTCTTTGGTCTTGTCCCCCAGGAGCTTTCTGAATGTATGAACCTCTATCCTGGGACTCCTGCAATCATTTCCACTACCTCTAATCTCTCCAGCTCTTTGAGCAAAAAAAAAAAATAAGACTAGGGCCCTAGATATATCCAGGTGTCATAGGTGCTCATTTTATTACCTCCACCATTTCCCAGAATTCTCCAGGGAAACTGAGAAGCTGCTGCCTCTTAAGCAGTTTGGATATTGGGCTGTCTCGCCTTGAAAATGAGGGACTGTGTCCCAGTGTCTGAACTGTGAAAGAGGCAACACCTTTCTTACGTCATGAATGTTGGAGTCATTCATTAGCTGTAGGTGCATTCCCTAACAGCTAACCACTTTATTCAAAGGGCTGTTTTCTCTCCTGGTAATAAAACTATAGTTGCTAACAGTGCTCAAATTCTGCATTTTTAGTTTGTGATGCATTTAGTGTTGCTATTGGCTGAATATTTTGTGGAGGGCCCTTTTTTTGCTGAAGGTGTAATATATTTGCACACACATTAGAGAGATTCAATATATGGCTTCTTAACATCCATTAGACCATACTTTTGATTTTGGCTAAGTGTGTGGGCTCTCATGTAAGTCGTTGGAAGCTGTGCACCCATGTTTGTGGTCAGAAAACGGTATTAATTTTCTAAGAAAATTGGGCAGATCTCCTTGGACACGAAGCTTAAAACCATGTAAGTTAAAGACAGGAAAGGTCTCTTAGGTTCCATCTAGTCCATCCCCTTGGCCAATGCAAGATTGTTCCTGCCAGTGCTTTCTCCAAGGGCTGGTTCTTAAATGTGCCTATCGATGGTGCTGCCACCATTTCCCTTGAGACTGTATCACAGATGTGTAGTGATCTAAAGAGCTATACGAGCGGGGTTATGGTGGAGTGGAGTTGTTTCATTTTATGTGATCTTCGTTTCCTCCATATTTGGGGGAATTGCCCAGCTTTACGTTTTTTTTGGTTTTTCATTTGGACTTCTCACTCTGTATTTTAGCTTGCTTTTGAGACTATATCCCTCCAACTAGCCATGTAAATATGCCTCTACCTATTTCCGAGATGATTGATTCGAATTCTTTCTTACCGGTTTGTAGCGGATGACCATCAGGCTCTCATCTGGGATATCCAGCAAATGCCTCGTGCCATTGAGGACCCAATCTTGGCCTACACAGCAGAAGGGGAAATCAACAATGTACAATGGGCATCGACTCAGCCGGACTGGATAGCTATCTGCTACAACAACTGTCTGGAGATCTTGAGAGTGTAACACTATTGGTCTGTGGCAAACTGAGGCAGGGCTTTATAACTTCCCCTCCCCTCTAAAGTAAGAACAAACATGTTTCAAGTGGCCAGTATCTTTTGTTGCTTTGCATCTACTGTTCCAAGAAACTGTTACAGGAGTTAATGGCAGGTGTTGGCTGTCCCTACAAGACGCAGAAAACGAAGGGACGCACCCAGCCTTTTGGACCTTCTGGGTTTTGATTTTAATATTTTTCTCAATTAAAAAGTTCTGTATATCTGTTTGTTGACTGTGTTAATGAGCATTACAGGCTTTAAATGACTGTTTTAAGTTGCTGCATATGTCCATGTGTTTGTCAGCCAGCTGAAGCAGCACATCCAATTAGTTTGATAGATGTAAGTGCAAAACTCGGTGGAAAGAAAAGACATTAATATTAACCACTGCCTTTGCAGGAATTTTTAATCATTCCTGTTACTGTCCCTAAACCGTTTGAACGTTTTTATATATTGGATTAAGTTTCTATTAAGTAGGCTCTTCACCCCAGTTCTTATTTTTGACATGTGATCCACTTCCATAAGCCCCAAGCAGGATCTGTTGATGATGATGATGGGTCATAAGCATCATTGTAGGCTTCCTAGCAGTAAAACTGTTGCTGTAGCTGTTGCCTTGGCTATGTGCCCCTGACCATTTGGTCAGAATCGCTTGGTGCTGTGAAGTACCATTACTTGTCGCACAGGTCTTTCATTTTAACTGATGCTAGAGGCAGTTGTTACTGTGGTGGGCCTTCAATTAGATCATAACTGAATTGAGTCTCCCACTGCTGTATTACTTAACTGAATGGTGACAAGATTCACAGAGAAAAGATACTAGCATGACTAGAGCTATTTTTGAAAACATTTAGTAAAAAATGCGACTTGTAATGCATTTTGGATAGACACTTCCAGTCAAATGATTCCTCTAGAAAGCTTCCTATCTGAACCAAAATAAAATGGTTTCACACCTTCTAGCTTACTTGATTGGCAACTGTAATTCTAAGCAAAATTCTGTATCTAACCTATACCTTGGAGTTTCTTTTGCATTTGGCTCGTCTTCCTGGGAGTTGGAGAAAGTGAATGAGTGAAGAGCTAGCTTTTGTTCCTAAGAGCAAGGAGAGAAGCATTAGCATTGTACTGTCAGATCTTGTTGGATGACTGTGATAGAAGCAGTTAGAACAGCTGGTCTGCTGTCCAAAGGCAAGTCATGCCCCTGTAAAGGAAAGTTTCCTAAAGTAACATACAGGGTTGGGTCTAAATTAAAAGAAGTTGCCCAATCTGTGTCTCAAATGGAGACCTTGTTTTGGCTCTAGTTGTCATTCTTAGGTACTGCAACTCTTGTAAGAGGAGCAGGATAGGTATGGCGTGGGGGGAGCCTTCTAGTTTCATCCAAGTTCCCTTTCTGAAGTGGAAAGGTAAAGGAGAGCGAGGCCAAACCTCTGTCACCATGATGCTTTATGCGGAGGGATAGCAAAATTCTTTCATTGTCTTAACATGGCGGGTAGTTTGAATGAGGTCGTTTTCTTGTTTTGATCAGCTAACTGCAATACCCTTCAAATGAGAAGGTGACAAACTGAACACCACACTGGTGAGGTCTAACCATCACCTTGTTCTGTAACAATACACTGAGCTGATGAGGTCAAGATCCAGATCAGCTGACCCTGACTCATTACTTTGAGAGACAATCTTGATATTGAGTGAAAACCAAAGGTAGCATTATACATTAAAAAGGCAAAATAAATTAATTTTTTTTCTAAGAATATTAGGCTTCCAATTTGAAGTAGCTTCAGTTACATACACCTTCTCTCCCAAGTCCCCAACCATCTCTCTTGCAGCCACAGGTTTCTATTTTAAATGCTCTGTCCCTCTTGTTCTGAGACCCAGACAAACAGGGAAGACTGGCTACATCGAGTCAATGAAACTAAATGTTCAGCCTGCTGTCAAGTGCAGATTAAAATTGAAAAATAGAGATGTCTCCTTTTTCAATTATAATCTTAGATGTTTCTGGTAACAACAAGCAAAAATTATCCTACAGGTGACTTTAAAAAATAGAAAACAGAGTATACGAAAGCATCTTATTCATCTGATCACCTCTCATTAGTGACGGATATTTACTCCCGTTAACAGTGCAGAGCCAACGCGTCTCTGGGAGAATGAGGCGCATTCTGTTCAGTCTCACACATTGTCACATTGTCAATAAAATTCATTAAGTTCCAATTGCAGAATTTTTATTAATGGGTGAGCCATAAAGAACTGTCTGGTGTTCAGATTCCTAGCATGGTTGCATGTTCCGATTCTGGCATGGTTGCCAGATAGCTTACACATGCATCTCTGGTATGCTAAGCGAATTTGCTCCAGAAATCATTGATACACAAGTGTGGAACCACACATTAAACTTGGGCACTCTTCAAAGTAGAGCTGCGCCTTTAAAGTTAAACTTAAATATGCAAGCATGTTAGAAAATGAAAGTTGCGTTTCTCATAGCAACATTCATTTATATTGTGTAGGCTGCTTTCGTTTAGATATACTTGTAACAATATTACATGAAAAATTCTTGCATGTGTATCTAAATACAAGTACTAGGCACAATGTAAACAAGCTAATGCCAGTGAGAGAAGCATAAACCTTTTGCTTCCTGACTGTGCAAACTAAATGTGTTTACATAACATTGCAATAAGTTTTGCATTTCATGTTTTGGGGAAGTAGGGTTTTGGGGGAGATGGGGGGAGGACTACTTTCATAATGTTAGTATTTAAATAGTCCCAATTAGGCTTTGAAGTTTTATTCTGTTGATGTAAATTGTGTGGGTAAAGGTTGTGTTGCTGCTGCTTGGCTGCAGACAGATTTCTGCAAGGCTGAGTTAACAGTGTAGCTGTACATCTGTTTCTAGCTGTGGTCTTCAGAAGGAAAAAATGATAGCAACATAATGTTCTTTAAGCTGAAAGCTTTTTGCAGAACTACAAATAATGTATCAAAAAAGGTGGATCCCATGATCTTAATAATGGTTTCTTTCTTGTCCACCATTTTCTCCAGTCTCTCTGATCTTGACAGGTTCATGTTTCAATGAGAAACTTTGTTTCCTGCAAACTCTTTTATGGTCAGGCCAGACACTGAGCTATGTGGTTTCTCTGCCCACTACAGGCTGTATTAGGCAGAATGGTATTGAACATGCTCCTTGACTCTTCTCTGTAGATTCTTGTACTATGCCCATTACTGTGATATCTGAACACCTTTTAAACCACACTCTTCCTCCCACCCAGCTGAGCAGTGGTCATGGAGGACAATTCACTTGGAGAAGTTTTAGTTGATATAGTGAGAGAGAGCTCTTTTGCGTTAAGGAAAGTGAATAAACATCCAGCTGAAACAGCCAAAGGGATTTTCCTCAAACTTTCCAAAAATATAATCCCACCTTGACTAAGAACAGAGTTTTAGACCAATGAGAATTGAGCATTAAGAGCATGTGAAAATGAGACTAAATGAGTACTCATAGCTTCCATTACCAGCAGAAGTGGTTCTGTTATTTATACTGAGGAGACCTCATCTTGGGGGCCTTCCTCCATAAGATTTCTTGCAGAACATTTGTGGCTTTGTCTATAGCGATTAGGCTCCTGATCCAAAGTTCCTTGCAATGGAAGCACCTGCTCACTTGGCCAGTTGGACTGCTTTTGGCTTCTTTACGTGCTTTGGGTCATGTCCTGCTGTCATTCCATAGGTGGAACCCCAGGGAAGCCAGGGGACATTGTGTGGCACAGACATGATTTGTTTTCAGAAGTCATTTGGTAGCTTAATGAGCATTACTGAAAATTACCCCAAACCTTTCTAGATAAGGAGTTCAGTAATACAAATGGCATGTCCGTATAGGTAAGGAAATGAGGCTTCAGTGCCCCCGCCTTCCTACTCTCACAAAAGGGGCAATGAGGGAGGAGTTGAACTGTCCATCAGTTCATTTATTTGCATGGCAAATTAACCCCCCTTCCCCGAGATGTATTTGGGGCTGATGGTTAATGACCAAAAAACTACTCAGCAGTAGAATCCACCTGTTGAATAGTCCAATTAGATGTGGAAACCTTGCACGGTTCCTTTGTGCTGATGAATTTAAATACCTCAGCCCACCTTACATTTACCACTTGCCAAATCTCCATAAGCATTATTTCTTCCAGAGTTAGTGGAAATAACTGGTTGAGTGACTCATTTTGGTGGTGGCTTTTTAAATGATTGCGAGACTATACAGAGAAACTGCCTTTACATTTTGTGTCGGGGTGGGAGAATAGAGGGAGACCTTAGACCAGTGGTTCATAACCTGCAGACCGCTTGTGGCCCAATCAGCACACAGCTGTGGCCCATGTGACATCCTCGGGGCCGTACAGGTAGTATATATATTGTGTGGGTGCAGACCACATAACACAGAGAGAACTGCATGTGTGGGCCACAATGGTAAATGGGTTGAGAACCACGGCCTTAGACCTTTCCCTAAGCATCAGTGAGCTTGGCACAGAAGTGAATTTCATAACGGGACTGAAGTGCCATTTCTCCTCCAACTTCACTAGTTTTGTATCTCTTCTCTGGCTAACTAATTCCAGCCATTGGGCTGCATTTTAAAAACCCAACTGCGCGGGATACCAAGTATCACATGGGCAGCTAATATGTTTTGGCTCCCAGCCCAAAGATGAGGTGAGACTCTCAAAGCTAGCTGGAGGATGAGCCAGTGCATTAGTAGGTTAAATCTGTATATCCCTGAATTAAATCAGTCTGTGGTAGGTTGCTGCAACTAAACTTGCCTTGCCATGTGCTAGGATTTAATAGTCAAGGTTGCCTTGACAATCTCTTGAGTAAGAAATTCAGTGGTCTCAAAGTACAGAAAAAGAAGAGGTTGATACTGCAGATTGTTCCTTACTTTAAGGCCCCCTAGGTACTTATGGGAAGCAAGGCCTTGCTTCCCATAAGAATCAAAATTCATGATCCCTTCAAAATGTAGTTGTGATCACACATCTGCATTGCTTCTAATTACTTTTTTTGAACACTGGCTCAGCAACCAGAATCGATTCATTGATGAGATGATAAATCCACAGCCGTGTGATCTGTAGATTGTTTCTTAACTGGGATTCGATTGGAGAAATGTATGTCTGTGCTAATGTATTGGCATATACATACATTTTTTGGACTTTTGTTTTAAAATATAAGTTCTGGAAGCTGAGCACGCCGGTTTACATGCTCTAGATGGAACTTTAGCGGGTATATTTTTTAGGGTTAGGAATGGAATAACCTTCCTACCTCAGTCCTTTAAGGCTGGCGTTTGACTCTGAACCCTGTGTCTGATTAATAAAATCTTAAATACAGCGTGAGAGTTTCCTGACTGTTGCAGTTCCAAACTGGCTCTGGCTGGCAGCACATGGGGACCTCTTTCACGCCAGAACCACCTGAAAAGCAACACCAAAAATGCGAGCACTTGAAAATGCTGTTAACACTACAAACTGTGAGGCTTTATATTCCGATGACAGCATGATCCAGTAGGGATCTCTCAAGCACTTGACTTTGCCTCTTGCCCAAACAGAACTTTGTTTTGCTTCATTTGGGTACTTTTATTATTGCCTAGTTGTGTTTGGGGGACCCTGGAATTAGGTGCCCTTTCAAACATATGGCAGTAACGATAGGTGGTTTGGGTAGATAGTTATCTTGGGATGTAGGTGAATTCTGCAGTCTTTGTCAATTCCATAATGTCAGGAAAATTGATGCAGCTTTCTGTGACTTAAGATGCAGAATTCAAAGATCTTTGACTATCAAAATTCCTTGGTACTGACTATCTTAACCCTTTCCGTATACGCAGCACAGGCAGAAATGGATAAATCACAAGGTGCAGCTCCGTGCACAGTAGGACTGTACAATTGTTTATACCTCCCTCAAAGTATTGAAAGGGTTAGTCATCCCACTACTGCCACACAAAATGGTTCTGCCACTTCAAACCCAAGGGAAGCATTATCCAGTCAGTGGACAGTTAAGGTATCTCTGAATGACTTCGGTTGCTTTTCACTCCAAGGCCACTGGTTCAAATCCCAGTCTAGGCATTGTTTTGATCCGTGGTCTGTATGAAGTGAGGTTGTTTCCAGATCTGGTTCCTAATGGGCAGGAGTACATTTGGCTCTAGATGGGCCCCCTTATTAATGTCTGCAGGGAAGCCTACGGATTTAATGGTAGGTGGCACTTAAACAGCACTTTTCCATGTTTGCTTGGCAACCAAATTTCCCTAGGGAAGGTCGCTCTAAGTCATAGGTGAGGTACATTGGCAAAGGTATGGGGAATGAAGAGACTTGCACTGCCCATACTGTAGCCAGAGGGTCTCGCTCTCTAAGGTTTTTGATCCAGCACCTTTCACCAGCACTGAAATAGTAACAAACGTGTGACTAGACACCAGCTACCGGGGTGCTTGTCTGGCAAGTGGAGACAGAGCATAGAGGCAAGAGCAGTTCTAAGAGGAAGTTACACACTATTGCGTTAGACTTCTGGACAGCCTTTAGTCTGCCCAGTATCTCAAACTGCCTCTTCTGGTGCACAGATACCATCAATCTAGAATTTCCTTGCTGGTGAGGAAAATGACCTGCTTGGCTTCCTTTTCAGAGAAGCTAATAAAGGACAATGCTGAGGTGTGGTTTTTTTTTGTTTTTTTTTTGTTTTTTGTTTTAATTTTTGCTAGGTTCTGCAGCCACAACAAACTACAGGCCCTGGTTCCATCTCTCATTCATACACACTAGTCAGCGTCTCTTAGAATGTCCATTTTCCTGTTTGTAAAAATATGCAAGTTTCCTTCTATGCGAGAGACAGTAATTGGTCAGGCAAATCCAAATGAAGGCACAAAGAACTTGCTAAACAAAGGGGGAAGGACTCTGGCAGTAAATAGTACTGCTGTGAAACAATGTTATTTCGACAACCTGTTGAATATGAATTTGTGGTATCTGCTATTTAAAAGGAACTTTTTTTACTTGGCTTGCCAGCAGTGTACAATGTAATGAATAAATCTGTCGAGCCGAAGCTTTTTTTTTTTTACTACTAGTAATTAAATAGATGTTCATTTTGTTATGTGTATTCCCTTCTGCTGTTCCCCTTTAAAGTCCCATTGTGATAACTTCCTGAAGGTGTGATCTTTGTAGCATGATTGTACAAACATACATATGAAATCCCAGATTTCTTGTTCTCACTAAAATATGTTAAAGCAATAGCGATTTTACTGCTGTCATGCATAGCCTAAGGTGTTTGCACACTTTTTTCCTCCCTCTTTCATATTGCTTGAGATTTGCAACTTTGCTACTTTACTAGAGGAATCCTAGCATCCCATTATCGGGCAGATTCAGACATGTTGTTGCCACAAGTAACTGCAGTGTCCTGGTATTCCTTTTTTAATTATTTTTATGGAGAAACCATATAAAAGGTTTTGTTACAGTGGATTTTAACACCTGAACCCTGGAACCATATTACTGAAACTCTGTAAATTAAGTCAGTCTTTTATGAAACCACTTGAAAGTGGAATGTTGCATCCTTTTATGCTATTTCCTGCTTCCTATGTAGTTTTATTCAATTTTTTAACCTTTTTAAGTTTCAGCCTCCTGTGTATTAGGTACAGTATTTTCTGCCTTTCATACTTTGTAATAAAAATTGAACATTTATAGATTGACTGCAGTTTGCTGTGTGGTGAGTTAAAACTGATTGCAGGTGAGCAGGAAAACTGCTTAAAACACGTTGATTTTGTTTTGTGTCTTGTTGCAGGTTCACTGATGTGCAGAGAAAGGGGTTATTGGTTTATATTTTCCATGGGCTTCCTAGGCTAATAAAGATCAATGATCATCTTTGTTCTCATGTGTCTAGTCCCAGACAGAACTTTACCAACTCAAAGTTAAGTTTGCTAGTAACACGTTACAAAAACTACATACAAACAGATCAGTTCATAGAGCTACATTTGAAAAGCACTTAAATGATCAGTTAAGGTAACAGATAAAAGTTTAATACTTTTCAGGTAATTATTTTTAAAATAAATTTAACACCCCCCCCCCCCCCCAAAAAAAAAAAAAACCACGAACACTTATTATCCTGGTTCTTTGGATTCTCTTTTCATTCACAATTCTGGTCTTTGTTAAATGGCACTTTCAATGCACAATAATGATTCACCAGTATCTGTCTCTAGTGATCAAAATAAAGGGTGGCAGTTGGATTATTTTTAGTTCAAATGATGACTTGATCCCTGAAGTTTTAATCAGTTGTAAATTTAGGACAAAACCATCCTACAATCTTAATTGTGGAAAGCACTGTTCATTAACTACCCAGTCCCTCCAGTTTTATTGGCTTCTGAAGAGGCACCTTGCCTTCTCAGATGGAACCATTTGTTTTCTGTAATCCTGATGGAGAGGTCAATTGATGCCTGAATTGGAAGTGCCACTTTACTTCATAAGAGCTCAGTAAAATGGGTATGTACTGACATTAAACAGTTAGCTCTCATATACAAATGAATGTGATAGCTTATGGAATTGCAGCAAATGCAATCTATTGTCCATGAAAATAATCTTGTTTCTGGATCTGTCTGCCTCTTGTTCTTAGAATTTTGGTTTCAAAGGAAATGCTTACTAAACTTTATGGCCCTGAAGAAAGGAGTTACCGCTGAAGACACTTAGCATACTCGTAGCAAAATGCAGACTACTTGTTCCAGTAATCAAGGTTTAGTGGAAAATAGGGACATTGGTCTTTTGCTTCTATTTGTCATAATATCATTCTGAAATGTGTTTTACCCTAGAAAAGTTTTTTAGATCCCCATGGAGCTGCTTCCAGGATCTAAACTTCACTGTTCTCCACGGAAACCTTTCCCAATTGTCATCCACTTAGTTATTGCTGTCTCCACTGACTTCTCCCTGCTGCTGTCTCTGGTGGAGTGCCCTGCCAACAATTTGTCAGTGTACCAGGGTGTAGCAAGTAAGCCACTTCCCGCTTAGGACAAAAACACTTGTCTGACATTTTTAACTCCTCCTGACTTGCTTTGTATAGCTTCATGTTCTGGGGTATGTGAAATCCAGCAAAGTCTGGACAAATGGCTGTTCTTAGAGGACTGTCTTGTGCATCCAGACACCCGGTGAGAGAAGTATTTGTCATCTCGATCACCTTTCCCGTTCCCTGTGAGCCCCAACATTGCATTTCAGTGAGCACTCATTATGGGCCTATTTCCACACTTGGTATCAGCACACAACTCCCACTGCTGCCTTTGCTTACCATGGGCAGAATTCACTACTTGGCACACATGTACTCAAGTGAGCGATGCTATAGAAATCCATCCAGATAAAATATCATCCTTTTCTAATTCAAATTGATCTGTTGATTGGAAACTTTGAATGTGATTTGCCTTCCTTCCCCTTATTTAGGCCAATAGCCTGTTGGAACATGACGGAGAAGGGGTGTTGGCTAGCACACTGAATCCCAACTGTGGAGAGCTGGCTGGTCGTGTTAGGCTAGGTTCACAAAGGGACTTAGTCATTGTGCCTAACTCTTAATCCTAGTGATATTCTAGGAGCTTCACAAAACTTGTGTTTAGGTGCACAGGCTCCCTATCCAAAGAATGAGGAGAGAGCAGCACATGAGACTGGGATTTTCAAAAGCCAGCATCCTGGGTGGGGAGCTGCCTAAGCTAGCCATTCGGAGATGCTGAAGAGAGGAGTGTGTCTGAAGTCCGATCCCAGAGTTTGGTGCTATCTCTGCATGAGGGTTCACAGCCGAGAATTCCGGGTGGAGTCAGCTGTCTAAGGCAGTTCTTGCAAGGGAAGAAAAGAGGACACTCCTCAGCCTTGTAGCCCACTGGCTCTGGGATGTGGAAAACCCCCAGTTGAAATCCCCGCTTTGCCTGAGGAGAAGGGATTTGAACGTGGATCTGCCATGAGTGCCCTAATTTCTGGGCTATGGGATGTGGGGTGCCCTGAATCTTGCCCATTTAAGCTGTGGATAAATTATTGGTTATTGGGCCAGAGAGTGTGAGAAGGACTCTATAGACTGGGAGGTAGGGCACTCACCTGGGAGGTACAAGATACAGGATCTGGCCCCCCTGTGCTGATGACTATTTGTTTAGCCAAGGTAGAATAGCTTTAATAGGAGAGACTGAGGGAGCCCCATATCAGAGTATCCCATAGTCCAGTGGTTAAGGCACTCATCTGAGAAGTGGCAAATCCACGTTCAATTCCTTCTCTTCAGCAGGCAGAGAGGGACTTGAACCAGGGGCCTTCTACATCCCAGCTAAGTACATAACCACTGGGCTAAAAGTTGTGTGTGCCCTCCTCCTTTTCCCCAGTGTCCTCTGTGTGAAGCTTGGCAGTTTCTGTTTAACAACCTCCTTAGTTACTATTGGAATGGAAACCATTTAATCATATCATGTGAAATACACCTCTACCTCGATATAACACGACCCGATCTAACACGGATTTGGATATAAAGTGGTAAAGCAGTGCTCCGGGGGGTGGGGCTGCGCACTCCAGTGGATCAAAGCAAGTTCGATATAATGCGGTTTCACCTATAACGTGGTAAGATGGCTCCCGAGGACAGTGTTATATCGAGGTAGAGGTGTATATCATCTGGCTTTTTCCCAAATACAAAACAAATATTTATTGAACATTTCTGCCTTTTCTGCATTACTAGTAACAACCACCTCCTTATCATCCTTAACTCTGCTGGATAGAGATGTCTCCTTGTAGAAAATTGATAAGGGAAGCAAAAAGACAATTTCTTCTAATAAATATAAATGAGAAGCTATCAACTTCCCCTTTTTTTCCATTTGTTATATATTGGGTTTTATATTGCTGCTTTCACTTCCCCTCTGTCAGGCTGTTTTTAACCAAAGTAGCTGACTTTCTCAACTGTGGGAATGTGGGTTTGGGGCATCTAGTAAAATATCCTTAAACAGTTCCCAATTATCATTCATATTTCTTTTGTTTCAATTTTTCCTCCCAGCTGATTTAACTAATTATTATTTTCAGCTTTGAGAAATTGGCCCTTTTAAAGCCCCAAGAGTGTGTGTGTGTGTGTGTATATATATATATATTTATTTATTTTATTTATTTATTTATTACTGGTTGGGGCCTCAGTTCTCTTCACATCTAATACATGCAATCAAGTCATGATCACTTGTGTTTAAGCAATCACTAATTTTCAGTTCAAAGATCAGTTTGTCTATCTGTTAAGATGAGGCCTGAGCCAGAATTCTGTGTTGGAGGTTTTCCTACTGGCAGCGTGAGACCTCCACCGTATGGCATCCAGACTGAAGTCCCCAATGATCAGTTATTATATTCTACACATAGACAAGTGTTCTGTAGTGTGATTTGGTCATCTATAGCAGATACCAACTAGTACCCCACCTATATCTATCAGGGGTGATCCATAAACATTCTAGATCATTTGCTTCTGAGTTGTCAGTGTCTCTGAAACAGGTAAGGCCATTTTTGACAGTGCCATCCCTTTTGCCTACTTGATCCTTCCTAAAGAGGAGGGTACAGCTCCTAATTCTTTAAATAAACTGGCTAAGAGCCCCCTCTGCTGGGCTGATAGAGAACTGCTAATCATGTTTGCAGATGATCCCTCTTTCACCCCTTGAGCAGCTCTGGTATTTTTGATATTGGCCAACATCATTACTGATAGGTGCCGTCAGAGCAGAGCTTGGCCCCATATGGAATCAGCAGAGAATGGGGCAGGTGTCCTAATGGCTCCCTGGGGAAGGAGGCAGCCCCGAGTGTGTCTCTAAGGGTGGGTGGGTGTGGGGGTGATTCTCTTTTGCTTCAGAGGAGTGTCTGGTGCCTTTAGGTAGGAATGAGGCCAGGCTACACCCATCCTGCCACACTAGACACTGCCCTGCAATTGGATTCTTAGCTATCGATCATTCCTGCGTGGTCCTGCTGCCAGTTTTCAATCAGTTTTATACCCATTTTAGCTAGGTCTCCTTCACTTTCCGTTTAGGCCTAGGGATGGCACAGACAACTCTGGTAGCTGATCTCATCCTGGAGAGAGGCTGGACAATTATTATCTGTAGTACAGTAGTACCTGTAAGGCCCCAGCTGAGATCAGGGCTCCATTGTACTAGGTGCTGTACGTACACATAGTAAGACAGCCCCTTCCCTGAAGAGCTGACAGTCCAGGTAGGCAAGATAAATGAAGAGTAGCAGAAGAAATGCAGAGAAGTGACTTGAATCGTGCTCTGTATCAGGTATCTCTCAAGTGCTTTTGCTGACGTTGACCATGAGATGATGGCACTTCCAGAACCTATGAGGAGTAGATCGTCTCTCTTAAGTAACTTCACTCCTTTCTTTGGGAAATCCCAGCAGGACACTATCAGGTGGGTAAATATTTGCTGCAAGGGCTCAGGTGGGCTTCCACAGGATTCTATCTTGTCACGTCTCCTGTTCAATTTGTGTGTATATGGGGCTGTTGAGAGGGTAACTGAGGAAGTTTTTAGCTCAATACAGGAGTCAGCATGGAGGCAACTAAGATCCACAGGAAGGATGCATGTCCTGAAACAAGGAAGCAGGAAGGAAAGAAAAGAAACTGTGTAATTGCAAGGATCAAGAGGTATTTGAGTCAAACAGGTATCCTTCAGAAAATGGAAATCCAGCCAAAACGCAGGGATGATGATTAAGACACTGGGCTGGGACGCAGGACCAGGGAATTGAACCCAGGTTGCCTGCCACAGGCTTCCTGTGGGACCTTTGACAAGTCCCTTATTCTCTCTGTGTTTGGTTCCCTAATCTGTGAATTGGGGATAACACTTCCTTCTTGATTTAGTACTGTGTAATTGCATAATTTAAAGAAATAAAACATACAAAATCGATGATAGATATTAAATGACAAACAGGCTAACTGACAGGTCTCTAAACAGAACTGTTGATGGGGAACCAGAGAGTAGAGGTATGTCAGTGTTCTTGTGTGGCTTGGTTCTGAGCCCCAATATTTTTATCAATAATCTGGAAGAAAGTACCAAATCGGTGCCAGTAAAGTTTGCAGGTGACACAAAGATTGGTGTCGTGGCAAACAACGATGAGGAGGGTCACTGATGCAGAGCAGTCTGAATCACTTGATAAACTGGAGGCAAGCAAACGTGTTTTAATGTAGTTTGTTTCCTGGAAAACAGCAACTCTGAAAGGGGTTTGGGGGCCATGGTGGATAACCACCTGAATGTGAGTTCTCATCTTCATGCTGTGGCAAAGAGAGCTAACTTGATCCTTGGAGGTATAAATGGTGTGGAGAAGGAACTATGTTAACTTGAAATTATATGCTGAGATACGTTGTGGGACGAAGACAAAAAAGAACATCTGTTGCTGGATGCACAGGGACAAAGAGGCTTAGGCTCCTGGATGGACACTCCACTCAGCCTGTCCGGTTGGATCTTTCGGGGGTTGAATTTGGAGGCGCATCAGTTTGTTCCAGAGGGGAGAGGGAACAAGATCACAGAGCGGGCCAGGGAGCTAGACCATGATCAGGAAGAGAAGGGCTGCTGCACTCCAGTAAGATTAGGCTTCCCCTCTGGGAGTAAGCGGGAGAAGAGCTACTGTTAGGCTTGATAGATTTAATCTAGCTAAATAAAAGTACAGTGTTTTTTCAAACCCAGAATTTGGAGGCAGTGACAATCAGTGGGATTTTGAAGAGAGGTAGGGCCCTCGAAATAGAATTAGGAAAAGCAGCTAGAGTTGCACAATATCCACAGGCAAATGTTCCCAAGAGGAAGCTTGGGGGGGATAAAAGGGCTGTACTAGCAACCCAGAGACACCAGTGTTGGTGCCAGGAACAGGACAGGTCATGACACGGGGTAATATTGAGTAAAAGTAGGGAGATGTTACTTCTATGTGCAGTATCAGTGAGGCCACTACTGGAATAATATGTCCAGTTCTGGTGTCTTGTTGGGCAGAGCCCTGTACTCTTGAGCTGTCCAAGGTAACAAAAATCCAGTTCTGACTGTTATATAAAATCATAGAATATCAGGGTTGGAAGGGACCTCAGGAGGTCATCTAGTCCAACCCCCTGCTCAAAGCAGGACCAATCCCCAGACAGATTTTTGCCCCAGATCTCTAAATGGCCCCCTCAAGGATTGAGCTCACAACCCTGGGTTTAGGGGGCCAATGCTCAAACCACTGAGCTATCCCTCCCCCCTAAACTTGAATATTTGCACCAGACACCGAGTCATTTCATTTTTAGCATCAATCTTGGCCTTCAGCAGGACTTGAACTTGTGACCTTCAGAACCAAATGTGAGTAGCTAAGGAGATAACTCAAAATGTAGACAAAGGTACAAAAGGGGAACAGATTGGATTAGTCCAAACAAGAAAAGGGTCCACAGGTGCAGCTGAAGGACTATGCTGAGACCACGTCTGGAAAACAAGAGGAGAACGGAACTGGAAATTAATGGGCCAAAGTTGGTGTGTTGGAAACTAGACCTAATTGGTGAACAAAATAATGAGGGGATGGGCTATTCTGCTCATCACTGCCTTTTGGGGTCCTTAGAAGAGAGAGTTCAGCTGTGGGAGAAGAGATCAAAATGTCTGGGGACATGTGGACTGGAAGGAGCAAGCTTCATTGTCATGGCTGCTGCGGCCACCATCTTCTGGGAAACCTGGAATCCACCATGGCACTGTTGGACATTTGTTGTGCTAATGCTGAAAGATGTCCTGACTAGACCAGGCCAGGGAAAGGAACCAATGACATCACTGCCTCCACGGGCTTTGGTTAAATCCTAAATAACATCTGGGTTGTGAGACTGCCCTCCCTCCCTTGTTGTGTTTTTCCTTTTCACCTTATTTCTTCTCATGATGGAGAAGCAGCCATGCCAAATTGGAGTCAGTGGTGGTGCGATGTGACTCATGGGAGCGCAGTGCCACGTGACTCCATCCGCCAGGTCACAACACTTGGAGTCGGGAGCTGGGCCCACATGGGACAGAAGCCACCACTGCCCAATGAGTGTGGGGATGGGCTTGCTCTCCAGCCCTGTGTGAAATTCGTGTCAGACACCTCTCTTTGTCAATTTCATAATATGCTTGAAAAGGCACCAAACTTGTACCTAAAGGCTGCCAGGTGGAGGTTACCCCTCCTGCTCACCCTATTAGCCCTGTCACTGCTAAGACCATGTGCTGGGAAAGTCAGCACCAGCGACAGAAGCTGCATTTCTTACCTTTGCTGTTCTTTTCTGTTCCCTTGTGCGTGTGTTTGTCTTAAAGGAAGGGGACTTGGACTTTAAAAAAAAAATAACAGCAGCTTCAGTTCATCTCAACTAACTTTTTCTCTCTTTCCCAAAAATATCAGTCATCTTTCATACCAGCTAAAAGACCGTCAGAGGTGTTTCCTTATAAAAACTCCCTACAGCTAAAGGGAATAACAGATATTGATTAAAATGAAAGGTTTACTTGATACTTTGCATTTGAAATGCTTTAATTGTTTTTTTTCCTTTTTCTGTATCTTTAATAAAAGGCTATAAAAATGTTGAGGGGTGGTGATTGCCATAAGTCTAAGCAGTCTGAGGTCTCTGTACTCAACTTTAGTGGCGGACAGTGACCGGTAACTTCTTTGACTCTCTGGGTCCATTTTTCCATCAAAATTAATACAACAGTCCACACTTCAACCAGCATGTTGTAAAAATTGGAGAGGATTCCGAAAAGCTACACGGATGACCTGAGGTGTAGAAAACACACTTTGCAATGAGAATTTTTAAGGAGCTCAATCTTTTTTAATTTACCAAAAAGGGGGGTTTAGGGGTAACTTGGTTAAGTACCCAGGAAGAAGCTATTTGAACCTCTTTTAATCTTGAAAAGGCATAAAAAAGAATCCAATGGCTGGAGGTGGAAGTTAGAATAATGCAAACTGGAAACGAGGATTAAATTTCTAACAATGAGGGTTGCGGGGATTCTACCCACCTGCAGTCTTTAAATCAAGAATAAATATCTTTTTAAAAGATGCTCTAGCTCAATTACAGTTTATGGAGCTTGATCCCAGAATTATTGGGTGAAATTAAATGGCTTGTGGTATGCAGGAGGAGAGGCTCGATGACCATAATGGTCCTTTCTTGCCTTGAAATTTATGAAAACCCTTCTGAAGCCAATAGGAGCATAATATACATAACTCAGGAGGGCTAAGGATTTTTCTTTCCTTCGGCTAATTACTCTTCAAAGAGCAAGAAATTGTTTCAGTATATCAGAAGCAGGAAGTCTTAGGTCTGCTGGTTAACTATCGGGGTCAACAGTGCCAGAGAGGGTAGGGACATTTCAGAAATACTAAATTATTTGTTTGTATTAGGCCTGGTCTACACTTAAAAATTAGATTGATCTGGCTTCATAGCTCAGGGCTGTGAAAAAATTTGCATCCTTGGCACTGCAGAGATATTGATAATCAGCTCTAGAGGTGAAGGGAACCAGCAGCTACCTGGCTTGTGTAAAGGAAAATCCTGCCTCTGCTAGAATTCTTTGAGCATCTCAACAAAGTAGCGGATAAAAGGGAACAGGCCGACATAATTTATTTGGATTTTCAAAAGCATTTCAGAGTCTTTCGCCTGAAGTTGTTAAGGAAACACAGTCAGGAGGGGAGTGATAAAGGAGTGTCATTATCTGAAACCACATTAGGAATAAATGGTCTATTTTTATCATGGCAAAAAATTAACTGTAAGGTTGCAAACCCTTGAGGTGGTTCTTGAAGCCCCAACTCTTGGAGTCATGTGAGAATCTTAGTCTTCGTTTATTGTATTTTTTTTTTTAAATGAAGTGGTTTTGGCCTTCTTGGTGGTTCAGAAAATGTGAATTCTAAGAGCTCAACAACAACCCTACCAAAAAAGCTGAGTTCGTCTCAAGAGTTTTTTTAAGCTACACCCACAGCTGTTGGGAACCTGACTGTCCTTGAAGGCAGGAGCCTGACAACCCTGTAACAGAGAGGTGTCCTAGGCCTAGCATTTAAT
The DNA here is from genome assembly GCF_028017835.1 of Emys orbicularis. Taxonomy (NCBI): domain Eukaryota; kingdom Metazoa; phylum Chordata; order Testudines; family Emydidae; genus Emys; species Emys orbicularis. Next base: position 8,759,428 of record NC_088707.1, on the reverse strand, counting down.
GATCTAGCAAGTGCAGATGACCCACAATTCATAGAGGTTAGCTCAAGAATCTAACCCAAGGAGGTGCATGGGCTGCAGAAGGGCAGCTGAAGCACAAGGATGACTGCAGCCAAGTAATGAATACTGGAGGGAACTATCTGAATCCCTCCCTTGCCCCATTGCTTTAATTACATTGAATTAAACAGCCCTGTCCATCATTGTTCCCGTTGCAAACCTGGGCAAACCCACCACGCAGGGCAAGGTGCAGGCTCCCACTTACCCAGCCCCAGCTGTATCCTCAGCAGCTGGCTCTGCAACCTACCCATAATAGTGTAGGGGGGGCGGGTCCCAACTCCCAGATAGACATCCATCAAGGTGATTGGCAGGTTTAGGGGCGGAGCTGAGCTGGTACCGCCCCGTGACGAAGGAGGGGCGGGGCCATCCGTCTGATTGGCGGGGGGCGGTGCAGCAGCTCTTCCCCTGTGATTGGCATGGAACGGTTCGGCCTCCGTGATTGGGAGGGCGGGGCGGGCTCGCCGCCCATGATTGGCAGGCGGTAACGTCGGGTGGGTGGCTCGGTCCCTGTGATTGGCAGACAAGCGACGGGTCGGCCCCTGTGATTGGCAGGCGGCGCCGCCGGCGGCGGGTGCGTGCGTGCGCGCGCGGCGGCCGCTGAGCGGTTTGTTTTGCTGACGGTCCGTGCGCCCCGCGGAGGCGGTGAAGGGGACAGACCGGACCCCCCTCCCCCCATCCCGGTCCCGCTGGGGGGTGGAGCCGCTGCAAGGAGACGTTGTCTGCGGCGGCCCGGGCCTGGGAATGCGGCGGCGGCGGCTCTGAGCCCCCCCCCCCCCTCCTCCCGGCCGCCATGGAGCCGCGGCCGTGACAGCCTGGGGCCGGAGACAGCGCGCCGGAGAGCAGCTAACCCCCCCGCCCCGCCTGGGCGCGGGCCCGGCCGCCGCCGAGATGGGTAGGGGTCCGGCTGCGGGGCGAGTCTGAGGCGGGACTGTGGGCTCCGGTGGGGGGGAGGGGCTGGTTGCGGCCGTTGGCTCCCGCGGCGGGGGGAACTGCGCGCGCCCGGGCCCCACTGTGAGGGGGACCCCCCCCCGGGTTGTGGGTTTCGGCTGCCTGTTGATCTCCCCATTCAGGGCCCAGCTGAGAGCCCCCCCCCCCCGAATCCAGGTTCACGTGCCTGTCCCCTGGGTTGCAGGCTGGACTTCCCCCGCTCTCCTGCCACTGGGGCGCCACCCGCACCCTGGGGTGCGGTAACGGCTGGGGCTCGCCTGGGCCAGGTGCCCCGGCTATGCTTTGCCCTGGGGTGTTCCTAGGGAGGTCCTAGCAGGGCTACCCCCACTCACCTCGGGGAGACTCGCTTCTTTCATCGCATGAGCCTCCCCCCCCCCGACACTCTGCATCCCACGAGGCCTCTGGGGGGGGGGGGGGCTGCTGGGCACAGCCTGGTCTAAATCCCTGTCCACGGTGGTGTGCAGAGCCCCCCTAGGGAGGTGTTTATTCCGGATCAGTTACGGGCATAATTGCTATGCTGAATCCAACAATGAGGGAAAATGCAAAAACTCTGCCAGGGTCAGTTATGGAGTAACTTTCATAGGAGATGTGCCTCTCCCCCCGGTAGGTGGTAGTTGTCTTCTGCCCTTAAACGTGAGTCTGTATCCCTTATCATCATCTTTGTTCTTGTTTGCTGTAACAATGGGTGTTATCATTCGCGACTTCTAGGAATAATCTTTCTTGGAATTCTACCAAGCTCTTTCTTTGTCTTTGTCTTGTGGCAGTGAGTTCCATTGGTTAATTAGGTGCTGTGTGAAAAAGTATTTCCTCTGCTCGTTTTTATTATTTTTTGACTTTCAGTTTCATTCTTGTATTATGAGAATGTAAATAACAGCACCTCTAGTATTTTTTATTATTATACCTTTGTCACAGGCCCTTTTTACCTCATCCTGAAACTAAATCCTGCTTGAAAACCATTCTTGAACATGGCTGGAACTAATATAGTTTCTTGCTCCAGTGTCAGGGGGCTTATATTTTGAAGAAGTTATGGTGGTTCTGTTATTGCCTGATGGTATTTGACAATTAGTGATATTTGAGGAGTGTCAACATTTTGTGAATTTTTTTAAAACCAATATTGATTTTTGATTGGTAATGTAAAATACTTTTACTGTAAGTTTGATCAGGAGCTTGGAGGGTATTTCAGTAAAATTCTAAAAATATAGGGCAATATTTTCAAACACTGATGTTTAAAGTCAGACACTTTTGGAAGGTGAATGAGCATCTACAGCTCCTCTGACTTTGACTGAAGTTGTGGAAACTTAGCACCTCTAAGAATCAGGACACGTATTTTGAAATATGGATTTAGGTGCTTTACTGTAGGAACCCAAATGTAAAAATTTTGGCCATAGCACTATTTGTGACTTGGAATTCTATCGATCTTCAGTCTCCCGTATGAAGCTTCCATTCAATCCTCATTTGTTTTACTAAATTCAGACAGTAGCATTTTAGACAAGTAATGGAGCTGAAGAGCTGTTATAAATTGCCGCTGAAGAGCTGTTATAAATTGCCACCACAGGCTGTCATAATTCAATCTGAACTATTGGAGTTAATGTTTTAGGAAGATGTGAACTGTAGAGGGAAGTGCCTTGCAAGGTTTTCTGAGTTTACCTGGTTTCTTGTTTAGTCTGAAATTAAGTCCATTGTAAACCAGGAGAAAAGTTTAATTTATGTAAACTAGAGCTTACACTTGACCATGTTTGTATACTGGCAAAGAAAGTACTGTTATTAACCTAACTGCAGAGTTGACTACACTGCACTGTTTTGGGAGTTGCAGCTTTGATTTTTTTCTGAAGTTATCTGGTTTGCTAAAACTCTGCTTTGCTATTTAGTCTCCTGCATATAATTAGTTCTTATGTTAAAATATAGATCCATGCAGCATCACTAACAATGCTTAAAACAAATTTGGTTTAATTCTTGTAAATTCAAATGCTGATGTATTTAGCTCCATGACTAGGTCATGCTTAGAAATGCAGGCAAAATAGTCTGGTGTTTGCTCTGTAGAAACAGATGTGAAGGTCTTTAAACACACAATACTTGAGAAAATGAAAGTCTACCTTCCATTAAAATGCTTACTAATCACAATCATATAGCTAATGTTTGTGCGTGTGCTCATGAGTTGCAGAATGAAAAGGGGTGACTTCACCGGCTGTTAAACTAATGAATGCTATCCAGCTTTGTTCAGTTGCTCTTAACTTATGAGCAGAAAAGCACTAATTACTATATAGCCATGATTATTTAGATGTCTTTGATATAAAAGAAGATTGGATAATTGATTCAGATAATGGAGGGAATTTTCAACATGATAGACATCAGAAGACAATGACCTAGTTTTGGATAGATGTTTGGATAGTCTAGGTTATACTGTATTCTTTACATTGTTCCATCTAGCTTTCTACTTTTCTTCATAAATTACCCTAAAAAACTTAGTTAATATACTGAGTAGTTAAAGGGATATTAGTTTTGCAATTTGAGGTAACTCCATTAACAATGCTGAAGTGCATTAAGATTGATTCTCTTGCACTTTATAGGAGGTTATCACTAAATTTAATTTCTGTGCAGAGCTTTTCAGCAGTGTGGGAGAAGCTGATACTGCTTTTGTTAAAGAGAAACGTGCGTATATTTGAGAAGCGGTGGGGAGAGCTGTGTTGAGATTGAATGGCTTGGGTTAGACCTAGACTGAAATGCTCGTTGCAGGCCCAGCTGCAGTTGAGTCTTTCCCTCAATCTGCTTTTTTCCTGCCTGTGTCATTTCCTTCCCTTGGCTCACACACTTACCCGTAAGCTTTTAGTCTTTGCTGCATTGACAGCCACTGTTGCATTATGGGGGAGGGGGAAGGAATAAGCCTGCCATTTACAACCAGTTTTCAATTCTTAACTGTTTTGTTAGAATGTAAAATAGGGAGTCAGGTTTTTTTCTATGCCTTGCAGTCACATAGAGGAGCTTTGGCTTTTGACATTTGTAAGGCAAGTGAGTTGCAAATTTCTAAGACACTGGCAAATGAGAAGACATAAGCCTCTGATAGTGAGATTAACAAATTACCATAGAATTTCTCTAATGCAGTGTTGTACTGTTAGTAGTAATTGTATTACAATAGTGCCCAGCGGTCTGAATAAGGGGATTGAGGCCTTTATGCTAGGTGCTGTACAGACGTAGTAAAAACAGGGGCTGAACATGTAGTGCAATTTTGTGTCATTAAGACTTTACTTTTACAAAATACCCTAGGGTACACTGACCAATGTGCACTGAAGGACTGTAAGTTACACTTATCCAATGAAAAAAAGCTTTAGGCTGTATTTTGGTATTTCTAACTTGTAAAATTCATTGATTGCCATGAGTTTCCCAGTCATTGGATCAAACTAACCAGGTGCCTCTGTTAAAAAGTGTGCATCTTTCTTACAAGTAAACAGCAGACACTACGCTGTCACTATCCCTCTCATTCTCATACCCTGCAAACTTGTTTATAGGGGTTTACAGCTTCCTGTTTTTAACCAAATGTGCAGATGCTTCTATGCTTTGTTTGTTGAACTTTGTGATTTTGCTTTAAACTATTTCCATCCCTACCATAGCACATTTGCTGACTTGGTTTATTACACAGGTCTGAGTGAATTTTAACTGAAATAAATGCTTTACATAAGGAATAACTTTCCTTGTAAGTAGCAATTCCCCTTTATCAATGTTATAACATCCTGGAGTGTAGTTTTTAAAACATGAAAAGCATTTCCTGGACAACATCTTTCTGCACAAAGCAGAACTGTGTTTCCCAGACCTGCTGGAGACCTAGAAAAAGAGGGTGTCTCAGTGCTCTTCAAAAGTTGCTTAGATTTCATTTGTAGTAACTTCTGCATTGTGCCGTAAAACTGATAGTGCTGCAAATACTTTTTTTTTAAAAAGCTGAGGCTGTAAAATCTTGATCATGTTAAAATAACTGTTGACCTATATAAAAGAGTCTTTCAAATTTGTATTTCCATTGCCATACAGACCTTAACTGAAGCTACATTTTGATATAAAATGAGTTAAAATCAAATATTTGATATTCAGTTTGCTTTAAAAATGGAGATAGGAAATGAAGATTAGACACCAATGTCACCAAAATCAACTTAAAAAACAAACAAACAAAGTCTATCATATGTTATAGCACTAGGGAGCATTCAGCCAATCAAATTGCCTACTTTGCTGGAAACATTCAGCTGTCTCACTTATTTGACTTTGGGGTCATTATGTGTCTGTGAAGGACATCAAAATAAACAGTCTACTGTTAAAACTGCAGTACAGCATTGTATATGAACTTGAAAGGAGCTGAGTGCTCTTGACCTGTTTCGAATTTGCAGGATTGGACTCGAATATGTCAGAATATTGACTAGATCACATTTTACACTTTTGTTATAAAAGCAATGGACAAATCCAAGACATGAAATTTCCTTCCCCAGCCCAGTTCTCTTTAAAAAGACCACCAGGTTGGAGACCATTTGAAACATAAATCTTTTACGTGGGTGTGTTTATGGGCGATACCATGATACCCATAGTCAGTGTTGGTATAACAGTATTACTATGCATGCACGCATAGCAAACTCTGATATTAGATACAAATCAAATATCAGATATTAATATCTCTGTGGTCCTCCAATGTGGGCCCTAGCCACCTTTGTGCTGTTGGCTGTACTTTCAGGTAGTATCCCAGTCCCATAGGCTTTCTTGTGGTTTTACAATCACATTTTTCTAGTTTTAAACTTTCTCCTCTTTGTTGGGGTGTGAAACACCTGCGCTAACAGGAGTAAAGTAAATTGATTGTTTGTAATTAAAGCAGTAAGATTAACTGTACACAAAGTGCTGTCAAATGCAAAATGTAAACAAATTTGATTACAGAAATCCTTATTTTTCAATATGGAAGAAAGAAGATCCACTTAGGCGGCCGGGAACAGTTATGGTTTAATTTCATTACTTTTGAGTACTTGATTCTCAACTTTAAGGTTGCATTAATTTTAAATCTTAGGCTATATTGAGACACACCATGGGCTAGTCTACATGGTGGCGGCTGGAGTAATGCACTCTGGAAGGGAACACAAGAGTAGCCATAGTGGGTCAGACCAGTGGTCCATCTAGTCCAGTACCCTGTCATCCAACAGTGGTTGGTGCCAGATGCTTCAGAGGGAGTAAACAGAACAGCAGCTTGAGTGTTCCATCACCTGTTGTCCAGTCTGAGCTTCTGGCAGTTGGAGGTTTAGGGATACCCAGAGCATGGGGTTTTGTCCCAGACCATCTTGGCTAATCGCCATTGATAGACTTATCCTCCATGAACTTATCTAATTCTCTTTTGAACCCAGTTATACTTTTGGCCTTCACAACACCCCCTGGCAATGAGTTCCACAGATTAACTGTGCATTGTGTGAAGTACTTCCTTTAGTTTGTTTTAAACCTGCTGCTGCCTATTATTTTCATTGGTTGACCTCTAGATCTCATGTTATATGAGGGGGTAAACTCTTTCCTGCTCACTTTCTCTATACCATTCATGATTTTATAGACCGCTATTGTATCCCCCCTTAGTCATCTCTTCTAAGCTCAACAGTCCCAGTCTTTTTAATCTCTCCTCCATACCCCTAATCATTTTTGTTGCCCCCTCTATACTTTTTCCAATTCTAATATATCTTGTTTGGGATGGGGCTATCAGAACTGCACAGAGCATTCAAGGTGTGGCTGTATCATGGATTTATATAGTGCCATGATGATATTTTCTGTCTTAGCTATCTCTTTCCTAGTGGTTCCTAACATTCTGTTGGCTTTTTTGACATTGGCTTAACTGTTCTTGAAGTCTGTAGAAACTTTACCAGTAACATCAATTGGAACAGAGTTAGGTCAATGCAGAGTACTGTTGGAAATCCCACAAAAGTCTCCAGGACAGGAACTGTGTGTCTGTACAGAGCCTAGCAAAATAAGACTGACCCTGATTGGGGCTTTTGGATGCTGCTTTGTTACAAATACATACATTTCTTTTTGCTTTGAACTCATAATGGTTTACATTGCATTTTGCATATATTCACCCCACATACACCTCCTTTGGGCATAATCTAACTTGTTCATTTTGTTACTAGTAAGTCAATTACTGACCCGTTTTTATAAAAAGTAACCTAAATTCAGGAATAAATATTTGTGATCAAGCATGTAACATGAAATGAGGAATAAATGTGCACCCTTTGCTTCATCAAATAAGCGTTTTTTTACAAATGTGTATGTACATGAGAAACATCTGTACTGTAATGTTCAGAAATGTCTCATGTTCCCATTGATTCTAAGACTAACTGTTAGGCTTGTACTTATGTAAATCAATATCCTAGAGCAATAACATGCATCCAGAGTGGATTTTTAAAAAAAAATCAATGACTTTAACTGGGTTTTTTATTTTTAACTCAGGTTTTGTTGAAATTGTTCAAAAATTAGCCCTAGAGAGAGCTGTAAATTTCAATTTAACCACACCATAAACTGATAGCTCTAAGTACGTTGGGAAGGAGGGGAAATTGCATATCAAGGTCTGCACATCTAGGGAATTGTAATCTCAGGTTTATGACAGACTTTAAAATAGTACAGCCTAAAATTGGATAGAAAAGCTTGATAACCTTGTCTATTGTGTTAGTATTTCTTACAACACCGCCAAACGTGAAACCTATATCAGTAGGTTTCCCTGCATCCAACTCTCTCTCCCGCTATCCCCTCCCATTTTTCTGCCCAAGACCAGCAAATTTCTGCAAGACTCCATAGAGGACAACACATTCTTTTCAGTTTGTTTAAAGTAAAGTTTATATTTGGCTCAGATTTTATAACCAGGTTCCACTCCTATTAGAGGAGATTTAACTGGATACAGCGTCTAGAGAAACAAATACCATAGAAGCAGCAAAGAGTCCTGTGGCACCTTATAGACTAACAGACGTTTTGGAGCATGAGCTTTCGTGGGTGAATACCCACTTCTTCGGATGCATGTGTAAAACCATAGAGTTTTGATAAGCTATACATACAACAGTCCAAGAATATAGTATGTACACATGTGCCAATGACAGGATTGTGTAACTGATAACATCCAGTGATTTGTTGCTCAGAATGCACAGTGCTTCAGAAATGAAACCAATAAGCCAGTAACTATTTTGAGCAAAAGTTCACATGCCATATACAACTCTTTCTCTACAGTATTTAGATGATATTGAAAGCAAGGGACTAATTTCAGTGAATGATTTGGCATAGGCTAAGCAGGTGTCTAGCTAACTCCTACAGCACCTCCTGGTATTCCAGTTCTAGGCTTTCCACACAGCTCTGCCACTTCACCTCAGTCCTAAATTCAGACAGGCTCTGGAAGACTACACTGTATTGGTTACATGAGAACTTTTAACCCAAAAGGTCAATTTTTTTCCTCCTGACAGTTGTAACTAAGTGAAAATGGAATATAGCTGATATAGTTTAGCAGCCTCACTATGTGTTTGCTTAACTATAACTGGGTGGAGGGTGTTATGGTTTATCAACTCATCATAACTTCTTTTTTATGCTCATCTATGTTACAAATATGACCGAGTTAGGTGATTGGTTGCAAACACTGCAGTTAAAATTTGTAGTATCAGCAATGACTGTGTCCATGTAATTGGATTAAAGCCTGGGACAATCCCAGGCTTTAGCCTTATTTAAGGGACATAGTAAGGTCTTGTGCACACCATAAGGTTAAAAAAAGTTGTAACTAGGATAAGGAGACCCAGGACCTTTGACTCAGTTATATTTGTGGCATAGGCTAGGAATTGCATTAATCAACACTTTCACAGTTGTAGCAAAGCATGAGGCCACTTGACTAGTACTGTCCTATAGTTAGCAGGCAGCATGGCTGGTGAAAAATTTGCTGAGGTGAGAACTGAGACTGAAGTCAGCAGACAGAGCCAATGTATTGTTTGGTTAGTGAAAAAAGGCAATGCAAGTCTTGCCATCTCACTTCCACTTGAAGGCAGGGCCCCTGGTAGTTATGACAGGCAACACTGCAGAGCCCAGTTTATTCATAAGACTGACTATGATGTCTAATAAAATGCCAGAGTTATTTATGTTGTTGCTACATCTATCTGCGCAGCTTTGGAAATAGATGCCACTGGTTTCTCATGGTTAGCTCTTCAGGGCAGAGACCATACCCGCTTCCTTTGTGTGGCACCTAGCGCAATGAACCCCAATCCTGATTAGAGCCTCTGTGTACTACTCTAGTATAAATAACATTAGTTGCTGGCATCCCAGTCATGGGTTCCTACCATGTTTCTGAAGAGGTTGACCTGCAGCTGCTAGCTCTGCTCTGCAAGCAGTCAGTGCTCTTCTCACTGCTGCCCTGTTCTGACTTCTGTCCTGAAGATGTTTTAGCTTAATTAGGAGACAACCTTTGTTCTGTGAGCACTTGTTTTGGGGATATGGGGAGAAGTGCCCTTGACAATCAGCACAAATGTTTGAGACCTAGTAATAATTCAGAATAATTGCTTGGCTGGTTCCTTTCTTGCTGTTATGCAGGGCTAGCTCTATCATCAAGCAGTGAAGGTTCTCTGGGGTAGCAGAATGTAAGGTTGGAAGGGGACAGATGTTAGCCAGTTTTCCTGTGGCAATAAAACACCTACAGCTGGTCCTTCTAAGTGACCTAAATTACCCTTTAGCAAATTTTGCTAGGTGAACTGGACATGGTCCTGGGAGGCAGGAACTCCCATATTCGAATTCTAGCTCTGACCGGACTTGGTTTGTGACCTTAGACAACTCTCTACCCTTCCATTTACCTGCCTCTGAAATGAAGCTAATGCGTGTCTACCTCATACAGGTGTCATGGGGGTTATTGGCTGTGAATGAAGATGTACACTGTGCACTTGAAAAAAATCTTTTGTCTCTCAGCCAGAGGAACACTAGTTTGAATTCCTGAAAGTTCCCCAACTGCTACTCACCAAAATAACTTCCCTCTTGTCAATTGCAGATGAGCAGGAGGCATTGAACTCCATCATGAAGGACTTGGTCGCGCTCCAAATGGGCCGGCGTCACAGGCTACCTGGCTTTGATACCATGAAGAATAAAGACACTGCTCATTCCAACAAACAGGTAAAGGATTGTTTAATGGAGATTGAAAATTATGACCTGGCACAAGGGATTAGACTAGAGTGGAAGTGGGTCCATTTGCTTCAACTGCAATAGGGCACCAGTGTTTAATGCAAGTCCTGGCATTGCAGAGGGATGTGCCTACTTCATGGGCTTTATACTCCCCTAATTTGGATTAGGGGTTTAGGTTTAGGTTCACTTTGGGTTATTTTATTCCTTCTATTGGACTAAAGCAGGCAATGTTTTGATGATTATTCAGAGCAGCTCAATGATCTGCCTCCCTCAGGTGTATGTAGAAAGGCATTATCTGGGTAGATTGGCTGAAAATTCTACCAAGTGGCTTTCTTGTTTTAGCTTGCACAGTCCACCTTTTTTTTTATAAACCAACATTAATATTTTTTCTTTTAAGAAAAAACACAATGCCAGCAGTCCAGCCCTCCTGAGCAGCCCTACAATAACAAACCAGTGTGCCTGTGCAGTAGAAGAAAAAAAAATTCCGGTAAGAAAACTGGCTTCCATTTCAGTATTAGCAATTATAAATTAAGAGCATGTTCATGCTCAGTGACCTTTACAGAGCTCATTTAAGCAGGTATGGGAAGGTGATAACGGTTTTTTTTTCTATTGCCTTGTAGCTGTAGAATGTACCTTCCCCAGGGGAGTGCTGGAAGCCCCATTAGTTGAAACATTTAAAAACTAATCTAGACAAAGCTCTGGAGATCTTGTAGGGAAGAATCCTGCACTGGCTTCTTAGCAGAAGGAGAGGAGGACAAGATAACCAAATAGGTCTTATCTGTCTCTGATAAGGTTGAATTCACTAGTCTTGAAGACCAAATTATCCTAGAAATTCCACCTGTACTGTGTGCTATTTGTGTGAGCCCCATTTCAGTGCAAACTCTGCAATGCCCCCCAGGCTTTTAATATGCAAATATTTGTCCAGCACTTTCAGAGAATTAATTCAAGTCACTTGGGCTTAACGACAAATGGTCAAATGGCTTTAGAGGAGTGGACCCAGTTTAAGCTTTGAGGCTGTTACGTATATCTAGTTAAGTTCCTGCCTGCCCCGACCTCTCAGTATTGGATGTATTGCCTCACTAATGTGGGGAAGGTCAACAGAGTTCAACACCCATTATAGCAAAGTGTGGTTGACCCTGATGAAATGTGTAATCAGCCACGTTTCTCTACAGTTAGAGATGATCAATGCTCGTGAGCCTCCCCAATTAGCATTGAACTCTGTTGTCCTGCTGGTGTGGGATCAGAGTTCAACACCCATTTATCAAAATGTGGTCAACACCCATTATTTCTTAGGTGGACACAGTCAGACTGGCTGTCATACTTGGGTCTCTGATAAATGGCAAATTCATTGGTCTGTTTTTCATGTAATTGTATTTCCCAAGCAAGGGATGCTCAGTGGGGTAAAAGTTAGTTCACTGTCATTTCTGCTATGGAGGCCAAGGATCAAATCCTGGCTTATTCAGGAAGTGGGAATGAACCTAGTGTGGTTTCTTGATCTACACCCGATTTGTCCATCAGACAAAATCTTCACTCCATTGTGCACAATTAGTGCTCTGCTCAGAAGAGGTTTAGGATTGGGGATGTAAGTGTCAAGACTGTTTGTGCAGTGTTTTAATGAACTGTGCCCCTCTCAAGCTAGTGCTTATTCCAGTAGCGTTCAACTTTTTGTCTGAGCCGCCCTTATGACAGATGGAGTGTCCCTTCCCAGGATCCCCTTGTGCTTTGCCATATCACAGTGGTGACCATGCCTTTCTTTTCCTTTTTCCACTCCTTTGTTTCCATTCTGTCTCCCTGTGCATGTTATCCTATTTTTGTTTTGTCTTTTCATTTTTCCTCCTCCTCCCCATTCCCTCACTCATCAGAATGTTACATGAAGCATAGGGTAGGGGAGTCTATAGGAAGCTCTTTGGAGCTGAGCTGTTTGTTGTGAGAGCATAGATGGTTTGAGCCAGTGAGTTGCTTCCTGCGCCTGTAGTCCTATTCCCCTGTGGAATAGTCACTAGACCAGGGAGGATGGATTTCAAGAAACTACCCCGTGCTTCACCCATAGCAGTGTGTGTTTGCAGAGAGTCAGACTAGATTTGGGGTCATGCTGCTTTACTCGACCTCGTGACTCTCCTCCTCTGCTTGTGGCACACACCTCCCTCCCACAATTTAATCTAGTGTCTCTGTGGAGGCCCACAGGTTGAAGAAACATTGGCTTGGTCCATTGCCCTCATGAGCAGTAGATACAAGTTTCTTAACTAAGCTACTGTCCAAGCTATGTGTATTTCATGGTGAATGTTGTCTTGAATGATGAGTCTATTGGTTTTCTGCCTTGTACCCGAACTCTGCCTGAGTATCCAGAAATCTATTGCTCTTGGGGTCATATTGCCAGGGATAGTAGGTAATTGCCAGGAATCCAGCTCTTTTCCAGTATTTCCCATACTGCCACTGATTGTCCATGGATCTATAGTTCCTAAGTTTAGCTTCTAACAGACTTTCAGCCCCATATAGTTCTACTGAAACATAGATAAATTCTGAAATCTTCATCCCAACCTTAAAACTTCTCCTCACACACTTGACTCCTCATTAAGTCACCCACAGTGCTCAGGAAAGCATTGAAGGGATGATACTGACATGCTGACAAAGGATTAGTTCAGCCTGTGTGTCTGAGGAACGCTTAAAAGGGAAGCAAGTAAAGCAGTCCAATTCTTCAACTCCCTTTAGAGGTGTTCTTTACTTTCATGCACTCTTGTGCAGCGTTACTGTTGACTGACTATACAGCTACCACCCTTTCACCCCAGGGAGGCTACATTTCAGTAACCAGCATAAAATTATCCCCGCCCTGGGTTGTTAGTGGGGATAAAACCCTAGGACCTTTAGCTCTTCTAAAAGCCTATCCTTTAGAGCAGGGGTCTCAAACTGTGGGTTGGGACCCCATTTTAATGGGGTCGCCAAGGCTGGTGTTGGCCCTGGCCCCAGCAAGTCTGAAGCCCAAGCCCCACTGCCCAGGGCTGAAGTTACATGCCCACCCTCTTTTTGTTGTCATTCTATTGTTACCCCAATGTCTTACCTGGATTCTTATTTGTTATCCCTCTGTACATTATGCCATTAAAAGACTCTTATAAGACACACATTATATATTCTCGCCCAGTCAGCTGGAAAACATCTTTAATAACCTATCGTTCCGTCACTGTTTCTGCTCTCCTTTTCCTGGATTAGACAGCCGAACTGGAGTAAATACACAAAGTTCCTCTTTTGATGTCCCGGTGCATAAAATTCATCCTTCTCTGTCATAGGTTGGTCTACTTACTGTTGGATGGCACCGCCTCCTGGCGGTCCTGGGGATTAAATCAGGCCTACACTCCTTCCAGTGGTTACACCCAGTCAGTTTCTCCTCTGTAGCCACTCTTGCTCTCAGGAGCCACAGCTGTCCTCTTCTTGACTCAGCCCTCTGGCCAGGTCACTATTGTGATTCCCCTTTCTGGGGGGGGGGGGTGGCTCAAGGTTCCTGCTCTCCAACAGTCTCAGACAGTCTTCTGCTACAGTGCCACTCCCGCAATGGCTGGCAGGTGAACCTGGACCCACCCTCTACTCTGGGTTCCAGCACAGGGATCTTCTACCCAGCAGCCAAGGTCTGTTCCCTGCACCTTGCTGCCTTTCCCTGAGCCACTTCCATATCTCCTATAGCCCTCTCTACTCCTCTGAGTTTCTCTTCTTTCCCTTCTCCAGAGAGTAACTTTAGGCAGCCCATCTTTGCAACCTCCAAACATTCCTCCCTGTTCCCAGGGAGTGACTGCAGCCTTTCTTAGCCACCCCCTCTATCCTGTCTCTTGTAGAAGCCCCACCTGTCCCTTCCAGGTGAGCTTCTCTCTAATTAGTTGCCTCCAGCCTAAAGCTCCCCAGTTTGCAGTCTAATTAGCTGATTTGGGCCCACCTGGCCTAATTCAGCTCTTGTAGGGCCATTGTGGGGAGCACACCCCTTGCACTCCCCCCATTCCTGAGCAAACTTTAGGAAAGTTATATGTAAATTACTTTGGCTGCAGATCATTGTTCCTCTGGTCAGGAAGCCCGTTTGTCATGAACAATTATGCACCTACAGGACTTCTGCAAGAATACTGTGTACTGGCAGTGAATGTATGGGTCCCTTTGAACTGCCTTCTTGACCACTGGGTCTGCCAGATATTTCCTCTACTTTAAAGAGCATTTCCTACCCACTTTTTTTTTTTTTTTTTTAAAGTTCCTAGATGTATGATTGCCTGTTGTCTTTAAGGCTTTCACAGCTGGCTTCATCCACTCTAATCACTTAGGGTTGTGCAGGAGAAATGATAATACCTTATGAGAGCAGATTTTTTTTCCTTTTTAGTTTTTATCTTTGTGATCTAAACTGGAACTTGAACTTTGTTCTCTAATGGTTAAATGTGCTATACTTTCACTCCCTGTGCTGTCTAGCATCCTTTGAGTTTACAGCTTAGTGCACAGGTACCACATTGGGCACTTTAATAAAACCTTGGATAACCTGGATGGTAAACCTTCTACAATTTAAATGATGACATACAAGTTACTTGTATTATGAAAGTATTGGTTGTGACTTCCTCATATAGGCTATGTTTATCTTAAAGCAGTGATTTAATGTCTTTTTATAAACAAAATGGCAAATCCTCCCTCATCTTTATAGCATTTATTATGAGGTATCAGACAGGACATCTACATTGCAAAAGAGTACCCCTCAGCAGCGAGTCTCAAAGCCTGAGTTAACTGACTTGGGCTTGTGCTAGGAGACTAAAAATAACAACGTAGACATTCCCTCTCAGGATCTAATTATAACTGTAGACTCTAGACAGGGCCAGTTCAGTAGCACCCAACTCTAAGTACTATAGTGCCATGAGAAGTAATTCAGCCAATCATGATCTCTTCTTCCCAGCTAATTTGCATGCTGCAGTTCTGTTATTTGAAATGAATCGGAGGAGAGCAATGCTATACTAATGTAAGGAATTCTCATGGTTTGGTTACTTGCCTCCTACATCTGTTGCTGCTCTTTAAAAGTTCCATGGCCTCCATGCATCATCAGTGGGTAATTAGACAAAATGAGCACTCGCACTCTTGCTCACGCTCCCCTTCTGGTGCATGGGGCCATGGATGGCCCCTCTCTCTGTTCCTTCACTCCCCACAGTCCCCCCTTTCACATTCTTTGTCACCATCTCATGCTGCTTCCCCATCCTCCACTTAGCTCCTCATGGTGCTCCATTCTCCTGTCATTCCCCCCCCCATACTCTCTCCACATGCCTGCTCATATTACACCTGTGAAGTCCTCCTCTTATCTGCCCAGTCTTCCTGTGAATCTTGATAGAAGAGGGAAAAATAGAATATGTGATAACTATGTCTGTCACATCAGTTTTGAGTCCTAGAAGTTTACTTGGTAAATTTGCCTATATACACCTCTACCTCGATATAACGCTGTCCTCGGGAGCCAAAAAATCTTACCGCTTAGGTGAGACTGCGTTATATCGAACTTGCTTTGATCCCCCGGAGTGCGCAGCCCCACTCCCCCAGAGCGCTGCTTTACCGTGTTATATCGGGTCGTGTTATATCGAGGTAGCGGTGTACTTAAAATTACCCTTTGTCCCAGATAACCAAGCTAATATGTCAATTGCAAATTAAGAGTCAGATACGTTCCTGACTACTTTGTGTTGCTTTGGTGTTACAAAACAGCGTCGAATCCATCTTAACTGGCTTGTATGCGCCAGATACACATCTCATTTTACGTAAACCATCAGATAGTAAGTTTGAGATGTTACAAGATTAATGCTGCTTATAAATTCCTAGTCTGCAGGGGGTGATATTGGGAGAAAGACACTAGTTGAAAAATGTTTCTGCTTGGGTGGAATGAGTTGGGAGGAAGGGGCCAACAAAAATGGTGCTTCAATGACCACCGCTATTGTGGAGCAGAATAGACGGACAATCTGGTGATTTCTGATGAATGCTTCTAGAAGCCAGGCTTCATTATTGGACATCAAATAGGTGAGAACTTATGGTATAAGAAACAGCTTAAGTACTGGAAAATTAAGGCTTATGGGACTAAAGTGGGGAGAGGGTTGAAAATTACAACGTATTAAAAATGTGAGTGAGAACAGAGAACAAATTAATATTTTGTCACACAGGTCCTCATTGTATGCTTTATTATATCTTATGAAATATGCCAAAGAATTTGATAATGGACTAATCTTCTGTTTCTTCTCTCTTGGGCAGAATGATGTAAGGATAAAGTTTGAACATAATGGGGAAAGACGGTAAGTTTTTGCGTTCAGTGTTCTCATATACAATGTTTCTGATAAAGTACGCTAGTCAGACTAAATGGATGTGGACTTCACAGGAATTCTACATGGTGCATTGCCATTATGTCTTTGAGCTTACGGTGGGTTTCTGTCTAAAATGGCTTACTCTGACCTAAAGAGAATGCTTTATCCAGAGTTGGGCCAAGGGTAGTTCCTGTTGAGATTCTTGAGTTCTCCCTTTCTCTCTTCAGTGCTCCCCCAACTCTCTATTTTTTTCCACTTTTACCTCCTTGAGGTCCTCTTTTTGCAGCCACAGTCCTAGTACCTTCTGGTTCTGTCAATAGTGTTCATCTTGCTCAGAGGGGCTCCTTTGGAAGAAGGTATGGATATCCTCTCTGCCCCTCAACACACATTTGTAGCTTAGGGAAAGAGGGAGAGGAAAGCTTAAATTAGAAATCACTAGGTTGATGGTTGCCTCTGCAAACCAGAGTCAGGATACAGTGTTGCAAATGTCCCATGTTTTGGAAGAGCAGCTGTAATACTCTTGCAGTGCCTCCGTGTTGGCATCATTGGCTGGGAAAAGGGACCCATTGATGCACGCTATTGGCAAATCCTACAGTAGATGACATGGGTGAAAATCGAGTTCCAGTTGCCCTAGTTGAACTTGTCTGTATATATTCTAGATTCACCCTCTCCTAGTTTGTTTTGGTCATAATTGAATTAAACTCTAAACATGTTTTTCAATCTGTGAACCCTGCATAAAAACTTGCTAATAAAATCTTAAGGTGAATGCTTCACTGGGGTGCTGTCGGGCATGCCTGTGCTGGGTGGTACAGTGACTCAGCTTTAAAAACGGAGAGGAACTCTCCTCTCCTAGGCTCTGATTCAGTAAGATGCTTAAGTACATGCATAGTCCCACTGAAACCAATAGGATTACTTATGCCCTTAGTTACACATGTTTTGAAGTACCTAACTGAATTGGGGCCCTGTGATGTGCTGTGATTTATATAACCACTGTTAAAGAAAATGGAGATTGCATGCATCACCCTTGTCTGTAACGCCCAGCCCTCTTATTTTGCTGAAGTGGCTTGCCTTTGGAAATAATAAAGAAGCAAAGGACTTCCACATAAGTGACTTTCTTCAGTCATGGTCTTGCAACCTTTATTCATGTAAGTAGGTTGGTCTCATTAACTTCAGTGGGGCCTTTGAGTCTGTAAAGATGACTTAAGTAAAGGTTGGAGGACTGAGTTCGTTGTATGTAGCAGTATTTTGGAGGAGAACTCTCAAACCTCCTTCAGGATTCTGATTAAGAAAATTAGGTTTCATGGGGATGTCATTACGCACATTATTGGACCCTTTTGCTTTCTCTAGAAAAATCATTCTTATGCTGTCAAGTTTAAAAAAAAAGTTATTGCACTATAGTAAAACAAAAAACTTAATTTGATGTATCCTTTAAATATATATATTTGAACTTCTTTTTAAAAATTGGCTAGCTGTTTAGAGTAGTTGCAGGTTTCATACCTGCTCGGAGTTTCCCTGCCGAATTTTATGGCTGTGCAGTTATTTTTCTATTTTTAAAACTTTTTTCTCTTCCCTGTTGCTGCATGAAAGATTCTGGCAAAAAGAAACAGACTATTCAGGGCAAACAGTGAAATTGGCTATACCCAAAGTACTGTCCATTGCACAAAAGAAACTTAAAATAGAGCTTTTTTTTCTATTCTTTTAGTTCTAGTCAATTTACATATTAATTATAGTAACAAGAAAAAAGTCATTCTAGCCTGAAGTGACTTCCAGTTGGCAGTCTCTTTATTTTTCATTTGTTTGTGTTACTACTTGTTTTACTTAGCTCAGGATAGTGAAACTAGTTTGGTCAGTTTCATTTTTTTTCCAGTGCTTCACTTTCTGATGTCCTTGCATTATCACTGCATAGCAGTTTGAGAGTTGTAGACACTGTAGGGGAAAGAGTCTTTACTGACAAGTTTTCATTAACTTTTATTCTAATACTGGATTTTGCAAGACTTACAAAACCCCCAAATTAATACTTTAAGGCATTTCCATGTGTACAGTATAACTTCCAGCAATTAAAACTTAGTGAACTCCTGCAGTCTCTACTCTCTTGGGGCACAAGAATGTTTTGTTGGGATAAATTACCTTGTACACAGACAACTTAAGCATTTTAAAATGTGTCTGATTCCAGAGAGAGAGAGAAAGAGGAGCGTTATTGCAGTTTAAGAACATTGTGCAAACGTTATTAAGATGTTGATAAATCTTGAAATTGTTTTTTTGGTTTTTTTTGTCCTAGGAGTACAGGAGAGACAATACTGTTGCCCCTTTCAATCTGAGCGGCTAGTCAAAGTTCAGGACCCTGGGGGTGTTCCTGCTTGAAGTAGAAACTGATAGTCTAGTGTTTTCTTTGGAGCAATCTTGTTTATTTACAAGAAATGTGCAAAGTCCTGTGTCTCTGAACACAGGAGGAATCAAATAGCAAGAAACAGCTTCTTTTGTTCACAGGACCAAGAGCACTCTTTTAGCTTGCACCTGTGACCCAAAAACCTCTTCTCAGGTTTCATCCAGGGTCAGCCACCATGCTCCTTCCGGCTGTCTGTCTGTCTTCCTATCTGACCTCAGTTTCTGTGTTCCTCCCACACCCCTACCCAAAACAGTACACCGCCAAAAGCCCCTGGGTGCGTTTACACATACCTTTTGTATTACGCGTGGCTTATGCTTACAGTTACGTTAATTGAAGAGTAAATTAAACCTACCAATCTCAATGGGGGGTTAATATAACTCAGAACAAGATTTCACCCGATTCATAACACTACATATATTTCCTTGACAATACGGACAGTGAAGAGGACAGAGAAGTCAACAATTTCATAAACTTTTTTTAAAGCCATTGGATCATATTTTAAAGCCATTGGATCACAAAATTCACTGTCTGTAGGAATTCAGGCATACAACACACTAATCTTTTTGGTACACCAAGAGAAAATCCAAAAGTAGTCATAATCATGATCTACTGCATTCCTAATAGAGCGCTGACATGAATTGGCTTCGAATGTCACACAGGAATGCTGTGGAGTACAACAGAGCCACTGTCCGACATGCCACAATATTTTGCGATATACAGTGTTGTGACAAGGTAACTTCGGAAATGGAGCCTCATCAACAGTGCTGTTGTCTCTCATATCTCCTTCCCAAATGCTTGTATTTAAGGTGGCACAGAGCTCAGGGAAGTAGAAAGTGGGTTTTTTAAAGTAACATTGAAATGAAAAGCTTGATTGTGTGTTAGTCTAATTATGCAGTTACGCTTGCCCTAATTCCCCATTCCCAAAGTGGCATGCAGTTACAGACAGCAGGCTTGCACTGAGAATGTAAGTGTGTGTGTTTCGTTTCAGAGAAGCTGCCAGATCTAACCACAAATATTTAAGGTGGTCAGGCAGGAATGGACTCCTTAAACCCTAAACTCCATGATTTTGTGTTAGTTTAAAAACCGTGCACTCCTCTAATAGAGCTGTTTTCGGGTGCCACAAATCTTGTGTGTTTTTCGTGCAGTGTGTGTAGAATAGAAGCCTTTATAAGGGGCTTCACTGCAGCTGGGAGCCAAGTTACATTTGCCCAGTGCCAAAGTACTATAATTTCATGGATTGGTTTCTTGGTAATATGCAGAAAATGTTATTGTGGGCTGCCTTTTTTAACAAGGGCTATTTCTAAATAGCTGAATGTTGTAGGTCTAGTAGCAAGGGGCTGAGGAAGCAGACTGAAGTTAGGAATTATTAAAACAAAACCTCTATATACTTAAAGGGTATCTAGTGGTGGTGAAATCTGCTGGATTGACAGTGTTGGAGACCAGTATCATAGGGCGAGTAAGCACACGCAGTGCAAGCTGGAGCTTCCCAAGCAACATATCTCTACCCTCATCTGAAGGGATTGCCTCTAGGGATAGGACAGGACCTGAGTGGCCTAGTCAGTACTTTCCCTTGAAGGCTGACAGCAGGGTTGCCAATTAGTGCTAATAGTTGTGGTTGTTGTGATGTGGACTTCCATCTACTAGGAGCTACACTAGCTTGCTTCATGTAGCAGCAGGAAGCTGGAGCAGCCATCAGCTTTGTATTAGAGTAACTCTCAGAACGTGCTGGGTGCTGTCCAGACACATACAAGAGTCCCTGCACCTAAGAGCAAACCATCTAAACAAAGGGTAGGGGGAAGGGGTACAACATATAAGCTAAGCGCTAAGGGCCTGGCTTTAGTTCTATGTTTGTTGATGGAGGAGGAACCTAGTGGGTTTGGGGCAGTGGTTCTCAATCTGCGGCCCATAGGCCACTTGTGCCCCATCAGCACATAGCTGATCAGCTGACATCCTCAGGGCCAGACAGGTAGTATTGGATGTGACCCACAATGGTAAATAGGTTGAGAACCACTGGTTTGGGGAAACAAAGGAGTGTGGAGAGTGATGAATGGAAGGAAAGGGAATAGGAGTCTGGTGGGAGGGGTAGCAAGGCCCAGAAGCAGACGTAGTTGGAGAGGCAAGGGCAAACATACGGCCTGGTCCAGGTGGAATGGAGAGGGCAGGCTGCTGGGGATCCAGCATCCCTGATGGATTCTCCATGGACTGGTTGGGTAGAGAGAAGGGCTGGTTAATTTGTATTCTTGCCAGTTGAGCTCTCCAGTTCCTTCCCCACCGCAGGTATGTCTTTAACCCTTCTTGTGCTGAATGACTCTTAAGTTATGTCTGGGAAACGCATTTTACTGATGTGTCCTGACATTGCATTCAAATGGGTTGATGTTCTGTTGACACATGAATGTCCCGAGAGTGCCAGTGAAGGGGTTAAATGTTTTAAGGTAGCTAAGAGAGCTGTTCTTTAGGCCTTCACTTCACAGGCACAGTTGTTTAGTGTTGATGTAGCACAGAGCTTCACAACACTGATCCTTCCACTGGATAGAGGAAAAATAGTCCCCTAATGTAGTGTTGTCGGGATATACGACTTGCTGAGTACTTGACAACTTTCAACAGCAAGAACATTCAAACAGAATAAACAGTTTTAAGAATCAGCACTGAAGTTACCTATTACTTTGCTGTCTGAAACCTTTCTAGTTCCTATTCAAAGCAAGTGAAACAATAATAAATACTCAACAAGGAAAGCTGTATTGCGGTCCTTGGAAGCATGACTATGCCACAGGGTCACGCACTGTCCCCCACAAATAGCCACACCATTGACGGGTTTGGATTGCCTCTGGCTGTTTACGTAGTTTTTGGTTTTAAAATTCCTTTTCAGTTGAGACTGAGGCGGAAATGGCTGAATGTTGTAACTAGGATCTCGGTATGGCAAGAAGGTTGTATTTAGGGGAAACTAAGCAGATTATCAGTTTTTCAGGAATGGCTATATTTTGATGAACACCCATTGTGATGGGGCGTCTGTCCCTCACTGGCAGAATAGGGGTTAAAAGCAGCCCTAGAGAGGCTGTGGCGGAGGCAGCCAATTAGAAAGGTGCTGAGAGGAGTAGCCAATCATGGCCAGCAGGCTCATATAAGAAGGGCTGCAGGGTAGAGTAGAGTTCAGTAGTTGACTGGAGCTCAAGGGGAGAAGACCAGGCTCCTAGCAGGAGGAAGGCACGCCAGCACCTGGGATAGAGCAGGTGCTGGAGTGCCTTGTCATTTGTGTAGGTTACTGACAGGCAAAAGCTAGTTTGGTACTGGCCTCTTAATGTCCATGTTGATAGAGGAGTCCAGAGGCACGTTACCTATAGGTACACAAGGAAAGTGTTGGTGGTGCTCCTTTTAAATGTTTGTTTATATTGGCTCTTGGGAGATTTGAGAGGGTGTTTTCAATGCGTGGAGTATGAGTCTGTCATATCTTTTACAGTATTTTATTTGGAACATAGGAATATGAAACTTCCCATGCCAGTTCAGAGGTAACTGAACAAAATCCCACCATGTACCTGGCCAGTTGTGTAATATTTGACACAGTGAAATGAGGGGTGTCCTTCCTGTCCAGTGTGGGTGCCCACCTTTTAAGCTTTGAAGTATCAGGCTTGTTTAGCACAAAACTGCAAACGTTTTGTTCTTTCTATACAGCTCCTAGCACAATGGCATCCTGGTCCATGATAAGGGCTCCTAGGCACTACAACAATACTAATAAGAATGGTTAACGTTGTCCAGCCTCAGTTAAATCCAGCTATATTCATTGACAAAAACTTTGAGTATTGCAAGTGTTGGAATAGCAGCAGCAAAGACTGCACAGCTGTTGCTGGTGCTGCAATTCAAGATCTTGGGACTTGGATGCTCAAGGATGGCCAAAGCAGGGTGAACACTGCAAAGCAATTTCTGTGAATCTGGGTTTTTCACTTGAATCAAGTGTGCTTGTGCCCTTCTCTGTTAGAGGCAAGAAAACACTTCTAGGGAACAAGTTGACTTGTGGGAATGTTTGTGGAAATGGCTAATTTTAAGCAAATATTGGAAAATATTATCAGGAAGTAGGTCTTAAATTCATAAACTTGAGTATTTGCACCAGACAGAGTCATTTCACTTTTAGCATCAATCTTGGCCTCCAGCAGGACTTGAACTTGTGACCTTCAGAACCAAATGTGAGTCTCTACTTGAGCTAAGGAGATGACTCATTTAGCTGGCAGCTTTAGTAGACTCATCTTCTTACGTGGAATCAGCCTGTAGAGGGAGATACTTCACCAGTACAAGTTACATATTTATCTAATCAGGGAATAGAAACATACTGTGTCCTGTCAAACAGCTCTAACTTGTAATATGTACTCTGAATGAACCGCTTGCAAGCAAGCTATGAGCCAAGAATCCCTTGCAAAAACAATTAAATGAATTTCAACTAACAAATTTGAGAAAAACACTCCGTTAAGAATAATTTGTGACTGAAAAGTGCAACATTTGAATGAATTAATGTTTTTGAATTGTTCACTCGGTTCTGACCACATCAGTTAGCCAGTGAATCTTTTCCGTTTGGACAATCAGCGACTGTCTTTTTCGCCCTCCAGAATTATTCCATTTGTCCGACCTGTGCGATATGAAGATGTACAGCAGAAAGTGAAAACCGCCTTTGGCCAACCACTGGATCTCCACTACATGAACAATGAGGTACAGACACTTTCCAGGCAGTGTGAAAAGTACACAGGGGCTTCTCTAGAGACTGAGTTTAAATTTAACTTCCCAAATTTCATCTGAAATTAGCAGTTACTGCACAAGTTAGCTCTGGGGGGAAAATGGCACTATTAGCAAAAATCACACTGATTTCTAACTGTTTGCTTTGGAAACATTGACATCTTTCTTTCTCCTATACATGTTTATTGGAGGGGATGCGGGTTTCAGGGGAAACAAGGAATTTGGAGTCATGTGACCATTGTGCTATCCATTCCAAATGCTGGTCCTGTTGAAATTGTCTCCCCCCTCTCGGAACATGTCACTGCCCTCCCCCTTTTTCCTTTTCCGTACTACACCCTAAAGGATGGGATTTTTTTTTTTTTTAAATCTGTTCCTTACCAGCACAATGCCACAAAAATTAACAGGAATAAGTGGATCCTCAGTGCTGGCGTATGAACTGACATTCTTGAAGTCAAATAGTTCTCCAGCACCTTCCTTGTGGCAAAGTTGCTGTGCTTTATAAATAGGAAAGTGCAATGTTCTGTAAATATTCGGGGCATGATGATTGCTTATTAGCACCAATATGTTTAGTGCAGTTCAAGACACCCTGTGAAGACAATCTCTGTCCCCAAAGAGTTTACAATCTGATAGAAACAGTAGACAAGATGCACTAGAGAGGAAAGAATAAGGGTTTTTTTGTTAGCTTGATTCATTTATTGCATCTCAAACTAGCATCTCTCCTCTGAGCCATTCACTTTCCCTTTTATCATACGTACACTGTAGGCGGAGTTAAATGCAGGAAGCATGGTGGAGAATATGCCACAAAGGGGGGCACTGTGGGAAAGGACAGTAGTGAGAGGAGATGACAAATGGGGCATTACAGAGCAACCTGATAGAGTTGGTATCAGAGATGTAGGCTGGGATGGAGCGGTGTAAGGCCTTGGAGGCAAGGATAAGAAGTTTGGGCAGTGAGGATCCAGGGAGGTAGATCTTATCAGGTGAAGATAATTTATTGGCCAGATTTTGGATGTATGGAAGGGGGCTGACAAGGGCACTGGGGATGCCAGAGAGGAGGTGGTTGCAGTTACTATTTTGATGGTTCTGTATGTATAAAGGAAATACATGTGGAGTACATTCCAGAACTTCCCCAGTTGTCTGCCTGTCATTTCCCCTCCTAGTGAGGTACTCCTGAGCTAAACTACATAGAGCCTCTGGATTTAACCTCCTAGCTTTGTAGCAAGGTGCATATTCTCATTTTTATCTCCCACAGGAGCTCAGTTCTGTCTAACCTGGCTAAAAACAGTGTTGTTCCTCCTCCCTGCATTAGCTTATTACCTGAGGTCCACTTTCCACCTGCCCCCTTATTCCTGGATTCACAAGTATCCCTTGTGACGCTGCTGCTGCTGCATCGTGGAGTGAGGAATCTCGCTCAGACCTTGGGGGTTTTGGTTTTTTTTGATCCACAGAGCAAATTCAAGTAGAAATCTCAGCCTTTTTGCAGCTCACTCCCATGGGGAATCTTCTTTGTCAGCCAGTATTGGGGAAAGGGGTGGGAGGAATGTCCCAGGGAAAAAGAAGGGATCATGAAGAGTTTTCATGGGAGTCCAAAGAAAGATTCTAAATGCTTCGTTATCCTATCTTGTACTCTACATCTTCCAGTGTTTGTTTAAACGCCTGACTGGACAATACGTGTGTTATGTTTAATGGCTCTGTTAATTACGTTTCTTTCTTGTTTTACATTTTGCAGTTATCTATTCCCTTGAAAAATCAAGATGACCTGGATAAAGCGGTAGATATCTTGGACCGAAGCTCAAATGTGAAAAGCCTTAGAATATTACTGCTGTCCCAGGACAGAAACCATGTAAGTAACCAATTTTGTGACACTGCAACTAAGTGAAATGCTTGAGATTTTTCACCTTGAGATCCTTATGTCCCCTAGTTAAAGAGCCTTGCACTGCAGTGGTACTCCAGTAAGAGAAGCAATATAAAGTAGTAAGACTGCTATGCTCCACATTCAAATAACCTCTTTGCTTGGACTTTACTAGTAAGTATTGGCTTAATTTTTTTCCTGGTTCAGCAGACTTTTAAGAGTTAAAATTAGTATAAATAGAGCCTCAGAAGCATCCCCTGGTAAACTAGACCAGGTCATCTTAGTGGATTTGGTTCATAGAGTTGATTTTTGATTTTGATTAGATAGCACATACTGTGTGAATTTTATAACTTAATATTTGTTTGGCTGGGTTTTTGACAGTATTTTGATTAGAGTAGGTGGTGTCCCTATAAGAACAAGGTGGGGCACTTGCTAGTAGAGTGTTTGGAGGAAACTGAGTGCAACATATGGGACACTTTGCCTGTGTGCCCAGAGAGCAGAAGGCCCTTCCCTTGTAAACTCTTCAAGGTCAAAACTTGATTTTACCTCACCATTCCAGAAAGCAAGCCTTATTTTTGAAGGTATAATATTAGCACTTCTTGGGGGAGTGGACGCCTCATGAGCTACAGAGCCTTTCAGCTTGTAGGTCGCTAGTTTGAATCCAGCCTAATTCAGCAGGAAGCTGCTCCCATCTGATGGATGTTTACTTCTGCCGGTATGAGATGAGCTTAAAGGGTCTCAGTTCCAGCTCCCACATCAGAAACTTGCTGTGCTTTGCACTGAGACACCATGAAAACCCGTGTTCCATCGGGAGAGTTTTCCCCCAAAGCGCTCCATGTTAGGGCTAAGCCATACTGGCAGGACGGAGGCTTGTGCTGCTTGCTGCTATAGGAAAACAGAGGACACAGTGAGTCAACAGCCCTAGTGAATTATGTCCACCAGCATAAGATCCACACAACTTTTTTAAAGCTAAAGTTTATGGTTAAATGCAAATAGCTAATAACGTGCAGAGAATGGTACATGGAGCTGCACAAAAAGTTACTCTAAATGTAGCTGCTATCAAATCCTGAAAGTTCATTTCTATTAAATTCTGTAGGACTTCTCCATAAGGATGAGTGCTCAGCACACCTGTAATTCTTGGAGAGGTCAGATTTAAGGACCTAAAGGTACTTCAGCATCTCTCAAACATCACCGTCCATGTTAGATAAAAGTACAATGACCTTCAGATATGGTTTAACACCACCACTGTGCAATCAGGAAATAGCCTGTAAAAAAGAGCCTTACATTTTTGGTATTGGAGAAGAAACAATCATGTTTTTACTGCCCTCTGTTAACTTGAATGTTTTCAGGCTACTAATAGGTGTAAGAGATTATCCAAACTTTACACAAGCCACCAGTGACCACCTGCAGTAAAGAATGAATTCTCCTCCCCTCACCAACCATTAGTCAGTGCTGTGATGATGTTCTCTATTAGTTGTTTTTTCCTCTTCTGCTGGAAGCAGAAGCAAATTGTTGCACAGCAAGGGCTTCAGCAAGTGCCACTACTTCCCCTCTCCTCTGACTTCCTCTTCAGATCCAAGCTGCTTGACAAGAGAGCCCTGCATGTGATAAAGCAAAAGCCCATGAGCCTGAAGGAGGCTTCTTGGCTGCATGATCTCATCCGAGCGAGGCAGCGGGAAGCATTTTTTCCTGAAGTACAGGATGCAGATTTTGTTTTGGTTGGGCTCTCTCTTCTTTTTTGGGGATGGAAAGGTGATGCAGTGACTTTGGCACAAATGTGTGTGTAAAACTAACCTAGTTTTACTGCACTAGCTGTGACTTTACTGGTGAGAGACTGAGTTTACGACAGTACTTATATTCATTTAATATTGTACCTCTTGCCAGGGCAGCTATGCACCTTATCCTTTTAAAAAGAAACTCTGCCTTTGATCCTTTCTACCAGTACAGATGCTGATGGTAGGAACTGCTATAGCCAATCACCTGAGCTTGTAGAGAAGATTGAGTAGTAGGGCTAGATCCCCATTGGATTTTGGCGTAACACCATTGACTTCAGTGGAGTTACATCAATATAGAATAGCTGAGGATCTGGTCCATAGAAAAAAACTCCAAATAAAAAAAATTGAGAGATAAAGAGAACTTGAGACAAGGTAATAGCTACCCCCACTCCAATCCCTACCTCAAAAGTGTTGTGCCTTGGTGGGAAAAAAATGTATCCTGCTGTTCACCAAGCTCTGGCTTTGGTGTGCCACCAGGGAATCCAGCCCTACAGGTGAGGGCTCTCAACAGAAAATGTCCTGCAGAGTTAGTAAGGCTGGCCTAACCGATCTCAGCTGCTGCTGCAGCTATAGGTGGGAAGGCAATGTCTGAGAGAATTTGACTTGTATGTTGCCAGCGATTAGTGATTTGCAGTCTCTGGTCAGCTGCAGGGAGGGGCAGGGTGAAGAGGAGAGCTGTTGGGCATTTAAATAAAAGGTATCTACCCAATTTGTTGTAAACATCTGTCTTAGAGAATCCTGTGGTAGGCTGAAGACTAGATCCTTATCTACCGGGTTAGATGAACAATATCCCCAAACCCTTCATTAAAATACAGAGCCTCCCTTTGTCACTGGAAGAATTAATGCTGGTAATTTATCTCTAGTTGCTTAGGCACCTTTATGAAGCAGTCAGAGGACAGTGGATTACACCATCAGCGTTAGCTTAACTGCAACCACAACTAGCATCTGTTTACTGCTTTAGCCTCCCTTCCATAGAAAACACCTTCACAAGATCTGAGAGAACTGGCTTTGTGTCTGTATCTAACTACAGTCAGGTGTGTTGATGACATTCTTAGTAGGGCTATCTGTTCCTGTTGAAGATTCATCCATGCCCTTCACTCTTGCTACCCCTTCTGCCCCCAAAAACAGTGCTCTCCATGTTCCTTTAATAGCTGGGTAGATGCATGGTGGGATTGGCCTCACTCTGCTCCCATTGAAATAATGTGTTTTACCATTATTTCAATGAGAGCAGAGTTACGCCAACACTGAGTGCCTTTGGAAATCCTATTCATGGTGTCTAGCAGGGCTCTATATCACCTCAGTTCTCCTGCATATGTCCTTCAGACCCTGTGAGGCTCTGTTCAGCTGCACCACCTTAGGATCTGAAAAAAACTGATTTGGGGGTAAGCTTAGTTCCCTCTTTCTTTTTTTCACCTTAAAATCAAGCCATTACTTTTTAATATTTTGCATGCTGTGTATCGTAATATAAGGTGCAGTGGTTGGGTAGTTAAGGCACTTGACTACAATCCTGAAGGTCGTGGGTTCCAGTCTCACACTGACTTCCCCTTCACCCAGCTGCAAAATGGGTCTGTGATCTATTGGGTGAGGGTAGTCAAAGGTGGTTAGATGTGATGTCGGCCTCATCACCCCTTGTGTACCATTGGCTGTGAAACAGACATGCCTTAACCCTGTCAGCCCAATAAGCTATTGGCTTAGGGACTTTGATTTTGTATAGTGATATCGTCAGATTTTATATACAAGTTACACACTGCAACATTCATAGTCTTCTAATGTAAAATGAAGCACTCAAAAGGTTGCCTGTGAAAATGTAATTCAGCTCCCTTGTGCATATGCAGTACGAAACCGTCTTTAATTACATGGTCACATACTGTTTTTTCCCACAGGATCCCTGCTTCATTCAGAGGATAGAAGGTTGTTCGTAGGACCCCTTCCTCATTTGTTCCAGAATTTGGAAGGTTTATATGAGGCAGGGGATTGCAGGAAGAGAAAGAATGGTCTCAGGTTTAAGAAAGTTGAATGTTACCTTGGAGAACTGGATTCAAACCCTGCCTCTCCAGAAAAATTTCTGTATGATGCTAAGCAAGGCATTTTAACCCAACTTCTCCTAGGTGGTCACTTTCATTGTGTTCTCATTTTCTGGATGCCCAACTTCGGACTCTGGGATCTAATCACCAGAAGTACTGATCATACTCAGCTGCAACCGAAGGCAATAGACATGTAAATTACTATGTAATGCTAAATACTCTGAAAAATCAGGTCCTAGGTGTCTCAAAATGAGCACCCAAAATTAGTGAACAATTTTGACCTTAATTTTTCTGTGCCTCGGTTTCCCATTTATAAAACATGAATAGCCCTCCAACTTCACATTGGTGATGTGAAAATAAGATAATATTTTTGAAGCACTCAGATACTATAGTGATAAGCACCATAGAAAAGACCACAAGGAAATTAAAATTCTGCCCTCGGAGCAGCATCTGAATAGTGTGCTATAATAAGGCTTGGAGTGACACCACTCAACAATGAGGATAAAACAAAATATTGAATAGTTACTCCATCTATTCCTTGACTCACTTAGAGATCCTGAGGAAATATGATCATGTAATTAAAGACTATATCATAGTTCATACATGCAGGGGGGCTGGATTAAGGTTGCCCAGGCAATCTTAATTCTGAGATTTCCTAATTTGTGTGTGTGACTATGTAATTTTAATGTAGATTGTGTGCAATTTCCTAGCTTGTTAAAAAACAGAAAAAACAAATTCCATCATGTGGAATCACATTGATGCCCACATGGCTTGTCAACGGGATTGGAGCCTTTAAATCCATAACTCAGTCTCTGGCACTTGAGTTGATGGAGTAACTGATAACAGTAGTAGGTTGTCATCCTCTGTAGTTACTAGAGGAGGACAAAACATAGTTTAAGGGATCTCCAGGTCATCCAGTCTCACCTGTATATCACAGCCCACTAAACGCCACCCAGCCACTCCCACACCAAGCTCATCAACCAGAACTAGATCAACATACACTTTGCCAGTGGGTTTCAGATACCTGCTGACACCAAAGGAATGGTGAGCCTTGGGTTCCATTCCAGATTGTTCTCTAGTGGTCAGAACCTTCTCCACCTGTTTCGTCCTGTAATCGGGAAGCTTGCCCTGCTGCTACCTGTATTGTTCCTGCTCTCTGCATGAAAAGGACTTCAGTCTTCAGGGCTGTCATTCATGCACCTTCTTGTTAGCAGTAAAATTCATAGTTCTGAAAATGTGTCCGGGCTGCTCAATTTCTGCTTTCTCTTCTCTCCCAACAGACTAGTTCTTCACCACATTCGGGGCTGCCCAAACAAGTCAGGATCAAAACTTCCCAATCTATGGGGGATGTGAACACAGCCTACCAGCCACCAGAGCCCAGAAGTAGGCTCCTGTCTGTCAGTGAGTATTTCTCACCACTTCCCAGCCATCTTCGTATTCTTAGCCATGTGTATCCATTGGGCGTTCGTGTTCATGCTGTCAAAGGAGACAGTTCTGAGAAATCTATTGACTGATTGTAGGAATATTCCTAGGACAAAATAATTCCTTATCAAAAGCCCTTTATACGTTTGTGATAGAATAGTAAGGAATATTGATGTAATCTGTTGAACAGCTAAAGAGTTACTAAGTGGGATGTCCCAGAAATTCATTGAGGTTAGAGGTTTGGAAAGGCCATATTTAGTCCATTAAACCTTTTTATTTAGACTGACATTTAAGTCCAGGAAACTACAATGAATTAAATCTTGGGTTCTGGCATCCATCAGCCATCCTGATTAAAGCTTTACTAGGAATATAGGAGTTGCCATAGCAGATCAGACCAGAGTCCTGCATATTCTGATATCTCTGATAGTGGCTAGTATCAGATGATCAAACAAAGGGTGAATACAGTAGGTAGCTGGGGCCTGCCCCATTCAGAATAATAAGAAAATCAGAGTAAAGAAATGTACCTGCCTTTCATTTCTCAAGCTTATTCACAGCTGCTATTCTAATTAATTCATGTTTCAGTTGAAAGATCGTTTCAGGGCTGCTGACTGTAGCAGACATGCACTTTTCAGTAATGAGTTCCAAAGCAGCTGCATTTCATTCGGCAGTAGGGCAGCCACAAGAGAGCACTGAAGGTCACTTCCATAATGAAAACCTAATTCTTGTGTGCTGCTGATTATCAGCTCCCATTCATTTCATTTGAAGTTCTGGGTGCTCAGTACTTCCCAGGAAGCTCTTGCTGTGCCAGGTCCTTAGCTGTACACACATTCATTAAGGCGAATTATAGTGCCCTATTTAATTTGTTGACCTAAAGCTACCATGAATGTGTAAATTTATCCGTGACCCCTGCTTGCAATGGCTTTGACTAGTTTGAGCTGCTTATCTGTAATGTTCCCTTGCATATTGTAAAGTATTTTTGCGATCTGTGGGTGAGAAGTGCTAAGAGCTGTTCCTATTATTAAAGGCTGTAAACTTTTAATGTGAAAAAGGAAAAAACAGACTCTGAGACACCCCTTGAAAGCTGTTTGGACAGAAATGCCATCCGCAAATGTGACTTATAAATAAGCTTCTTTTGTGTGTGAAATCTTGATGTGTAATTATAGAATCATAAAAATGTAGGGCTAGAAGCAACCTTGAGGTCATTTTAGTCCATCCCACAGTACTGAGGCAGGACCAAGTATACCTTTCAGGGGTTCTCACAACAAATTTTTTGGTGGCCTCCAAAAGTGCAGCCACCGACTCTTGCTGGTGGCCGGTATGACAATTTTTCTGAAAAACTTTGTTTTTCCTAAAGCTAATTAATCTGCACATATACCTGTCCAAATCATTGTAATTTATTTATGTAGGGTTTTTTTTTCAGACTCAATAACAACAATGTACAGTTGTCTATTCTTTACTGAACCTAAACAGAATAGAAACATAAATAAGGTGTTTTGCATGTTGTCTTTTTGTTGTTGTTCCTTTTGCTTTTTTGTTTTTTGTTTTTTAATAGAATTGCTAGCTAGTAAGTCTGGGTCTGTGAAAAGTGATATTTGTACGTTTGTTAATATCACTTTTGACAGCAGCAGACTTGTTAGCTAGCTGGGAGGCAGTGCAAAGTGATATTAACAAACACACAAATATCACTTTTTACAGCAGACTTACTCAGCCCTGGCAAGCCAGGTGGCAAGCAGGCACCTCATTTGTAGCCCAAAAATAAACCTTGAGAAGCCTCCATTCCTGTCACTGATATGGTTGTACTCTAGCCTATAGAGCAGTCTAGATCTCTGGAAGGTGGCTGCTCTTTCTCCCCTCCTCCCCCCACCCCCTTTTTAATTTGTGGTGAGGAATGTAACCCAGTTTCCTGGAGGATTTCAAGCTCTGCTTTTATGCCAGATGTAGATGGGAGGCTAATACAGAGCAGTGTGCTGCTGTGATGGTTTAGATGTGCAGAATACACCTGTGTGGATACCCATCATATAAAGCAGGCAGTCTGCCTGCTATGCAAGTGAGGTTTCTGAAGTAAAGATAAGTTTTATAAAAACAAAAAACAAAACTGAAAATGGTAAGCGCTGTCTGGCAGCACTTGTTTTTTTTCCACTCACTTCCTTTGATATACATTGATTTAGAACCGACTTCCTTTTCCTGCCCAGTGATGGTGACCTTTCCACAATAGCAGCTGGCCTGAAGCCAGTGGGACTTGGGCTCCCTTCATCAAGCCATGGCATTGTATCAGAAAAAGTGAAAGTGTGCTCTCCTGACTCCGCCCAGCTATACAGCATGCTCTCCTGTTTATCTTGGTTCTGATTGGTTGCCAGTGTCATGTGACCCCCGTAGGCTTTCTTGGAAAATCAGGCAGTAATTTTTTTAAAAAGCAAATGTAAATTGTTTCACATGTTTGGATGCCCGATGCATTCCAAGTTATCTCACAGCATGTACGTTGCCCTGATTTCAGTTTACTATCACAAGTGTAATAAACTGGGGGGTGGGGAGGTTAGTAATAGCTGAATGAAATATTGTCATTAGGAAGGCACTTGCCAGTTTTCATGTGCCTATTGTAGCAGCTGGGCATATTGCATAGGTTAAAGACAGCATCATATAAGCGCACAAGTCTGGGAGTTCTTATCTTCCCAGTTCTGCTGCTGACTCACTCTGTCACCTTGGGGAAGTCACCTTGGTCCAGATACTTTTTCTCAAGGTCCTGAGCACTCACAACTTGAGTCAGGGGGAGCTGTAAGTGCTTAGCCTAGCCCTTCTGGTAATCAGGATCTTACCCTAGCTTGGCCTGTCCAGCCCCATCCTTCCCCCCGTGAAGTGTCCGTATCCTTATCCCCTCCTTTATGAAGCACTCTGAGAAGCACAGAAAGAAGAATGCTGAGGATTAGGCTACCCTCAGTAAACAGCGTACTCTCTGCGCTCACACACACACTGTAGTCAAGCAGATGCTTGACCAGAAACCTCTTACAGTAAGTACCACAGTGCCCTAAGTTCAAGTAAAATGTGATGTGCTCTTAATTTTTCCCTAGAAATCGTTCTCCTGTCCTCTAGTCATTGACTCATTCAGGTTGGTTGAGACTAAAGCATTAATCTTTGCAGTGCAGTCTTCAAGCTATTTATGCAGTACCGATCTCAGGTGGCAAGGAGGAGATTGCTGGGTGTGCTTACTAATGCAACCCAGCACTGCTTCAGGTCTCCCATAATGTATTTTTAATGAAACGCTAAATGTTGGGATGGCTAGCGCACATGATGCTCGTTAGGCGTCGGTGATGCTGCTGCTCAAACTAAATGGCGCTGTATTTTGCATGTAGTAATTAATAATGGCTGTCCTGACAGGAGCATTTGGTGTAGGCAGAAGCTGATCAGGCAGCAAGGGGATAATGCTTCCATTATGTGGTCAGGGTAGCAAGGAGGCCCTCTGCCTTTGAGTGCTCTTCACTCTCCTTCCAGCACTGAGATAGTGGAGGCAGCACCTGGAGTGTCATGAGGTCTGTTTCAAAAAGGAGAAGAGGGCAGGATAGATAGCTGTGATCTGTTGGGGCTCAGGGGCTTCACAGGTGACTCTTGCATGGTATTTTAAACAGCAGTTCTTTTGTTTGTTGAATTATTCACTTGCCAGCAATGCAGCCACTGTATTGAGTAGCACCTATGAGCTCAGTCTCTGCACATACCTGTTACGATAGCTCCAGAATTGCTCTCATCATCGTGAATGTTTGAGTGCTCCAGACTTCAGGCTGTTCCTGACTTTCTTGTCTTTATGTACATGCACACAATCTCTTCATTAAGCATCTGGATAATAAACCTCCCTCTGTGTCTGTGGTCCAGGTTCTCAGAACACAGGCCGAAGTTCACCTCCCCCAGGGTATGTTCCAGAGAGGCAACAGCGAATTGCTCGCCAGGGGTCTTACACCAGCATAAACAGTGAAGGCGAGTTCATCCCAGAGACCAGTGAACAGTGTGTGAGTATAAACGTGTGGGTGGTGGGGAATAAATCCAGTAAGCACCAACACTGCTGGCAGTCTTTCCTGTGCCTGCCTTCATCCTAGAATATTCACCAGCAAACAGCTGCTGCCTGCTTGTTCAGTTAAACTCTGCACCTATAAATGTTGTGTATGTACCACTCCAGTGCAGCCCTTGAAACCCTCTGCTATATTGCCAGGAGCAATCCCTAGGCATAACCTGTGAAGGCTCGCCACCTATCAGTGAGCTCCTCTGTGTACCCTTGACACGCATGCCCAGGGTCATCACCCCCGGCTCTGTGATCTTTTCCTGTCTGAGCAGAGACTGCAGAGACTCTCACACACCAGGAAGCGGGGCCACAGTGCATCTTGTGAGTGGAGAGGTCGGTTAGGGAACAGAATCTCTGCTGCTGCTGGAGTCAAATGGGGCCCCAGATGGGAGCTGGGAGATGGCACTCACATTGGCAAGGCTGGGGGGGTGGGACAGCTCTATACATTGTGAAGGCTGACTGGTCTCCAGTATGATGTATATTTCCTTCCTTAAATATACAAACACAGACTGTATGACTCTAACCATATCGTGCATGTCAGGGCTCTCCATTATCTAAAATAACATGGTGGCTCCGAACTGCTGCAACCATAATCCCAACAAGTCCTCTGGGGGGGTGAAAGATGGGGTGTACTTTCTAAATAGATCCCCTCCCTTTCTGGACTTACCCCAGTCACTCACTCTGGACGAGCAATGGTGACCGCTGCATCCTTCGATGCAGCATTTTATGTGGCAACATCAACTCGGCTTACTATTGCAGTTTGATTACCTTGTTTTACAGATGTTGGACCCTCTAAGCAGTGCTGAAAATTCCATATCAGGAAGTTGTCAGTCCTTGGACAGATCAGCAGACAGGTACAGACCGACTGATAAGAGGTCTTATGTGATCAAATTGTGATGAGGTTGTGTAAAGGTCAGTTTATTTTGCACTTTAAATCATTTTACTTAGAGACAATAGGATCGTAGTCCTACATAATTTCCCAATATACTTCCCAGAGAGAATTGACTGCATTTTAAGATTATGGTTTTGCCAGAAAATAAAATAAATGAATTAAATGGGGCTTAAATAGCTTGTTTGTTTAAAATACAGCCTTTCAGTGTATGCAGATTGTGTGGGGTTAGACTGTCGGAGAACGTCTGGCTACAGGGTACTGAAATTTGACAAGACACTACTTTTAAAAAAAAAAAAACACAAATATTGGGACGTTACGCGACATATCATTACACTAGATCAGTGTGGTTTATAAAATGATGTCGCATTTATTCCAAAGGGAAATGAGGGATTTCTCTCCCTCCTCCTGGAGGAGTTCAGCTTCCTTCCCCTCTCTGCATGTTGCTAAATTCCCCCCTGCTGGCAATAGGAGCACTTGGCTGCTCCCTGCGGGGGTTGGCCAGGATCTAGGAAGGCTAAGAAAGAAAT
The DNA here is from genome assembly GCF_028017835.1 of Emys orbicularis. Classification (NCBI taxonomy): domain Eukaryota; kingdom Metazoa; phylum Chordata; order Testudines; family Emydidae; genus Emys; species Emys orbicularis. The sequence goes on along the minus strand of NC_088707.1, from coordinate 8,723,380 downwards.
CTTTTATTAGGGAATCTGAAAGGTGGGTAAGCCTCACTCCATCTAAACCTATTTAGGAGAAATGGATGTGAGAAGCCTGGTTTTGTTGCCAAGACTAGATTTGTGTAACCACCCACCTTAACCTCTTGGGAGACTTTGACAAAGGTTTCCGCCACTGCTGCCAATGAAGGGGCTACTCTTCAGCATGGTCACAGAATTCCATGTGTTGGGGAGGAGCAGGAGAGAGAGACTCAAAAGATGCTGTTAACCATGTTCATACTTTGGCAAGGTGGCTGCTTTTGGTCATATATAGAGAGAAGTGTATGTTGACCTGTATAGTAGGGGAAACTCTGTCAAACCAGTAACAGACTTTCTGTCCCAGAGAGCAAACAGTCTAGGCGCACAAGCTGGACCAGCAGGGGTGATGGCAGGGGAGATTGAACCTAGCTAACTTGGGTTTAGCCGGGTTTTAACTTTTAACTTTCATAACATAAAAGCAGGAAATAAATTACTGCAGCATCAGTCGTATTGCTGTGTAGCATCTTGGCTTTCTGTTGCTTCTGGGCCAGAGGTTTGAGACCTGCACTTACCCATCTGGAGCTGAATTAACTTGCAGTGTCCACTGCTGTAAATATCTTCTGAAATGGCTTGTGATCTTTTTTTAAATAGCCCTTCTTTTCGGAAATCACGGATGTCCAGAGCACAAAGCTACCCCGACAACAGACAGGAATTCTCAGGTATATCAGCACCTAGTATAAAAAGCATCCGTTATAGGTATTAATACAGGTTCTGACTTTAGTGTAGCTAATTTATGTGCAGATATTAGTCTCACTCCTTATATTTTCTGTTTTTTGGTGGTTATCCCCCCTTTGTTTGCTGGATACATCTAGAGAACTTTTCAATGAAAAGCTATGAATTTACTGCCTTTTCCTATGAAGCCTGCTGATTGCGGAATGTGCTGCCATTAGAACTTGTTTACATTGCATAAGGAGTCTCACTCTCTGCTCCTTCTTACCCGTTACCAGATCGTGAGAATCAAATATATGACAAAGCAGGGAAAGGGGGGACGTACCCTCGGCGCTACCATGTCTCCATGCAACACAAAGATTACAGTGACGGTGAGTATGTTGCAGCCCTTCGCCTCTTGGGTTGAAATTGGAGGGGAAGGAGGCAGCAGCTCCAGAGGTGAGCCAGCACCTTTGAGTGGCTGTGGGAAACTTAACAACTAGGGCACAAAGGTAACTCCTCTATTTGGAGAGCCTCACCACACACAGCTTCCTTGTGTGCACAGTTGGTGCCATGCATGGTGGTGGTAGCTCAAGATGCATGCTGCCATGTGTGATACCAAGTTTCCCTACTGATGCAGGCTTGCTATCCTTTGCTCCATCTCTGCCCTCCCTCTCTGAGGGCATCCTTGCTGAACAGTGCCTTCCCTGGGATGATGAATAAGCACCTTGGCCACAGGCTGGAGACTGTAACATAAAGAGGCTTCTACCTTGGGGATCCCCTCTGCTATTTTTATCCTGCGTGGATCTTTGGCACCAGCTATACCTCGTCCGGCTCCCTTTAAAGAGTCTTTAAAGCTTCCTTTTAGTAAGACACTGATGGATTTAAAGGAATAAGTCTGTTAGATGACCTGCTGGCTGCTTGGGTAATTTTAGAGATTAAGTTAGTCTTAGCCTGCATACCCTAGTTAACTACCCCTTGTGCTGTGCTGTGTTTGTAAGCCTGGGGTGTTATCTGGCAAGCCAGTCTCTGTCCTCTTACTGCAGCCTGTGTGGCCATTAGCAAGCTTCGGAGCTTGCATGGCAGCTTGCCCACTAAGGCTCCTCAAACTTTGCTTTAATTTAAGAGTAAATTCCTGTTTGGAGCTTGGTGAGGCTGCAGAGGAGGTATGCCTCAGAGTGAGGGCAGTAAAGTGACTCCCCCTCCTGTCTCTCTTGATTATGATTGAGGGTAAGTTGTCCTGCGCTCAAGTAGCATACTCTGAATGTGCATGTTTCAGTGTGTGACCTGCACTGTGGTGGATTTCACACGTCTGGTTTCCCCTTCCCCCAGGACTCAGGCTCTGGCCATGCTTTCCTGTTTGTGCCTAGGTTATTTGGCAACACTTAACGGTCTCCTCCTCTCCCTCTTCCCCGTTGTTAATATCTTCAGGCCGGAGGACGTTCCCCCGGATACGGCGGCACCAAGGGAACCTATTCACGCTAGTGCCATCAAGCCGCTCCTTGAGCACCAACGGGGAGAATCTGGGCCTGGCATTGCAGTACCTGGACCCCCGTGGGCGCCTGCGGAGTGCTGACAGTGAGAATGCCCTTACCGTGCAGGAAAGGAACATTCCAACCAAATGTAAGTGTCAGGTGCCAAAGCAGCCAATCTGGGACATCTGGGTGCTGAGGGAAGGCAGCATGGATGAGGGGAGAAGGCTCTTAATTTAGTGGACCTGGAATTGGTGTCCATCTGTCCAAGAGCTTCACTAGGACAAACTGCTCCAAAGCCATGCAGCCTCAGGGTTGCATTTGAACATGGCCATCTACTCTGGCTCCTCTGGTCGATGGGTCCTGATGCTTAGAAATGAATTGTCTCAGAGCTTGGTGCTCCTTCTGCTCCCACCTGTGGTGGGAGAAGCCAGTGAGAGTCCAGCTAGGAAAGCATTTCCAGACTTAGAATATCAGGCTTGTTTTCTGTTTCCCAGTCAGTGTCCTGGTCACACTGTTCAGCAATTCCCATTTTGGTACATTATGATCTGACTGTGTAAGAGAAATTCCAGTAACTGGTTATGCCTGAAATAGCTCTAGTGTCACTAAATAAGAACATGTGGATTTAAAAATACTTTGACAGCAGTCCCTAAAATACCCAGCACTGTTCCTCTCCATGATCCGTACCAGCAGTGGTCTGTTTGCTGCAAGCTCACGCTGAAAGAATTGGCTTTCCTATTAAAAAGCATTGGCAATTCTGCTACAAGGTAAAATCTGAAATCAGCTGAATCCAGGTGATGTCCAGGATTTTTAAGCAGTTCTTAAAGAGCTGTTTATTTCATTGGTACTGTTTATCTTGTGTAGAATGAGGCTTGCAGACTATAGTATATTACTAATTAAGAATTATTTTTGTTTTTGTGATTCCTGGTAGTAAGTTTTATTTCCATGTTAATGGAACCCTGGACTTGTTTGGGAATGTTTCAGTTTGTAAAGAATAAAAATATCCAAGTTATTTCCTCATAAAAATAGGTACGAAAGGACAAAGTGTTAGAATGTGGAGAGCATCAAAGATCTTGTGCAGTAACTTTGAAAGTTTTTAGTTTAGTACAAATGTAGGGGTTAACTGTTTAAAGCAAAGTAACTAGATCAAATGTATCTCTTTAAAACATTGACTCCCAATAGCAAAGTCAATTCTTTATGCCTCTTTGCATCCTCAAATTGGCTGCTTGCTGCTTGTTTTTTATAACGAAAATACTTTGTTTACAGACTTTTCTTCGTAATTAGAGGCAAAGTGGGGGTAAAACACTACCCCCCTGATTTAGTGTTACTCCCGTTTCTCTCTCTGTGCTGGTGTAAGTGACTGCAAATATGTAGTTCAGTGGAAAACTGAGCTCAGTTATTAGAATCTGACACCAGCGTTTCCTATTTATACAGAACAAAGGTTTTGTCCCCTCACAAAACACTCCTCTAGCCAGAATTGTGATAAGACCCCTGGAAATGGTGTCAAAACATCTCATCCTTATTGTCATTTCCAGCAGGAAAGAACTGATCTTAGGGCTTGTCTACACTGGCACTTTACAGCGCTGCAACTGTCTCACTCGGGGTGTGAAAAAACACCCCCCTGAGCGCAGCAAGTTTCAGCGCTGTAAAGCGCCAGTGTAGACAGTGCACCAGCGCTGGGAGCCAACTACACAAGCCACGTTAAAGTGCTGCCAGTGTAAATTAGCCCTTAGCAAGACACCCAGCTCCTTTTTATTCCCTGCAGGGAGCAACTGTGGCAAGATTAGGGATTTAATATTCACCTCCCTCCCCCTAAGGTAATAGCAACTTCTCCTGAGTGGATGCTGAGAGGGAGGAAATGCTGCATTCCAAAGCAATAGACCACTTACCTGGCCAGAGATGATGGCTGCATTCCAATGGATTTATCTCCGTGGAACCCCTGATGGAGTGAAGCGTCGCTAAGTTCAATGAAACAACTTGGGACATATGCTCCAAGTGGCATTTCGTTATGTTGTGTTCCATGTGTTCATTTTAGCATGAGTGTGATTCAGTGATTAGAGCAGGGGTCTAGGAGTGCATGTTGGAGCCCTGAATTTTAGTCAGGGTTCTGCCACTGACTCACCGACCTCGGGAGAGTCACTTCCCAGCTGTAAAATGGATATTGAAATCTCTTTGTAATAGGATTGATGTTTGTACAGCACCTTGTGATCTTCAACTAGCACTGTAACAGGGCAAATTATGATTGTTTGCAGCTCCAAGTGCCCCAATAAACTGGCGACGAGGGAAACTTCTGGGACAGGGTGCCTTTGGTCGTGTGTACTTGTGCTACGATGTGGACACTGGCAGAGAGCTTGCAGCTAAACAGGTCCAGTTTGACCCAGACAGTCCTGAAACAAGCAAGGTATTTGACAGAACTCCTCAAAGCTGCCAAACCTAACCATGCAGACTGAGATTTTGTCTGTCTCTCTGGAAGCTAACATCTTCCGCTGCCTGTGCTAGGGCTCCAGGCTGCAAGGAGTCATTTAAAAATCACTCTTCTGTTAGTGTTGAGAATAGCTTAAGCTTGAAACTGAAATCTATTTCCTTACTCTACTTTTGGCCCTCCATCCCCTACTGGCTTGTTGCCAAGTTCCTTGTGGGTGCTGAGTGGCTACCATTGGCCTTGTTAGACAAAAGTGCATGAGAAAAACTGACACTGAGACATTTGGGGGTTTGACATACAATTTTGTGTTTGCGAAGCCCCCTTAAGGGTAAAAAAATGGTAAATCTTATGTTGACCCATTACAGGAAGTTTCTAAAGATTTATTATTCTCTAAACAAGCTGAACTTGGATATCTAACTTCTTGGCCAAAAGGAAGACTGTACGTCGAGGCTAAGAACTTGGCTCTCTTACCAGTTTTAACTGGCATTCCAGTTGAAATGGGAGCAGGGGGCCATTGGGTGCATGGCCTGCAAGAGTAATGGAGTAACTTGCTGATGCCTGCACCGTGACTCTAATGTGCATTGCCATCAGGGGCCTCCTTGCCAGTTTAACATGCCAGCTTCCCAACATCTAGCGAGTTCACTGTGAGGCGGGAGAATTGGTCCATGAAGATTTGATTGTTCTAACTGAGCAATGGGGATTAGGATCCCAATTTAAGTGAGGCCCTGACCATAGTGGGCCCTCATTTACACCGTATCTCTGCTGTAAATCAGACGGTGATGCTGGGCCAAGGGAGAACAGGCTGGAATGTGTTTTGGAGGCGCTGACACCCCAAACCTGATTTCATTTATCTGTGTAGTGGCTAGTTCCTCCCTCTTGAAAAGATGCAACCTCTCCACAAATGAGAGAGAGAAATCTGGCCTGTGGCAGAGGAGACTGTTGCAGGGTGTGGAGGACTGAATCAGTGGGAATGCTTGTGGGGAGGGGGCTGGGGGTGGGTGGGGGGGTGGGGACGACATGCTGCTGTTCTACAAACCAGTTGTGCTCTGATACCTTTAATGGTCAGCGTGTTCATTCTCTGGGAGAATCCGATGTGTTTCCTGTGCAGTCAGGATCTCTGATTCAGCCTGAAATTGTTGGATAGCCCTTCTGCCATTGTACTATAAAACCCTGTTGCATCTGTGACAAGGAAAAAGGAGAGAATCTTCATGTGTGTGGTTGCAGACGCTTTAGATCCTACAAGATAAGCATCCCTTCCTAAGCTTGAATTCGAGTAAAACTCACTAGCACAAATCTGGGCAGGAAACCAGTGATTGAAATTCTTAGGTTAAGGGCGTCTAAGAAATACCTTGGTATCTAAAGGGCTGAGGATACTACACACTCACTCCTAGCACATCTGCAGGGCTTTATATTCAGTTACTGTTTTAAAAAACAAACAAAAACCTCACAACCCTCCAGTCCAGGAGGAAGGGACTATTCCCATGTTACAGCTGGCGAAATAATTTGTTTTTTTGAATGACTTGGCCAAAGCCATGCAGTAAGACATTGGTAGTTAAGACTAGAAGCCAGGAGTTCCTGGTACTCGGCCCACTGGACAGCACTGCCTGTCTGCTAGACCTTATTACATGTGAAGCACCTGCAATCACACGTACAAACTTTTTACACAATAAACATTAACCTGGTAGTGGCTAGAACATTAGCTTTTTCCAGGGTCTGCCTTAGCTAATGCCATCCGGAGGATAGATTTACACGGAGCCCACAGATACAAGGGGTCAGATTAGTAGCATCGTGGAAGTGTCATGGGCAAGGGTTGTTGAAATGGGGTGGTCCTTATGAACTGTACCTAACCTGCTCTCTCAACATCTGTAGGAAGTGAGCGCTCTGGAGTGTGAGATCCAGCTACTGAAGAATCTCCAGCATGACCGCATTGTTCAGTATTATGGCTGCCTCCGGGACCGAGCGGAGAAGACCTTGACCATTTTCATGGAGTATATGCCTGGGGTAAGAGAGCAAACATCCTCTAGAATTGTCGTCCTTGCCTGTTACTCTGACCAGGTCACCCCACGCTTCAAACCTTCTCAACTGGTTCCTCCTTCTGAACGTTTTAAGTTCAACCTTGGTGGCCTGTCACAGCTCTGCCCCCCCTACTTCTCCATTTTTCTTATGGAAGTATCCCAGTCTCAACCACCCACTTGTCCATTTCTCCCACATCACCTTCCTATATTCTGTGCATGGAACAGTCTCCCTGAACTCTCTAAGGCCATGCCTCTCTATTCCTTTAAATGCCTCTTCCTACAAAACCCGCAAGAAATTAGACAACCAATAAACAAACAGTTGGGGCAAACTGAGGATTTATTATACAACAAAAATATGTGATAGTGTATTTTTAAACCTTTCCCTGCCCTCCCACTCTGCATCTGATTGGAAGCTCTTGGCAGAGATTGTTTCTTCCTGTGTGTTTGGAAGGCGCATACCATGTTGTAGGTGCTTCCAGAATACAGCTAAGTTCACTGGTTGGAAAACATGTTGGGGCAGCGAGATGGAACCTGTGTCCTACTGGAGTCTCTCCTGTTCCAAAGTTGTTAGTGTAGTTACTGTACTTAGTTGTTGCTTTTTTTTTTCATATCCTGTTGGCAAAAAAAAGTTGTTAGCTGGTTAGTCCTGCATTGATCTGTGCAATATCCAAGCAGACACCAGATATCGGGTCCCATTGAAGGGATTAGAGTATTTTTATATTCCATCCTACCCCAGGATCATTATTTGTGACAGCCACCAAGGAGAAGTCAAGACAGTCTGATCCCTCTACCCCAGAGGACAAGGAGCCGAAGAGATTTTTTTGGTAGAAAAAATTATTTTCCAGCTAGTTTGCAGCTCAGAATAGCTAACCATGCTGTGAGCACAAACTCTTGGGTAATGAATGGATTCTCCGGATCCTGTGGCTTGTCATTTCTGAGCGAATCTTTTCCGTTTGCTTTTTGGTATAGGGTTCAGTGAAAGACCAACTGAAGGCTTATGGTGCACTGACGGAAAATGTGACCCGGAAGTACACCCGCCAGATTCTTGAGGGTGTCTCCTACCTTCACAGCAACATGATCGTGCACAGGGACATAAAGGGTGAGAGCATCAGGGCGGTCTCGGGCATGTATGCACCAACACAGGAATCTGTGAAGATGGGGGGCCGAGCGTTTATCTAGGAGACTGCGTGTCATGTTTTTAGTTTGTTAAAAACTAAACACACTCTTGGAAGCCTCCAGCTTGAGCCGTCGGTGTGACGTCTCCTTTATGATGGCCTTCTCAGGGCCCAGAACAGTCAGCGGTACATAAGAGCCTTTATCAGCAACCTATAGAAAGAGGAGAGCTGTATGCACTTGTGACGGGTTGGGTCACAGAAACCCACTTGGGAATGCCACATGATGTGCCTACACTACTTCTGAGCCTGTTTTCCCTGCCAGCTTGGGACTTCAGTCCCTTGCCTGGTTTGAGCTAGACACACTTGCCTGCTGCAAACACAGATCCAAGTCTGAACCACGTCCCCCACAAGCTGCAGGCTTAACTGAAAACAGCTTAAGAAGTGCTTCTGTTTCCAGCACTCAGATACTGAACTCCCAATGGGGTCCAAACCCCAAATAAATCGGTTTTAATAAGCTTTATACAGGGTAAACTCATAAATGGTTCGCCCTCCATAACACTGATAGAGAGATGCACAGCTGTTTGCTCCCCCCCCAGGTATTAATAAATACTCTGGGTTAATTAATAAGTAAAAAGTGATTTTATTAAATACAAAAAGTAGGATTTAAGTGGTTCCAAGTAATAACAGACAGAACAAAGTAAATTACCAAGTAAAATAAAAGACGCACGCCTAAGCCTAATACAGTAAGAAGCTGAATACAGATAAAATCTTGCCCTGAGAAATGTTTCAATAAGCTTCTTTCACAGACTGGACGCCTTCCTAGTCTGGGCCCAATCCTTTCCCCTGTACAGTCTGTTTCAGCTCAGGTGGTAGCTAGGGGATTTCTCATGACTGCAGCCTCCTTTGTTCTGTTCCACCCCCTTATATATCTTTTGCACAAGGTGGGAATCCTTTGTCCCTCTCTGGGTTCCCACCCTTCCTTCGAAATGGAAAAGCACCAGGTTAAAGATGGATTCCAATTCAGGTGACATGGTCACATGTCACTGTAAGACTTCATTACCCACTTGCCAGCACACACGTATACAGGAAGACTTACAAGTAAACAGAGCCATCTACAGTCAATTGTCCTAGTTGATGGGAGCCATCTAGATTCTAAACCACCATTAATGACCCACACTTTGCCTAATTACAAAGGATCTCAGTTATATTTCATATTTCTAGTTTCAGATACAAGAGTGATACATTTATACAAATAGGATGACCACACTGAGTAAATTATAAGCTTTGTAATGATACCTTACAAGAGACCTTTTGCATGAAGCATATTCCAGTTACATTATATTCAGACTCATTAGCATATTTTCATAAAATCATGTAGAGTTCAACGTCACAGCGCTGTTCTCCACTTTGCAGCTTCTGGAGGAGCTGACATTTGGTGGTTCTAATAAGGATGGTTTCATGGGGAGCTATAATCTTTAAAATCCCTCATCTGCAATTGAGCCCTTTCTCCCACATCCCAACAAAGCGAGGTTTTATTCCTGGCTGATTCCCTCGCTCCCCACCTGCTGTCACCTACTTTGCTTCTTTTTTGGTTCCCTCCTAGATTAGCCTGTTCCTGGCCAAACTGCTACCTCCTCATTGGTGGACAGGCAGGATGCCTTAAGAACACCATGTCTAGATCCAGCAACAGCTTCTGGCAGCAGGGTTTCCTTCAGGCTGCTGTCCCAACCTATCTTACCTCCCCCTTGCAGAAAATCTTCTCCGGCCTCCTGCACTAATGTCCTGTGTGACTCACAAAATCCTTAAACTGCCAGTTCCTAGTATTATCGTCTTAGGAGCCAGCCAGTCTCCTACAGGTTAACAATAGTTGTCAGCACAGTTTTCTGTTATCCAGTGGAGGGCCGGGGGGAGCATTCTGGCTGAAGGTGGAGTATCCTATACGGTCCTGTAGGTCCTCACATCATTACCAGGCTGATAAAGATGAGGGAGTCGTTGGTGCTAAAACAGCATCTTCCTGCTGGGTCTTGTACATTCACCTTAAAGCTAGTCACATGAGCATTGTGCTCCCTGGCAGGTTACTCATTGGTACATCCCCATCCTCAATGCCAGATTTACACACTTGCCTCCAGGGAATTGGATGGACCCCTATAATATGCTGCATAGGGCCCTGCAAACCTAAGACTGCCCTACAGAGGGCACTTGACATAAGGCAGAGCAGGTGTCCATAAGGTTTATCAGACAGCAACAGTGAGGGGCTCCAGATCCCATTGCAAGCTTGAAAGGAGTGAAAAAGGCCCTTCGTAGGCTCTAGCATACATCTATATAGCAAGCCACCATCTGCCAGTTCCCTTTGGCCAGGGTAAACAGGACCTCCAAGCAGATAACATAGGCTGACTTGTTCATTGCAGGAGTTCAGTCATCTCATTAGTTCCATCTGCTAATCTTTGCTTTCTGGCAAGCAGAATATACACCAAACCTGCCCTCGGACAAGACCCCTCTCAGCAGAGCTACGTACAGTCTCAGCCATTGACCAGAGGGGCCCTTTATAGGTTGCCAGACCTGTTTGCAGATACTGCAACATTGAGAACACTGACTCAGCACTTCCCCCCTTCACTTCCTTGTGTTTTTCCCTAAAGTGGCAGTTGTTGACAAATGGCTTGATTGCAGCCTGGAGAACAAAGATGGTGGCATAGCAGGTCACCAGAGGCTTAATTGGGAAAGATCCTATCATGGACCCAGGCACATCTGGATCAGATGTAAACTCTACAGGTTACAAATCTGAGAGCAGGATTGTACAACAGCTGCCTCAATTCTTTTCCCTCCAGGAGCCAATATTCTCCGTGACTCTGCTGGGAATGTGAAGCTTGGGGACTTCGGGGCCAGCAAACGGCTGCAGACCATCTGTATGTCTGGA